>NC_091064.1:176170235-176790226 GCF_000393655.2 Nicotiana sylvestris | reverse complement strand
GCTTAATTATTACTTAATTGTGCGTTAATTGTTATTGGAAGTTAATTTGCGCTTTTATAACTTAATTTAGTTCTTAATAATAATTTAAGTACTTTTATAATTTAGTTTTAGAAAAATAAAAGAAGAAAAGAGAACAAAAATACAAAGAAAAATCGGATTGGGCCACTTCTTCAATTTCAAACCACAGGCCCAAATAATTGCCCAACTTTCCCCATGACCCGGTCCGTTTCAAACCGGGTCGATCCGGTCCGCTCCATTAACCCAACACCCCTTCTTCATTTTTGTCCAACACAAAACAAAACCAAAAAAATAAAAAATAAAAAGTGAATTATCACTATTAATAGTTTTATTTTTTGTTTTTTTATATATAAAAAAAATCCGAAAATATTTTATTTTATTTATTATTTTTATTTTAAAATATATATATATATATAGTAATTTCGGAAATGATTTTAAAAAAATAAAAAATAAAAAAATAAAAAAAAGTAAAAGAATGTAGAAAATTTAAAAAAAGTAAAAAGTTTTAAAAAATTTAAAAGTAAAATAAGGTTGGAATTAAAAAATAAATATAAAGGTATCTGAAAATTTAAAAAATTTAAAGTAATTGAAAGTAGCATTTTTAAAAGAAAAAGAAAAGATAGTGGTTTGTTTTTTAAAGAAAAGTTAAATAAAGTGAGATTCTCTTTTAAAAAAATAAAAAGTGGGATTTTAAATAAGATAAAGTAATTAAAGTTGGAATTTTAAAAATAAAAGTAAATAAAGGTGGGATTTCTTTTTCTAAAAAAATAAAAGCAATTTGTAAGTGGGATTTCTTTTAATTAAAAAAATAATAAAATAATAAAAAAACAAATCTGAAAATTTCGAAAATTTTGCTATAAATAGAAGAGAAAATTTAGGAAGAAGGGTGGAAAAAAAGAGAGGAAAAACTAGATAGAGAGAAGAAAAAAAGAGGGGGCGGAGTGAGAAGTATACACCCGATATACATTCTGGATACACTGAATATACAGGGGCAGAATTCATTTTGGAGAGTTTTGAAGTTGAAAAAGAATAGTTACTGTTTCATTGCCTCGCTTAAGATCTGAAATAGTCAGAACCTTCCTGCCTTTTACTTCTTCTCTATACTTGGAGTCGTTTATAGTCTCCTGGGTTTTCTACTATTCCTACTGTTACTGGTCTATTCCTGTGTTGCTGGACTGTCGTTGTTGTGCTACATTGTTACTACTGTTGCTGCTTCTCAGCTTCATCTTCTCTTGTTTTCCAATACCAGGTACACGAATGTAATACTAGTTATTGCAAGCTAAAAATGTGGAAGCATGAATACATATGAAGAATCGAATTTTGAAGTTTTAATTTCGCTTTTTCTCTGTTCCTTTTATTGATTGTATTTAGGCTATTTTATGTATTATTGAATAATAATTGGAATAAGAGAAAATAACATAAGTTAGTCTTTAATGAATCGGCTTGGCAAAACGGGTTAATTCACTAGCTATGAAGGTTCTAAGATTATCAACAGTAGGTTAATTGTGAACAAGTACTTAAATTTAGCTAAGGCATGAATTTGAACTAAATTTCGTGAATTAGGTATTAAGGCATGATTTGAGTTCAAACAAAATTAGAAGAACGTTTAAGTCTAATAAACTTTCTATTAAGCTTTAGTAATTATGGTTAAATCCAGTTTCAAATGGTTGTGAATAATTAATTCCAATAGTTTTTTTATATATATAACAATGCGAGCTTCAATCTAACTATATTTGATTCTTTTGAATATTAGTTGTCAAATTTTTATTTTATTTATAATTTCGAATTTTTTTAGTAAAATTCTTGTTCATCAATATTTGTATTAATATAGCAATTAGTATGCCATGCTTTCTTAAATAAAAAAAAGCTCGTAATTAATTAGGATTTTCTTTATTTATTTTAGAGACTAATTTTAATAGAAAAGATGTAGTCGCTTTAGGATTTGTCCATTTAAAATAAATGAGATGAGCCTCGCCTAGTAAAATATATAGATTGCGGGGCCCTCACAAATGTATGTGTTAATTACTTAGAACTCGGGATCGGCCGCTTAGCGAACTTCACGGCCTTTTCTCAAAATAACCCTGCGCTAGTCGCTTTAGGCGCGTATTTAATAATGTTATCTCCTTAAACTCGGGTGCACATTTATGTGACCCAAATCCAAATCTCAACGAAATCGAAATGTGTCTCTAATCACGGGTACATTGATTGTGACGTGGTCTGAGATGTATTTCCATGACATTGCAAATTCTTTTTAATAATGAATGAGACGAGCCTCGACAAACAAAAAATGCACAAGCTGCGGGGCCCTCTAAATGTATATATTAAAATACTTAGAATTCGAGGACAGGCCGTTTAGCGAATTTTACGGCCTTCCCCAAAATAACAAGACGCTAGTTGCTTTAGGCGCGCCTTTAATAATTTATTTTCCTTAACTCGGGTGCACATTTATGTGACCCAAATCCAAATCTCAACCGAGTCGAGATATGCCAAACAACTACGGGTGCATTGATGTAACGTGGTTCGAGATATGTTTCCACGACGTTGCAATTCTCGTAAAATAATAACAATAAGTAAGAAAGCGGTAAAAAGATAAAATTTTGCACATAAGTTCATATTTGTATAAAATCAGATAATCAAGCCGAATATAACAGTTGAGCGACCGTGCTAGAATCACGGAACTCGGGAATGCCTAACACCTTCTCCCGAGTTAACAGAATTCCTTATCCGGATTTCTGGTGCGCAGACTGTAATATGGAGTCATTCTTTTCCTCGATTCGGGATTAAAATTGGTGACTTGGGACACCTTAAATCTCCCAAGTGGCGACTCTGAAATAAATAAACGAATCTCGTTTCGATTGTCCTTTAATTGGAAAAAACTCCCTTGTACCCTCGCGGGTATGTAAAAAGGAGGTGTGACACCACGGATCGAGTGGCGTGGTGTGACTGATTATATCCCTAGTAGAGTGATATCTTTCTTGAAGGCTAAGCGTATGGTTGGGAAGGGTTGCCTTTCATATCTAGCATTTGTGAGGGATGTTGGAGCTGAGACTCCTAGTATTGATTCTGTCCCAGTTGTGAGGGATTTTCCCGATGTTTTTCCTGCAGACCTGTCGGGCATGCCACCGGACAGGGATATTGATTTTGGTATTGACCTGGTGCCGGGAACTCAGCCCATTTCTATTCCGCCATATCGTATGGCACCAGCAAAGTTGAAGGAATTGAAAGAACAACTTTAGGAACTCCTTGATAAGGGGTTCATTCGGCCTAGTGTGTCCCCTTGGGGTGCACCAGTTTTGTTTGTGAAGAAGAAGGATGGCACGATGAGAATGTGCATTGATTATAGGCAATTGAACAAAGTAACAATAAAGAACAAGTATCCTTTGCCTCGCATTGATGATTTGTTTGATCAGCTTCAGGAAGCGAGGGTGTTCTCCAAGATTGATCTCCGTTCGGGTTATCACCAGTTGAAGATCAGGGATTCAGATATTCTTAAGACTGCTTTCAGGACCAGATATGGTCATTATGAGTTTCTTGTTATGTCCTTCGGGCTAACCAATGCCCCAACAATATTCATGCACTTGATGAACAGTGTATTTCGGCCTTATCTGGATTCGTTCGTTATTGTATTCATGGATGATATTCTGGTGTACTCGCGTAGTCAGGAGGAGCACGGGGAGCATTTGAGAGTTGTGTTGCAGAGATTGAGGGAGGAGAAGCTTTATGCAAAATTCTCCAAGTGTGAGTTTTGGCTCAGTTCAGTGGCTTTCTTGGGGCACGTGGTGTCCAGCGAGGGTATACAGGTTGATCCGAAGAAGATAGAGGCGGTTCAGAGTTGGCCCAGACCGTCCTCAGCCACAGAGATTCGTAGATTTCTTGGGTTAGCAGGCTATTATCGCCGGTTTGTTTAGGGATTTTCATCCATTGCATCGCCCTTGACCAAATTGACTCAGAAGGGTGCTCCATTCGTATGGTCGGACGAGTGTGAGGAGAGCTTTCAGAAGCTCAAGATAGCCTTGACCACAACTCCAGTGTTGGTTTTGCCATCAACTTCAGGTTCATATACTTTGTATTGTGATGCTTCAAGAGTTGGGATTGGTTGTGTGTTGATGCAGGAGGGTAGAGTTATTGCTTATGCTTCTCGGCAGTTGAAGCCTCATGAGAAAAACTACCCCATTCATGATTTGGAGTTGGCTTCCATAGTTCACGCATTAAAGATTTAGAGGTATTACTTGTATGGCGTATCTTGTAAGGTGTTCACTGATCATCGCAGTCTTAAGCATTTGTTCAAGCAAAAGGATCTTAATTTGAGGCAGCGGAGATGGTTGAAGTTGCTTAAGGATTATGATATCACTATATTGTACCATCCGGGAAAGGCCAATGTGGTGGACGATGCTTTGAGCCGAAAGGCAGTGAGTATGGGGAGTTTGGCATATATTCCAGTTGGGGAGAGACCTCTTGCAGTTGATGTTCAGGCCTTGGACAATCAGTTTGTGAGGTTGGATATTTTGGAGCCTAGTCGGGTGTTGGTTTGTGTGGTTTCTCGGTCTTCTTTATATGATCGCATCAGAGAGCACCAGTATGATGATCCGCATTTGCTTGTCCTTAGGGACAGAGTCCAGCATAATGATGCCAGAGATGTGACCGTCAGTGATGATGGTGTGTTGAGGATGCAGGGCCGGATTTGTGTGCCCAATGTGGATGGGCTTAGAGAGCTGATTCTGGAGGAGGCCCATAGCTCGCGGTATTCCATTCATCCGGGTGCCGCGAAGATGTATCAGGATTTGAGGCAGCACTATTGGTGGAGAAGAATGAAGAAAGATATTGTGGGATTTGTAGCTCGGTGTCTCAACTGTCAGCAGGTGAAGTATGAGCATCAGAGACCAGGTGGCTTGTTTCAGCAGATGGTTATTCCCGAGTGGAAGTGGGAGAGAATCACTATGGACTTTGTGGTTGGACTTCCTCGGACTTTGAAGAAGTTCGATGCTGTTTGGGTGATTGTGGATCGGCTGGCCAAGTCTGCGCACTTCATTCCTGTGTGTACTACCTATTCTTCAGAGCGGTTGGCAGGGATTTATATCCGGGAGATTGTTCGGTTTCATGGCGTTCCTGTTTCCATCATCTCAGATAGAGGTACTCAGTTTACTTCACAGTTTTGGAGAGCCGTGCAGAGAGAGTTGGGTACTCAGGTAGAGTTGAGCACAGCGTTTCATCCTGAGACGGACGGACAGTCCAAGCGTACTATTCAAATATTGGAGGACATGTTGCGTGCTTGTGTTATTGACTTTGGAGGTTCATGGGATAAGTTTCTACCACTTGCAGAGTTTGCTTACAACAACAGCTACCAGTCGAGTATTCATATGGCTCCATATGAGGCTTTGTACGGGAGGCGGTGTAGATCTCCGGTTGGTTGGTTCGAGCCCGGCGAGGCTAGACTATTGGGGACAGATTTGGTTCAGGATGCCTTAGAGAAGGTGAAGGTGATTCAGGAGAGGCTTCGTACAACGCAGTCACGTCAAAAGAGTTATGCGGACCAGAAGGTTCGAGATGTGTCCTACATGGTCGGTGAGAAAGTCTTGCTGAAGGTTTCGCCCATGAAGGGTTTTATGAGATTTGGGAAGAAAGGCAAGTTGAGTCCTCGGTTCATTGGGCCTTTTGAGGTGCGTCGGAGGATTGGGGAGGTGGCTTATGAGCTTGCTTTACCACCCAGCCTGTCGAGTGTGCATCCGGTATTTCATGTTTCTATGCTCCGGAAGTATAGTGGGGATCCGTCCCATGTTTTGGACTATAACACGGTTCGGTTGGATGATGATTTGACCTTTGATGTAGAGCCAGTAGCTATTTTAGGTCGCCAAGTTCGGAAGTTGAGGTCAAAGGATATAGCTTTAGTGAAGGTGCAGTGGAGAGGTCGGTCCATGGAGGAGGCCACCTGGGAGACCGAGCGGGAGATACGGAGCAGATATCCTCATCTGTTTGAGGCTTTAGGTATGTTTCTTGACTCGTTCGAGGACGAACGTTTGTTTAAGTTGGGGAAGATGTGACGACCCGGCCAGTCGTCTCATTAGTTACCGCGCCATTTCCCCCATTTCAGCTTCTTTACGCTTCGTTATCCGTGTTTTATGGGATCGAGATGATTAGTTCGAGTTCGGAGAGGATTTGGTAAGAAATGAGACACTTAGTCTCTTTTAAGAAGGCTTAAGTTGGAAAAGTCAACCGGATGTTGACTTATGTGTTAGAGGGTTCGGATGTGAGTTCCGATGATTCGGTTAGCTTCGGGAGGTGATTTGTGACTTAGGAGAGTGATCGGAAGTGGTTTTGGAGGTACGGTGTAGAATTAGGCTTGAATTGGCGAAGTTAGTATTTTGGCGAATTCCGGTTGATAGGTGAGATTTTGTTCCGAGGGTCAGAATGGAATTCCGAGAGTTTCTGTAGCTTCGTTATGTCATTTTGGACTTGTCTGCAAAAATTTGAGGTCATTCGGACGTGGTTTGGTTGGGTTTTTGATCAAAAATGGAATTTTGAAGTTCTTGAGATTCATAGGCTTGAATTCGATGTGATTTGATGATTTTGGTGTTAGTCGAGGTGTTTTGATGATTGGACCGAGGTTGAATAATGTTTAGGATGCGTTGGTGCTTTTGGTTGAGGTCCCGAGGGCCTCGGGTGTGTTTCGGGTGAGTTTTGAGCGAGTACGGACACCCCAGAACTTAGAAAAATGGAGGGAGCAGCAGTTTTGGCGCGGACCGCGCTCCTTTTCGCGCTGAGCGCGCTGGCCTAGTGCTGGCCGCGTTAAAGTGGCCGCGGCTGCGGTCGTGAAGACTGCAGGTTGCTGGTCCTACTTCGGAAGCTCATATCTTTTGATCCACAAGGAATTTTGAGGTGATTGAAAAACGAAAGTTGTAGCCCTTCGTGTCTAGTTTTTAGAAAGGTAAAGATATCACAATTTGGACATCTGTAGTGAATGTTATGGCCAAAATACTAAAGTCTGTCCTTGTAGAGCAAGACCTGCGCGGCCGCGGTCGTTTTTGGGTGGACCCTGCTGGTTTTGCGCGGACCGCGGTCATTTTTGTGCGGTCAGCGGTATCGGAATCCGAGAGGTACTCTATAAATACGAGGTTTTGGGTTTTATTTGATATTTTGACCTAGAGAGCTCAGATTTTGGCGATTTTTCGAAGGTTTTTCAAGAAATTGGTCGGGGTAAGTGATTCTAACTCAGATTTGGTTAGAGTACATGAATCTATCACTGAATTCATTATTTAATTCGTGATTTGAGATGGAATTTGGGAAGAAAATTGTGGAACCTTTCAAAAATGTAAAATGATAATTTGAAGGACCAAATGGTATCGGAATTGGATAATTTTGGTATGGTTAGACTCGTGAGGGTATGAGGATTCTGAAAATGTAAATTTTACCCGATTTAGAGACGTGGGCCCGGGGCTCTGGTTTGCTAATTTCGAGATTTTTGATATTTTTCGAATGTTTTCGCTTGAGCTTTGTTCCCTTAGCATATTGTGACGTATTCGTTCTGATTTTGGATAGATTCGACGCGCGTGGAGGCCAATTCAAGGGGCAAAGGCGTCGTGAGCTAGAGAATTAGCCAGTTCAAGGTGAGTAATGGTTGTAAATGATGTCCTGAGGGTTTGAAACCCCGGATTGCACATCGTAGTGCTATATTGAGGCAAGATACGCGTTGGATGATGAGCGTGGGGTCTTTCACTACCGGGGATTGTGACTTGGTCCATCCCGATTGATGATTTTACTGAATATTTGATTGAAATTCATTTGTTATCATCATGATTTGGGCTGATTGCCATATTTGGGCTTCGTGCCAACTATTTGAACCTTTCGGGGATTTTTATCATTGTTTCCTCACTATTTTGACTTATTACTTGAACTCAGTCCTGTTTATATCTACTGTTTTACAAACTCAGCCACTTTTACTCAGATTTGAAACTTAAATGATATTTCTAAATGATGTTTTGGCTGAGAACTACTGTTTTACTAATGCCCGAGGGGCTTGTGATGATTTTCGGACTGAGTGAGGCCGAGGGCCATGTGTGAGGATATGCTGAGTGATATGAGGCCGAGGGCCTGAGATACTTTATATGCCACGAGGTGACTTGAGTGATGTGAGGAGATGTTGAGTGATGATGCCACGAGGTGGCTTGATATAACGCTTGGGCCGTAAGGGACCCCTCCGGAGTCTGCACACCTACAGTGAGCGCGGGTACCCATGTGATTTGAAACAGTGGTAACAATGACACTGTATGATGCAATTTGGTCAGGTAACAATGGCTGACCATTATGCTGAGTGATTGATATTATGCCCGAGGGGCTAATATGAGTGATTGTGAGGTTACAGTGGTAACAATGACACTGTATGATGCAATTTGGTCAGGAACAATGACTGACCAGGAATAACACCGTGCGGTCAGGTAACAATGGCTGACCAGGAACTAATTCGTGCCCGAGAGGCTGGTACTATTCTATATGATTGCCCGAGGGGCGAGCTTTATATGTTTATCTTGCATACTTACTTGTCTTTTACTTGTTTAACTGTGGTATTTGTGCCCGAGGGGCGGATTTCTGTGCATAGCGGCACTAATTGTTTTGAAATTATTTCACAACTATTGAAAAGATCATTTTCAAAAGAGGTTTAGAACCGAGCCAAGGTATTTTCTAAGAATGCACAGTTTCACTGATTTTTCTCAAGGAGTTTTACACTGCTTCTATATAGCATGTTGGTTGCTTTACGTGATTTCATGCTGCTCAGTTATTATTTACCTTTATTACTCACTGAGTTGGAGTACTCACTTTACTCCCTGCACCTCGCGTGCAGTTGCAGGTATTTATTCACCCGGTAGCGGGTATTGGCTGTGTGGAGGCAAAGTTGTAGAGGTTTTAGCGAGGTGACTGCCGGCGTTCGCAGCACCACTGTCTTTCTATGTTATTCATTATTCTTGTTCAGTGTATTCTAGACTGTAAAGTGGAAATTTCATTCTTATAGATGCTCGTGACTTGTGACACCCCGGTTTGGGCCGTGTCGGGATGGTTCCTGCTATTGTCAACGTTAAAATTTCCGCAATTTATGAGTATCATATTACATGTTATTACTGTTTATGATGATTAACTGTTTAAAAGAGGTGTTCCGTTTTGGTCTGGCTGGCCTTGTCTTCACGAGAGGCGCCATCACGACCGGGTTCGGGGATTGGGTCGTGACATGCTTAAATGAGAAGAATGTGAAATTTTGTGTGTTCATGCTTGTGTGCCGGTATTGACCATAGTCAAGGGTATAGTGTGTGGTTAAAAGTTAAAGTGCTCCTCTATAATTGATACTTGTACGTAGTTGGGGGGTTTATTAGATAGTCCCATTGCTCGAGGATGAGCAAGAGTCTAAGTGTGGGGTGTTGATGTTTAGCTTAAAGCATATATATTTTTTTATGTATATCACCTCATATTTTACTTTTGTTTCATGAATTTAGGATGTTAAATGCTATGGTTTATGTTAATTTGAAGTGTTTTTATGTGTAGGAATGATTCAGGAGCAATTGGGGGCGAAACGCGTAAGATTTGAGCCAAAATGAACAAAACCAGATGAATTGAGCATTTGGGCGCCAGGCGCCACCTGTGGCGCTGGAGGCAGAATGGAAGTTTGAGGCAGCACCCTGGTGGGCGCCTGGTGCTACCTAGGGCGCTGGTGACGTGATTTTGTCTGATTTCGCCTGGGACAAGGTTATTTCGGCCCTAGACCTACCCAACACGTATAAAAGCAAGACTAAATCTATTTTTGGAGGGGAGATGCCACTTTGGAGATATCTAACATACTTTGAAGGGGAATTCACGTGGAGGAAGACACATCACGCTTGGAGGAGGCTTCTAACTAGTTTTTCTTCTCTTCTCTTCCTTTAATTTCATAGTTTATTAGTTCTAGAGTTTTGGGTGCTACATGAACGTTGTAGTTTGAAGCTTAGATTGTTCTTATTATTTTATCATATTGGTTTATTTATTTAATCTTGTGTTTAATTATTTAATTGCTTGATCACCAATTGAATACTATCTACGAATCTAGGATTGAACTCGGGAGAGGGAATTCTAGATTGCATATAAGATTGAGTAGAGTAAGATCTTAACTCTAGGGGGGGTGGATTTGCGATTAGGATAGGAATATACCTAATCGCCTTTCTTGGTTATTATATGGGAATTATAAATCGTTCTTGTTAATTCTAATTCCATAAGAATATAGGCGTTATGTTAGCTTGAATATGCGAGTTGTACTTCGGGAGAAGGCTACAAGCAATATTAACCTTGTCAACCAATAAAGCAGATAAATTAATTAGACGATTTAAGTGGAAAACTCAATGGGATTGTTATATAACCCATAGCTCTAGAATATTCACTCACATTGAATTCGGCTTTAAGTTTGTCGTTGTTTTCTTTAATCTCTTAATTTGTTACTTTAGATTAATTTTAGTTAAATATTCATACGTTAGGATTCGCTTGATTAGATTAATTGTTTGGCTTAATTTAGTTGATAGTTAATCACAAGTCCCTGTGAGTACGATATCTGGACTTACAATCCTATATTACTTGTCGACCACGTATACTTGCGTGTGCGTTTGGGAGCAACAAATATCCATCTTCCTATGTTGAAATTACCGTAATTGAACTACATATGTGAAGCTCGTCACTACTTTTAGTCCATTATGTAGTCTTGTTACTTACTGAGTTGGTTTTACTCACACTACACTTTGCACTTCGTGTGCAGATCTAGGTGTTTCCGGACACGGTAGGTGTTGATTCTCTGTGCAACTTGATCATTTGGAGATTCCAACGTAGTTGCACGGCGTTCGCAGACCTTGTCTTTCCTTCCCTATCTTCCCACTTTATGTATTTAGTTTCAGACTATCATAGAAAGTATTTTCAGACTTGTGATGTTTAGATGCCTATGTACTTAGTGACACCCCGACGTTGAGAATTTCCGTATTGGGTTTTGACCTTCTTTCCAATTTTTGAGAGTTTGATAAATTTAAACTTGTGTTTTTTTATTTTTCATTTTAAAATGTTGGAATTATTTTGAAGTGTCGACTTTCCTAGTACCACGTTAGGCTCCATCACGACAGGCTAAATTTTTGGTCGTGACAAGTTGGTATCAGAGCCTAGGTTACATGGTCTCACGAGTTATGAGAGGGTTTATTAGAGTCTTGCGGATAGGTACAGAGACGACTGTACTTATCTTCGAGAGCTTGATGAACCCTTAGGAAACTTCACATTTTTGTATTCTTGTCGTGCGGATTTGTTGATTCCGGTAACTAAACTTTTGTATTATATTCTCTCACAGATGGTGAGGGCACGTGTTATCGGACAGGACGGACAGCAACCAGCACCACCGGCTAGGGCCACGAGAGGCCAAGGTGATGGTAGGGGCAGAGGTGCAGCTCGTGCAGCAGCTAGAGCAGCGCCTGCAGATCCACCAGTTGCTCCAGAGCTGGAGTAGGTACTAGATACAGTTGAGCCAGTGGGGCTAGCTCGGGCACCAGTTGTGCCCATTGTGATTTCAGGCCTTCAGGAGGCTTTGGCTTAGATTTTGACTGTGTGCACAAGCCTTGATCAGACGATCTCTGTTCCAGTCGCAACAGCCACTTCTCAGGCCTTGGAGGTACTCAAAGTCCAACCGCTCGGACTCTAGAGCAAGTTATGCAGGGACTCCAAACATCGGGGGTACTACCAGCCCAGCCGATTGCAATTGCTCAGGCCTAGGTGGGTCCCGTTATGATTGACGGTGAACAGAGGAGACTAGAGAGATTTGGGAGGCTTCAGCCTCCATCATTTAGTAGGGTTGAGTTAGAGGATGCCCGGGGCTTCTTGGATAAGTGCCAGTGGATTCAGTGGATTCTTCGCACGTCGAGTATTCTGGAGACCAGTGGGGTCTCGTTCACTACTTTTCAATTTACTGGGGATGCCTTCATATGGTGTGAGGCTTATGAGAAGAAGTTCTCTGTTCATGGCAAGAGTTCTCCATTCTCATTTTGAAGAAGTTCGTGTCGCAAGGAGGAGCTATGTAAATAGTTTGAGTAGCTACATTAGGAGGGCATGTCTGTGACCCAGTACGAGATGAGGTTTTCAGAGTTATCTTGTCATGCAATTTGGTTGGTTCCCACTAACAGGGAGAGGATTAGGAGTTTCATTGATTTCCTCACATATCAGTTGCGGTTGCTTATGAATCTGGAGAGGGTATCTGGTGCTACTTTTGACGAGGTGGTTAATATTTCTCAGAAGATAGAGATGGTCTGTAGTCAGGAGTGTGAGGAGAGGGAGACCAAGAGGCCTCAAGGTTCGGGCGGTTTTGGTGGTGTTCCTTCTAGAGGGTAGTCCTACCGTAGCCGAGGTTGTACTTATAGGATCGCTCAGATGGCTCGCCCAGTTCACCGTGGTGCATCATACAACCATGGTTCATACAGTGCTCATCAAGGTCAGTCATCTCTTAGTGCCCTTCCAGCTCAAAGTTTGTCCCGTGCTTCGGTTCAGGGTTCATCTATGTTAGGTCCTTCTAGCAATTATCCGGGTACTCGGGGCCCCCTTCAGTCCTGACTACCAGTACCGGGAGTTGCTTCAAGTGTGGGGAGTTTGGGCATATGTGGAGGCAGTGTCATCGTCGCTTGGGAGGTCCAGTGCAGCAGAGGAGTCAGGTTGCGACTTCTGCACCAGTTACTTCACCACCCACCCAGCCAGCTCGGGGTAGGGCCTAGGAAGCTAGAGGTTGCCCTAGAGGGGGAAGCCGATCAAGTGGCGGCTAGGCCCAATTCTATGCAATTACTGCCAGGCCAGATATTATTGCTTCAGATGCAGTGATCATAGGCATTGTCTTAGTATGCCACAGGGATGATTTTGTAGTATTTGACCCTGGTTCCACTTATTCGTATGTATCATCATATTTTGCTCATTATCTAGATATTCCCCGTGAGTCCTTAATTTCATCTGTTAATGTATCTATGCTAGTGAGGGATATTATTGTTGTTGATCGTGTATATCGGTCATGTATAGTGAGTTTTGGGGGATTGGAGACTAGAGTTGATCTCTTATTGCTTAGTATGGTTAATTTCGACTTGATCTTGGGTATGGATTGGTTGTTTCCATGTCATGCTATTCTGGATTGTCACGCTATGACCGTGCAATACCGGGGTTGCCAAGGATTGAGTGGAGAGGTTCTCTAGAGTAAGTTCCTAGTAGATTGATTTCATATTTGAAGGCCCATCGGATGGTTGGGAAGGGTTGTTTATCTTATTTGGCCTTTGTGAGGGATGTTGGTGTTGATACTCCTACTATTGATTCTGTTCCGGTGGTATGAGATTTTCTAGATGTATTTCCTGTAGACCTGTTGGGCATGCCGCCCTACAGGGATATTGACTTTGGTATTGACTTAGGGCCGGGCACTCAGCCCATTTCCATTCTACTGTATCGTATGACACCAGCTGAGTTAAAGGAATTGAAGGAGTAGCTTCAAGAACTTCTTGATAAGGGGTTTACTAGATCAAGTGTGTCGCATTGGAGTACACCGGTCCTGTTTGTGAAGAAGAAGAATGGTACTATGCGCATGTGCATCGATTATGGCAGTTGAACAAAGTTACAATCAAGAACAATTTGCTACGCATTGATGATCTATTTGACCGGCTTCAGGGAGCGAGGGTGTTCTCTAAGATTGACTTGAGGTCTGGGTATCACCATTTGAAGATTCGAGACTCGAATATTCTAAAGACGGCATTCAGGACCCGTTATGGTCATTATGAGTTTCTTGTGATGTCTTTTGGGCTGACCAACGCCCTATCAGCATTCATGCATCTGATAAACAGTGTATTCTAGCCTTATCTCGACTCGTTTTTCATAGTATTCATTGATGATATCCCCGTGTACTCTCGTAGCCAGGAGGAGCATGCCCAACATTTGAAGATTGTGTTGCAACGGTTGAGGGAGGAGAAATTTTATGCCAAGTTCTCCAAATATGAGTTTTGGCTTAGCTCAGTGGCATTCTTGGGGCACGTGGTGTACAGTAAAGGGATTCAGGTGGATCCAAAAAATATAGAGGCGGTTCAGAGCTGGTCCAGATCGTCCTCAGCTACGGAGATTTGGAGCTTTCTCGACTTGGCCGATTATTATCACTGCTTCGTGGAGGGTTTCTCATATATTGCAATGCCCTTGACCAAATTTACCTAAAAGGGTGCAACTTTCAGGTGGTCGGATGAGTGTGATGAGAGCTTTCAGAAGCTCAAGACTGTCTTGACCACAACTCCAGTTCTAGTTTTGCCTTTAGCTTCAAGCTCTTATATAGTGTATTGTGATGCTTCACGGATCAGTATTGAGTGTGTCTTGATGCATGAGGGTAAAGTGATTGCATATGCTTCCCGTCAATTGAAGCCTCATGAGAAGAACTACCATGTTCATGATTTAGAGTTGGCTGCCATCGTTCATGCATTGAAGATTTGGAGGCATTATTTCTACGGTGTATCTTGTGAGGTATTTACGGATCATTAGAGTCTCCAGCACTTGTTCAAACAAAAGGATCTAAATTTGAGGCAGCGGAGATGGTTGGAGCGTCTAAAGCATTATGATATCACCATTCTGTATCATCGTAGAAAGGCCAATATGGTGGCCGATGACTTGAGTAGAAAGGAGGTGAGTATGTGTAGCTCATTCCTGTTGGTGAAAGACCGCTCGCAGTTGATGTTCAGGCCTTGTCCAACCAGTTCGTGAGATTAGACATTTTGGAGCCCAGTCGGGTCCTAGCTTGTGTGGTTTCTCGGTATTCCTTATATGATTGCATCAGAGACCACAATATGATGATCCTTATTTGCTTGTCCTTAATGACACGATTCAGCACGGGGATGCCAGAGATGTTACTATTGGGGATGATGGGGTGTTGAGGATGCAGGGTCGGATTTGTGTGCCTAATATAGATGGTGTGCGTGAGTTGATTCTTAAGGAGGCCCGCAGTTCGCGGTATTCCATTCATCTGGGTGCCGCAAAGATGTACCAGGACTTAAGGTAGCACTATTGGTGGAGAAGAATGAAGAAGGATATATTGGGGTTTGTAGCTTGGTGCTTTAACTGTCAGCAGGTGATGTATGAGCATTAGAGACCAGGTGGATTGCTTCAGAGGCTTGAGATTCCGGAGTGAAAATGGGAGCGTATCACCAAGGATTTTGTAGTTGGGCTCCCACGGACTTCAAGGAAGTTCAATACTAGTTGGGTGATTATGGATCGGCTAACCAAGTCTGCGCACTTCATTCCAGTTGGGACTACTTAATCTTCGGAGTGGTTGGCTGAGATTTACATTCGTGATATTGTTCGCCTTCATGGTGTGCCATTATCTATCATTTCAGATCGGGGCACGTAGTTAACATCGCAGTTTTGGAGTGCCGTGCAGCGAGAGTTGGGCACCCAGGTTGATTTGAGTACAACATTTCACCCTCAGACCAATGGACAGTCCGAGCGCACTATTTAGATATTGGAGGATATGTTACACGCTTGTGTCATTGATTTCGGGGGTTCTTGGGATCAGTTTCTGCCACTCACGGAGTTTGCCTACAACAACAGCTACCAGTCGAGCATTCAGATGACTCCGTATGAGGCTTTGTATGGGAGATGGTGTCAATCTCCGGTGGGTTGGTTTGAGTTGGGTGAGGCTAGGTCTTTGGGTACCGACTTGGTTCAGGATGCTTTGGACAAGGTTAAATTGATTCAGGATTGGCTTCGCAAGGCGCAGTCTAAACAGAAGAGTTACAAAGATAGGAAGGTTCATAATGTTTCTTTCATGGTTGGGGAGAAGGTGTTGCTCAAGGTTTCACCCATGAAGGGTGTTATGAGATTCGGGAAGAAGGACAAGTTGAGCCCTCGGTATATCGAGTCGTTTGAGGTACTTTAGAGAATTGGAGAGGTGGCTTACAAGCTTGCCTTGCCACCGTGTTTGTCGAGTGTGCATCCAGTGTTTCGTATTACTATGCTCCGGAAGTATGTCGGGATCCGTCTCATCTTTTGAATTTCAGCACGGTTTAGTTGGATGGTGATTTAACTTATGATGTAGAGCCAGTGGCCATTTTGGATCGGCAGGTTCGAAAGTTGAGGTCAAAGAACATAGCTTCAGTGAAGGTGCAGTGGAGAGGTCAGCCAGTTGAAGAGGCTACTTGGGAGACCAAGCGGGAGATGCGGAGCAGATATCTACGCCTATTTGAGACTCCAGGTACGTTTCTAGACCCATTCGAGGACGAACGTTTGTTTAAGAGGGGAGGATGTAACGACCCGGCCAGTCATTTTGAGAGTTGTAGCCCTATTCTCTCATTTACTAGCTCATGTCATGCTTTTTAGTTTTTAAATGACTCGTCGGGATAGTTGGTTTGGGTCCGAAGAGGTTTCGGAATGAATTGAGACACTTAGTCTCAAAGTTGAAAAGGTTGACTAGATATTGACTTATATGTAAACGACTCCAGATTGGAGTTTTGATAGTTCTGTTAGCTCCATTGGATTATTTTGGACTTAGGATTATGTCTGGATTGTGTTTTTGAGGTCCATAGTTGAATTAGGCTTGAAATGGCAAAAATTGAAAATTTGGAAGTTTGACTGAGGGTGGACTTTGTGGTTATCGGGCTCGGATTGGGGTTCCGGGAGTTGGAATAGGTCTGTGTTCCGGAGAGGCATCGCAGGTGCGCGTATAAGAGAGGAAGCCTGAAGGAGTAGGTGCGGAAGTAAATCCACATGTGCGGATGCGCATCTGCGCATGAGAGACCGCAGAAACGGAGGTGGGCTAGGGATCCTGGTTCGTAGAAGCGAAGGAAATCCGAACGGGACCGCAGCGCGGTCAAATGGAGCGCAGGTGCGAGGACCCCGGACAGAACCTTAAATTCAAGGGTTCACAATTTTTCTTCATTTTGAACATTTTAAACTCGGGATTGAGTGATTTTTTAAGAAGATTTTCGAGGGGTTTCTTGAGGTAAGTCACTCATTTTTGTTCGATAATCTTGTTTCCCCATTGAATTTTCCGCCTAGTTTATGTGTATTCAAGGTGAAATTTGGGAGTTTGAGGCTAGGGATTTGGAGAGTTTGATTTGGAGATTTGGGTGGTGATTTGGTGTCGGATTTTGGTAAATTTGGTATGGTTGGACTCGTGGTTGAATGGGCTTTCGGATTTTTTTGTCTTTTATCGAATTTTGAGTCGTGAGCCCGGGGGCCGACTTTTGAATTTTGATTTATAACTTAATATTTTCTTATAGAATTAATTCTTTTAGCTCGTATTGATTGTACTGAACTGTTGTGGCTAGATTCTGGGCATTTGGAGGCCGATTCGCGAGGCAAGAGCGTGTTGGAGTAGGGATTTGCACGTTGAGGTAAGTAACAACCTAGATTTGGTTCTGAGGGTATGAAACCCTGTATTATGTGTCATGTGATTGCTTTTGAGGTGACCCACATGCTAGGTGACGGGCGTGTGAGCGTGCACCGTAGGAATTGTGACTTGGCCAATTCCATAGATCTGTATAGTTGAATAATCTATTGGTATCCGTATATTCTCCATGTGTTATAGAAATTGAACTTCAAATTATGTTATAAATCATGTTTAGGCTATGTGTTGGTATTGTAGGGACCCATAGAGGTCGTGTTGCATGTTGAATTATCTACTAATTGCTGCTTATACTCAGTCACAGTTTACTTGCATATATATCTCAGTCTCTATTATTCTTCATTAATGCATTATATCATTGATGTTTGGGATGATTATCATGATTTCTGATAGCCCGAGAGACTAGAGAGGTTGATGACTGAGTGAGGCCGAGGGCCTGATTGTGAGGATATTTATGGGATCGGGCTGCACGCCGCAACATGTGTTATTTATTTATGCCATGATTGGCTTGTTATAGCGCTTGTGTTGAGGGAGCCCCTCCAGAGTTTGTACACACCCTTAGTGAGCGCATGTACCTACTGAGTGCAAGTAGCCGAGTGCGAGTGCTGAGTGACTGAGAGGAATCATAGAATGTGAGGAATGAGTGATTGTGAAGTTGGAGTGAATGGGAGGACTGAGTGACTGTTGCTCGCATTTGATTTCATTACTGTTGCACTTTAGCTGGCATATATCACTGTCCCGTAATTTCTGAGAGATATAATATCCTGTTTCAATTGAACTTGACATGAATTAACTGTTTTAGCCTTAATTATCGAGCTTGAAAGCATGCTTATCTTCCTATGTTGAAATTACCGTAATTGAACTATATACGTGAAGCTCGTCACTACTTTCAATCCATTCTTTAGTCTTGTTACTTACTGAGTTGGTTGTACTCACGCTACACCCTGCACTTCGTGTGCAGATCCAAGTGTTTTCTGATACGATGGGTGCTGATTCTCTGTGTAGCTTGATCGTTTGGAGATTCCAAGGTAGCTACCCGGCATTTGCAGACCTTGTCTCTCCTTCCCTATCTTCCTGCTTTATGTATTTAGTTTCAGACTATCATAGACAGTATTTTCAGACTTGTGTTGTTTAGACGCTCATGTACTCAGTGACACCCCGATGTTGGCAATTTCCGTATTGGGTTTTGACCTTCTATCCAGTTTTTGAGAGTTTGATAAATTTAAACCTGTGTTGTTTTATTTTTCATTTAAAAGTGTTGGAATTATTTTGAAGTGTCGGCTTGCCTAGTACCACGTTAGGCGCCATCACGACAGGCTAAGTTTTGTCAGACAAGGTGCATTATATAAAGCTTGATCAATATATTACCAATAGAATGACATGGTTTGCAAGTTTGAATATTTTCAAAAAAAAAAAACATCCTTGATTATTGGAGACGAGGGTCTATCGGAAACTGTTTTTCTACCTACACAAGATAGGGGTAAGGTCTGAGTACACATTAACCTCTCCAGACCGCAGGGTATGTTGTTGATATTATTGTTGATTATTAATGGATTTCAACTTACCAGAATGTTTTCCTTTTCAGCGAGGAGTGGCTTCAGAAAATGGATCAGAATATCACTTCCATAAAGCCAAATAATAGCCAATAATGGGACCAACATAAGTGAATTATCTACCGGAGAAAATCTTTCATTGCAGTTGCTGAACTGTTTGACTACTACAAATTAGAGAAGAATGAATAGTTTCGTCCTCTCTTGTAAGTATGTCGTGGTCATTCGTCCTCTCTTGTAAGTATGTCGTGGTCATTCGTATACACGCCAAATGTACATGGATTGGTGCTTCTATGAAGTACTGACCCCTGCTGGGATTCGAATCCTGAATTCCAAAGGTTGTCATTCCAGTTCTATGACCCTAGGTAACCCCCTAAGCTAAGGGGCAGGATGTATTGCTACAATTGCCAGTTCATGATCAAAGTTTTAACCATAAAATTCAAATTCTATGATGACAACTGACTCATATTCCCATGGTTAATGTATACTATTTTGTTACTGAAGACACATGGAGTGACAATTCTAACTACACGCAGCGCCTCTCTCCTACTATTCACAATCAGAAATCACCAATGAGTTTCTGACCAAAGAATATGCACTAAGCACAACAGCATTGACGACATGAGCAATATAAAAGATATCAGTCAAAAACTGGGCTTCAGCAAAATCGTATAGTTTGGTGACATTACGAAGATGGAGAAGTTAATTATAACGACACTTATGAATGACTAGTTTTTGAATAGCATTTGGATAAAAGTTGTTGAATTGTAATTAGATCCTTCCTTTTGGTGAGTGTGTGTGATGTGAAAAGCAAAAGAATTGCAACCAAAAAAAAAAAAAAAACTCGAGCCATAACATTCCCAATCTAACATCAAATGGGCACGTGCACCAAGGAAACCGTTGCTTTTCAAATTCATTTTCCTACAAGTTCTTGCATTCCTGAAGGAGCAAGATAGATCAACCGCAACTTCAGCGACTTAACTTAGTTGTCTGGCTATCATAGTCTACTTTACTTTCAGTGTAAGCTCATTGACAAAAACCTGCATGCACATGACTCAGGTCTACATTAACCAAGTACCAGAACCAAAATGATTGTTTAGATCAGAGGCTGGGTAAATATTTAGACAGCTCACAGACGGAGTGTTCAGAGGGCCACCGTTAGAAGGGATAATATCAGATTGAACCAGCAACCTGTTGCAATAAGGGTAACTCTCTGGTAATCATAGAACTCTAGCTATGAGTTTAACAGATCAGAACCAAATGTAAGAAGACAAAAATAAAAATGAGGAAGAGAAAATCCTCAAAGCAAAAACTAAAACTCATCCTGGAGAATTGCAATTGAAACATATTTTCAATACTAAATCCAATTACACCAAACAAACAAAAAAATAATTTGAAACCTAAATGACAGACTCAGGTCACTCAACAGTAGTAGAACTCAACTAGTTTTTCCCCCACTCTGGAAAATCAAGAAAAAGATCCAAAAAGATAGTGAATTCGAACCCCACTTCAAAAGACTGAAGAAAAACAAACTTCATTTATTCTTTCATACAAATAAACTATCCTCAGTTCTTTATGATAGCAAAACTAACTGGATAAAGATTAGAACATATTCAGTAAGAAACTATCCTAGAGCCCAGAAGAAGAAACATAGAAGAGGAGAAAAGACTGTTTGCGGTGGAAAGTGGATACAGGGAGAGGAACAAGAGACCTTTGACAGGGAGGAACATGACTTTGAACAGCTTAGGACTTGATTCTTATTATCGCTTGAGTTTCGGAGCACCCACGAAGTCCCTGTGGGTATAGATGATCAGGTGCCATTGTAAAGAACCATATTTTCATGTAGGTTCTCTACATTTTGGGACTCCTCATACACAGGGTTTGTCCCACCATATCAACAATATGATAATTAAAATAATTTTAAAAAAAATTAAAAAATGATAGGACATATACATTCTCACTGGCATTGTCTTTGCTATCAAAATTAGAATCTCATTAACTCTCCTGGAGTTTACAATTCACAGGTTACAATTTCATAGTTAGCCAGGGTTGCCACAATATTGAGCATGATATCTAAAGCCATTAATCCTTTTTAGAAAAGTTTTACTGGCAGCTGAGAAGGAAAAGAAATGCAAAAAGAAAAAAAGACTCTAGCTAATATTCCCAATCTAAGACAAATGGGAACGTGAGCCAAGAGAGCAAAGTGTTGCTTCTCAAATTCATCTTCCTAAAAATTCTGGCATTCCTGAAGCAGATTCAGTAAGATAAATCAACCTCAGTTTCAGCAAATTAAATTAGTTGCCTAACTATTCAGTCTACAATATTTTCAGTGCAAACTCATTGACAAAAACTGCATCTACATCATTCAGTACTGCGTTGAATAAGTACTAAGCTCAAGAATCTGCTTACTTAAAAAATTACTAAACTCAAGAATTAAAATGATTGTATAGATAAGCCGAGTAAATATTTAGCAGTCAGAACAAGGAGCGCTATTGCTAAAGGGGTAACGTCAGATTGAAACCAGTATCTTATTGACTCAAGACCCGTACACTATGGACAGACCTATTGTAATCATAGGATACCAGCTAAATTTCATCCCTAGTTCTCGGCTCCAAGTATCCAGTTCTGTTCATTATCAAAAGTTGTGTCCCACAACTATAGGCAACCGTGAACTGTGCAAATAAAGGTTTCTGACTAAAGGAACGTTACCCACATCAAGTGTAACATAAATTGGAATCAGGAAGGAAGGGAGGCCCTCCACCTAATGGTTAATCAACAAGGGAGCTAAAGCGGCAAACTACTGTTGCCCCTGGGAAAGAAGGATTAGGGTGTGGAGTAAAAAGAAAATTACCAAATCAAGGGGGGAAAGAGCAAAAGAAATCAGGAACTGTTCCAACCAAATAATATGTAACTTAGACTAACCACGGCAAGATGATACAATCTAAAAGCAACTTACGATATGTCAATCCATTTCTACGAAAGTAGAGAGCCAAATGTGGGATGAATAACAGCTAATAAACATCATTTTCCAGTCTCCCTTTTCTTTTTCCAGCAAGACACAAAACTTAACAAAGATACTGCAAAAAATGCAAGCTATTTTCCCTCCTTTAAATATCACCAAGAATTACGAGATCTCATGTTCAATATCCAAGCTATCTTCATTTAAGATTATCGTTTTTCCTCTCAGATTATACAAGATTCTGATGGAATGATATCCAACTGGTATAATAGTCAAAACAACTTCAAATGAGAACACTTTACACATCACAAAACAGCAAGTGATTAACCAAAACCATAGGTCTTTGATAATCCTTAGCTTAAATTTCAATCAAGTGTCTAAATATCCAGTAGAGCATTGCAATTGCTAGACAATCTTTCAGTGCTATGCAGCTGCTTGCCTAGTACTACTCGAACTTTTACATGTATATCTCTATAACAGGAAAGCCTTCCAATCACGTGAAATGCAAGTACTTTCTCCTCGATTAGTTATGTGTCACCTCGTCTAGCATCAAATACAATTAAAAAACAGTTTAATTAAGCTCCAAAAAAATTTCACCTTATGCATTGTCTATTCAAGCTACACTTGTTACTTGGGAGCACCAGTGGAGCTCTTAGAATCATTTTGATGAGCACCACCCACAATTCCATCAGCTTCCAAGAATCTACTTAAATGCTTATCATCCAGATGCTGCTGAAAAAAATTAATAAAAGCAAAAGTTCAAAAAAAAAAAAAAAACATATACATAAGAAACAAAGAAACTGAATTGAGCTTAGAATTCAAAGAAAGAGCTTACAGATAAACAATCTCTATATTTCTGCCATTCTAAAACACACTCCTCTTTATCCCACTCACCCTTCAAGAATTTGTCAGAATACCACCTACACAAAAAAAAAAAAAAAAAAAAAAAAAAAACCGCAAGTTTAGGTGAAATCCTTAAATCCACATACTCAAGAATCTAAAGGAACTCTTTCTAACTTTTTTCTTTCTTTGGACTCACAATAAAAATTAGGAAAAAAGGGGTAAAGATTATATCATAAGTCTGAATTTTGACCTGTTGAAACAATTATGGTAAGCCTCTCTGAGTTGAGCACAAGGGGAAGTAGACAAACGAGAAACATTTTTCTTTTCTTTCAAGATTCCCATGTTTATGGCATAGTACTACTACAAATCCATGAATCTGAACTGAAACCAACCAGTTAAATTCAATGTTGATTCCAGAAATACTTGTAGCAATTTAGCAATTTCTTCCCATTGTCTTTGCTTCAACGACCAAATAAGGGAGGGAGTTTTGGGCCGTCAGGGTAATTGGATTGTTTGTGGATCCTTTAGCTTGATATGGCCCACGATGAAGCCCAATATTGGTTATAGCTAAACCGTAACATTTTGAGAAAATCTCACTTTATACCCATTAATTTCAAACTATTTACCTTGGCCCAAACTATTTACTACTCTTACCCATGCGCCCCAAACTATTTACCCGATTTTTTGTATAAACTCTTCCACAAGTACAATTAAACCAAAAAAAAAAATAGCAAAGAAAAAGGTAGCCATGGATGCGGAAGAAGAAACACAACAACCCCAGCTAGTTCTTGCACACAAACTCTTCCTTTTGACACACCCAGATGTCAATGACTTGGATAAAGTTCGCCTCCGTGAAGAAGACTTGGACAAACTCTTCCATTTCCCTTATATCCTTCTTCAAAAAGAAATTAGATCTGATTATCTGGGAAGTTGACCTCTGGCTAGTTTCAATTCTGGTCCACTTTTTCTTGATTGTTTTTTTCCTAGCTCTTGCTCTTGCCTTGGCCCTTGAATTTAAATTTTTTATTTTGAAGCTTTCTTGTTTGATTCAAAGTGGGTGTTGTTAAATATTACTTATAGTACCTTTTGGAAGTTCATACTGAAATTTGATAGCATTTGGAGTTGATTTGAGGTGATTGAGATCGAATTTTTCGGTTGAAAATCGAAGAAGAACACAGCTACAATATACCGCTATGGTATACAATATACTGTAGGAGTATATAGCTATACTGCAACAGTATACTATTATAGTATACAATATATTGTAGGAGTATATAGCTATACTACTATATTGTTATAGTATACTGTAATAATATGCTGTAATAGTATACAATATACTATAATAGCATACTTATTACACTTAAATTCACTTGTCTTTTCCCTTTTAATTTGCTTTAAGCTTTTACCCAACGTGAGGGGCAAATTGAAAATACAAAAAAATAAAATAAAATATTATAGTATGATATATAATATAACGGTATACTCCTACAATTAGATCCCTTTAGAATTTTTTGAAATTTTTATTGATAACTAATATTATTTCAGTTTAATAATTGAATTAAAAATTTTTAACTCTTTGCGTACAGTTGTATGCCCTGTTGGTATAGCTATAAACTATACTGGTATCATATGTTAGTTAATGTTTTTTGGTTGTATTAGCTACATTTAATTGATACACAATTTGATTTTTCTTTAGTAATAGTATAAAAAAAGAATAATAAAAAATAGTGAAAACAGTAAATGAAATTAGATTATGAAGAGAAAAAGAATATAAAAAAGAAGTTAAATGAAATTAGAAAACGAAAAAAGAAAAAAATAAGAAGAAACCGAGAAAAAAGAAAAGGAGAAAAGAAAAAAAAAAGGAAAGAAGCATAGATATAAAAAAAAGAATTGGAGAATAAAGAAAAAATTTCCCACAAAAACTACCATGGGTAGGAAATGTAATTAGTTTATGGGTAGAAAAATAAATGGGTAAATAAGGGTAAATAGTTTTACTTTTGTGGGTAACTGTGTCAAAACCCCTAAAATTTTCATGTGCCGTCCAGTCCAGCGCCATCTATTAAATTAGGGATTTTTTTATTCCTATACACTATTTGAAACCTTATTACGAAAAATATCTATGTTTTGGTATCTACCCGACCTAAACACATTTTAGTTACAAAATATATACAATCCACCTAGGCTCTCAAATCCAATATTTGTGCATTCAATCAAGAGATTTAGTTACACCATTTTTCTTTTTTTTTTCTCCTCTTCTCTTTCCTTATTTTTCTTCCGCCTTAATATATGGTAATCACGGAAGCTATTTTTCTCCACCCTCTCATTTTGTACAGTTCTCCCAAAAACCGATTTCCCACTTAAAAGATACAAAAATCACATCGGTAAGTTTATTGGGAAAATAATTTTCAGATGAATTCTTTTCATGGTTGATGCCGTCTTTTCCTTCTTTTGATCCATTTAGACTCATTTCTTCTTTTTAATTTAGGCAATGGTTAATATAACAAAAAATAAAATTTAACCTTACCAGAATTACTCTGTTAAGACAAGTAGAACAGAAATCAACAGAACACTTTATCTCACCAAGCAAATATTCAAGTAAATGCTTTGCCAATTTTGTTTTATTGCTAATTGCAGGATCTGTGATATATCATTATTGCTACAACTTATCTACAATTTTCGTACATTATTTCTACCCAGTTATATACAACTAAAATATTATAGCACTTAAATATAATTTTTATACAAATTTTATACAATACGTCTTTTGTATATTTTGTATCTGATTTATACATAGTAAAAATAAATTTCATACAACTAGTTATATATTATACAACTTATCTACAACTTTCATACATTATTTCTACCAAGTTATATACAACTACAATATCATAAGTAAATTATGTGTTCTGAGGCCTTAAAAACCTCTTTCGGCATCACCTCGATTTGCGTGCCTGTCACGACCCTAAACCCGGACCCGGTTATGATGGCGCCTCTCGTGAAGACAAGACCAGCCGATACTTTCCCATTTCAGTTTTACGCAATTAAACAATAAGAATTTAAGTCTAAAACGTAATAAATAATCCAACAGTAAGTAGTGAACATTACAGTTTGCGGAAATAAAACCCAACATAGCCCGATACCGGGGTGTCACTAGTCGTGAGCATCTAAACAATCCGGAATACTCCAAATCGAACTACAGAGTTTAATACAGAAACTAAGAACATCAAGAAATAAGATAGGGAAGAGCTCCGTGCTGCGGACGTCGACAACTACCTAGAGACTCCTCGGATCCGCCTGATTTGGAAATGATCAGTACGCGGGAGCGGGACCAGACATGCCTGAATCTGCACACAGGGTGCAGGGAGTAAAGTGAGTACTCCAACTCAGTGAGTAATAATCATAAATAAAGACTAAAAGCAGGAAATCACGTAAGGCACATGACATGCTATAATGAAGCAGTAAAACCCTTAAAAACAGTAAACCATTGAAAGATAGGTAAAAATCCTTTAACTCAAATTTAACTTCATGAAAAGCCTTTTTCAACAATTAAGCAGGTAATTTGGCAGGCAATTAAGAAAAGATAAGCACATAAAGGTTCACCCCTCGGGCACCGTATCAACAAATCCGCCCCTCGGGTAACATCTCAGAACAATACAAGTCCCTCGGGCTCAATATCACATCACAATGGGTACCCGTGCTCACTGGGGGTGTACAGACTCCTGGAGGGGCCCCTTACGGCCCAAGCGCAATATCAAGCCATCTCGTGGAGTCATCACTAGGCTGTCGGCCTCAATCAACAAGCCACCTCGTGACGTATATATTTCAGGCCCTCGGCCTCATAATCAATATCAAATGTTTCCTCACAACATAGGCCATCAGCCTTACTCAGTCAAATCCTCACAAGCCACTCGGGCGATAATAAAACATGATTCTCAGCCTAAAATATCATTTAAAAGATCATTTAAGTGTTAAAACAGAGTAAACATGGCTGAGTACGAAAACAATGAAATATAACATGATTGAGTTCAAGTATAAAGTCAAAACAGTGAGAAAATATCAATAAAAGTCCCCTAAGGGTTCAAATAGTTGGCTCGAAGCCCAAATACGGCATTCAGCCCAAATAATAATGATAACAAATAAATTTCAGTCAAATACACGATAAAATAGTCATTCGGGACAGACTAAGTTACAATCCCTAACAGTGCACGACCCTACGCTCATCATCTAGCATATGCGTCACTTCAATATAGCACAACGATGTGCAATCCGGGGTTTCATACCCTCAAAACATCATTTACAATCATTACTCACCTCAATTTGGTCAAATCTCTAACTCGCGACGCCTTTGCCCCTCGAATCGGCCTCCACTCGCATCGAATCTATCCAAAATCAGAACGAGGACGTCAAAATATGCTAAGGGAACGAAGTCCAAGCGAAAATAATCAATTTACAACATAAATCCTAAAATTACCAAAACCCGATCCTCGCGCCCCATTTTAGAATTCGATAATTTTACATCAATAGATTCCTTATCTCCCCACGAGTCCATACATACCAAGAACACTAAAATCGGAGTCCAAATGACCCCTCAAATTCTCTTGTTAAAGTCTCTTAATCTCAAGCCTTAATTCCTCAATTTTTGGCTTAGATTCCATGATTTATTAGGTAGATTTCACAATAGAACCGAGTTTTAAGTCCAAAATTCTTACCTCCAAGTGATTCCCCTTGAATCTCTCTTCAATCCCCTTCAAAAAGCTCCAAAAACGATCAACAATGGAAGAAATAGACCCCAAATTCGCGGACAAAATGACTATTTAAACCTTCTGCCCAGGCCTGAAATCCTTCTTCGCGAATGTGGTCAAAGCCTCACGTTCACGAAGTACAAAAATACCTTGACCAAAATTCCTCTTTCGCGATCGCGACCACCCCATCGCGAACGCGATGCTTTAGTCAGACAGACCTTCGTGATCGCGTTCCCCCTATCGCCAACGCGATGAGTTAAATTCCCCTGAAGCTCAGTTGCCCATTTCTTCTACGGGAACGCGATAACACCCCCACGAACGCGATGCACAGATGTCGAGCCCTTCGCGAACGCAGAGCCTTCCTCATGAACGCAAAGGCTAAACTTCCAGCTTCCTCAACCGACCCTTCGCGAACGCGAAAGTCATTTTTCTACAGCGCTGACCTGCATTTTCTGCTGCTCCAAACTTCATGGAATGGCCCGATTGACTACCCGAAACTCACCTGAGGCCCCCGAGATCTCAACCAAAGGCACTAACATATCCCAAAACCTTATTCAAACTTGTACCAATCTTCAAAACCCCTCAAACAACATCAAATCAACCAAAACACATCGGATTCAAGCCTAAGTTTTCAAAATCTTGCGAATTCCGCTTTTGATCAAAAACCCAACCAAACCACATCCGAATGACCTAAAATTTTGAACACACACCCCAAATGACATAGAAGAACTACTATAACTCTCAGAATTCCATTCCGACCCCTATACCAAAATCTCACCTACCAACAGGAAATCGCCAAAAAACCACTTTCGCCAATTCAAGCCTAAATCTACTCCGGACCTCCAAAACTCATTCCGATCATGCTCCTAAGTCCCAAATCACCTCCCGAAGCTAACTGAACCATCAGAACTCACATCCGAGCCCTCTAACACATAAGTCAACATCCGGTTGACTTTTCCAACTCAAGCTTCCTCAAAAGAGACTAAGTATCTCAAACCTTACCAAAATCATTCTGATTCGATCCGACCAACCCGATACCACATAACACGGATAAACAAAGCTTAAAAAGCAGAAATGGGGGAAATGGAGAGGTAACTCATGAGACGACTATCCTGGTCGTCACATCCTCCCCAACTTAAACGAACGTTCATCCTCGAACGAGTCAAGAAATTTACCTGAATCCTCAAATAGGTGAGGATATCTACTCCGCATCTCCCGCTCGGTCTCCCAGGTATCCTCCTCCACGGGCTAACCTCTCCACTGCACTTTCACTGAAGCTATATCCTTTGACCTCAACTTTCGAACCTGTCGACCCAAAATAGCTATTGGCTCCACATCGTAAGTCAAATCATCATCCAACTGAACCGTGCTGAAATCCAAAACATGAGACGGATCCCCAATATACTTCCGGAGCATAGAAACATGAAATACCGGATGCATACTTGACAAGTTGGGTGGCAAAGCAAGCTCATAAGCTACCTCCCCAATCCTCCGAAGCACCTCAAAAGGCCTAATGAACTGAGGACTAAATTTCCCTTTCTTCCCAAATCTCATAAAACCCTTTATGGGTGAAACTTTCAACAGAACCTTCTCGCCAACCATGTAGGACATATCCCGAACCTTCCTATCAGCATAGCTCTTTTGCCTCTGTGCTGTACGAAGCCTCTCCTAAATCACCTTCACCTTTTCTAAGGCATCTTGCACCAAGTCTGTCCCCAATAGCCTAGCCTCACCGGGCTCGAACCAACCAACTAGAGATCTACACCGCCTCCCATACAAAGCCTCATATAGAGCCATCTGAATACTCGACTGGTAGCTGTTGTTATAAGCAAACTCTGCAAGCGGTAGAAACTGATCCCATGACCCTCCAAAATCAATAACACAAGCACGCAACATGTCCTCCAATAACTGAATAGTGCGCTCGGACTGTCCGTCCGTCTAAAGGTGAAAAGTTGTGCTCAACTCAACCTGCGTACCCAACTCTCGCACCACAAACCTCCAAAACTGCGATGTAAACTGAGTGCCCCTATCTGAAATGATGGAAACGGGGACACCATGCAAACGGACAATCTCTCGGATATATATCTCTCCCAACCGCTCTGAAGAATAGGTAGTACACACATTAATGAAGTGTGCGGACTTGGTCAGCCGATCCACAATCACCCAAATAGCATCGAACTTCTTCAAAGTCCATGGAATTCCAACTACAAAGTCCATAGTGATCCTCTCCCACTTCCACTATGGAATATCCATCCACTGAAGCAAGCCACCCGGTCTCTGATGCTCATATTTCACTTGCTGACAATTGAGACACCGAGATACAAATCCCACAATGTCTTTATTCATTCTCCACCACCAATAGTGTTGCCTCAAATCCTGATACACCTTCGTGGCACCCGGATGAATGAAATACCGCGAGATATGGGCCTTCTCCAGAATCAACTCCTGAAGCCCATCCACATTGGGCACACAAATCCGACCCTGCATCCTCAACACCCCATCATCACCAATGGTCACATCTCTAGCATCATTATGCTAAACTCTGTCCTTAAGGACAAGAAAATGCAGATCATCATACTGGCGCTCTCTGATGCGATCATATAAGGAAGTCCGAGACACCACACAAGCCAATACCCGACTGGGCTCCAAAATATCTAACCTTATGAACCGACTGGCCAAGTCTTGAACATCAACTGCAAGAGGTCTCTCCCCAACTGGATTATATGCCAAATTCCTCATACTCATCGCCTTTCAGCTCAAAGCATCGTCCACCACCTTGGCCTTCTCCGGATGGTACAATATAGTGATATCATAATCCTTTAGCAACTCTAACCATCTCCGCTGCCTCAAATTAAGATCCTTCTGCTTGAATAAGTTATTGAGGCTACGATGATCAGTGAACACCTCACAAGACACACCGTACAAGTAATGTCTCCAAATCATCAACGCATGAACTATGGCAGCCAACTCTAAATCATGAACGAGGTAGTTCTTCTCATGGGGATTCAACTGACGAGAAGCATAATCAATCCCTCTACCCTCCTGCATCAATACACAACCAATACCAACTCTCAAAGCATCACAATACACGGTATATGGACTTGAAGCTGATAGTAGAACCAACACTAGAGCTGTGGTCAAGGTTGTCTTGAGCTTCTGAAAGCTCTCCTCACACTCGTCCAACCATACAAATAAAGCACCCTTATAAGTCAACTTGGTCAAGGGCGATGTAATAGATGAGAATCCCTGAACAAAACGGTGATAATAACCCACCAAACCAAGAAAGCTGTGAATCTCTGTGGCTGAGGATGGTCTGGGCCAACTCTGAACCGCCTCTATCTTATTTGGATCAACCTAAATACCCTTGCTGGATACCACGTGCCCCAAGAAAGCCACTGAACTGAGCTAAAACTCACACTTGGAGAATTTTGCATAAAGCTTCTCCCCCCTCAATCTCTGCAACACAACTCTCAAATGTTCTGCGTGCTCCTCTTGACTACGCAAATACACCAGAATATAATCAATGAAGACTATGAGAAACGAGTCGAGATAAGGCCGAAACACCATGTTCATCAAATGCATGAACGCTGTTGGGGCATTAATCAGCCCAAAGGACATCACCAAGAACTCATAATGACCATATCAGGTCCTGAAAGCTGTCTTAAGAATATCCGAGTCCCTGATCTTCAATTGGTGATAACTTGAACGGAGATCAATCTTGGAGAACACTCTCGCTCCCTGAAGGTGGTCGAATAAATTATCAACTCGAGGCAAAAGATACTTGTTCTTAATTGTTACTTTTTTCAATTACCTATAATCAATGCACATTCTCTTGGTGCCATCCTTCTTCTTCACAAATAGAACCGGCGCACCCCAAGGTGACACACTATGCCGAATGAACCCCTTATCAAGGAGATCCTGAAGCCGCTCCTTTAATTCCTTCAACTCCGCTGGTGCCATACGATACGGCGGAATAGAAATGGGTTAAGTGCCCGGCATCAGGTCAATACCAAAATCAATATCCCTGTCCAGTGGCATGCCCGACAGGTCTGCAGGAAACACATCGGGAAAATCCCTCACAACTGGAATAGAATCAATATTGGGAGTCTCAACACCGACATCCCTTACAAATGCTAGATACGAAAGACAACCCTTCCCAACTATATGCTGGGCTTTCAAGAATGAGATCACTCTATTGGAAACATAATCAGTCACACCTCGCCACTCAATCCGTGGCACACCCGGTATAGCTAATGTGGCTGTCTTAGCATGACAATCCAGAATAGTATGACACGGAGATAGACAATCCATGCCTAAAATGACATCGAAATCCACCATACACAATAATAAAAGATTCACACGGGTCTCCAGACCCCCAATAGTCACCACACACGACCGGTACACACGGTCTACAATAATAGTATCGCCCACCGGGGTAGATACATGAACAGGTGAAGCAAGAAACTTACGGGGCGTACCTAAATAATAAGCAAAGTATGATGACACATAAGAAAAGGTGGAACCGGGATCAAATAATACAGAGGCATCTCTTTGGCAGACTGAAACAATACCTGTAATAATAGCATCTGAAGCAATAGCATCGGGTCTACCTGGAAGTGCATAGAAATGGGCCTGACCGCCACTTGATCGACCTCCCCCTCTGGGGCGACCCTTAGCTAACTGACCTCCACCCCTAACTGGGTGGGTGGGTGGTGGTGAAGTAATTGGCACTGAAGCTGATGACTGACCCCTATGTTGCGATGAACTCGCAAAACGACGAGGGAGATACCTCTACATATGACCCATCTCACCACACTCATAACAACTCCCAGGTGATGAAGAAGGGGACTGAAGGGAACCCCTCGCACCAGAGTGACTAGCATATGCACTCGGCATAGAAGAGCCCTAGACTGATGGAGCACAGGTCGAACTCTGAGCTGGAAGGGCACTAAGTGATGACTGGCCCTGATGAGAACTGTGAGAACCATGACCCGATGACTCCCCATGATAACCTGGGCGAGCTGGCTGAGCATGCCTGAATGGATGGCCTCTGCCATGCTGAAACTAACCCCTCGAAGGAGTACCAATATAACTACCAGATCGTCGAGGCCTTTTGGCCTCCCTCTCCTCTCGCTCCTAGCGACAAACAGACTCAATCTCACGGGCAATATCCACAACCTCCTCGAAAGTAGCACCAATCACCCTTTCCCTGGTCATGAGAATACGAAGCTGATAAGTGAGGCCATCAATAAACCTCTTAATCCTCTCTCTATCTATCGGGACCATCCAAATAGCATGACGAGATAACTCGGGGAACCTCATCTCATACTGCATCATAGTCATCTCTCCCTGACACAACCACTCAAACTCCATACGTAGCTCCTCTCTACGGGACTACGACACATACTTCTCTAGAAAGAGAATGGAGAACTGCTGCCAGGTAAGGGGTGCTGCACCAATAGGCCTACGCCCCTCAAAATCCTCCCACCAAGTGAAGACAGCTCCAAAAAACTGATAAGTAGTGAAAGCGACCCCACTGGTCTCCAGAATACCCGCTGTACCAAGCATCCTCTAGCACTTATATAAGAAACCCTAGGCATCCTCGCCCTCTGCACCACTGAAGGTTGGAGGCTACAGTCTACCAAACCTCTCCAACCTACGCTGCTAATCCTCCGGCATAGCAGGAACTACATAGTCCTGAGCAGCTGCAACCGGCTGGGCTGGATGTGCCCCCAACGTCTGAAGTCCCTGCACGACCTGCTCAGGTGTGCGAGCGGCGGGAGTCTGATTGCCTCCCCCGGCCTGAGAAGTAGCTGCAGCTATAGTGGTTGAAACCGCTTGAGCTAGGCCAGTGCAAACTGATAAGATCTGAGCCAAGGCCTCCTAAAGACCCGGAATCACAATGGGCACAGTTGGTTCCTGAACTAGTGCTACTGGAGCATCCATAACTGGGACCTGATCCTGAACTGAGGCTGCTGGTGGATCTTTAGGTGCTGCCCTAGCTGCTATACGGGCCACACCTCTACCCCTACCACGACCACGATCGCGTTCTCGGCCTCTGGTGGCCACAACTGGTGGTACTGGTGGTCGTCAATCCTGACCGGTAGTCGTGTTCTCACCATCCGTGAGAGAATAGAATAACAGAAGTTTAGTACTCTGATTAACAAATTCACACGATAAGAATTTCAAGAATATGAAGTTTTTCCTAAAGGTTATGCAGCCTCTCGAGGATAAATACAAACATCTCTGTACCGATCCGCGAGATTCTACTAAACCTGCTCATGACTCGTGAGACCTATGTAACCTAGGCTCTAATACCAACTTGTCACGACCCTAAACCCGAACCCGGTCGTGATGGCGCCTCTCGTGAACACAAGGCCAGTCGACACTTTCCCATTTTAGTTTTAAGCAATTAAACAATAAGAATTTAAGTCTAAAACGTAATAAATAATCCAACAGTAAGCAGTGAACATTACAGTTTACGAAAATAAAACCCAGCACAGCTCGATACCGGAGAGTCACTAGTCATGAGCATGTAAACAATCCGGAATACTCCAAATCGAACTACAGAGTTTAATACAGAAACTAAGAACATGAAGAAATAAGATAGGGAAGAGCTCCAGGCTGCGGCCATCGACAACTACCTAGAGACTCCTTGGATCCGCCTGAGGTAGAAATGATCAGTACTCGGGAGCGGGACCAGACACGCCTGAATCTGCACACAGGGTGCAGGGACTAAAGTGAGTACTCCAACTTAGTGAGTAATAATCATAAATAAAGACTGAAAGCAAGAAATCACGTAAGGCACAAGGCATGCTATAATGAAGCAGTAAAACCCTTAAAAATAGTAAACCAGTGAAAGATAGGTAAAAATCCTTTAACTCAAATTTAACTTCATGAAAAACTTTTTTCAACAATTAAGCAGGTAATTTGGCAGGCAATTAAGAAAAGATAAGCACATAAAGGTTCGCCCCTCGGGCACCGTATCAACAAATCCGCCCCTCGGGTAACATCTCAGAACAATACCAGCCCCTCAATCTCACATCACAATGGGTACCCGCTCTCACTAGGGGTGTACAGACTCCTGGAGAGGCCCCTTACGACCCAAGCGCAATATCAAGCCATCTCGTGACGCCATCACTATGCTCTCAGCCTCATATCAACAAGACACCTCGTGGCGTACATATCTTAGGCCCTCTGCCTCATAATCAATATCAAATGTTTCCTCATAACATAGGCCCTCGGCCTTACTCAGTCAAAATCCTCACAAGCCACTCGGGCGATAGTAAAACATGATTCTCAGCCTAAAAAATCATTTAAAAGATTATTTAAGTGTTAAAACAGAGTAAACATGACTGAGTACGAAAATAGTGAAATATAACATGACTGAGTTCAGGTATAAAGTCAAAACAATGAGGAAATATCAATAAAAGTTCCCTAAGGGTTCAAATAGTTGGCTCGAAGCCCAAATAAGGCATTCATCCCAAATAATGATGATAACAAATAGATTTCAGTCAAATATGTGGTAAAATAGTCATTCGGGACAGACTAAGTCACAATCCCCAATAGTGCACAATCCCACGCTCATCATCTAGCATGTGCGCCACTTCAATATAGCACAACGATGTGCAATCCAGGGTTTCATACCCTCAGAACATCATTTACAATCATTACTCACCTCAATCCGGTCTAATCTCTAACTCGCGACGCCTTTAACCCTCGAATCGGCCTCCACTCGCGTTGAATCTATCCAAAATTAGAACGAGGACATCAATATATGCTAAGGGAACGAACCCCAAGCGAAAATAATCAATTTACAATAGAAATTCCGAAATTACCAAAACCCGACCCCCGGGCCCACGTCTCGGAATTTGATAATTTTACATCAATAGATTCCTTATCTCCCCACGAGTCCATACATACCAAGAACACTGAAATCAGAGTCCAAATGACCCCTCAAATTCTCATTTTAAAGTTTCTTAATCTCAAGCCCTAATTCCTCAATTTTTGGCTTAAATTCCATGATTTATTAAGTAGATTTCATAATAGAACCGAGTTTTAAGTCCAAAATTCTTACCTCTAAGTGATTCCCCTTGAATCTCTTTTCAATCCCCTTCAAACACCTCCAAAAATGTCCAACAATGGAAGAAATAAACCCCAAATTTGCGGACAAGATGACTATTTAAACCTTCTACCCAGGCCTGAAATCCTTCTTCGCGAACGCGGTCAAAGCCTCGCGTTCGCGAATTACAAAAATACCTTATCACGAACGCGATCGCCCCATCGAGAACGCGATGCTTTACTCAGACAGACCTTCACGATCGCATTCCCCTATCACGAATGCGATGAGTTAAATTCCCCTGAAGCTCAGCTGCCCATTTCTTCTACGCGAACGTGATAACACCCCCGCGAACGCGATACACAGATGCCCAGCCCTTCGCGAACACAAAGCCTTCCTCGCGAACGCGAAGGCTAAATTTCCAACTTCCTCAACTGACCCTTCGCGAACGCGAAGGTCATTTTTTTGCAGTACTGACCTGCAATTTTCTGTAGCTCCAACCTTCATGGAATGGCCCAATTGACCACCCAAAACTCACCCGAGGCCCTCGGGACCTCAACCAAAGGCGCTAACATATCCCAAAACCTTATTTAAACTTGTACCAATCTTCAAAACCCCTCAAACAACAAATCAACCAAAACACATCAGATTCAAGCCTAAGTTTCCAAAATCTTCTGAATTCTGCTTTTGATAAAAAACCCAACCAAACCACGTCCGAATGACCTGAAATTTTGCACACACATCCCAAATGACACAAGAACTACTACAACTCTCTAAATTCCATTCCGAACCCTATATCAAAATCTCACCTACTAACCGAAAATCGCCAAAAATCCACTTTCGTCAATTCAAGCCTAAATCTACTCCGGACCTCCAAAACTCATTCCGATCATGCTCCTAAGTCCCAAATCACCTCCCGAAGCTAACCGAACCATCAGAACTCACATCCGATCCCTCTAACACATAAGTCAATATCCGGTTGACTTTTCCAACCCAAGCTTCCTCAAAAGAGACTAGGTGTCTCAAACCTTACCAAAATCATTCCGGATTCGATTCGACCAACTCGATACCACATAACACAGATAAACAAAGCATAAAGAAGCAGAAATGGGGGAAACAAAGCGGTAATTCATGAGACGACTGTCCGGGTCATCACAATGCGCAGTCCGGGCATGTAGCCGGAAAGCCATTTTGTGAAAATCTCTGAAAAATGATGAATTTTGCCTATAAAATGAATTAAGTTAACTTCGGTCAATATTTTGGGTAAACGGACCTGGACCCATGATTTGACAGTCCCGAAGGGTCCGTAGAAAAATATGGAACTTGGGCGTATGCCCGGAATCGAATTACGAGGTCCCAAGCCCGAGAATTGAATTTTTAAAGAAAATTATTTTCTTAATTATTTATGAGATTTGGAAATGAATTGTGATTAAAACTTGATGGTATCAGGCCCGTATTTTGGTTTCGTTACCCGGTACAAGTCTTATATGTGATTTAAGATAAGTCTGTGAAGTTTGGTAAGAAACGGACTTGAAACGACGTGAATCAGATCGTTTTTGAGAAAAATTGAAAGTTTGAAGTTCTTAAGAAATTTCATGATTTTGATGCTAAATTTATAGTTGTTGATGTTATTTTAGTGATTTGAATGCACGAATAAGTCCGTAGGGTATTTTTGAGGTAATGTGCATGTTTGGTTTGGAGCCCCGAGTGCTCGGGTGAGTTTCGGATAAGTCTCGGGAGGTTTTGAACTTAAGAAAAGTTGCAGAATCTACTGTCTGCTAGTGTCCAGGTATTTGTGCTATGTGATCGCATAGGAAGGTTCGCGATCGCATAGTGTAAATTTTAGGGGTCCATTGTTGTACTATGCGATCGCATAGGTCCTTCCGCGATGGCATAGAGTAAATTCTGGGAGGCCCATTTTTATTCTATGCAGTTGCATTGTTTCTTCCGCTATCGCAATGGGTTAAGCCAAGCCTGGGAAGGGAATCATTTTCTTCTATGTGATCGCATAGCCTAGTCTGCGATCGCAATTCCCAGTCTCCTTTACCCTATGTGATTGCAAACCCTTGTCCGCGATCGCAGAGACCAATTTTGCCCAGTCATTTAAACAGAACAGAACACATACGGGATTAAACCAAAATTTCATAACTTCTTCTTTCAAACTCCAAATTGGGCGATTTTTGAAAGAGAACTTCACCACAAATTCATAGGTATGTAATCTTAGACTCATTTTCTTCAATTTCCATTAACACCTATTAGATTTTTAGACTTAAATCATGTTCTTAAGGGTAGAAAATTAGGGATTTTGGTAGAGTTAGGGCTTTTTATATAAATGGAATTTAGACCTCGTTTTGGGGTTAGATTTCAAAACTAATTACATATTCGGGCTCGTGGGTGAATGGGCGATCGGATTTTGGTCCGAACCTCGTGTTTTGACCAAGCGGGCCCGGGGTTGATTTTTGACTTTTTGGGAAGAATGATAGGAAATCTATAATTAAGCATTGGATTTGAATTGTTTAGCATTTATTGATGTTATTAAGCCGATTATGTCTTGATACAATTGATTTGGAGCCAAATTAAAAAGGAAAAACGGTGTTTGAGGCTTGAGTTGGCCGTGGAAGTTCGAGATAAGTGTTTGGTCTATCCTTAGCTTGAGGGATTAGGAGTCGAGTCCTATTTTCTATGTAGTAATTGTTGAGTACGACGTATAGGCATGGTGACGAGTATCTATACGTTGGTGTCTAGTATGCCCGTGAGTCTTATATTGTGATTTTCATAACTTCGTTGTACTATCCATGCTTTGGTGATGATTTCTATTTGTTGGGCAAAGTTTGTGGAAATAATTGTGACATTTGAACATTGAGGAGCGTTGGCTCAAGTCGTATAAAGAAATGTGAAAGTATAAGTGGTAATTGAACCTTTTAGAGCATTGGCTCAAGTTATGAAGTGAATTGTGATGTAAAAGTGAGAAAAAGAAGAGAATCATTATGTCGCCTCCCTTACTGGGATATTATTGCTTTTGTTTTTATCTCCCTTGCCGAGATGTTGATGTTTATGATATTATTCCCTTGCTGGGACTTAATTGTTGAACCATTGTTCCCTTCCCGGGATTCTTATTGTAAATTCATTTATTTCCTTGCCCTATTGTTTGTGATTGTTGTTTGGGTGAGGAAGAGTGTTAAAGCACGAAGGGTGATGCCGTGTATTGTTTTGGTAAGAGAGTGTTAAAGCACAAAGGGTGATGCCGTATATGATTTGTGAGGAAAGAGTGAAAAGCACAAAGGGTGATTCCGTGCCGCACAATGTACCATTCTGTGCCGATTATATTGATTATGTGGTGAGGACGAGAGTAAAAGCACGAAGGGTGATGCCGTGTACTTATTGATTTCTGATCCTTTGTTGATATTTGAGATGTGTTATTTCTTTCATTTTCCCGTTGTCTTTCTATTCTAAGTTGATATTTCCTCGCATCATGTTACCCCTCCCATACTTGACTGTTTATTTCTGTTCTTCCTTCTCGCTGTATATAGTTGAATTGCACAGGTTTATTTGGTAGTTTGGTCCTAGCCTCATCACTACTTCGCCGAGGTTAGGCTAGGCACTTACCAACACATGGGGTCGGTTGTGCTGATACTACACTTTGCACTATGTGCAGATCCCGAAGCAGTTTTTGGACCGTAGATTGGGTGGCTACCTTCAGTCCACACGGAGATCCAAGGTAGACTTGCAGGCGTCCGTAGGCCCTGGCGTCTCCCTCTATCCCTTTATTCCTGTTTCATTTCCTTAATTCAGAAACAATGTATTGTTTATTTTCAAACTTTGTATGTAGTATTCTTAGATTGTCTGTGGTACTGTGACACCAATTCTAGGTGGTCGAGGTTCAAATAATTGTATTGGATTTATGTTCAGATAGCTTATTGCTTTTCTTCCGCTTATGTTAAATTCCGCTGTTCAAATGTTATTACTTCATAATTGTTAAAGAATATAAAATGGGACAAAAGGGTAAATTGTTCTAATAATTGGCTTGCCTAGCTCACATTAGTAGGCGCCATCATGACTCCCAAGGGTGAAAAATCCGGGTCGTGACATAAATATAATTTTTATACAATATTGTTCAACTTTCATACAATATTTAAATAAATAAAAAATATATAAACACCAGAATACACTTTTTCTCTTCTTCTTCTTCTTCTTCTGGGAAATCTGGTTCGTGACATAAATATAATTTTTATACAATATTGTTCAAATTTCATATAATATTTAAATAAATAAAAAATATATAAACACCAAAATACAATTTTTCTCTTCGAGTTCGAGTTTCAATATGAAATCCAGCAAAAATCAAGTCTAATCTTCACCAAAATACCCTCAAAATTGAGAGAGAGAGAGAGAGAGAGAGAGAGAGAGAGAGAGCGCATGAGGGAGAGAAAATAAGGATATGAAATAATTGATTCCTAATATAAAAGGGATACTCATTTAATTCCTAAAGTATATATAATTGGTAAATTTGTATATATGATGTAATTAAATTGAAACTTGAGTAGGGAGGATAATAAAGTTTCAAATAGTGTATAGGAATGTAAAAATCCCTTAAATTTATACCCACTTAAAGAAAAATTAATTGATACCCAATATTTACTTTCTTCTTCTTTGTGTTTAGCGTTTCTTCTTCTTCTTCTTCTTTGTTGCTAAATAGGTTTGTTAAATTTATTGTTGTTTTGATAATTTGATGATTGTAGTTTATTATTTATAATATTTGAAAGTTATGTTTTACATTTGAGCTCATTGGAGTAGATTTTGACATTGAATTATGTGTTGGATTGTTGAAATTTGAAGAACAAGTTCATATTTTAAAACTTAAGATTCAAAATCTGAAGTTGCATTAAAGAGATTGAACTACTTAATATTTGAATTTCTAAAGTTGCATTTGAAAGATAGAGGAACTTCATATTTGATTTTTGAATTAGAATTGAAAAGATTGAACTACTTAAGATTGGAACTTCTGAAGTTGAATTTGAAAGATAGAAGAATTTAGGATTTGATTTATGAAGTTGCATTGAAAAGATTGAATTTGAGCTATTACAATTTATAAATTTTGTATAATGCGAGTATAACTTTAATAATTGCCCCAAAGTAGCTAAACCTCGAGTGATTAGCACAAATAGGATTATTTCCATCGCCGTTTAGACTTTGTCCTTATTCAAGGAATTTGAACAAAAATAACCTTGAAGTATAACTTTAATATACAAGTCTTGTCGAATTAACAAATTTGCTTTGTTTGTAAGTTACCAAAAAAACTTATATAAAAACTTTTTGTAGGAAATTTCTTGAAAAATGGAGCTAAGTTGAACCATCCACAAAAATAAAGGAATAAATGGGTACAACTTATGAAATTACTTTGCCTCTTATCTTTGTCTATATGAATCTCTAGTAGTCTAGTACATAAATTTAGTACATACGAAAAAAAAAACATAACTTAGATACAAAGGCATAAATCACAATAGGGAAGAATTTGTCACGACCCTAACCCCGAACCCGGTCGTGATGGCGCCTCTCGTGAAGAAAAGGCCAGCCAACTAAACCCAATTCACTTGTTAAAGCAGTTAAACAACATAAAAGCAGTCTAAAACATGATTTAACGATATAAGTAGCGGATAATATCAATAAGGTGCGGAAGTACAACCCGACACAGCCCTAACCGGGGTGTCACAAGTCATGAGCGTCTATAGGCCATAATACAAGTCTGCTAAATCCATAAACTAGTACAAATGTTTGAAGGGAAATAGAAATGATAAAAGAGTAGAGACACGGGGCTGCGAACGTCAACAACTACCTCGTAGTCTCTGAACGCTCGCCTGAAACTGGAGGAATCAACACTCGAGAGCGGAACCAGCTATGCCTGAATCTGCACACAAGGTGTAGGGAGTAAAGTGAGTACTCCAACTCAGTAAGTAATAAATGTAAATAATGACTGAAAGTAAGAAAACACGTAAGGCACAAGGCATTCTATAATAAAGTAGTAAAACCATTTAAAAATAGTAAAATAGTGGAAAGTCAGGTAAAATCCTCTTTCAGCAAGTAAACAAGTAATTGACAGGTAATTAAGGTAACGTAAACAAATAGAAGTTCGCCCCTCGGGAACAGTATCGCCACATCCGCCCCTCGGGCAACATCTCATAACAATAACAGCCCATCAGGCTCAATCTCACATCACAATGGGTACCCGCGCTCACTAGGGGTGTGCAGATTCCTAGAGGGGCCCCTTACAGTCCAAGTGCAATAACAAGCCATCTCGTGGCATCAAAACTAGGCCCTCGGCCTCATATCAGTCAAGCCACCTCATGGCGTACATATCCCAAGCCCTCGGCCTCAATATAGTATCAGTGTTTCCTCACAACCTAGGCCCTCAGCCTTACTCAGTCAAAATCATCACAAGCCTCTCGGGTAATAGTAAAACAGTATTTCTCAGCCCAACATCATTTAAAATATCATATAAGTCTTAAAACTGAGTAAGCATGGCTGAGTAGTAAAACAGTGGAAAATAGCATGACTGAGTTCAAGTAATATATCAAAACAGTGAGGAAATATCAATAAAAAGCTCCTGAAGGGTTCAAATAGTTGGCACTAGGCCCAAATATGGCATTCACTCTAAATAATGATGATAGCAAATAGTTTCCAATCAAATACGTGGTAAAATCATCAACTGGGATGGACCAAGTCACAATCCCTAATAGTGCACGACCCCACGCTCGTCATCAAGCGTTTGCCTCACCTCAATATAGCACTACGATGTGCAATCCGGGGTTTCAAACCCTTAGAATATCATTTACAATCATTACTCACCTCGAACCGACTAAATCTCTAGCTCGCGATGCCTTTGCCCCTCAAATCGGCCTCCACACGCGTCGAATCTATCCAAAATCAGAACGAGGACGTAAAAGTATGCTAAGGGAACAAAGCTCAAGCGAAAACAATCAATAAAGGGCACAAATCCCGAAATTACCAAAACCCCGACCCCTGGGCCCACTTCTCAAAACTCAAAATTTTTTACATCAATAGATTCCTTATCTCCCTACGAGTTCATACAGGTCAAAAGTTCTCAAATCCGACCCCAAATGGTCCTCCAAATCCCAAATCAAAAGTCCAATTTCTTAAGCCCTAGTTCTTCAATTTTAGGCTTAGCTTTCATGATTTTCTAGGTGGAATTCACATAATAATCGAGTTTTTAGTCCAAGAATCTTACCTCCCAATGATTCCCCTTGAATCCCTCTTCAATCTCCTTCAAAAATATCCCAAAATGGCCAATTATGGAGGAAATAAACCCAATCCTCGCGGACAATACGAGTTTAAAAACATTTCTGCCCAGGCATATTTCCTTCATTGCGATCGCGGAACATCCCCCGCGATCGCGAAGAACAAATCTTCAGCTTCCAACATTTCCTCTATGCGAATGTGATCAAGCCTTCGCGAACGCGATGCCCAGGAGACTGACTCTACGCGATCGCGGACATCCCTCCGCGTTCTTAATGAACAAAATCCAGCCCAAGACCCTAGGTCCATTTAACTCTATGCGACCGTGACCACCTTCCCGCATTCGCGATGAACAACCTCTTCATTTTACGCGATTGTGAACCAACTTTCGCGAACGCGAAGAACAACTGGGCGGCCTCCTCAAACTCTTCAACGCAATAGCTGAATCTGCAATTTCTGCAATTTTTCCAACTTCAAAATGATCCGATTGACCAACCGAAACTCACCCGAGGCCCCCGGGACTTCAACCAAAGGCACCAACATATCCTAAAACCTTATTCAAACTTGTTCCAATCATCAAAACACCTCAAACAACATCACAACACCCAAAACACATCGGATTCAAGCCAAACTTTCTAAAATCTTCTGAATTACGCTTTTGATAAAAAACCCAACCCGACCACGTCCGAATGACCTAAAAGTTTGCACACACATCCCAAATGACAGAATGAAACTACTGCAACTCTCGGAATTCCATTCCAACCCCTATATCAAAATCTCACCTACCAACCAAAAATCGCCAAAAATTCACTTTCGTCAATTCAAGCCTAAATCTACTCCGAACCTCCAAAACCCATTCCGGTCATGCTCCTAAGTTATAAATCACCTTCTGAAGCTAACCGAACCATCGGAACTCACATCCGAGCCCTGTAACACATAAGTCAACATCCGGTTAACTTTTCCAACTTAAACTTCCTTAAAAGAGACTAAGTGTCTCAAACCTTACCAAAATCATTCCGGACTCGATCCGACCAACCCGATACCATAAAACACGGATAACGAAGCATAAAGAAGCAGAAATGGGAAAACGGTGCGGTAGCTCATGAGACGACTAACCGGGTCGTCACATCCTTCCCAACTTAAACAAATGTTCATCCTCGAATAAGTCAAGAAACATACCTGAACCTCAAACAGGTGAGGATATCTGCTCCGCATCTCCCGTTCGGTCTCCCAGGTAGCCTCCTCCACAGGCCGACCTCTCCACTGCACTTTCACCAAAGCTATATCCTTTGACCTCAACTTCCGAACCTGACGACCCAAAGTAGCTACTGGCTCCACATCATAGGTCAAATCATCATCTTACTAAACCGTGCGGAAATCTAAAACATGAGACGGATCCCCAATATACTTCCGGAGCATAGAAACATGAAATACCGGATGCACACTCAATAAGCTGGGTGCAAAGCAAGCTCAACCTCCCCATTCCTCCGAAGCACCTCAAAAGACCTAATGAACCGCTGACTCAATTTCCCTTTCTTCCCAAACCTCATAGCACCCTTCATGGGTTAAACCTTCAACAGAACCTTCTCACCAACCGTGTAGGACATATCTCATACCTTTCTATCAGCATAACTCTTTTGCCTCGACTGCGCTGTACGAAGCCTCTCCTGAATCATCTTCACCTTCTCTAAAGCATCCTGCCCTAACTCAGTCCCCAATAGCCTAGCCTTACCGGGCTCGAACCAACCAATTGGAGATCTATGCCGTCTCCCATACAAGGCCTCATATGGAGCCATCTAAATACTCGACTGGTAGCTGTTGTTATAAGAAAACTCTACAAGCGGTAGAAACTCATCCCATGACCCTCCGAAGTCAATGACACAAGCACGCAACATGTCCTCCAATATCTGAATAGTGCACTCGGACTGCCCGTTCGTCTGAGGATGAAAAGCTGTGCTCAACCCCACCTAAGTACCCAACTCTCTCTGCACGGCCCTCCAAACTACGAAGTAAATGGAGTACCTCTATCTGAAATGATGAAAACCGGAACACCATGCAAACGAACAATCTCTCGGATATAAATCCCTGCCAACCGCTCTGAAGAATAGGTAGTACACACAGGAATGAAATGCGCGGACTTGGTCAGCCGATCCACAATCACCCAAATAGCATAGAACTTCTTCAAAGTCTGTGGAAGTTCAACAACAAAGTCCATAGTGATCCTCTCCCACTTCCACTCAAGAATATCCATCTGCTGTAGCAAACCACCCGGTCTCTGATGCTCATATTTCACCTGCTGACAATTGAGACACCGAACTACAAATCACATAATATCTTTCTTCATTATTATCCACCAATAGTGCTGCCTTAAATCCGGATACATCTTCGCGGCACCCGGATAAATGGAATACCGCGAGCTATGAGCCTCATCCAGAATCAACTCCCGACGCCCATCCGCATTGGGCACACAGATCTGGCCCTACATCCTCAACACCCCATCATCACCGATGGTCACATCTCTAGCATCATCATGCTAAACTCTGTCCCTAAGGACAAGTAAATGCGGATCATCATACTGGAGCTCTCTGATGCACTCATATAAGGAAGACCGAGAAACCACACAAGTCAATACCCGACCGGGTTCCAAAATATCCAACCTCATAAACCGATTGGCCAAGGCTTGAACATCAACTAAAAGAGGTCTCTCCCCAACTGGAATATATGCCAAACTCCCCATACTCACAGCCTTTCTTCTCAAAGCATCGGCCACCATATTGGCCTTTCCCGGATGGTACAATATAGTGATATCATAATCTTTAAGCAACTCCAACCATCTAAGCTGTCTCAAATTAAGATCCTTTTGCTTGAACAAATGCTGAAGACTGCGATGATCAGTGAACACCTCACAAGATACGCCATACAAGTAATGCCTCCAAATCTTCGATGCGTGAACTATGGCAGCCAACTCCAAATCATGAACGGGGTAGTTCTTCTCATGGGGCTTCAACTGATGAGAAGCATAAGAAATAACTCTACCCTCCTGCATCAATACACAAACAATCCCAACTCTCGAAGCATCACAATACACGGTATATGAACCTGAAACTGTTGGCAAAACCAACACTGGAGCTGTGGTCAAAGCTGTCTTGAGCTTCTGAAAGCTCTCATCACACTTGTCCGACCATACAAATGAAGCACCCTTCTGAGTCAACTTGGTCAAGGGCGATGCGATATATGAGAATCCCTGAACAAACTGACGATAATAGCCTGCCAAACCGAGAAAGCTGTGAATCTCTGTGGCTGAGGACGGTCTAGGCCAACTTTGAACCGCCTCTATCTTCTTTGGATCAACCTGAATACCCTCGCTGGAAACCACGTGCCCCAAGAAAGCCACTAAATTGAGCCAAAACTCACACTTGGAGAATTTTGCATAAAGCTTCCCCTCCCTCAATCTCTGCAACACAACTCTCAAATGCTCCGCATGCTCCTCCTGACTACGCGAATACACCAAAATATCATCAATGAAGACTATGACTAACAAATCAAGATAAGGCCGGAACACGCTGTTCATCAAATGCATGAATGTTGTTGGGGTATTGGTCAGCCCAAAAGACATCACCAAGAACTCATAATGACCATATCGGGTCCTGAAAGCCGTCTTAAGAATATCTAAATCCCTGATCTTCAACTGGTGATAACCTGAACGGAGATCAATCTTGGAGAACACCCTCGCTCCCTGAAGCTGGTCAAATAAATCATCAATGCGAGGTAAAGGATACTTGTTCTTAATTGTTATTTTTTTCAATTGCCTATAATCAATGCACATTTTCATGGTGACATCCTTCTTCTTCACAAATAGAACCGGCGCCCCCCAAGGTGATATACTAGGCCGAATGAACCCCTTATCAAGGAGTTCCTGAAGCTACTCCTTTAACTCCTTCAACTCTGTTGGTGCCATACAATATGGTGGAATAGAAATGGGGTGAGTGCCCGACACCAGGTTAATACCAAAATCGATATCCCTGTCCAGTGGCATGCCAGACAGGCCTGCAGGAAACACATCGGGAAAATCCCTGACAACTGGAATAGAATCAATACTGGGAGTCTCAGCTCCGACATCCCTCACAAATGCTAGATATGAAAGACAACGCTTCCCAACCATACGTTGGGCCTTCAAGAAAGAGATCACTCTACTAGGAACATAATCAGTCACACCTCGCCACTCGATCCATGGCACACCCGACATATCCAATGTGAGTGTCTTAGCATGACAATCCAGAATAGCATGACACGAGGATAACCAATCCATGCCCAAAATGACATCAAAATCCACCATGCTCAATAGCAATAGATCCACTCGGGTCTCCAGACCCCCAATAGTTACCACACACGACCGATACACATGATCTACTACCACAGTATCGCCCACCGGGGTAGATACATGAAAAGGTAAAGCAAGAAACTCATGGGGTGTACCCAAATAACGAGCAAAGTATGATGACACATAAGAAAAGGTGGAACTAGATTAAATAATACAGAGGCATCTCTATGGAAGACTGAAACAATACTTATAATGATAGCATCTGAAGCAATAACATCGGGTCTGCTTGGGAGTGCATAGAAACGAGCCTGACCGCCTCTTGATCGACCTCCCCCTCTGGGGTGACCCCTGGCTGACTGACCTCCACCCCTAGCTGGCTGAGCGGGTGGTGCTAAAGAAACTGGCGCTGAAGCCGATGACTGACCCCTCTATTGGGACGAATTAGCAACATGACGAGGACACTGCCTCCATATGTGGCCCATCTCGCCACACTCATAACAACTCCCAGGTGCTGGAGAAGGGGACTAAAGGGAACCCCTCGCACCAGAGTGACTAGCAGATGCACTCAGCATAGAAGAGCCCTAAGCTGATGGAGCACAGAATGAACTCTAAGCTGGAAGGGTGCTGAGTGATGACTGGCCCTGCTAAGATCCATGATAACCATGATCTGAATATGCCCCACGATAACCTGGACGAGATGGTTGAGCAGGCCTGAATGGACGACCTCTACCATGCTGAAACTGGCCCTAAAGGAGCACTACTATAGCTACCCGATCCTCGAGGCCTCTTGGACTCCCTTTCCTCTTACTCCTGGCTACAAACAGACTCAATCTCATGGGCAATATCCTCAAAATTCTCAAAAGTAGCACTAGTCATCCTCTCCCTGGTCATGAGAATATAGAGCTGATAAGTAAGACCATCAACAAACCTCCTAATCTTCGCTCTATCTGTCGGGACCAACCATATGGCATGACAAGCCAACTCAGAAAACCTCAACTCATACTACGACACGTCATCTCCCCTTGATGCAACCACTTAAACTGCCTGCGCATCTCCTCTCTACGAGACTGCGACACATACTTCTCCAGAAAGAGAACGGAGAACTGCTGCCAGGTAAGGGGTGCTGCACCAATCGGCCTACGCCTCTCAAAATCCTCCCACCAAGTGAAAGCAGCTCCTGAAAACTGATAAGTAGTGAAAGCGACCCCGCTGGTCTCCAGAATACATGATGTACAAAGCATCCTCTGACACTTGTCTAGAAAACCCTAGGCATCCTCACCCTCTGCACCACTGAATGACAGAGGCTGAAGTATACCAAAGCTCTCCAACCTACGCTGCTCGTCCTCTGGCATGGCAGGAACTACATAATCCTAAGCAGCTGCAACCGGTTGGGCTGGATGCGCCCCCGGCATCTGGAATCCCTATACAACTTGCTCATGTGTGCGAGCGGCGGTAGTCTGATTGCCTCCCCTGGCCTGAGAAGTAGCTGTGGCTGTAGTGGCTGAAACCGCCTGAGCTAGGCCAGTGCAAACTGATAAGATCTGAGCTAAGGCCTCCTAAAGACCCGGAATCACGATGGGCACAACTGGTGCCTGAGCTGGTGCTGTAGGAGCGTCCATAGCTGGAGCCTGATCCTGAGCTGGGTCAGCTGGTGGATCTACAAGTGCTGCCCTCGCTGCTCTGCCTCTACTATGACCACGACCGCTTCCTCGACCTCTAGTGGCCACAACTGGTGGTACTGGGGGTCGTCCACCCCGACCAGTAGCGCGTGTCCTCACCATCTGTGAGAGAATAGAATAACAGAAGTTTAGTACTCAGATCAACAAGCTCGCACGACAAGAATTTCAAGAATATGAAGTTTTTCCTAAAGGTTCTGCAGCCTATCGAGGATAAATACAGACGTCTTCGTACCGATCCGCGAGACTCTACTAAACCTGCTCATGACTCATGAGACCTATGTAACCTAGGTTCGGTTACCAACTTGTCACACCCTAAGCCCGAACCCGGTCGTGATGGCACCTCTCGTGAAGACAAGACCAACCAACTAAACCCAATTCACTTGTTAAAGTAGTTAAACAACATAAAAGCAGTCTAAAATCTAATTTAATGATAATAAGTAGCGGATGATATCAATAAGGTGCGGAAGTACAACCCGACACAGCCCTAACTGGGGTATCACAAGTCATGAGCGTCTATAGGCCATAATACAAGTCTGCTAAATCCATAAACTAGTACAAATGTTTGAAGGGAAATATAAATGATAAAAGAGTAGAGACACGGGGCTGCGTACGGCAACAACTACCTCGTAGTCTCCGAACGCTCGCCTGAAATTGGAGGAATTAGCACTCGGGAGCGGAACCAGCTATGCTTGAATCTGCACACAGGGTGTAGGGACTAAAGTGAGTACTCTATGTAAATAATGGCTGATAGTAAGAAAATACGTAAGGCACAAGACATTCTATAATGAAGCTAGTAAAACCATTTAAAAATAGTAAAATAGTGGAAAGTCAGATAAAATCCTCTTTCAGCAAGTAAACAAGTAATTGACGGGTAATTAAGGTAAAGTAAACAAATAGAAGTTCGCCCCTCGGGCACAGTATCGCCACATCTGCCCCTCGAGCAACATCTCAGAACAATAACAGCCCCTCAGGCTCAATCTCACAGCACAATGGGTACCCGCACTCACTGGGGGTGTGCAGACTCCTGGAGGGGCCCTTTACGGCTCAAGCGCAATAACAAGCCATCTCGTGGCATCAAAACTAGGCCCTCGGCCTCATATCAGTCAAGCCACCTCCTGGCGTACATATCTCAGGCCCTCGGCCTCAATACAATATCAGTTTTCCTCACAACCTAAGCCATCGGCCTTACTCAGTCAAAATCATCACAAGCCTCTCGGGCAATAGTAAAACAATGTTTCTCAGCCCAAACATCATTTAAAATATCATATAAGTCTTAAAACTGAGTAAACATGGCTGAGTAGTAAAACAGTGGAAAATAGCATGACTGAGTTCAAGTAATATATCAAAATAGTGAGGAAATATCAATAAAAAGCCCACAAAGGGTTCAAATAGTTGGCACTAGGCCCAAATATGGCATTCAACCAAAATAATGATGATAGCAAATAGTTTCCAATCAAATACGCGGTAAAATCATCAACCAGGACGGACCAAGTCACAATCCCCAATAGTGCACGACCCCATGCTCGTCATCAAGCGTGTGCCTCACCTCAATATAGTACTACGATGTGCAATCCGGGGTTTCAAACCCTCAGGACATCATTTACAATCATTACTCACCTAGAACCGACTAAATATCTAGCTCGCGACGGCTGTGCCCCTTGAATCGGCCTCCACGCATGTCGAATCTATCCAAAATCAGAACTAGGATGTCAAAGTATGCTAAAGGAACAAAACTCAAGCGAAAACAATCAATAAAGGGCACAAATCCCGAAATTACCAACACCCGACCCCCGAGCCCACTTCTCAAAACTCAGAAATTTTCACATCAATAGATTTCTTATCTCCCCACAAATTCATGCATGTCAAAAGCTCTCAAATCCGATCCTAAATGTCCTCCAAATCCCAAATTGAAAGTCCAATTTCTCAAGCCTTAATTCTTCAATTTTAGGCTTAGCTTTCATGATTTTCTAGGTGGAATTCACATAATAATCGAGTTTTTAGTCCAAGAATATTACCTCCCAACTATTCCCTTTGAATCCCTCTTCAATCTCCTTCAAAAATCTCCCAAAATGGCCAACTATGGAGGAAATAAACCCAATCCTTGCGGACAAGACGAGTTTAAAAACATTTATGCCCAGGCATATTTCCTTCATCGCGATCGCGGAACATCCCTTGCGATCGCGAAGAACAAATCTTCAACTCCCAAAATTTCCTCTATGTGAACGCGATCAAGCCTTCGTGAATGCGATGCCCAGGAGACTGACTCTACGCGATCGCGGACGTCCCTCCGCGTTCGCAATGAACAAAATCCATCCCAAGACCCCAGGTCCATTTAACTCTATGCGAACGCGACCACCTTCCCGCGTTGGCGATGAACAACCTCTCCATTTTATGTGATCGCGAGCTAACCTTCACAAACGCAAAGAACAACTGGGCGGCCTCCTCAAACTCTTCTACGCGATTGCGAGACTCCCTACGCGATCGCGAAGGGCAAAATTCTGCAACAACTGAACCTGCAATTTCTGCAATTTTTCCAACTTTAAAATGATCCGATTGATCATCCGAAACTCACTCGAGGCCCTCGGGACTTCAACCAAAGGCACCAACATATCCTAAAACCTTATTCAAACTTGTTCCAATCATCAAAACACCTCAAACAACATCAAATCACCCAAAACACATCGGATTCAAGCCAAACTTTCTAAAAACTTCTGAATTACGCTTTTGATAAAAAACCCAACCAAACCACGTCCGAATGACCTGAAATTTTTCACACACATCCTAAATGACACAACAGAACTACTACAACTCTCGGAATTCCATTCCGGCCCCTATATCAAATTCTTGCCTATCAACCGGAAATCGCTAAAATATCAACTTCACCAATTCAAGCCTAAATCTACTCCGAACCTCCAAAACCCATTCCGGTCACACTCCTAAGTCATAAATCACCTTCCGAAGCTAACCGAATGATCAAAACTCACATCCGAGCCCTCTAACACATAAGTCAACATCCGGTTGACTTTTCCAACTTAAACTTCCTTAAAAGATACTAAGTATCTCAAACCTTACCAAAATCATTCCAGACTCAATCCGACCAACTCGATACCATAAAACACGGATAACGAAGCATAAAGAAGCAGAAATGGGGGAAACAGAGCGGTAACTCATGAGACGACTGGCCGGGTCATCATAGAATTTCACCAATTAATCAGAGAATTTAACTTGCGTGTTTGTGTTAGATATAATTGATTGAAAGTCAGTGGAAGGTAATAACATGTTAAAGTTTTATTAATAATTTTGATTAACGTAATATTAGTAATTAACTACTAATACCTCCTTTCCAGTTTGTATATGAGCAGTGCTACAGCCACCTCTATTTATTAGGTTTAAGAAACGACTCCTTCTTTTAAAATACAATTTTATATGCAGATAGAAAATTATATTCCCTAGAGAATCATAATATTACCCTCTTTTTCCTTGTCCTTCTATTTTTGTGACATATTTGCACCTTTAAAAAATTAGGTTTAATAAAAGATTTGATGAAATGTTCTAGAATTTTTATTGATTTTTTGTTTGATGAATTAAAGAATAATTTTAAATTATAATTTCACTATAATAGGAGCTCTCAAATGATTTATTAAACTAGTCCGTCACGACCCAAATTCCACTAAGGGTCATGATGGCGCCGGACATCGCTGTAAGGAAAGCCAACCAAAATACTTAATTAAATTCTCGTTTTAATAATTTTTGAAAACTATGATTTTTCTTCAATTTTACCAGCAAAAGATAATCGTTTCAAATCAAATATAAATATTAAGAAGTTAATACAAGATACCCCATAATCATTCCAGAGCTCGGTGTCACAAGGGTATGAGCATTAACTAGGGAATGAAATAAAATACAGTAACTGTCCGGAATACAAAGTGGACAGAAATGAAAACAAAGTAAAATACTCTGAAGGGGACTCTGCTGGCTGCGGGTCGTCTCAATAAATGTAGCTCGCCTAAGTCTCCGTATCAACCCTGCCGCTATGCCACTAAGCCACTAGCCACATATGAACATGTGCAACAAAAATGCACAGCAAGTGTAGTATGGGTACGAAAACAACGTGTACCCAATGAGTATCCCGTCTAATCTCGAATAAGTAGAGACAAGAGGTCGACTTCGACACTTACTAATGGTCCAATGATAATGTAGTACAAGTGTAAGAAATTCATGGATTTCATAAAGCAAAATTAAACTCATAAAGCCGGAAAGCAGGTAAACAACTTTTCAAATATTAAAGGATTTCCAAGGATTTACTTTTCATTATCTTTATCAATTTATCTCTGGCCAGGAAAGGCAATTATCAACATTTAAAAGTTCTCAGGCAAACAACACAAGCATGCACATATCATGCCGAGGTCGTACGGTCCGATCCAACATAAATATAAAATGTGCATTACCGAGGGTCGAACAACGCAAACCATAGATGCATCTATTACCCCGCTCGCGGATCATACATGCGACGCAAGTACACATAGAAATACATGCTCAAACAGCTAATTAAAAATTTATCGGGGAACATTTATCCAAATAAAAGCCAATTCTCTTTTAACAATTTAAGAAAATGAAGTTTAATACTTTTAAGAATTCATTTACCAATTCGATAGGATTTAAGCAATTCAACTGTCAATAAGATTACAGATATTCCAAGTATAGCATGTTTTTAGGTCCTAGACTACCCGGACTTACACATATTAGTAGCTACGCATGGACTATCGTCACCTCGTGTGTACTTAGCCCCCACAAATAGGAGCACATAACCAATTATTTTACCTATGGGGACAATTCCTTCTTACAAGGTTAGAAAGGAGTCTCACCTCGCTCCAAAATTTCTATAACCGGCTTCCAAGCCCTTCCAACGACTTCAATTGATGCACAACGCCCCAAAACTATTCAAACAATGGGAAAACCAATAAAAAATCACTCTAATACTTGTAACAATTCAAATTATATAAGTTCCCAACTCCGCTCGAAAAGTTGACCAAAATGCCCTCGGGCTCACGTGCCCGGATTCCGAAATTTCTCGAAGATAAATTCTACCCATAGCTTTTATAACTTAAATATACAATTTTCTCTAATTTTCATGCTCAAATTCAAGGTAAAAGTCCAAAATTCCAAATTCTAGGTCTTCCCCAAAAAATCCAAATTTATACTAATTTTCCATGTCTAAATCCATGTAAGATCAAATATTTAACTCAAAAATAGGAAGGAATCACTTACCTAGTGTTGCTTAGTGAAAATCCCTCCTTGAGCTCTCCAAAATCATCCAAGCCAAATGAAAGAAATAGGCCAAAACTCGTGTTTAAAACAATCTGCCCAGGCTTCATCGAGTTGTACCTTGCGCTGTGCAGGTTGTACCTCCTATTACCATTTCCCTCTGCTGTACACCTTCTGTTAAAATGCCCATAACTCATTGTGGAAATATCTAAATGAAAAACGATTTGAAGATTTAGAAACTAGACTCAAAGATCGTTCATTTGATAGGTTGAACACCATATAACGCTTTATATATTCCGAGATATGAGCTTCTAAAATCGGCTCCATGCATCAGAAAATTCCGTTGAAACTGCTCCACCAGCAATCTTCACTCGATCATAACATTCTGATAAAATGTCCAAATCATGAATGGTTTAACTTTCTGGAAACTATAATGCAAGGACAACAACCTTTATGTTTTGCAAATTTTCAGATTCCTTATAGATTTCGAGATATAAGCTTCCACATTCAGCTCCACAATTGCACTAGTTGTTGTCAAAACAACTTTCTGCAGAAAATTTCAGCAACTCTTTGTCCAAAATTCATTCTGTTAACCTTCCGAAATCCACCCGAGGCCCTCGGGACCTTAACCAATTATACCAACATGTCCAAAACATGTTACAAACTCGCTCGAGGCCTCAAATTATATTAAACAACGTCGAAATCATGAATCGTACTCCAATCCAAACTTTATAACTTTGAAATTTCAAACTTCTACATTCGATGCCGAAACCCGTCAAATCACGTCCGATTGACCTCAAATTTTACACACAAGTCATATTCGATATTACAGACTTGCTCCAACTTTCGGAATTAGAATCCGACCCCGATATCAAAAAGTCAAACTCTCGGTCAAACTTTTCAAAAACCTTCAAATTTCTATCTTTAGCCAAATGACTTCAAAATGACCTACGGACCTCCGAATTTACTTCTGATCGCGCTCCCAACTCCAGAATCACCATACGGAGCTACTCCCAGACTCGAAATCCCAAACGGACATCGATAACACTGAAATGCACTTCAACCCAAACTTATGACATTTCTTCCAAAATGCTAACTTCCACAATAGGCGCCAAAACGCTCCCGGGTCATCCAAAACCCGATCCGAGCATACGCCCAAGTCCGAAATCATCATACGAACCAACTGGAACCTTCAAATCCCGATTTCGAGGTCGTTTACTCTAAAATCCAATCTTAGTCAATTCTTTCAACTTAAAGCTTCCGAAATGAGAATTCTCTTTCCAAATCAACTCTGAATTCCCCGGAATTCAATTCCGACCATGCGTACAAGTCATAATACCTGAAGTGAAGCTGCTCATAGCCCCAAACTTCTGAACGTGTGCTAGAGCTCAAAACGACCGATCATGTCGTTACATTCTCTCCCACTTAAACATACGTTCGTCCTCAAACGTGCTGAGAACTGCGCTGGAGTTGTCCGAAATCACTATTTACCACCTCGAGCACCTATTCGTGCTACCACAACTCCGTCGAGCACATTAGCTCGATCAAATATGAAGATATCCTCTTTCATTCAATCAAATAAGCTTAGAGCCCAATTCCAACATCCGAAATTCTCCGCCAGGCCTGTTTCCAATATATGAACACCGCATCAATCACTACACGAGGTATCCGAACATGACTGCATGCCTTTGCTGAATTCTCACCATGTACCACATCATTCACGGGACCATAATAACATTCTCTAATCATAATAACCAACATTCCCTGAATCTAATGCTCACAATGCACCTCATGATAGATATAAGTCTTGTTCCAACTCTCGCAATACTGCCACGTCGGAAGAGATGTGTAGAAATTCATAACCAACTACCGAGTTAACAAATCATCGAGTCTATACTTCTGACAAGAACCATTACCTCATTCTGAATCAATAATGATCTTTGCTCTTTAATTTACTTCATATAATAAGATTGCAATGATCCTAAATCCAATGATCTCGTCTCATCCCGTACGAACTGCTCAGGCAATAAGCCACCTGGACATGATCAAAAAGTCTCATATGCTATCACAATGTGCCAATAGGCTACCAATTCGAACATGATACATAAAGGAAACGAACTCTGAAAAGGAAATCCAATTACACCGCTCGTGAATCATACATGCGACGAGGTCAACATAATTGAACAGACACCCCGCTTGCGAATCATACATGCGATGCGGGCACACAAATAATATGAGTTTTCCTTAGAAAAATAGGAAACAAAACACATAAAAACAGATATAGGGAACTGTACTCAACATCACACTATTGCGGCGCGCAACCCGATCCAAACAACATACCCATGGCGACATGCCACCCGATCCACACATAAAATTCACAGAGGAGTTACACACCGAGCTAGATTGCTCATTACAACAAAATACTGAATATCGGTCACAAGCACGCTAAGTTCATAATACCATCCCTAGGGAGACATATAGCACTACAAGCTACGAACTCAAGCGCAATTGTGGTGCGATATACAATCTGAATCTCAAGAGCCATTCTGCTCATATAACATCGTCACTACGCAGAACCTCAACACATAAGAAATTTCACCAAGCTATCTCACAACTCACACGACACAATTTATCATTACATGAAATAGCTGACGATGAAATAACACCCCGACTACTCTTCCATAAGGAGCGCATTGCTGAAATAAACACATCTGGCCTCATATAGAGCCCATATTCACATTTAAATCCATCCACATACCTCAAGCTGATTCTGATCGCACTAAACTAAGCTAATAACCTTTCAAAGGTCCATAATAACTCCCCATTTCCCATAACACACAAGAACAACCATTATAACCGGAGTAATCTACCACAGTCCACAACCCAATAAACAGAGTGCCCTCCAGGCATCAATTCTCAATTTAACGACATCACCACAATCTTCATACTTGGTTTATCTCTTCAATAAATCAAGTGACTACATGCCACACTTATACAACCTTCCTGTGGGGCACGCTCCAACTGCCTTTCGTAACAGATAACAGGTTTGTGCATCCAAACCACTGGCCGCACTAACGCTGAAAAGCGATCAAGAATCCTTAACCAGGGTGCAAAGCCTTTTTCACACAACACCGATCTCAGGTGACGCTGAAGACAATACCAACTTACTTTAAACATCGAAACTCATTTTCTTCTCATTCGAGCTCGTGACATCCTTGTCAACACCGAACTGCAACCTTGACCCTCACTTCAAATTCCATACCACTCTTTGCACCCAACATGCCAATATACATTAGAACACGATTTTTATTATAACTCCGGAACCACTAATAGATTAACACTACATCATATAAAAACTTTTCACTTAACTCATTTCAGGAGAACCATCACAACACACAGGTAAATTCTCATAACCGTAGAATATGCATTCTTCAAGTAGTGGTCTAACCCACCATAGCCCTTCCGGGAACTGCCTACACATAACGGGCCATAATACTAGAATACTTCCGAATAAATCAATTACGGCGGCCGACAAGCCTCACATGTGTCATCACAAATCACATGCATAACTTGATCACACTGAAGGAACTGATCTCTACCACCAATATGCCAATTCAACTATGGCTAACCAATCTATCTTCGTCCAATTTATCCTTGAAATAATAATAACCCCATTCAACACATAGCACACTCCATCCGCACTCATCCCGAGTGACCCTGAATCATGAGACCATGCTGTCTCAAATCCCACGAACTGTTTCATACCTCCCTTGTGCGCACATTCGCATACTCAACTGGTATGCCCATTCTGATAATCCTTCTAAGAATCCGAAGTCTTTTCTCATTTTCATCCCAAATGATACACTGCAAGTCAAAACATCATAGAACATTCTGGGCCTCTTCTCATAAGCTGCTACAAAGCTTGATCCTTAACCGTACCTATAAGCTCGAAATCATTAGGTACCACACTTTATCCCTTTGAATCCACCAGGACCGTTGTTGAGAGCCACTCACTCTGACTTGGCCCCGAATATAATATACTCCATGAATCTTCTAGCACATGAATACCTTCTCGACGAAGCACCCAGCAGAATCACTTTCCTTGAAACCCGCATCTATACAAGGCATAAATCCTGAATCCTTCCCTAAGTCTGAACATGAGCCAATAAGGCCAACCATAGCACACCTTTAACAATTCTTTTGCTCAAATTACCACTTATGTTCTTTCCCTGTAGCTGAAATAACCCATCAATATGCTAATAACCAGAAATCTCGCAAGTAGTTAACCGTGCAACCCAATCATAGGCGGTGGGACTCTCCCACTTAGCTTGAAACCACTATTACACAACTCTGGAATTCTCCAGGATTCTTTATCTCTTATTGACATAACTTGCGCAATCAATCGCCAAAATTCTTGGAATCTTTCTATAAAACACCTTTTTATACTCTGAATCATCAACCACATTCGCACGACCGATCTTTTTGTTGTATAGCCAATAGAATTCTTCGCAGAAGCTTCGCCAACCATGCGACCACCAATCTGCTCACTGGAGATAACCCACATGTGGAATTTACGTGCTGACATCTTCCAACGCTGCTGCACGGGATACAATCACTACGAGATCAATAACCCATCCTGAGTCTGAGGTCACTCTCTAGTTGCACAAGTCCATTCACCCCTTGTGGTCATCAATTAAATGTGCAGCAACATCCATCCAATTCAAAGTTATGTTGTATCCTTCTTCATTTCGAGCAGCTCTTTTCTGTTATATCAAATCTCATGTCGCATAATAGCCCATACTTCAATTTAGATCTCTAGACCCCGATCACCAATCACTAAAATTCCCAAATCATTCCAAACTCTCCTTAAGGTACATAGTCATCCTACCACAAAGCCCATATACAACTCCGCCACTCTCCCACTTTGCCGGAACTCACCCCTTTAATCGACTACTCGACCTTTGCTTCTTATACCTGGCCTTCTAGAAGTTTTAACCACTGCTTGACACTCCCCACATGTCCTTCCTCATCCTTTGCTGCTCAGCTATTGCCTTAAATAAAACCCAACTTTGTAGCGCTTGAACCTACGCACCGCTACTAACTTTAAATCTCCCCGAGGTCATCTTTCTTGGGCCATCAACACTAGATATGCCGATTCAATCCTGAACCACCGCACATCGCGATCTCTTACAGTCGCCTCTCCATTATTATTTCACAATATCCTGCCCCAAAGGCGAATTGAAGAATCCCATAACACCTGTGAACTAAACATATTCAATCGAGGACGGCGATACCATGTCACAGATGAAAATTCTACCACGCTCAAAAATACCAAGTCTCATTACTCCATCAAATCAAACTTCAACATTTATAGCCTGATTGCCTCTCTTCCATCGGGAAATAAAATTCTAAATCTCTGAATCTTGCATTGAGTAAACATCCTTCCAAGTCATTCACCACTTTAATGCAAAAATAAACACTCTACCATTACATCAATATTGTGCGATAACAACACACGAATCGTCATAACAATTAATGCCAAATCTCAAAACCTTAGGTAATACTGAAATTGAGCTGAAACGACAAAACGGCCTTCCGCAAGGCGATGACAATAGCCCGATCAAATGCGCAAGGAGGAACATCCTGCACTACATCTGTAGTACCATTAAATTTTCTCGATTCCCGATTTATAATAAGTACTTCACGTCGCATAAGATTGAGTAGGAAAGAAACAAAGGCAGAATCAACTGCACGATGAGGAATCAAGAAGGGAGGTGCTCCTAACAGTCTTGTAGCCTCTCGAAGATAAGTACATACGTCTCCATACTGATCCGCGAGACTCTACTAGACTTGCTCATGACTCGTGAGACCTAAGGGAACCTAGTGCTCTGATACCATGTTGTCACGACCCAAATTCCACTAAGAGTCGTGATGGCGCCGGACACCGCTGTCAGGGAAGCCAACCAAAATACTTAATTAAATTCTCGTTTTAATAATTTTTGAAAACTATGATTTTCCTTCAATTTTACCAGCAAAAGATAATCATTTCAAATCAAATATGAATGTTAAGAAGTTAAAACAAGATATCCTATAATCATCCCAGAACCCGGTGTCACAAGGGCATGAGCATTTACTAGGGAATGAAATAAAATACAGTAACTGTTCGGAATACAAAGTGGATAGAAATGAAAACACAGTAAAATATTCTGAAGGGGACTCTGCTGGCTGCGGGTCGTCTCGAAAATGCAGCTCGCCTAAGTCTCTGTATCAACCCTGCCGCTATGCAACTAAGCCATTAGCCACATATGAACATGTGCAACAAAAATGCACAGCAAGTGTAGTATGAGTACGAAAATAATGTGTACCAAATGAGTATCCCGTCTAATCTCGAAGAAATAGAGATGAGAGGTCGACTTCGACACTTACTTGTGGTCCAATGATAATGTAGTAAAAGTGTGAGAAATTCATGTATTTCATAAAGCAAAACTAAACTCATAAAGCCGGAAAACAGGTAAACAACTTTTCAAATAATAAAGGATTTCCAAAGATTTACTTTTCATTATCTTTATCAATTTATCTCTGGCCAGGAAAGGCAATTATCAACATTTAAAAATTCTCAGGCAAACAATACAAGCATGTGCATATCATATCGAGGTCGTACTTCCCGATCCAACATAAATATAAAATGTGCACTGCCGAGGGTCGAACGGCGTGAACCATAGATGCATCTATTACCCCGCTCGCGAATCATACATGCGACGCGGTCAAATTTAAATAAGCAATTACCCTGCTCGTGAATCATACATGTGACGCAGGTACACATAGAAATACATGCTCAAACAACTAATTAAGAATTTATCGAGGAATGTTTATCCAAATGAAAGCCAATTCTCTTTTAACGATTTAAGAAAATGAAGTTTAATCCTTTTAAAAATTCATTTACCAATTCGATAGGATTTAAGCAATTCAACTGTCAATAAAATTACAGATATTCCAAGTATAGCATGCGTTTGGGTCCTAGACTACCCGGACTTACATATATTAGTAGCAACGCATGGTCTCTCGTTACCTCGTGCATACGTAGCCCCATAAATAAGAGCACATAACTAATTATTTCACCTATGGGGGCAATTCCCTCTTACAAGGTTAGGTAGGAGACTCACCTCGCTCCGAAATTTCCATAACCGGCTTCCAAGCCCTTCCAACGACTCCAATTGATGCACAACGCCCCAAAACTATTCAAACAATGGCAAACCAATAAAAATTCACTCTAATACTTGTAACAATTCAAATTATATAAGTTCCCAACTCCGCTAGAAAAGTTGACCAAAATGTCCTCGGGCCCACGTGCCCGGATTCCGAAATATCTCGAAGATAAATTCTACCCAAAGCTTTACTAACTCAAATATACAATTTTCTCTAATTTTCAAGCTCAAATTCAAGGTAAAAGTCCAAAATTCCAAATTCTAGGTCTTCCCCAAAAATTCCAAATTTATACTAATTTTTCATGTCTAAATCCATGTAAGATCACATATTTAACTCAAAAATAGGAAGAAATCACTTACCTAGTGTTGCTTGGTGAAAATCCCTCGTTGAGCTCTCCAAAATCTTCCAAGCCAAATGAAAGAAATGAAAGAAAACTTGTGTTTAAAACAATCTGCCCAGGCTTCATCGAGTTGTACCTTGCGTTGTGCAGGTTGTACATCCTATTACAATTTCCCCCTACTGTACACCTTCTGTTAAAATGCCCATAACTCCTTGTGAAAATATCCAAATGACAAATGGTTTGAAGATTTAGAAACTAAACTCGAAGATATTTTATTTGATAGGTTGCACACCATATAACTCTTTATATATTCTGCGCTATAAGCTTCTAAAGTCAGCTCCATGCATCCAAAAATTCTGTCGAAACTGCTCCACCAACCATCTTCAATCGATCATAACTTTATGATAAAATGTCCAAATCATGAATGGTTTAACTTTCTGGAAACTAGAATTGAAGGGCAACGACTTTTATGTTTTGCAAATTTCAGATTACTTATAAATTTTGAGATATAAGCTTCAAAATTTAGCTCTGTGATTGCACTAGTTGCTGTCAAAACAGCTTTCTGCAAAAAAATTCCGCAACTCTTTGGTCCGAAATTCATTCCGTTAACCTTCCGAAATCCACTCGAGGTCTTCAGGACCTTAACCAATTATACCAACATGTCCCAAAATATGATACAAACTCGCTCGAGGCCTCAAATCACATCAAACAATGTTGAAATCGTGAATCGTACTCCAATCCAAACTTTATGAACTTTGAAATTTCAAACTTTTACATTCGATGCCGAAACCCGTCAAATCACGTCCGATTGACCTAAAATTTTGCACACAAGTCATATTCGACATTACGGACCTGCTCCAACTTTTAGAATTGGAATCCGACCCTGATATCAGAAAGTCAAACTCTCGGTCAAACTTCTCAAAAACCTTCAAATTTCTATCTTTAGCCAAATGACTTCAAAATGACCTACGGACATCCGAATTCACTTCCGATCACGCTCCCAACTCTAGAATCACCATGCGGAGCTACTCCAGAGTCGGAATCCCAAACGAACATCAATAACACTGAAATGCACTTCAACCCAAACTTATGAAATTTCCTTCAAAATGCTAACTTCCATAATAGGCACCAAAATGCTCCCGGGTCATCCAAAACCCGATCTGGGCATACGTCCAAGTCCAAAATCATCATACGAACCTACTGGAACCTTCAGATCCCAATTCTGAGGTCGTTTACTTTGAAATCTAATCTTAGTCAATTCTTTCAACTTAAAGCTTCCGAAATGAGAATTCCCTTTCCAAATCAACTCCAAATTCTCCGAAATTCAATTCCGACCATGCGTACAAGTCATAATACCTGAAATAAAGCTGCTCATAGCCCCAAACTGCTGAACGACATGCTAGAGCTCAAAACGACCGGTCGGGTCATTACATAGTCGAAGCAATATCCCAAAATAAAATAGAGGTAGCAGTGACTTACCCTAAAATCTATTGCTAGTCTTATTGATTTTGTGAAATTTATATATTAAAAAAAACTATTAGAAAAGGAGTAAAAATAAACAAGCATCCTAAAAATTGCGACTCAATAGAAAAAGAAGTTGAATTAAGTGTTTGTTTATATCTAGCACATGGACACTATTAATTAGCATAATTACATGAAGATATGATTCCTAACTATAGAAGACGTGCAAGAATAATGTCAATAGTTTTTAAAAAGGAGAAACTGTCACGACCCCAAACCGGACCCGGTCGTGATGGCGCCCCTCGTAAAGACAAGGCAAGCCGACACAATTCCCAAATTCCGTTTTCACAGTTTAATAAGTTCATTTAAGTCATTATAAGGATAAATCCCCAACAAGTACAAATTTAGCGAAATAAAACAAGTGCGGAAGTAAATACAGCCCGACATCGAGGTGTCACTAGTCATGAGCATCTACCAAGGTATGAATACAACAAGAGTCTAAAAATGTACTAAATACAGTGATGAAAATGAGAGAAAGGAAACAGTGCTACGAACGTCGTGCAGCCACCTTGCTAACTCTGATGACTCCGCGTCTGAGCAATCAACACCTGCTACTAGGTTCCAAAATACCTGAATCTGCACACGAGGTGCAGGGAGTAATGTGAGTACTCTAACCCAGTAAGTAATAAGAGTAAATAAAGACTGAGCAGTAGGAAACGATGAATCCACATTTATGATAAACTCAATAAGCACAACAGGCTTTCATATCAGAATACGAGTCAATCGTCTCATTTAAAAATCCAGCTTTTGATAAGAATCATTTGAAAATGCTTTTTAACAGTTTCAGTAGGGGTTCAATACCATTTATAATAAAAGAGATAAAATCCATACTCGGCCCCTAGGGCAAAACATAGTTCGTATACAGTCCTTCAGTATAATAGAAATTCACAATCCTTTTCATAACTTAAAAACTTCAATTTAAATGAAAGATTATTTAAAACATTTGTTCAACATTTTCAATAGAGGCTCGGTCTAAAGATGAGTGAAAGCAGTAATTAAATCAACATGTTCTATAGAAACTCGCTTTAAAGAGGAGTGAAAACAGTAAGTTCATAAACTAGCCCCTCAGGCAAAGCATCACTCATGTACATGTATATATATAGCCACTCGAGCAAACCTCTCAGTCACTCGGGACTCAACTCTTACCAATCAGCGCTCACACTCAGTGCTCACACTCGATAGGTACTATATAGTAACCACTGCGGCGTGCATCCCGATCCATATATCATTGCGGCGTGCAGCCCGATCCATATATATAGTCGACTGTGCTCACTGGGGGTGTGCATACTCCGGAGGGGCTCCTACAACCCAATCACTATATTGCTGCAGCGTGCAGCCCGATCCAATATATCGCTCCAGCGTGCAGCCCGATCCATATACATATCACTGCGGCGTGCATCCCGATCCATATATATATAATCCTCATAACCAGGCCCTCAGCCTCTCTCAGTCATTAACCTCACAATCAGACTCTCGGTCTATCTCAGTCATCAACCTCACAATCAGACCCTCGGTCTATCTCGGTCATCAACCTCATGATTACTCGGACCATCAGTAAAATAGGGAACCCCGCCCATACAGTTTTCACATTTTTAAGAAATAAAGTGATAAAACCAGATTTAAACAATAAATAAGTAAAACATGACTGAGGATATACTTTCAAAACAATAGAGTGGGGAAAAATAGTGAAAGTGCCTCTAAGGGTCTCAGCAGGTCGGCACAAGGCCCCAAGCATGGCATACAACCCAAAAATATAATATCAATCTCTAGAACATGGAATATCATAAGATTTCAAATCAAATACGCGACTTAACAATCGTAAGGGATGGACCAAGTTACAGTCCCCAACGGTGCACAACTCCACGCTCGTCATCTAGCATGTGTGTCACCTCAAAGTAACACAACGATGTGTAATCCGTGGTTTTAAACCCTTATGACAGTATTTACAATCATTACTTACCTCGATCTGGTCTAAACTCTAGCCCGCAATGCCCTTGCCCTCACGAATCGACCTCCGGATGCTCCAAATCTAGCGATAATCAGAACATAACTATTAAAATATGCTAAGGGAACAAGGCCCACTCGAAAATATCCAATTTACATCAGAAATCCCGAAATTGCTCAAACCCAGCCCTCAGGCCCACATCTCGGAACTCGATAAAATTAACATCAATGGAATTTTCATCCTCTCACGAGTCTATACATATCAAGAACATCAAAAACGGACCTCAAATGGCCCTTCAAATCCCCACTCAATGGTTTCTTAATCTCAAGCCCTAATCTCTCAATTTTCTTCCTTAATTTCCACTCATACCATGATTAAATAATGGAAAAATAATCATAAACATGAGTAATGAGGCTTAGAGAACTTACCCAACTGATTCTCTTCGATTCTCCCTTGAATTCACTACCCTAGCTCGCTTCCCGTCTTCAAACATGGGGAACTTTAGCAAAATTTCACGAAGGAACACTATATACTTTTTGACCCAGGTATTTCTACACCTACGGTCCCATTACCACTTCTACGACTTTTCTACCACATCTGCGGTCTTTATTAAAATGACAAATCTCCGCATCTACGGTTAAACACTCACACCTGCACTACCGCAGGTGTGCCCACGAAACCGCTTTTGCGGTTCCTGAAGAAATTCACATTGGCTGCATCTGCGGTTGCTTTACGCATCTGCGATCATCACACCTGTGGCCTCCCAACCGCAGGTGCGGTTATGATAGAACCAAAAGCTTCAGCTGCAACTCAAATTCCAAATCCTTCCGTCAACCTTCCAAAATCACCCCGAGGCCCCCGAGACCTCAACCAAAAGCACAAACATATCCCAATATCTTATCCAAACTTGTCCAATCTTCAAAACACCTCAAATAACATCAAATCAACCAAAACACACAGGATTCAAGCCAAACTTTCTAAAATCTTCCGAATTCCATTTTTGATAAAAAACCCAACCAAACCACGTCCGAATGACCTGAAATTTTGCACACACATCCCAAATGACATAACAAAACTACTGCAACTTCCAGAATTCCATTCTGACCCCTATATCAAAGTCTTACCTATCAACCGGAAAACGCTAATATCTCAATTTCGCCAATTCATGCCTAAACCTTCCACGGACCTCCAAAATGTATTTCGATCACGCTCCTAAGTCCCAAATCACCTAACGAAACTAACCAAGTCATAAAAAATTTCGATCCGAGATCATATACCAACAAGTCAAATCTTGGTCAAACTTTTCAAATTTCAAGCTTCAAACTAAGAACTGTTCTTCCAAATTCATTCTGATTACCCTGAAAATCAAAACCAACAATTTACATAAGTCATAATACATCACACGGGGAAATTCATGCCCGAGAACAGGCGAGAAATGTGCAAAAGCTCAAAACGACCGGTCGGGTCGTTACAGAAACATTTATCTGTATTAAATTTTTTACATCAAGTCAAACAATTTAATTTTAGTCAAATTAAGGTAACAAGTGTGTGTGTGTGTGTGTGTATATATATATAAATTAATCATGATTGGATAATAAAACTTGATATATATGTTATGTATTTACAGAATGAATGTAAACCGACTCCATCTTTCCTTTATTCATAGAGAAGGGAATAAACTATTGTTGGGCGACATGAATAACCTAGTGTAAAAAGGAAAGAGAGAATTTGCATTTTTTTTCAATGGTTCTTAATGTAAAACATTATTTTCATACTATATAAAAAGCCTAGTGTGAAAAGACAAGGAAGAAAGAATTTAAATTATTCTCTTGCTAGGATTCTTAAACTAAAAGCCTAATAGGATTTGGTACTCTTTTATTAAAGTAATCATGCTTTAATGTGAAGTATACACATCAATTTTTTTATAATAATAAAGATATTCTTTACTTGCTATAAGGTTCAGTTGAAAATCGAAGAAGAACACAGCTATAGTATACCGCTACGGTATACAATATGATGTAGGAGTATATAGTTATACTGTAAAAGTACGCTGTAATTGTATACAATATATTGATATAGTATACTGTAATAATATGCAATATACTGTAACAGTATGCTGTAATGGTATACAATATACTATAATAGTATACTTATTACACTTAAATTCACTTGTCTTTTCCCTTTTAATTTGGTTTAAGCTTTTACCCAGCGTGAGGGGCAAATTGAAAATACAAAAAAATAAAATAAAATATTATAGCATGATATATAATATAATGGTATACTCTTACAATTAGATCCCTTTAGAATTTTTTGAAATTTTTATTGACAATTGATATTATTTCAGTTTAATAATTGAATTAAATTTTTTTAACTCTTTGCATACAGTTGTATACCCTATTGGTACAGATATATACTATACTAGTATCATATATTAGTTTATATTTTTTTGGTTGTATTAGCTACATTTAATTGGTACACAATTTGATTTTTCTTTAGTAATAGTATAAAAAAATGATTTTTCAAGGGATTTAGTTACACCATTTTCCTTTTTTTTTTCTCCTCTTCTCTTTCCTTATTTTTCTTCCGCCTTAATTTACGGTAATCATGGAAGCTATTTTTCTCCACCCTGTCATTTTTGTACAGTTCTCCCAAATATCGATTTCCCACTTAAAAGATACAAATATCACATCAGTAAGTTTATTGGGAATATAATTTTCAGACAAGTTCTTTTCTTGGTTGATGCCGTCTTTTCCTTCTTTTGATCCCTTTAGACTCATTTCTTCTTTTCAATTTAGGCAATGGTTAACGGAACAAAAAAAAAATTAACCTTACCAGAATTACCCTATTAAGACAAGTAGAATAGAAATCAACAGAACTGTGACGACCCAAAGGGTCATCACCGGTTTTCTCCCTTTTTCGCGCTTTTGAGGCCTTGAAAATCTCACCTTTAGTTGTCTCAATTTGCGTGCGCAGTCCGGGCGCGTAGCTGGAAAAGCTTATGTGTTAAATTATGTGAAATTTGATAAATTGTGGCTTTAAAATGGCTAAAGTTGACTTTGGTTATTTTGGGTAAACGGACCCGTACCCGTGATTTAACTGTCCCGGAGGGTCCGTAGAAAAATATGGGACTCGGGCGTGTGCACGGAATTGAAATCCGAGGTCCCGAGCCCGAGAAATGAATTTTTAAAAGAAATTGTTTTCTGAAATTTAATATGAAAATTTGTAATAAAAATGAATTAGAAAGCATTGGTATCGGTCCCGTATTTTGGTTCCGGCGCTCGGTACAGGTCTTATAAGTGGTTTAAGCGCTTTCTGTGAAATTTGGTTGAAATCGGACGTCGTTTGACGTGATTCGGGCTTGAATTCCTAAATTTTAAACTTGATGAAGTTTGAGAAAAACTCTTGATTTTGAGGTTTGATTCATTGTTTTTGAAGTTATTTAGGCGATTTGATCGGACGGATAAGTTCGTATGATGTTGTTGAGTTAGTGCATGTGTTTGGTTAGGAGCCCCGAGGGCTCAGGTGTGTTTCGGATATGTTTCGGAATGGTTTTAGACTTAGAAAAATTGCAGAACTGCTGTCTGCTGGTGTCTAGTCTTTTGTGCTATGCGATCGCAAAGCTATGTCCGCGATCGCATAGTGTAAATTCTTAGGGTTTTAGTTTGTTCTATGTGATCGCATAGTTCCTCCCACGATCGCATAGTGTTAGCCTGAGAGGTCCTATATTTTGCTCTACGCGATTGCATTATTTCCTCTGCGATCGCAGTGTGTTAGCCAGCCTTCACTATTTCCTTTATGCGATCGCATAGTGTCACTCGCGATCGCACAACCCTGTCCCATTTTGCTCTATGCGATCGCACTCCTTTGTCCGCGATCGCATAGGCCAAATTCTCTCAGTTAAATTTTAAAATCCAGAACAGTAGCCTTACGGGATTCTTACAAAATTTCACAAACTCTTTCTTCTCCAAAGTTCTAGGGCGATCTTTGAAGCATTCTTTCACCATAAACTCTTGGGTTAGTAATATTTAACTTATTCTCTTCCATTTTCATCAACATCTATTGAATTTCTTGGCCTAAAACATGTAATTTAGAGTAGAAATTAGGGGTTTTGGGTAGAGTTAGGTTTTTGGGAATTTTGAGTGATTCAACCTCAATTTGGGGTCGGATCTTAAAATAAATTATATATTTGAACTCGTGGGGTTATGGGTAATCGGGTTTTGGTCCGAGCCTCGTGTTTGGACCATGTAGGCCCGGGGTCGAATTTTAGTATTTTTGGAAGAATGCTAGGAACTTCATATCTAAGCTATGAGATTTTGTTATCGAGTCTTTATTGATATTATTGAATTAATTATGCCTAGATATCGTTGTTTCGGAGTCGGATTATAAAGGAAAGGCGGTATTTGAGGGTTGATTGCTATTCTTTGGACCGAGGTAAGTGTTTGTTCTAACTTTGGCTTGAGGGAATAGGATTAGAGTGTTGTTTGCTATTTGCTAATTGCTGAGTACAGTGTATAGGCATGGTGACGAGTATCTATGCACCAGAGTCTAGCATGACCGTGAGTCTTGTTTGTGTTTATTCTGATTTTGTGATACCTCTTCCTTGTTGAATTGATAAATTTCATATAATGTGAAGAGTTTGAGGAAGAATTATGATTTGTAGATTTTTGGAGCGTTGGCTCGAACGAGAATATGATAATTGAGCAAGAAGTTATCAAAAGAGAAAGTGATGTAATTATTCCCTTGCCGGGACGTGTAGTTTATTATAGTTGTTGCTCCCTTGCCAGGATTTAAGTATTATATTTGTCCTCCCTTGCCGGGATGTTTAATATTGTTTGTCTATCCCCTCGCCCGTTTGGTTGTGATTGTTGATTGGGTGAGGAAGAGCGATTATGCACGAAGGGTCATTCCGTGCAACGTTTTGAATATTTATGCACGAAGGGTCATTCCGTGCCATGTTTGAATATTTATGCACGAAGGGTCATACCGTGCCATGTTTGAATATTTATGCACGAAGGGTCATTCCGTGCCTTGATATGAGAGTTTATGAGAGTAAAAGCACGAAGGGTGATGTCGTGCATTTGTTGCTTTCTGATTCTTTGTTGATATTCGAGTTATGTTGTTTCTTTCATTACTTGTTCTTATTTGATTTACTTTGAGGTTATATATTTCCTTACCCTATTTGCTTTGTGATTGTTGTTTGGGTGAGGAAGAGCGTAAAGCACAAAGGATGATGCCGTGTATTGTTTTGGTGAGGACGAGAGTAAAAGCACGAAGGGTGATGCCGTGCAAATTGTTGACTTTTGATTCTTATTGACATTCTGGATTTGTTACTTCTTTATGTTATTAAGGATTTCTATTTGAAACTGTTAGCTCCCCATATCATGCTCTTCCCTTCTTAGCTGTTTAAATTATGTATATTTCCCTTTATTGCATATATCTGCACAGGTTGTTTTTGGTAGGTCCTGTCTAGCCTCGTCACTACTTCGCCGGGGTTAGGCCAGACACTTACCAGCACATGGGGTCGGTTGTGCTGATGCTACACTCTGTGCATCTTTTTGCACAGATCCAGGAGCAACTGTTGGACCTCAGCAGTAGGATTTGATCGGGAGCTGACTTCAGTCCAGAGACACCGAGGTAACCTTGCTGACGTCTGCAGGCCCAGAGTCTCTCTCTCTTTATTCAGTTTGTTATCTTTTGTACCGAAACAAACAGTTTAAAATTTTCTTTCAGAGGATTGTATTTAGTAAATCTTAGAAGTTTGTGAGCACTGTGACACCAATCTTGGGTAGAGAATTATGTTAAACTTTTCGCATTTCTATTCAGTTTTTATATAAGTTAAGACTTCTGCTTGAAATTTTTAATTATGTTGCCTTTATTACATGTTGATAATTATGGAAAAGAATGTGTGTTAAACGGAATGTAATTTAAGTTGGCTTGCCTAGATCCTATTAGTAGGCGCCATCACGAGCCCCGAGGGTGGGAAATCCGGGTCGTGACAAGTTGGTATCAGAGCACTAGGTTACTTAGGTCTCACAACTCATGGACAAGCTCGGTAGAGTCTGAGGGATCGGTACAGAGATGTCTGTATTTATCCCGCAGAGGCTACTGAGTTAGGAAAACTTCACATCTATTCTTTCTTGTCGTGCGGTTCTGTTTCCCCAATACTTATTGAATTTCTGCTCCGTTCTTTCGCAGATGGTGAGGACACGCGCTTCCTCATCGACCGCTCAGCAGCTCGAGCCCCCAGCAGCAGCTCCTATTAGGGGCAGAGGGCGAGGACGAGGCCGTGCCAGAGGCCGAGGCAGGAGCAGAGCTCAGCCCCGAGTAGCAGTTCCAGAGGTGGAGCCTCATGTTGATTTTGATGAGGAGGTTCCAGCTCCAGCAGCTCCGGTGGGCCCAGCTCAGGTCCTAGAGGGTTTCATTGCCACCCCAGTTCTTCAGGACGCCCTGGTTCGATTGGTGGGCCTTATGGAGAGAGTCACCCGAACAGGTTTGCTTCCTGTAGCACCAGCCACTTCTCAGGATGGAGGAGGGGCTTAGACTCCTGCTACACGCACTCCGGAGCAGGTAGCTCCCTAGATTCAGACTCCAGCGGTTCAGCCAGTTGGGGTAGTTCAGCCGGGTGCTATAGCTCAGACCGGCGATGGAGCGGCTATGTCCGTCGATGCTTTGTGGAGACTGGATAGGTTAACCAAGCTCTTCACTTCTACTTTTGCCGGTGCATCTACTGAGGATCCCCAGGATTATCTAGACAGCTGCCACGAGGTTCTTAGAAACATGGGTATTGTTGAGACCAATGGGGTTGATTTTGCTACATTTCGCTTGTCTAGATCCGCCAAGACTTGGTGGAGGGATTATTGCTTAGTGAGACCAGCCAGATCTCCATCTTTGACTTGGGAGCAGTTTACAGTGTTGTTTCTAGAGAAGTTTCTCCCCGTTACTCAGAGAGAGGCCTATCAGAGGTAGTTTGAGCGCCTCCAGCAGGGTTCTATGACTGTTACCCAGTATGAGACCAGGTTCATCGATTTAGCTCGCCATGCTCTCATCATACTTTCCACCGAGAGAGAGAGAGGGTGAGAAGGTTTATTGATGGTCTTATTCTGTCCATTCGTCTTCAGATGGCCAAGGAGGCCGGGAGCGAGATCACATTTCAGGAGGCGGCCAATGTGGCCCGCAGAGTTGAGATGGTTCTGTCACAGGGAGGTGGTCATGGGTCGGATAATAGGCCCCGTCATTCAGGCAGATTTAGTGGTACCTCATCTGGAGGTAGAGATTCGTATGGTAGAGGCCATCCTCCTAGGCCCTTTCAGTCAGATCTCCAGGTTTCTCATGGTACTCCAGGTGGTAGTGGTTCTGAACCATATTATTCTGAGCAGTAGTCCTTCAGTGCACCACCAGCTCCCATCAGTGCACCACCACTTCAGAGCTTCAGGGGAGGACATTCAGGTCGACAGGTCCAGTAGTCTTTGCAGCCGAGGGCTTGTTATGGTTATGGTGACCCGAGTCACATCGTTACATTTTGCCCTCGAGCTTCGGGTAGTTCTCAGCAGGAGGGTCCTCGTCCTATGATTCAGGCACTAGTTGCTCCACAGCCTTCCCAACCAGCTAGAGGCGGGGGCAGATGACATAGAGGTAGAGGTCATAGAGGTAGAGCTCAGACCGCCAAAGGTAGGGGTCAGCCAGCAGCCGATCATCCTAGGGATATGATTCAGAGAGGTGGGGCCCAGCCCCGATGTTATGCTTTGCCAGCCAGGCTAGAGGCTGAGTCATCCGATGCTGTTATTACAGGTGCTATTTTGGTCTGTGATAGAGATGCCTCAGTGCTATTTGACCCTGGATCTACGTATTCATATGTGTCATCCTATTTTGCACCCTACCTGGTTATGCCTAGTGAGGCCTTGAGTATTCCTATGTATGTATCTATACCAGTGGGTGATTCTATAGTGGTTGATCGAGTTCATCGTTCCTGTGTTGTGGTGTTTAGGGGACTTGAGACCCGTGTTGATTTGTTGCTCTTAGATATGGTGGATTTCGACGTTATATTAGGGATGGATTGGTTGTCCCCGTATCATGCGATCTTGGATTGTCATGCCAAGACTGTGACTTTAGCCTTACCGGATTTGCCCCGTTTAGAGTGGAGAGGGACTCCTGGTCATTTTACCCGTAGTGTTATTTCGTATGTGAAGGCTCGGCGTATGGTCGAGAAGGGGTGTTTGGCCTACTTGGCTTATGTTCGTGATTCCAGTGCTGAGATTCCCTCTATTGATTCTGTGCCCGTGGTTCATGAGTTTCCTGAGGTTTTCCCATCAGACTTGCCAGGGATGCCACCCGATAGGGATATTGATTTTTGCATCGATTTGGCTCCGGGCACTCAGCCTATTTCTATTCCGCCATATCACATGGCCCCGCCAGAGTTGAAAGAGTTGAAAGAGCAGTTGCAAGACTTGCTTGAGAAGGGTTTCATTAGACCCAGTGTATCGCCTTGGGGTGCGCCGGTTCTGTTTGTAAAGAAAAAGGATGGCTCGATGAGAATTTGCATTGATTACCGATAATTGAACAAGGTTACAATTAAGAATAAGTATCCACTGCCGAGGATTGATGATTTGTTCGATCAGCTTCAGGGTGCCAAGGTATTTTCAAAGATTGACTTAAGATCTGGCTACCATCAGTTGAGGATTAGGGCATCCGATGTCCCTAAGACAACATTCCGCACTTGGTACGGGCATTATGAGTTCTTGGTTATGTCATTTGGGTTGACCAATGCCCCAGCAGCCTTTATGGATTTGATGAACCGAGTGTTCAGGCCTTATTTGGACTCGTTCGTGATAGTCTTCATTGATGATATTTTGATATATTCCCGCAGCCGGGAGGAGCACGAGCAGCATCTTAGAGTGGTTCTTCAGACCTTGAGGGATAGTCAGTTATATGCTAAGTTCTCAAAGTGTGAGTTCTGGTTGAGCTCGGTTGCATTTCTGGGTCACGTTGTATCAGTAGAGGGTATTTTGGTGGACCCGAAGAAGATAGAGGCAGTCAAGAACTGGCCTCGACCAACTTCAGCTATAGAGATTCGGAGTTTCTTGGGGTTAGCAGGTTACTACCGTCGGTTCGTGGATGGGTTTTCATCCATTGCAGCCCCGATGACTAGATTGACCCAGAAGGGAGCCCAGTTCAGATGGTTGGATGAGTGTGAGGCGAGATTTCATAAGCTCAAGAGAGCTCTGACTACGGCACCGGTATTGGTGTTGCCCACAGGTTCAAGGCCTTATACAGTCTATTATGATGCATCTCGTATTGGACTTGGTGCAGTGTTGATGCAGGATGGCAGGGTCATTACCTATGCTTCGAGGCAGTTGATGGTTCATGAGAAGAACTATCCAGTGCATGATTTGGAGTTGGCAGCCATTGTTCACGCATTGAATATTTGGAGGCACTATCTGTATGGCGTGGCATGTGAGGTGTTCACGGATCAAAGAGTCTTTAGTATTTGTTCAAGCAAAAGGAGTTGAATTTGAAGCAGAGGAGGTGGTTGGAGTTGTTGAAAGATTATGACATCACTATCCTATATCACCCGGGAAAGGCCAATGTGGTGGCCGATGCCTTGAGTAGGAAGTCAACCAGTATGGGCAGTCTTGCTTATATTCCGGTCGGCAAGAGACCGCTTGCTTTGGACGTTCAGGCTTTGGCCAATCAGTTAGTGAGGTTGGATATTTCTGAGCCTAGTAGAGTATTAGCTAGCACGGTCGTTGTTACACCCCAAGTTTTCATACGTGAGAGTACGTCGTAAGTCATTGATGTAAGCTCGGAAATGAGATTATATTTGGAAGAAAATAAAGTAAGTTAGTCATGTTACCTTGTAGGTTACAAATATTTAAGATCATGAATAACGAGTACCAAGAGGGTTGGAAATCTTAGAAGCTAAACCAATTGAAGAAAATAAGTTTCGTCAAAAGTCGACAAGTTTGGAATATTATAACATGTACTTTGGGGTGAGACTAGGGTTCTTACATGATAAAGACGTTATTCTATGAGTTATTTTAGTCGTATGACATTCATTTTCTACATTTTGAAGGCAAGCAAGTTGTGGAACAAGAGTTGGCAAAGGTCATCACAAGTTACATTCATAAATTTCCTGAAATTTAGGTCAAATGTATCTGAGAATTTCTCCAAATATAATTGGAATCATAGGGTTTTCTACCTACCAAATTGAAGATCTACGAGTCTAGTTTCTAACGCATTAAACCGTTCGTCAATACGACATCGGAGTAGAGAGATATTCGTGTTTTCGCGAGACCACGCAAGCAGCTCCTAATGGGACCCACTTAGGCGGTGGTTGACCTACTTCAATTTATAAACGATTTGGACGCCTATATTTGCTCATTTTTCAATTAATATTCGTCTACAAACTTCTCCTAACCCTCCTAAACATATACCACAAGGGTTTGAAGTGATTCCAAAGTGATTACACCATATTTCAACATCAAAACTTAGTTCTAGTGAAGAACAACACCTCTTTGAGGTTGTGTTGTCATTGAGGATTGTTGTGGGCTGTATTTGGATGAAATTCCAAGTTGTTGCTGCTGTATAAGGTGAGTATAACAGCCTACTAATTGTACTTAAGCTTGCTTGTATGTTTGTTAAGTTGTTAGGATGATAAACTACAAGATAATACTTGGATTAGCTTAAGTCACTTCTATGGTGTTGTATTGCTATTAAGGGTTGTTGTAAAATGAATATAACTTGGATTTTGACTTGAAGTTACTGTAGGAGGTATGTATATTGTGTTCTTGCTTGTTCCTAAGGTTATCTTGATATTGATTAAGTTAAATGGATGGGCTAGACATGAACTAGTGAATAAAGTTGCTAGTTGGGGATAGTTGAAGTTGTGGATTATTTTTGTTGTTATAAATATATGGTATAAGGCTGGAATCATTAATTAATGACTTCATTATCAAGTTAATGATACTATTATGTTGAAGTAAGAAGTCTATAAGGATTGATAAGGGGTATACGGATTCCAATCGGAGCTTGCCGCTCGTTGTAATGTAGTTGTGACTTGTTGTTGTTATATGGTGTCTTGATATTGATAATTATGTATTGATGGATTGCTCTGGTCATTGTTGTTTGTATATGGTATTGGAGGAGGCCCTTGTTATAAGGGAGATGCTGCCAAAATTTACGTAAACGAGCTACTAGCTTAAGTTATAGACTTAGCCTTTGCTCAGCACTAATTTTGAATCTCCTTATACTATGATAGATTGAGTTGACTTGTTTGAAGAGTTGCTTGAAAGTGATTAAGGACTCAACGGGTTTAAGGTATGTTAAGGCACTTTCTTCTTTCTTTTGGCATGATCTAAAATGAAATGAACATAAACGATACGCTATTTCATAATGACTCTACTCCTAGCAACTAAGGTTGTCCATGTTGTTCTTTCCTTATAAAATTATTCTAAACAAGTGTGTATGATCCTTAAATCCTACTAAGGTTCATATTGATGGTAGGGATGTCCATAATGTTCTTAAGTCACTCCAAAAGGTTTAGAAGATGATTCCATGAGTCTAGCATGCATTATATATAGTATCTATTTTACTCTACCGAGCCGCGCTATAGTCGGCCGGGTACGGCACCTATTGTGCAACCACTGATCAGTTGGGTTTACCGAGCTCCACGTGGCCGGGTACGATTCTACCGAACCTTATGATGGTCGGGTACGCTTTTACCGAGTCCTCTTTGAGGCCGGGTACGATATGATGATGATGATGCCCACAGAGGCGAATGTTTTAAAAAGTTTATGTATATATATGTATTATGCATTTCATATCAGTAACCCCCAGAGGCACTCTGATGTTACAGGTTGTATCTCCTCTATCTCTCTCTTTACATTACTGTTCTTGTTTATGCTTTCCTGCCTAACATACTCGGTACTTTATTCGTACTGACGTCCCTTTTGCCTGGGGACGCTGCATTTCATGCCCGCAGGTCCCGATTGATAGGTTGACAGTCCTCCTAGTAGGCTATCAGCTCAGTGAAGGTGTTGGTGCACTCCACTTGCTCCGGAGTTGCCTATTTGGTCAGTATGCTTTGGATATGTATTGATTAGTATGGTGGGGCCCTGTCCCGACCTTTATGATTTTATGTATTCTTAGAGGCTTGTAGATAGATGTCAGGTGTATGGATAATCGTATGGCCTTGTCGGCCTATGTTTCGAGTTTACTAATGGTCATGTCGGCCTAAGAGGCCCGTATGTCACATATACTAGTTTGTATATCAAGTTGGGTCTTCATATGTTGAGTATTCCCTTATGTTTTATTCTTGTTATCTCATGACGGGTTTTCTGGCTCATTTACTCATGATAACATGTTAAAAAAGATATGTTACGTTGGTACTCGGTTGAGTAAGGCACCGGGTTCCCGTTGCGGCCCTTCGGTTTAGGTCGTGACAGTCGCCCATTCTTTGTTATTAGAGCATATCCGTGATCAACAGTTTGATGATCCCCATTTGTGTGTCCTTAGGGACACGGTACAGCATGGAGGTGCCAAGCAGGTTACCTTAGATACTGATGGAGTTTTGAGATTGCAGGGTCAAGTTTGTGTGCCTAGTGTGGATGGGCTTCGAGAGTTGATTTTAGAGGAGGCCCATAGCTCCCGGTACTCTATTCATCCGGACGCCGCGAAAATGTATCAAGACTTGCGACAACATTATTGGTGGCGTAGAATGAAGAAGGATATCGTTGCCTATGTGGTTCGGTGTTTGAATTGTCACCAGGTTAAGTATGAGCATCAGAGGCCTGGTGGTTTATTTCAGAGGATTGAGCTTCCTGAGTGGAAGTGGGAGCGGATCACTATGGACTTCATTGTTGGGCTCCCGCAGACTCGGAGGAAGTTCGACGCAGTTTGGGTCATTGTTGATGGGCTGACCAAGTCAGCGCATTTCATTCATGTGGCAATCTCCTATTCATCCGAGAGGTTAGCTGAGATCTATATCCGGCAGATTGTTCGCCTTCATAGTGTGCCGGTATCTATCATTTCGGACCGAGGTACGCAGTTTACCTCGCGTTTCTGGAAAGCAGTCCAGCGAGAGTTAGGCACCCAGGTTGAGTTGAGTACAACATTTAATCCTCAGATGGACGGGCAGTCCGAGCGGACTATTCAGATATTGGAGGATATGCTCTGAGCTTGTGTCATTGACTTTGGAGGTTCGTGGGATCAGTTCTTGCGTTTAGTAGAGTTTGCCTACAACAATAGCTGCCAGTCGAGTATCCAGATGGCTCCTTATGAGGCTTTGTATGGTAGGCGATGTCGATCTCCGGTTGGATGGTTTGAGCCGAGAGAGGCTCGGTTGTTGGGTACAGATTTGGTTTAGGAGGCTTTGGACATGGTCAGGATCATTCAGTATAGACTTCGTACAGCTCAGTCCAGGCAAAAGAGCTATGTAGATCGAAAGGTTCGAGATGTGGCATTCATGGTTGGTGAGCGGGTATTGCTCCGAGGTCGCCTATGAAAGGCGTGATGAGATTTGGGAATAAGGGCAAGCTTAGCCCTAGGTTCATTGGTCCATTTGAGATTCTTGATCGAGTGGGAGAGGTGGCTTATAGACTTGCATTGCCACCGAGCTTATCCGCAGTACATCCAGTGTTTCATGTGTCCATGCTTCAGAAATATCACAGCGATCCATCCCACGTGTTAGATTTCAGCACTGTCCAGTTGGACAAGGACTAATCTTATGAGGAGGAGCTGGTAGCTATTCTAGACCGGCAGGTTCGCCAGTTGAGGTCGAAGAGTTTTCCTTCGGTTCGTGTTCAGTGGAGAGGTCAGCCTCCTGAGGCATCGACCTGGGAGTCCGAGTCCGATATGCGGGACCGTTATCCTCACCTTTTCCCCGACTCAGGTACTTCCTTTTATGTCCGTTTGAGGACGAACGGTTGTTTTAGAGGTGGAGAATGTGACGACCCAAAGGGTCATCACCGGTTTTCTCCCTTTTTCCGAGGCCTTGAAAACCTCACCTTTAGTTGCCTCGATTTGCATGTACAGTCCGGGCGCATGGCCAGAAAAGCTTATGTGTTAAATTATGTAAAATTTAATAAATTGTGGCTTTAAAATGGCTAAAGTTGAATTTGGTCAACATTTTGGGTAAACGAACCCAGACCCGTGATTTGACGGTCCCGAAGGGTCCGTAGAAAAATATGGGACTCGGGCATATGCCCGGAATCGAAATCCGAGGTCCCGAGCCCGAGAAATAAATTTTTAAAAGAAATTGTTTTCTGAAATTTAATATGAAAATTTGTAATAAAAATGAATTAGAAAGAATTGATATCGGGCCCGTATTTTGGTTCCGACGCCCGGTACAGGTCTTATATGTGGTTTTAGTGCTTTCTGTGAAATTTGGTTGAAATCGGACGTCGTTTGACGTGATTCGGGCTTAAATTCCTAAATTTGAAACTTGATAAAGTTTGAGAAAAACTCTTGATTTTAAGGTTTGATTCATCGTTTTTGAAGTTATTTAGGCGATTTGGTCGCACAGATAAGTTCGTATGATGTTGTTGAGGTGCATGTGTTTGGTTAGGAGCCCCGAGGGCTCGGGTGTGTTTCGGATGTGTTTCGGATGTGTTTCGGAATGGTTTTAGACTTAGAAAAATTGCAGAACTGTTGTCTGCTGGTGTCCAGTCTTTTGTGCTATGCGATCGCATAGCTATGTCCGCGATCGCATAGTGTAAATTTTGTGGGTTTTAGTTTGTTCTATGCGATCGCATAGTTCCTCCCGCGATCTCATAGTGTTAGCCTGAGAGGTCCTATATTTTGCTCTACCCGATCGCATTATTTCCTCTGCGATCGCAGTGTGTTAGCCAGCCTTCACTATTTCCTTTATGCGATCACATAGTGTCACTCACAATCGCAGAGCCCTGTCCCATTTACTATACGCGATCGCACTCCTTTGTCCGCGATCGCATAGGCCAAATTCGCCCAGTTAAATTTTAAAATCCAGAACAGTAGCCTTACGGGATTCTTACAAAATTTCACAAACTCTTTCTTCTCCAAAGTTCTAGGGCGATCTTTGAAGCATTCTTTCACCATAAACTCTTGGGTTAGTAATCTTTAACTTATTCTCTTCCATTTTCATCAACATCTATTGAATTTCTTGGCCTAAAACATGTAATTTAGAGTAGAAATTAGGGGTTTTGGGTAGAGTTAGGTTTTTGGGAATTTTGAGTGATTCAACCTCAATTTGGGGTCGGATCTTAAAATAAATTATATATTTGAACTCGTGGGGTTATGGGTAATCGGGTTTTGGTCCGAGCCTCGTGTTTGGACCAAGTGGGCCCGGGGTCGAATTTTAGTATTTTTGGAAGAATGCTAGGAAATTCATATCTAAGCTATGGGATTTTGTTATCGAGTCTTTATTGATATTATTGAATTAATTATGCCTAGATATCGTTGTTTCGGAGTCGGATTATAAAGGAAAGGCGGTATTTGAGGGTTGATTGCTATTCTTTGGACCGAGGTAAGTGTTTGTTCTAACTTTGGCTTGAGGGAATAGGATTAGAGTGTTGTTTGCTATTTGCTAATTGCTGAGTACGGTGTATAGGCATGGTGACGAGTATCTATGCACCAGAGTCTAGCATGACCGTGAGTCTTGTTTGTGTTTATTCGGATTTTGTGATACCTCTTCCTTGTTAAATTGATAAATTTCATATAATGTGAAGAGTTTGAAGAAGAATTATGATTTGTACATTCTTGGAGCGTTGGCTCGAACGAGAATATGATAATTGAGCACGAAGTGATCAAAAGAGAAAGTGATGTAATTATTCCCTTGCCGGGACGTGTAGTTTATTATAGTTGTAGCTCCCTTGCCGGGAATTAAGTATTATATTTGTCCTCCCTTTCCGGGATGTTTAATATTGTTTGTCTATCCCCTCGCCCCGTTTGGTTGTGATTGTTGATTGGGTGAGGAAGAGAGATTATGCACGAAGAGTCCTTCCGTGCCACGTTTTGAATATTTATGCACGAAGGGTCATTCCATGCCATGTTTGAATATTTATGCATGAAGGGTCATACAGTGCCATGTTTGAATATTTATGCACGAAGGGTCATTCCGTGAATTGATATGAGAGTTTATGATAGTAAAAGCACGAAGGGTGATGTCGTGCATTTGTTGCTTTCTGATTCTTTGTTGATATCCGAGTTATGTTGTTTCTTTCATTACTTGTTCTTATTTGTTTTACTTCGAGGTTATAGATTTCCTTACCCTATTTGTCTTGTGATTGTTGTTTGGGTGAGGAAGAGCCTAAAGCACAAAGGGTGATGCCGTGTATTGTTTTGGTGAGGACGAGAGTAAAAGCACGAAGGGCGATGCCGTGCAAATTGTTGACTTTTGATTCTTGTTGACATTCTGCCTTTGTTACTTCTTTCTATTATTAAGGATTTCTATTTGAAACTGTTAGCTCCCTATAGCATGCTCCCCCCTTCTTAGCTGTTTAAATTCTGTATATTTCCTTTTATTGCATATATCTGCACAGGTTGTTTTTGGTAGGTCCTGTCTAGCCTCGTCACTACTTCGCCGGGGTTAGGCCAGGCACTTACCAGAAAATGAGGTCGGTTGTGCTGATGCTACACTCTATGCATCTTTTTGCACAGATCCAGGAGCAACTGTTGGACCTCAGCAGTAGGATTTGATCGGCAGCTGACTTCAGTCCAGAGACACCAAGGTAGCCTTGCTGACGTCCGCAGGCCCGGAGTCTCTCTCTCTTTATTTAGTTTGTTATCTTTTGTACCGAAACAAACAGTTTAAAATTTTCTTTTAGACGATTGTATTTAGTAAATCTTAGATGTTCATGAGCATTGTGACACCAATCTTGGGCAGGGGATTATGTTAAACTTTCCGCATTTCTATTCAGTTTTTATATAAGTTAAGACTTCCGCTTGAAATTTTTAATTATGTTGCCTTTATTACATGTTGATAATTATGGAAAAGAATGTGTGTTAAACGGAAGGTAATTTAAGTTGGCTTGCCTAGCTCCTATTAGTAGGCGCCATCACGACCCCGAGGGTGGGAAATCCAGTCGTGACAAGTTGGTATCAGAGCACTAGGTTACTTAGGTCTCACAACTCACGGACAAGCTCGGTAGAGTCTGAGGGATCGGTACGGAGACGTCTGTATTTATCCCGCAGAGGCTACTGAGTTAGGAAAACTTCACATCTGTTCTTTCTTGTCGTGCAGTTCTGTTTCCCCAATACTGATTGAATTTCTGCTCCATTCTTTCGAAGATAGCGAGGACACGCACTTCCTCATCGACCGCTCAGCAGCCCGAACCCCCAGTAGCAGCTCCTATTAGGGGCAGAGGGCGAGGCCGAGGCCGAGGCCGTGCCAGAGGCTGAGGCAGGGGCAGAGCTCAGCCCCGAGTAGCAGTTCCAGAGGTGGAGCCTCATGTTGATTATGATGAGGAGGTTCCAGCTCCAGCAGCTCCGGTGGGCCCAGCTCAGGTCCTAGAGGGTTTCATTGCCACCCCAGTTCTTCAGGACGCCCTGGTTCGATTGGTGAGCCTTATGGAGAGAGTCACCCGAACAGGTTTGCTTCCTGTAGCACCAGCCACTTCTCAGGCTAGAGGAGGGGCTCAGACTCCTGCTACACGCACTCCGGAGCAGGTAGCTCCCTAGATTCAGACTCCAGTGGTTCAGCCAGTTGGGGTAGTTCAGCCGGGTGCCATAGCTCAGACCGACGATGGAGTGGCTATGTCCGCCGATGCTTTGTGGAGACTGGATAGGTTAACCAAGCTCTTCACTTCTACTTTTGCCGGTGCATCTACTGAGGATCCCCAGGATTATCTAGACAGCTGCCACGAGGTTCTCAGAAACATGGGTATTGTTGAGACCTATGGGGTTGATTTTGTTACATTTCGCTTGTCTAGATCCGCCAAGACTTTGTGGAGGGATTATTGCTTAGCGAGACCAGCCAGATCGCCATCTTTGACTTGGGAGGAGTTTACAGTGTTGTTTCTAGAGAAGTTTCTCCCCGTTACTCAGAGAGAGGCCTATCAGAGGTAGTTTGAGCACCTCCAGCAGGGTTCTATAACTGTTACCCAGTATGAGGCCAGGTTTATTGATTTAGCTCGCCATGCTCTCATTATACTTCCCACCGAGAGAGAGAGGGTGAGAAGGTTTATTGATGGTCTTATTATGTATATTCGTCTTCAGATGGCCAAGGAGGCCGGGAGCGAGATCACATTTTAGGAGGCGGCCAATGTGGCTCACAGAGTTGAGATAGTTCTGTCACAGGGAGGTGGTCATGGGTCGGATAATAGGCCCCGTCATTCAGGCAGATTCAGTGGTACCTTGTCTGGAGGTAGATATTCGTATGGTAGAGGCCATCCTCCTAGGCCCTTTCAGTCAGCTCTCCAGGTCTCTCATGGCACTCCAGGTGGTAGTGGTTCTCAACCATATTATTCTGAGCAGCAGTCCTTCAGTGCACCACCAGCTCCCATCAGTGCACCACCACTTCAGAGCTTCAGGGGAGGACATTCAGGTCGACAGGTCCAGTAGTCTTCGCAGCCGAGGGCTTGTTATGGTTGTGGTGACCCGAGTCACATCGTTACATTTTGCCCTCGAGCTTCGGGTAGTTCTCAGCAGTAGGGTCCTCGTCCTATGATTCAGGCACTAGTTGCTCCACAGCCTTCCCAGCCTGCTAGAGGCGGGGGCAGATGACATAAAGGTAGAGGTCATAGAGGTGGAGCTCAGACCGCCAAAGGTAGGGGTCAGCCAGCAGCCGATCATCCTAGGGATATGATTCAGAGAGATGGGTCCTAGCCCCGATGTTATGCTTTGCCAGCCAGGCTAGAGGCTGAGTCATCCGATGCTGTTATTACAGGTACTATTTTGGTCTGTGATAGAGATGCCTCAGTGCTATTTGACCCTGGATCTACGTATTCATATGTGTCATCCTATTTTGCACCCTACCTGGTTATGCCTAGTGAGGCCTTGAGTATTCCTATGTATGTATCTATACCAGTGGGTGATTCTATAGTGGTTGATCGAGTTCATCGTTCCTGTGTTGTGGTGTTTAGGGAACTTGAGACCCGTGTTGATTTGTTGCTCTTAGATATGGTGGATTTCGACGTTATATTAGGGATGGATTGGTTGTCCCCGTATCATGCGATCTTGGATAGTCATGCCAAGACTGTGACTTTAGCCTTACCGGATTTTCCCCGTTTAGAGTGGAGAGGGACTCCTGGTCATTTTACCCGCAGTGTTATTTCGTATGTGAAGGCTCGGCGTATGGTCGAGAAGGGGTGTTTGGTCGACTTGGCTTATGTTCGTGATTCCAGTGCTGAGATTCCCTCTATTGATTCTGTGCCCGTGGTTCATGAGTTTCCTGAGGTTTTCCCATCAGACTTGCCAGGGATGCCACCCGACAGGGATATTGATTTTTTCATCGATTTGGCTTCGGGCACTCATCCCATTTCTATTCCGCCATATCGCATGGCGCCACCAGAGTTGAAAGAGTTGAAAGAGCAGTTGCAAGACTTGCTCGAGAAGGGTTTCATTAGACCCAGCGTATCGCCTTGGGGTGCGCCGGTTCTGTTTGTAAAGAAAAAGGATGGCTCGATGAGAATTTGCATTGATTACCGACAATTGAACAAGGTTACAATTAATAATAAGTATCCACTGCCGAGGATTGATGATTTGTTCGATCAGCTTCAGAGTGCCAATGTATTTTCAAAGATTGACTTGAGATCTGGCTACCATCAGTTGAGGATTAGGGCATCCGATGTCCCTAAGACAACATTCCGCACTTGGTACGGGTATTATGAGTTCTTGGTTATGTCATTTGGTTTGACCAATGCCCCTGCAGCCTTTATGGATTTGATGAACCGAGTGTTCAGGCTTTATTTGGACTCGTTCGTGATAGTCTTCATTGATGATATTTTGATATATTCCCGCAGTCGGGAGGAGCACGAGCAGGATCTTAGAGTGGTTCTTCAGACCTTGAGGGATAGTCAGTTATATGCTAAGTTCTCGAAGTGTGAGTTCTGGTTGAGCTCGGTTGCATTTCTGGGTCACGTTGTATCAGTAGAGGGTATTCAGGTGGACCCGAAGAAGATAGAGGCAGTCAAGAACTAGCCTCGACCAGCTTCAGCTACAGAGATTCGGAGTTTCTTGGGGTTAGCAGGTTACTACCGTCGATTCGTGGATGGGTTTTCATCCATTGCAGCCCCGATGACCAGGTTGACCCAGAAGGGAGCCCAGTTCAAATGGTCGGATGAGTGTGAGGCGAGCTTTCAGAAGCTCAAGACAGCTCTGACTACGGCACCGGTATTGGTGTTGCCCACAGGTTCAGGGCCTTATACAGTCTATTGTGATGCATCTCGTATTGGACTTGGTGTAGTGTTGATGCAGGATGGCAGGGTCATTGCCTATAATTCAAGGCAGTTGAAGGTTCATGAGAAGAACTATCCAGTGCATGATTTGGAGTTGGCAGCCATTGTTCACGCATTGAAGATTTGAAGGCATTTCTTTATGGCGTGGCGTGTGAGGTGTTCAGGAATCAAAGAGTCTTCAGTAGTTGTTCAAACAAAAGGAGTTGAATTTGAATCAGAGGAGGTGGTTGGAGTTGTTGAAAGATTATGACATCACTATCCTATATCACCCGGGAAAGGCCAATGTGGTGGCCGATACCTTGAGTAGGAAGTCAGCCAGTATGGGCAGTCTTGCTTATATTCCGGTCGGCAAGAGACCGCTTGCTTTGGACGTTTAGGCTTTGGCCAATCAGTTAGTGAGGTTGGATATTTCTGAGCCTCGTAGAGTATTAGCTAGCACGGTCGCCCATCTTCGTTATTAGAGAGTATCCGTGATCGACAGTTTGATGATCCCCATTTGTGTGTCCTTAGGGACATGGTACAGCGTAGAGGTGCCGAGCAGGTTACCTTAGATAATGATGGAGTTTTGAGATTGTAGGGTCGAGTTTGTATGCCTAGTGTGGATGTGCTTCGAGAGTTGATTTTAGAGGAGGCCCATAGCTCCCGGTACTCTATTCATCCGGGCGCCGCGAAAATGTATCAAGACATGCGACAACATTATTGGTGGCGTAGAATGAAGAAGGATATCGTTGCCTATGTGGCTCGGTGTTTGAATTGTCACCAGGTTAAGTATGAACATCAGAGGCCTGGTGGTTTATTTCAGAGGATTGAGCTTCCCGAGTGGAAGTGGGAGCGGATCACTATGGACTTCGTTGTTGGGCTCCCGCAGACTCGGAGGAAGTTCGACGCAGTTTGGGTCATTGTTGATAGGCTGACCAAGTCAGCACATTTCATTCCTGTGGCAATCTCCTATTCATCCGAGAGGTTAGCTGAGATCTATATCCGAGAGATTGTTCGCCTTCATGGTGTGCCGGTATCTATCATTTCGGACCGAGGTACGTAGTTTACCTCGCGTTTCTGGAAAGCAGTCCAACGAGAGTTAGGCACCCAGGTTGAGTTGAGTACAACATTTCATCCTCAGACGGACGGGCAGTTCGAGCGGACTATTCAGATATTTGAGGATATGCTCTGAGCTTGTGTCATTGACTTTAGAGGTTTGTGGGATCAGTTCTTGCCTTTAGCAGAGTTTGCCTACAACAATAGCTACCAGTCGAGTATCCAGATGGCTCCTTATGAGGCTTTGTATGGTAGGTGATGTCGTCTCCGGTTGGATGGTTTGAGCCGGGAGAGGCTCGGTTGTTGGGTACAGATTTGGTTCAGGAGGCTTTGGACAAGGTCAGGATCATTCAGGATAGACTTCGTACAGCTCAGTCCAGGCAAAAGAGCTATGCAGATCGAAAGGTTGGAGATGTGGCTTTCATGGTTGGTGAGCGGGTATTGCTCCGAGTGTCGCCTATGAAAGGCGTGATGAGATTTGGGAAGAAGGGCAAGCTTAGCCCTAGGTTCATTGGCCCATTTGAGATTCTTGATCGAGTGGGAGAGGTGGCTTATAGACTTGCATTGCCACCGAGCTTATGAGCCGTACATCCAGTGTTTCATGTGTCCATGCTTCAGAAATATCATAGCGATCCATCCCACGTGTTAGATTTCAGCACTGTCCAGTTGGACAAGGACTAATCTTATGAGGAGGAGCTGGTAGTTATTCTAGACCGGCAGGTTCGCCAGTTGAGGTCGAAGAGTTTTCCTTCGGTTCGTGTTCAGTGGAGAGGTCAGCCTCCTGAGGCATCGACCTGGGAGTCCGAGTCCGATATGCGGGACCGTTATCCTCACCTTTTCCCCGACTCAGGTACTTCCTTTTATGTCCGTTCGAGGACGAACGGTTGTTTTAAAGGTGGAGAATGTGACGACCCAAAGGGTCATCACCGGTTTTCTCCCTTTTTCCGAGGCCTTGAAAACCTCACCTTTAGTTGCCTCGATTTGCGATTACAGTCCGGGTGCGTGGCCAGAAAAGCTTATGTGTTAAATTATGTGAAATTTGATAAATTGTGGCTTTAAAATGGCTAAAGTTGACTTTGGTCAACATTTTGGGTAAACGAACCCGGACCCGTGATTTGACAGTCCCGAAGGGTCCGTAGAAAAATATGGGACTCGGGCGTATGCCCGGAATCGAAATCCGAGGTCCCGAGCCCGAGAAATAAATTTTTAAAAGAAATTGTTTTCTGAAATTTAATATGAAAATTTGTAATAAAAATGAATTAGAAAGCATTGATATCGGGCCCGTATTTTGGTTCCGGCGCCCGGTACAGGTCTTATATGTGGTTTTAGCGCTTTCTGTGAAATTTGGTTGAAATCGGACGTCATTTGACGTGATTCGGGCTTAAATTCCTAAATTTGAAACTTGATGAAGTTTGAGAAAAACTCTTGATTTTGAGGTTTGATTCATCGTTTTTGAAGTTATTTAGGCAATTTGGTCGCACAGATAAGTTCGTATGATGTTGTTGAGGTGCATGTGTTTGGTTAGGAGCCCCGAGGGTTCGGGTGTGTTTCGGATGTGTTTCGGAATGGTTTTAGACTTAGAAAAATTGCAAAACTGTTGTCTGCTGGTGTCCAGTCTTTTGTGCTATGCGATCGCATAGCTATGTCCGCGATCGCATAGTGTAAATTTTCTGGGTTTTAGTTTGTTCTATGTGATCGCATAGTTCCTCCCGCGATCTCATAGTGTTAGCCTGAGAGGTCCTATATTTTGCTCTACCCGATCGCATTATTTCCTCTGCGATCGCAGTGTGTTAGCCAGCCTTCACTATTTCCTTTATGCGATCACATAGTGTCACTCGCAATCGCAGAGCCCTGTCCCATTTACTATATGCGATCGCACTCCTTTGTCCGCGATCGCATAGGCCAAATTCGCCCAGTTAAATTTTAAAATCCAGAACAGTAGCCTTACGGGATTCTTACAAAATTTCACAAACTCTTTCTTCTCTAGGGCGATCTTTGAAGCATTCTTTCACCATAAACTCTTGGGTTAGTAATCTTTAACTTATTCTCTTCCATTTTCATTAACATCTATTGAATTTCTTGGCTTAAAACATGTAATTTAGAGTAGAAATTAGGGGTTTTGGGTAGAGTTAGGTTTTTGGGAATTTTGAGTGATTCAACCTCAATTTGGGGTCGGATCTTAAAATAAATTATATATTTGAACTCGTGGGGTTATGGGTAATCGAGTTTTGGTCCGAGCCTCGTGTTTGGACCATGTGGGTCCGGGGTCGAATTTTAGTATTTTTGGAAGAATGCTAGGAACTTCATATCTAAGCTATTGGATTTTGTTATCGAGTCTTTATTGATATTATTGAATTAATTATGCCTAGATATCGTTGTTTCGGAGTCGGATTATAAAGGAAAGGCGGTATTTGAGGGTTGATTGCTATTCTTTGGACCGAGGTAAGTGTTTATTCTAACTTTGGCTTGAGGGAATAGGATTAGAGTGTTGTTTGCTATTTGCTAATTGCTGAGTACGGTGTATAGGCATGGTGACGAGTATCTATGCACCAGAGTCTAGCATGACCGTGAGTCTTGTTTGTGTTTATTCGGATTTTGTGATACCTCTTCCTTGTTAAATTGATAAATTTCATATAATGTGAAGAGTTTGAGGAAGAATTATGATTTGTACATTCTTGGAGCGTTGGCTCGAATGAGAATATGATAATTGAGCAAGAAGTGATCAAAAGAGAAAGTGATGTAATTATTCCCTTGTCGGGACGTGTAGTTTATTATAGTTGTTGCTCCCTTGCCGGGATTTAAGTATTATATTTGTCCTCCCTTGCCAGGATGTTTAATATTGTTTGTCTATCCCCTCGCCCTGTTTAGTTGTGATTGTTGATTGGGTGAGGAAGAGCGATTATGCACGAAGGGTCATTCCGTGCCACGTTTTGAATATTTATGCACGAAGGGTCATTCCGTTCCATGTTTGAATATTTATGCATGAAGGGTCATACCGTGCCATGTTTGAATATTTATGCATGAAGGGTCATTCCGTGCCTTGATATGAGAGTTTATGAGAGTAAAAGCACGAAGGGTGATGTCGTGCATTTGCTGCTTTCTGATTCTTTGTTGATATCCGAGTTATGGTGTTTCTTTCATTACTTGTTCTTATTTGATTTACTTCGAGGTTATAGATTTCCTTACCCTATTTGCCTTGTGATTGTTGTTTGGGTGAGGAATAGCGTAAAGCACAAAGGGTGATGCCGTGTATTGTTTTGGTGAGGACGAGAGTAAAAGCACGAAGGGCGATGCCGTGCAAATTGTTGACTTTTGATTCTTGTTGACATTCTGCCTTTGTTACTTCTTTCTGTTATTAAGGATTTCTATTTGAAACTATTAGCTCCCTATAGCATGCTCCCCCCTTCTTAGCTGTTTAAATTCTGTATATTTCCCTTTATTGCATATATCTGCACAGGTTGTTTTTGGTAGGTCCTGTCTAGCCTCGTCACTACTTCGCCGGTGTTAGGCCAAGCACTTACCAGCAAATGGGGTCGGTTGTGCTGATGCTACACTCTGTGCATCTTTTTGCACAGATCCAGGAGCAACTGTTGGACCTCAGCAGTAGGATTTGATCGGGAGCTGACTTCAGTCCAGAGATACCGAGGTAGCCTTGTTGACGTCCGCAGGCCCGGAGTCTCTCTCTCTTTATTCAGTTTGTTATCTTTTGTACCGAAACAAACAGTTTAAAATTTTCTTTCAGACGATTGTATTTAGTAAATCTTAGAAGTTCGTGAGCATTGTGACACCAATCTTGGGTAAAGGATTATGTTAAACTTTCCGCATTTCTATTCAGTTTTTATATAAGTTAAGACTTCCGCTTGAAATTTTTAATTATGTTGCCTTTATTATATGTTGATAATTATGGAAAAGAATGTGTGTTAAATGGAAGATAATTTAAGTTTGCTTGCCTAGCTCCTATTAGTAGGCGCCATCACGACCCCCGAGGGTGGAAAATACGGATCGTGACAAGAACGCTTTGTCTCACCAAGCAAATATTCAAGTAAATGCTTTGCCAATTTTATTTTATTGCTAATTGTAGGATCCATGATATAGCATTATTGCTACAACTTAAATACAATTTTCGTACATTATCTCTACCCAGTTATATACAACTAAAATATCATACCACTTAAATATAATTTTTATACAAATTTTATACAATACATCTTTTGTATATTTTGTATTTGATTTATACATAGTAAAAATAAATTTCATACAACTAATTATATATTATACAACTTATCTACAACTTTCATACATTATTTCTACCAAGTTATATATAACTACAATATCATACAACTTAAATATAATTTTTATACAATATTGTTCAACTTTCATACAATATTTCAATAAATAAAAAATATATAAACACCAGAATACAATTTTTCTCTTCTTCTTCTTCTTCTTCTTCTTCTTCTTCTTCTTCTTCTTCTTCTTCTTCTTCTTCTTCTTCTTCTTCTTCGTCGTCGAATTTCAATATGAAATCCAGGAAACATCAAGTCTAATCTTCACCAAAATACCCTCAAAATTTAGATATAAACTCCAAATAATATTCCCAATTGTTTTCAACAACACCCAATCCAAACAAAAATGATTTTTGAAAACCCAAATTCAAATTCAAAGCTTTGAAGCTTTTTAATGGTTGTCAATGGTGGAATTGCTGCTCTCTTTTCCTCTGCTCTACATTACTGGAATTAGGGATTGATATATATATATATATATATATATATATATATATATATATATATATATATATATATATATATATATATAGAGAGAGAGAGAGAGAGAGAGAGAGAGAGAGAGAGAGAGAGAGAGAGGGAGAGAGAATAAGGATAGGAAATAATTGATTCCTAATATAAAGGGATACTAATTTAATTCCTAAAGTATATATAATTGGTAAATTTGTATATATGACATAATTAAATTGAAACTTTAGTAGGGAGGGTAATAAAGTTTCAAATAATGTACAGGAATGAAGAAATCCCTTAAATTTATACCCACTTAAAAAAAATTAATTGATACCCAATATTTACTTTCTTCTTCTTCTTCTTCTTCTTCTTCTTCTTCTTCTTCTTCGTCTTCTTCTTCTTCTTCTTCTTCTTCTTTGTTGCTAAATATGTTTATTAAATTTATTGTTGTTTTGATAATTTGATGATTGTAGTTTATTATTTATAATATTTGAAAGTTATGTTTCACATTTGAGCTCAGTTGGAGTAGATTTTGACATTGAATTATGTGTTGGATTGTTGAAATTTGAAGAACAAGTTCATATTTTAAAACTTAAGATTCAAAATCTGAAGTTGCATTAAAGAGAATGAACTACTTAATATTTGAATTTCTAAAGTTGCATTTGAAAGATAGAGCAACTTCAGATTTGATTTTTGAAGTTGAATTGAAAAGATTGAACTACTTAAGATTAGAACTTCTGAAGTTGAATTTGAAAGATAGAACAATTTAGGAATTGATTTATGAAGTTGCATTGAAAAAGATTGAATTTGAGTTATTACAATTTATAAAATTTTGTATAATGCGAGTATAACTTTAATGATTGCCCCAAAGTAGCTAAACCTCGAGTGATTTGCACAAATAGGATTATTTCCATCGTCGTTTAGACTTTGTCCTTATTCAAGGAAGTTGAACAAAAATAACCTTGAAGTATAACTTTAATATACAAGTCTTGTCAAATTAACAAACTTGCTTTGTTTGTAAGTTACCAAAAAATCTTATATAAAAACTTTTTGTAGGAAATTCTTGAAAAATGGAGCTAAGTTGAACCATCCACAAAAATAAAGGAATAAATGTGTACAACTTATGAAATTACTTTGTCTTTTATCTTTGTCTATATGAATCTCTAGTAGTCTAGTACATAAATTTAGTACATAGGAAAAAGAAAAAAGCATAACTTAAGATACAAAGGCATAAATCACAATAGGGAAGAATTTCATCATTTAATCAGAAAATTTAACTTGTGTGTTTGTGTTAGATATAATTGTTTGAAAGTCAGTGTAAGGTAATAACATGTTAAAGTTTTATTAATAATTTTGAGCAACGTAATATTAGTAATTAAATACTAATACCTCCTTCCCAGTTTGTATATGAGCAGTGCTACAACCACCTCTATTTATTAAATTAAGAAACGACGCCTTCTTTTAAAATACAATTTTATATGAAGATAGAAAATTATATTCCCTAGAGAATCATAATGTTACCCTTTTTTTCCTTGTCCTTCTATTTTTGTTATTGTCACGACCCCAACCCCGGTGGTGATGGCATCCAACACACTGCTAGGCAAGCCTGACCAACTAACAACCTCGACCCATTTCTTATACAATTCATTATTAGCTAACACAGTTAAATTGCCAATTTATCATAATAAAAGTTTAGGACAACGAGTCAAATATGCGGAAATTCAGATGATAATACCACTACATAACCCATACAGATCTGGTGTCACAAGTCTCGAGCCTCTAGCACAAGTTTAACAGCCTAATACATAATCATTTTAGGAAATGCGGATAAAACAAAAGGATAGAAGGGAGAGATCCGGGCTGCAGAAGTCGTGCAGCTACCTCGATGCTCCTGGATATGAACTGATCGACTGAATATCCTCACTCAGCCTCTGGAACACCTGGATCTGCACGCAAGGTGCAGGGAGTAATGTGAGTACTCCGACCCAGTGAGTAATAAGCATAAATAATGGTTGAGAATAAGAAATTACGGAAATCACAGAGTAATCTATAATGCTGTAGTTTAAACAAGTAATATGAAAGCAATAAACCAATGGAAACGAAATATGGAGATGCTACAACAAATAAGCAGTTAAGTGACAGACATATAACGAAAATCAACACATAGAACGGTACCCTATCGTACCTGCTGCGGCGTGCAGCCCGATCCGTATATTTATCGTCGCGGTGCTCACTGGGGGTGTGCAGACTCCGGGAGGGGCCCCTTACGGCCCAAGCGCAATATCAAGCCATCTCGTGGCATCAACTAGGCCCTCGGCCTCATATCAATATCAACATAATACTGCTGCGGCACGGCCCGATCCCATAGTATCCTCACATCTGGCCCTTGGCCATACTCAGTCCAAAAATCATATAAGCCTCTCGGGCATTTAGTAAAACAGTAGTTCTCAGCCCAAAACATCATTTAATATATCTTTTTAGTTTCAAAAACCGAGTAAAAGTGGCTGAGTTGTAAAACAGTGGAAAACGGTATGTCTTAGTTCAAGTAGTAAGTCTAAAGAGTGAGGAATTAGTGATAAAACTCCCCGGAGGGTTCAAATAGTTGGCACAAAGCCCAAATATGGCAATCAATCCAAATAATGAGGATAACAAATAAGCTTTAATCAAATACGCGGCAAAAGCGTCACTCAGGACAGATCGAGTCAAAATCCCCAATAGTAAACGACCCCACGCTCATCATTAAGCGCATGTCTCACCTCAATATAGCACTACGATGTGCAAATCCGGGGTTTCAAACCCTAAGGACATCATTTACATTCATTACTCACTTCGAACCGGCTAAAGCTCTAGCTCACTATGCCCTTGCCTCTAAAATCGGCCTCCTCGCGCATCGAATCTAACCAAAACCAGAATGAATACGTTACAATATGCTAAGGGAACAAAGCCCAAGCGAAAACAATCGAAAAATGTCAAAAATCTCGAAATTGGCAAAACCCGAGCCCCGGTCCCACTTCTCGAAACTCAGAAATTTTTACATTATTAGATTCCTTATCTCCCCACGAGTTCATACATATCAAAAATACAAGAATCGGAGTTCAATTGACCCCTCAAATCCTTAATTTAAGCCCTCTTAAACTCAAGCCCTAAACCTCCATTTTTAGTCCATTAATTCCTTAAATTTCAGTCCTAATTCATGAAATACCACCATAGAAGTGTGTTTTAAGTCCAAAATCCTTACCTTATCGAAGTTCCCTTTAAATCTCTCTTCAAAATCGCCCAAAAACTCTAAGTCCGAAGTTAAAAATGGTTAACTCCTTTAAAAGTCGCGAAGAAGAGACATATATACATTCTGCCCAGGGGTTTTCGCATATGCGACCCCTTTTACCGCACCTGCGGTCCAACCAACAGCTTCTGCAGTTTCTCATTAAAATTCCAAAAGTTGCTTCTGCGACTGGACTTCCGCATCTGTGGCTTCGCAGATGCGGCCACCTCGACCGCTTCTGTAGAAACTGCTCCCCAGCCCAAACATCGCATTTACGGATTTTCCCCTCGCACGTGCGGCACCGCACCTGAGGTTCCCAAGCCGCAGGTGCGAAAACACCAGAAGCAACACACTTTCTGCAATCATTCAAGTTCAAATCTTCCCGTTAACCATCTGAAATCACCCCGAGGCCCCCGGGACCTCAACCAAAAACACAAACATGACCCAATACCTTATTCAAACTTGTTCCAATCATCAAAACACCTCAAACAATACCAAATCTACTAAATCACATCGAACTCAAGCCTAATTTTCTAAAATCTTCCGAAATACATTTTCGATCAAAAACCCAACCAAAATACGTCCGAATGACCTAAAATTTTGCACACACATCCCAAATGACATAACGAAGCTACTGCAACTCTTGGAATTCCATTCCGACTATCGGATCAAAATCTCACCTACCAACCGGAAATCGCCAAAATACTAACTTCGCCAATTCAAGCCTAATTCTCCACCGGACCTCCAAAACCAATTCCGATCACACTCCTAAGTCATAACTCACCTCCCGAAGCTAACCGAACCATCGGAACTCACATCCGAGCCCTATAACTCGTAAGTCAATATCAGGTTGACTTTTCCCACTTAAGCCTTCTTAAAAGAGACTAAGTGTCTTATTTTTTACCAAAATCACACCAAATGCAAACCAATCAACTCGACCACATAAAATACGGATAACGAAGCATAAAGAAGCAGAAATGGGGAAAACGGAGCGGTAACTCATGAGAAGACTTGTCACGACCCCAACCCCGGTCATGATGGCGCCCAACACACTACTAGGCAAGCCCGACCATTCAACAACATTATCGCAAATTCTTATTCAGATTATAGATAAATATCACAGAGAATTTACTAAGTCATTACATTCAAGTGTATAATTAATAATAAAATCTGCGGAAGTTCAATTAAAATACCACACCATAGCCCAACAGAATCCGGTGTCACGAATATGAGCCTCTAATACAGAATATCCACCTATTACAAGTCTGTCTAGGAAAAATACGGAATAAAAGATAGAGATAGAGGGGAGAGATCAAGGCTGCGAATGCTATGCAGATACCTCAATACTCCCGGATACTACTGTTCACCTAAACAAATCCTCACTCAGTGTGTGATGTACCTGGATCTGCACGCAAGGTGCATGGAGTAATGTGAGTACTCCGACCCAGTGAGTAATAAACATAAATAAAGGCTGAGAATAAGAAATCATGGAAAAATACAAAGTAAACTATAACTGACAGTTTAGAACAACAAATAGTGAAGCAACAAGTTAATTAAGTCAGAGTACCAAATACTGAGACAGGTATAACAGATAAAAACAAATGCATGAGTGCAATGCAATGCATATAATGGTACACTCTAGTACCCACTGCGGCGTGCAGCCCGAGCCATCCATTTATTTATCGTCGACGACGCTCACTGGGGGTGTGTACAGACTCCGGAGGGGCTTCTACAACCCAAGCGCAATATCAAGTCATCTCGTGATATCAAATCTAGGCCATCGGCCTCATATCAGTCTCAGTATAATCAACCAGGATCTCGGCCTCAATATCAATGTACTCAACCAGGCCCTCGGCCTCAATATCAATGTAATCAACTAGGCTCTCGGCCTCAATATCAATATAACACTGCGGTGGCGCGCAGCACGATCCATGCTCAGTCCAGAAATCATCATAAGCCCCTTGAGCATTTGTAAAACAGTAGTTCTCAGCCCGAAATATCATTTAGAAATATCATTTTAGTTTCAAAACCCTGTAAAAGTGGCTGAGTTGTAAAACAGTGAAAAATGATACAACTGAGTTCAAGTAGTAATTCAAAACAGTGAGGAAATAGTGATAAGAACTCCCCGAAGGGTTTAAATAGTTGGCACGAAGCCCAAATATGACAATCAGTCCAAACCATGATGATAACAAATAAGCTTCGATCAATTACGTGATAAAACATCACTCGGGACGGACCAAGTCACATTCCCCAATAGTAAACGACCCCGCGCTCATCATCAAGCGCGTGTCTCACCTCGATATAGCACTATGATGAGAAAATCCGGGGTTTCAAACCCTCAGGACATCATTTACATTCATTACTCACCTTGAACTGGCTAAAACTCTAGCCCGCGATGCCTTTGCCCCTCAAATTGGCCTCCACGCGCGTCGAATCTATTTAAAATTAGAACGAATACGTCACAATATGCTAAGGGAACAAGGCCCAAGCAAAAACAATCGAAAAGCACCAAAAATCTCGAAATTAGAAAAACCCGAGCCCCGGGCCCACTTCTCGAAACTCAGAAATTTTTACATCAACTGGTTCCTTATCTCCCAACAAGTTCAGTCATACCAATTTTACCAAAATCCGACATCAACTCGACCCTCAAATCTTCAAATTAAACCAAGAGGATTTTCAAGATTTTACCAACTAAAATCACAAATTAAATGTTAAAACCAACGATGGATTCGAGTAATCTAACCAAAAATTGAGTTAAGAACACTTACCCTGATGTTTTTTTTGAAAATATCTCGAAAAATCGCCTCACCCGAGCTCCCCCAACTCTATTTTTCTCAAAAATGGCCAAAAACCCCGTTTTATAACATTTTTCCAATTCGGGCGCCACAGGTGGCGCCGGGCGCTGCCTGTGGCGCTGGTTCCAGTAGCCAAAATAAATCCTGGCACCATGGATGGCGCCCCGCGCTACCCTGGGCGCTGGCGATGGGAAATTATTTTTCCCTGACACAAAAATGGGCATAACTCTCTCATGCGATGTCCGCATTGGATGATTCTTTTCGCTATGGCTCCGAAATTTCGATACGGATCTAATGCTTCAATAAAAATTGAATTTGGAGTTCATTTGAATAATGTGATACCACTTACTCTTGAAGAACGACATCAAAATATTCTTGAAATGCCCAAGTTAAACTTTAATAACCATCCAAACTCCACCCGAGGCCCTTGGGACCTCAATCAAATATATAAACAAGTCCTAAAATATCATGTGGACTTACTCGGAGTTTCAAATCATGCCAAGCAACGTCGAAACTATAATTCACACCTCAATTCGGACTTATGAGTTTTAAACTTTTCCTTTTACAAAGTGCATGCCGAAACGTATAAAATGAATCCGGAATGACTTCAAATTTTGCACACAAATCCCAAATAACATAACGAAGCTACAACAACTCTCAGAATTCCATTCCGACCCCCGGATCAAAATCTGACCTATCAACCGGAAATCGCCAAAATACTAACTTCGCCAATTCAAGCCTAATTCTACACCGGACCTCCAAAACCACTTCTGATCACACTCCTAAATCACAAATAACCTCCCAAAGATAACTGAACCATCAGAACTCACATCCGAGCCCTCTAAATCATAAGTCAACGTCCGGTTGACTTTTTCAACTTAGGCCTTCTTAAAAGAGACTAAGTGTCTCAATTCCTTTCAAAACCTTTCCGAATCAACTCGTTCACACCCAACACTGATAATTAAGCATAAAGAAATAGGAAATGGGGAAAACGGGGTGGTAACTCACGAGACGACGGGTCAGGTCGTCACATCCTCCCCAACGTAAACAAACGCTCGTACTCGAGCGGGTCAAGAAACATACCTAGAGCCTCAAACAGGTGAGGATATCTGCTCCGCATCTCCCGCTCGGTCTCCCAGGTAGCTTCCTCCACGGGACGACCTCTCCACTGCACTTTTACAGAAGATATATCCTTTGACCTCAATTTTCGAACTTGACGACCCAAAATAGCCACTGGCTCCACATCAAAGGTCAAATCACCATCCAAATGAACCGTGCTGAAATCCAAAACATGGGACGGGTCCCCAACATACTTCCGGAGCATAGAAACATGAAATACCGGATGCACACTCGACAAGCTAGGTGGCAAAGCAAGCATATAGGCCACCTCCCCAATCCTCCTAAGTACCTCAAAAGGTCCAATGAATCGTGGACTCAACTTTCCTTTCTTTCCAAATATCATAACACCCTTCATGGGTGAAACCTTCAGCAAGACCTTCTCACCAACCATGTAGGACACATCTTGAACTTTCCGGTCCGCATAACTCTTCTGACGCGACTACGCTGTACGAAGCCTTTCATGAATCACCTTCACCTTCTCTAAGGCATCATGAACCAAATATGTCCCCAATAGCCTAGCCTCGCCGGGCTCGAACCAACCCACTGGAGATCTACACCGCCTCCCATACAAAGCCTCATACGGTGCCATCTGAAGGCTGGACTGATAGTTGTTATTGTAGGCAAACTCTGCAAGCGGCAGAAACTCATCCCAAGAACCTCCGAAATCAATCACACAGGCACGCAACATATCCTCCAATATCTGAATAGTACGCTCAGACTGTCCGTCTGTTTGAGGATGAAATGTTATGCTCAACTCCACCTGGGTACCCAACTCTCGCTGAAAAGTCCCCCAAAACTGGGTAGTAAACTAAGTACCTCTATCTGAGATAATGGAAACTGGATCACCGTGCAATCGCACAATCTCTCGGATAAATATCCCTGCCAACCGCTCCTAAGAATAAGTAGTACACACCGGAATGAAGTGCGTGGACTTGGTCAGCCGATCCACAATCACCCAAATAGAATCAAATTTCTTCAAAGTCCGAGGAAGACCACTCACAAAATCCATGGTAACTCTCTCCCACTTCCATTCTGGGATAATCATCCGCTGAAGCAAACCACCCAGTTTCTGATGCTCATATTTCACTTGCTGACAGTTGAGACACCGAGCTACATAACCTATAATATCTTTCTTCATTCTTCTCCACCAATAGTACTATCTCAAGTCCTGATACATCTTCGTGGCACCCGGATGAATAGAATACCGCGAGCTGTAGGCCTCCTCCAGAATTAACTCTTTAAGCCCATCTACATTGGGCACACAAATACGACTCTGCATCCTCAATATGACATCATCATCTTTAGTCACATTCCTGGCATCATCATGTTGAACTCTGTCCTTAAGGACAAGCAAATGCGGATCATCATACTAGCATTCTCTGATGCGATCATATAAGGAAGACCGAGAAACCACACATGCCAACACTTGACTGGGCTCAGAAATGTCCAGTCTCACAAACCGATTAGCCAAGGTTTGAACATCAACTGCAAAGGGCCTCTCCCCAACTGGAATGTATGCCAAACTCCCCATACTGACTGCCTTTCGGCTCAAGGCATCTTCCACTACATTGGCCTTTCCCGGATGATACAAAATAGTGATGTCATAATCTTTTAGCAACTCAAGCCACCTCCGCTGCCTCACATTAAGGTCTTTCTGCTTAAACAAATGCTGAAGACTGCGATGATCAGTGAATACCTCACAAGATATGCCATATAAATAGTGCCTCCAAATCTTCAAGGCATGAACTATAGCAGCCAACTCTAATTCATGAACGGGGTAGTTCTTCTCATGGGGCTTTAACTGACGAGAAGCATAAGCAATAACTCTACCCTCCTGCATCAACACACAGCCAATCCCAACTCTTGAAGCATCACAATATACAGTATATGAACCTGTAGCTGATTGTAAAACCAATACTGGAGTTGTGGTCAAAACTGTCTTGAGCTTCTGAAAGCTCTCCTCACACTTGTCTGACCATACAAATGGAGCACCTTTCTAAGTCAACTTGGTCAAGGGCGACGTAATGGATGAAAACCCCTGAACAAACCGGCGATAATAGCCTACTAATCCGAGAAAACTATGGATCTCTGCGGCTGAGGACGGTCTAGACCAACTCTGCACTGCTTCTATCTTCTTTGGATCAACCTGAATACCCTCGGTGGACACTATGTGTCCCAAGAATGCCATAGAACTTAGCCAAAATTCATACTTGGAGAATTTTGCATAAAGCTTCTCCTTCCTCAATCTCTGCAACACCACACGCAAATGTTTGGCGTGCTCCTCCTGGCTACGTGAGTACACCAGAATGTCATCAATAAATACAATAACAAAAGAATCCAGATAAGTTCGAAATACACTGTTCATCAAATGCATGAACGCTGCTGGGGCATTGGTCAGCCCGAAAGACATGAGTAGAAACTCATAGTGACCATATCTAGTCCTGAAAGTTGTCTTAAGAATATCCGAGTCCCTAATTTTTAACTGGTGATAGCCCGAACGGAGATCAATTTTTTAAAACACCCTCGCTCGCTGAAGCTGATCAAATAAGTCATCAATGCGAGGTAAAGGATACTTGTTCTTCACTGTTACCTTATTTAACTGCCTGTAGTCAATGCACATTCTCATTGTGCCATCTTTCTTCTTCACAAACAGAACTGGCGCACCCCACGGTGACACACTAGGCCGAATGAACCCCTTGTCTCGGAGCTCCTGAAGCTTCTCCTTCAATTCTTTCAACTCTGCTGGTGCCATACGATATGGCGGAATAGAAATGGGCTGGGTGCCCGGCACCAAGTCAATTCCAAAATCGATATCCCTATCCGGCGGCATGCCCGACAGGTCTGCAGGAAATACATCAGGAAAATCCCTCACAACTAGGACAGAATCAATACTAGGAGTCTCAACTCCAACATCTCATACAAAAGCTAGATACAATAGACAACCCTTCCCAACCATACGCTGGGCTTTCAAGAGGGAAATTACTCTGCTGGGAACATAATCAGTCATACCATGCCACTCGATCCTCGGAACACCCGGAATAGCCAAAGTAACTGTCTTAGCATGATAGTCTAGAATAGCATGACACGGAGATAGACAATCCATGCCCAGAATAACATCAAAATCTACCATGCTCAACAACAATAAATCAACTCGGGTCTCCCGACCCCCAATAGTCACAATACAAGACCGATACACATGGTCTACAATAATGGTATCGCCCACCGGGGTAGATACGTGCACGGGTAAAGAAAGACACCCTCGGGTCGTACCCAAATGATGAGCAAAATATGAGGACACATAAGAATAGGTGGATTCGGGATCAAATAAGACAGAGGCATCTGTGTGGCAGACTAAGATAATACCTGTGATAACAGCATCTGACGCAATGGCATCTGTCCTGCCTGGAATAACATAGAAACGAGCCTGGCCACCGCCTGATCGTCCTCCCCCTCTAGGGCGACCTCTGGCTGCCTGGCCTCCACCCCTAGCTGGATGGGCGGGTGCTGAAGAAACTGGAGCAGAAGACGAAGGTTGGCCCCTCTGTTGAAACTGACCACCACGAAGTCGAGGACACTGCCTCTTTATATGACCAAACTCTTCGCACTCGTAGCAACTACCAGGTACTGGAGAAGGGAACTGGAGGGAACCCCTCGCACCTGAATGACCAGCCGATGCACTCGGCACAGATGAACTCTGAACTAAAGGGGTATAGGATGAGCTCTAAGTTGGGAGAGCGTTAAGTAAAGACTGGCCCTGCTGAAATCCCTAATGACCACTGTCTGAAGATGTCCTGCTATACTCTGGACGGGTCGGCTGAGGAGGTCTAAAGGAACGACCTCTACCACGCTGGAACTGGCCCCTAGACGGAGCACCACTGAAACTGCCTGAACCTCTTGGCCTCTTGGCCTCCCTCTCCTCTCTCTCTCTGCGGCGAACTGTCTCAATATCACGAGCGATGTCAACCACCTCCTCGAACGAAGCACCCAATACTCTCTCTAGTCATCAAAATACGGAGAGAGTAGTTAAGACCATCCACGAATCTCCGGATCCTCTCACGATCTGTCGGAATCATCCAAGTAGCATGACAAGCCAACTGTGAAAATCTCATCTCGTACCGAGTCACGGACATATCTCCTTGAGTCAACCACTCAAACTGCCTACGCAGCTCCTCTCTGCAGGACTAAGGTACATACTTCTCCAGAAATAGAGTGGAGAACTGCTGCCAAGTAAGGGGCGCTGCACCAACAGGTATATGCCTCTCAAAATCTTCCCACCAGGTAAATACAGCTCCCTGGAACTGAAATGTAGTAAAAGATACACCACTCGACTTCAAAATCCCTGCGGTGCGAAGCATACGCTGACACTTGTCAAGAAAACCCTGGGCATCCTCACCCTCTACACCGCTGAATGTCGGAGGCTGGAGCCTACCAAATCTCTCGAGACGATGCTGCTCATCATCTGGCATAGCTGGGACCACAAAGTTCTGAACTGGTGCAACCGGCTGAGCTAGAACAGCTTTCGGTGTCTGCAATCCCTGTACAACCTGCTCAGCTGTGCGATTAACATGAGTCTGTATGCCTTCCCTGGCCTGTGAAGTAGCTGCGGCTGTAGTGGCTGAGACCGCTTGAGCTAGGCCAGTGCAAACTGTCAAAATATGAGCCAAGGTCTCCTGAAGACCCGGAATCACGATAGGCATAGCTGGTGCTCGAACTGGTACAGTTGCTGGAGCTTGATCTGGAACTGGGGCGGCTGGTGGATTAAAAGGTGCTGCCCGCGCTACTCTACCTCTGCCATTCCCACGACCGCGTCCACGACCTCTGGTGGCATCAATGGGTGGCACTGGTGGTCGTCCACCTCGTCCAGTAGCACGAGTCCTCACCATCTGCGAGAGAATAGAATGATAGAATTTTTTTTTAGTGTTTGGATCAACAAAGTCGCACGACAAGAATTTCAAGAATATAAAGTTTTCCTAAAGGTTCTGCAGCCTCTCGAGGATAAATACAGATGTCTCCGTACCAATCCGCGAAACTCTACTAAACCGGCTCATAACACGCGAGACCAATTAACATAGGCTCTGATACCAATTTGTCACGACCCCAACCCCGGTCATGATGGCGCCCAACACACTGCTAGGCAAGCCCGACCATTCAACAACATTATCCCAAATTCTTATTCAGATTATAGATAAATATCACAGAGAATTTACTAAGTCATTTCATTCAAGTGTATAATTAATAATAAAATCTGCGGAAGTTCAATTAAAATATCACACCATAGCCCAACAGAACCTGGTGTCACGAATATGAGCCTCTAATACAGAATATCCACCTATTACAAGTCTGTCTAGGAAAAATACGGAATAAAAGATAGAGATAGAGGGGAGAGATCAAGGCTGCGAATGCCATGCAGCTACCTCAATACTCCCGGATACTACTGTTCAGCTAAACAAATCCTCACTCAGCCTGTGATATACCTGGATCTGCACGCAAGGTGCATGGAGTAATGTGAGTACTCCGACCCAGTGAGTAATAAACATAAATAAAGGCTGAGAATAAGAAATCATGGAAAAATACAAAGTAAACTATAACTGACAGTTTAGAACAACAAATAGTGAAGCAACAAGTGAATTAAGTCAGAGTACCAAATACTGAGACATGTATAACAGATAAAAATAAATGCATGAGTGCAATGCAATGCATATGATGGTACACTCTAGTACCCACTACGGCGTGCAGCCCAAGCCATCCATTTATTTATCGTCGACGGCGCTCACTGGGGGTGTGTACAGACTCCGAAGGGGCTCCTATAACCCAAGTGCAATATCAAGTCATCTCGTGGCATCAAATCTAGGCCATCGGCCACATATCAATCTCAGTATAATCAACCAGTCTCTCGGCCTCAATATCAATGTACTCAACCAGGCCCTCGGCCTCAATATCAATGTAATCAACCAGACTCTCGACCTAATATCAATATAACACTGCTGCGGCGCGCAGCCCGATATATCCTCAGTCCAGAAATCATCATAAGCCCCTTGGGCATTTGTAAAACAGTAGTTCTCAGCCCGAAATATCATTTAGAAATATCATTTTAGTTTCAAAACCGAGTAAAAGTGGCTGACTTGTAAAATAGTGAAAAACGATACAACTGAGTTCAAGTAGTAATTCAAAACAGTGAGGAAATAGTGATAAGAACTCCCTGAAGGGTTCAAATAGTTGCACGAAGCCCAAATATGACAATCAGTCCAAACCATGATGATAACAAATAAGCTTCGATCAATTACGTGGTAAAACATCACTCGGGACGGACCAAGTCACATTCCCCAATAGTAAATGACCTCGCGCTCATCATTAAGCGCGTGTCTCACCTCGATATAGCACTACGATGTGCAAATTCGGGGTTTCAAACCCTCAGGACATCATTTACATTCATTACTCACCTCGAACTAGCTAAAACTCTAGCTCGTGATGCCTTTTCCCCTCAAATTGGCCTCCGCGCGCGTCGAATATATTTAAAATCAGAACGAATACGTCACAATATGCTAAGGGAACAAGGCCCAAGCAAAAACAATCGAAAAGCACCAAAAATCTCGAAATTAGCAAAACCCGGGCCCACTTCTCGAAACTCAGAAATTTTTACATCAACTTGTTTCTTATCTCCCAACGAGTTCAACCATACCAATTTTACCAAAATCCGACATCAACTCGACCCTCAAATCTTCAAATTAAACCAAGAGGATTTTCAAGATTTTACCAACTAAAATCACAAATTAAATGTTAAAACCAACGACAGATTCGAGTAATCTAACCAAAAATTGAGTTAAGAACACTTACCCTGATGCTTTTCTTGAAAATCTCTCGAAAAATCGCCTCACCCGAGCTCCCCCAACTCTATTTTTGTCAAAAATGGCCAAAAACCCCGTTTTATAACATTTTTCCGATTCGGGCGCCACAGATGGCGCCGGGCGCTACCTGTGGCCCTGGTTCCAGTAGCCAAAATAAATCCCGACACCATGGATGGCGCCCCGCGCTACCCTGGGCGTTGGCGATGGGAAATTATTTTTTCCCGACACGAAAATGGGCAAAACTCTCTCATGCGATGTCCGAATTGGATGATTCTTTTTGCTATGGCTACGAAATTTCGATACGGATCTAATTCTTCATTAAAAACTGAACTTGGAGCTCATTTAAATAATGTGATACCACTTACTCTTGAAGAACAACATCAAAACATTCTTGAAATGCCCAAGTTAAACTCCAATAACCATCCAAACTCCACCCGAGGCCCTCGGGACCTCAATCAAATATATCAAAAAGTCCTAAAATATCATGTGGACTTACTCGGAGTTTCAAATCATGCCAAGCAGCGTCTAAACTACAATTCACACCTCAATTCGGACTTATGAGTTTTAAACTTTTTCTTTTACAAAGCGCATGCCGAAACGTATAAAATGAATCCGGAATGACTTCAAATTTTGCACACAAATCCCTAATAACATAATGAAGCTACAGCAACTCTCGTAATTCCATTCCGACCCCTGGATCAAAATCTCACCTATCAACCGGAAATCGCCAAAATACTAACTTCGCCAATTCAAGCCTAATTCTACACCGGACCTCCAAAATCATTTCTGATCACACTCCTAAGTCACAAATTACCTCCCGAAGCTAACTGAACTATCGGAACTCACATCCGAGTCCTCTAACTCATAAGTCAACGTCCGATTGACTTTTTCAACTTAAGCCTTCTTAAAAGAGACTAAGTGTCTCAATTCCTTTCAAAACCTTTCCGAATCAACTCGTTCATACCTAACAGTGATAATTAAGCATAAAGAAATAGGATATGGGGAAAGCGGGCGGTAACTCACGAGACGACGGGTCGGGTCGTCACATGACTGGTCGGGTTGTCACAGTGATATATTTGCACCTCTTAAAAAAATTAATTTTAAAAAAAGATTTGATGAAATGTTCTAGAATTTTTATTGATTTTTTGTTTGGTGAATTAAAGAATAATTTTAAATTATAATTTCACTATAATAGGATCTCTCAAATGATTTATTAAACTAGTCGAAGTAATATCCCAAAATAAAATAGAGGTAGCAGTGACTTACCCTAAAATCTATTGCTAGTCTTATTGATTTTGTGAAATATATATATTAAAAAAAACTATTAGAAAAGGAATAAAAACAAACAAGCATCCTAAAAGCTGCGACTCAATAGAAAAAGAAGTTGAATTAAGTGCTTGTTTAGATCTAGCACATTGACACTATTAATTAGCATAATTACATGAAGATGTGATTCCTAACTATAGAAGACGTGCAAGAATAATGTCAACAGTTTTTAAAAAAGGGGAAATATTTATCTGTATTAAACTTTTTACATCAAGTCAAACAATTTAATTTTAGTCAAATTAAAGTAATAAGAGTGTGTGTGTGTGTATATGCTCGTAAACCCGTTTAGGCAGGTGGTCATTGAAGGGTTATGAGAAGTATCATGGTTTAAGGTTTACTAGCCTCATACAGAAGCGATCTCGTACCCCTTTGGTATCAGAGCCATGTTAGTAAAGAACCTTAGAAGCTAATTCTAACACTATTTTCTTAATGAATATCATTAGAAAGAAGACTACTGTTAAGGTTTACCTAGAAGGAGGTACGTGATAGCTTCCGTATGAGGCTCAGGAGTGAATTACAAGAACTTCAGCCCTGGCTTGGGTTAAGAACTGTATAGACCAGGCAGTTACCAATCTCGACAGTAAACCTTGGTTAAGCCAACCTAACCGGTGATGCTCGTAAACCCGTTTAAGCAGGTGGCCGTTGAAGGGTTATGAGGAGCATCGTGGTTGGTCTAGGATAATAAAACATTTTTTGGTATGGTTTACGAGCATATTTTTTAGAGATTTTATTTATCTCATCGTCTACCTTTAGATTGTTAGGTGACTCATGCTCTAAACTTAGAGGGTTAGCTCTAAATTCACCAAACTTCTTATTGAGAAGTTCCTCAATATCATCCAGACTTTTAATTTAAAGTCTCTTCCCTCAGGAGGTGGTTGGATACTCGTAGTAGCAATTTGCTCCTTACCTTTAGTATCCTTCTGTTGGATTTTTTGGACCTCAGCTATAAGCTTTTCCAATTTTTCATGAATCTTAATAACCTGTTCACCCAGAATACTAACATATATATTAGTATAATTGTGATGACCCAAAAGGTCATCACTTGTTTTAAAATGAAACTTTCGTATTTTGAGGCCTTGAAAACCTTATTTAGAGTCACCTCGATTTGCATGCGCAGTCCGGGCGCATAGCCGGAAAGCTTAAATACGATAATCTGTGAAAAATGATAAGTTTTGATTATAAAATGAGCTAATTTGACTTCGGTCAACGTTTTGGGTAAAAGGACATGGACCCGTGATTTGATGGTCCCGGAGGGTCCGTAGGAAAATATGGGACTTGGGCGTATGCCCGGAACCGAATTCCGAGGTCCCAAGCCCGAGAAATGAATTTTCAAAGAAAATTATTTTTTAAAACTATTTAAAGAAATTTGAAATGAAATTTGATTAGAATATGATGGTATCGAGCCCGTATTTTAGTTCCGGCGCCCGGTACTGGTCTTATATATGATTTAAGACATTTCTATGGAATTTGGTGAAAAACGGATGTCATGTGACGTGATTCGGACTTAAATTGCAAAAATTATGTTTAAAGAAGTTTAGAGAAAATTTCATCGATCTCGAGATTTAATTTGATGTTCATGAGGTTATTTTGATGATTTGATTACACGAATAAGTCCATATAATGTTTTAGAGTTAGTATGACATTTGGTTTGGAGCTCCGAGGGCTCGGGTGAGTTTCAGGTAGCCTTCAGGATGTTTTAGGCTTAAAACCAGAAAAAAATTGCAGGTCTCTGAACCCCACCAGTGCGGTCCGCGGTCGACCTGGCGCGGTGCGCGGTGAAGGCTGTGCGGTCGCGGTCGGCTTTGTGCGGTCTGCACAGGGCGCTGCAGTGCGGTCCGCGGTTGGTTGTGTAGGGAGCGCGTTGGAGACCTGTGCGGCCGCGGTCCATTTCATGCGGTCCGCACAGGGTACTAGACCGCAGCACTTCAGGAAGGCCTGTGCTGCCGGGGTCAATTTTGTGCGGTCCGCACAGGGGGTCTGAGAGGGGTATAAATAGACGGGATTTTCAGTCATTTTTCATTTTTCAAAACCCCTAAAACATAAGAGACGATTTTCAAACAACCTTTCTTCTCCAAATCAATTGTAAGTCATTTTTAACTAGTTTTCTTCAATCATTAACATCTTTTAACATGATTTCAACTTCAAATCAAAGATTTTCATGGGGGAAATTGAGTGTTTTGTGTAGAACCTAGGTTTTTCTAAAATTGGGTATTTGGACCTCAATTTGAGGTCCGGTTTCAAAACAAATTATATATTTGGATTCGTGGGGGAATGGGTAATCGGGTTTTGGTTCGAACCTCGGGTTTTGACCATGTGGGCCCGGGGGCGATTTAGACTTTTTGGGTAAAACTTTGGAAAACTCATTTTCATGCATTGGGGTTGGTTCATTTAGCTTTTATTGATGTAATTAAGTAATTTATGACTAGATACGAGCGAATTGGCGGTGGAATCAAGGGGTAAAGCTATAATTGAAGTTTGAGTTGTGTTCGAGGCATCGAGGTAAGTGTTTGGTCTAACCCTAGCTTGAGGGATTAGGAGTTGTGTCCTATTTGCTATTTGTTTCTTGTCGAGTACGACATATAGGCATGGTGACGAGTATCTATGCGTTGGTGTCAAGCATGACCGTGAGTCTTATCTTGTGATTTTCATGATCTCGTTGTATTATTCATGCCTTGCTGACGATTTTTATTTGTTGTGTAAAGTTGTGGAAAAAGTTGTGACCTATGAACATTGAGGAGCGTGGGCTCCAACTGTATAATGAATTGTGAAAGTATAAGTGATAATCGAAACTCTAGAGCATTGGCTCGAGTTGTGAAGTGAATTGTGAAGTAAAAGTGAGAAAGAGAAGAGACCATTATGTTACCCCTTGCCAGGCTATTGTTGAGTTGAGGTTCCCTTACATTGTGTTCTTAATTGATATTACGCACGTTTAGGTTGATGATTCATCATGTTAGGTATTGTAACAAATTTGGTTATAGCTGGGTAGTTAGGTGTTGTAACAAGTTTAGTTATAGCTGAGGTAGTTAGATGTTGAAACTAGTTGAGTTATAGCTTAGTTATGGCTGTTTCTCCCTTGCTGGGACATATATACTTGTACTGTTGAGTTCCCTTGCCAGGATAGTATAGTCTATTATTGATCCCTTGTCGGGACGGTTAATTATAATTATTGTTGACTGTATATTTGGAACGGGTTGAGCGCCGCAACATTATTAGATATTATATTGGATCGGGTTGCACGCCACAACAGTTATATATGTGGATCGGGTTGCACGCCGCAACAGTTATATATGTGGATCGAGTTGCACGCCGCAACAGATATTATATTGGATCGGGTTGCACGCCGCAATAGTTATATATGTGGATCGGGTTGCACGCCGCAACAGTATTGTTATCGTATTAATTGTAGACATCGAGTGTTCTTTCATACATTATTAAATTTCTGATAGAATTGATATGTTTCCCCGAAGCATGTTTCTCCCTCCCTTTAAAACTGTTATTACCTGTTTATATTTTTGTTGTATATTATATAACTGCACAGGTTTATCTGGAGTCTCGTCCTAGCCTCGTCACTACCTCACGGGGTTAGGCCAGACACTTACCAGCACATGGGGTCGGTTGTGCCGATACTACATCTGCACTCTGTGCAGATACCGGAGCAGCGTTTAGTCAGCAGCAGTAGTTCGGGAGCTAGCCTTCAGTTCACCGAGACACTGAGGTAGCTTTGCAGGCGTCCACAGGCTCGGTGTCTCCTCTATCTTAGTATATATTCTGTTATCTCAAGCATTCGAGACAAACAGTATTATATTTCTTTCAAACGGTTGTATTTAGTACTCATAGTAGTCCGTGGATGTTGTGACACCAGGTTCTGGGTAGAGGCATGTATTGACTTTCGAAATATTCTGGTTTTATATTTATTTAAGACTTTCGCTTAAATATTGTATTTCGCTATTGTTTAACTGTTTATTTTCTTGTTAATGTAATTGGTAAGAAGTTTTAAAATAAAGAAGTTAATGATTTCTAAGTTCATGGCTTGCATAGCTTCTACGAGTAGGCACCATCACGACTCCCGAGGGTGGGAATTCCGAGTTGTGACAATAATTGTTTTGAGCGAGCATAGTATTCAGATTATTGGTTGTTATTGCAGCAACATCATTTTCAAATATTTTTGAAAAAGCAGTTCAATAAACAATTTTATCTTTTTCCCTTATTTGAAAAGATTGTTGTGGTGGGAAAACAGAATTAAAAAAATTTCCACTAGTATACGAGGCCATTATGCAAAGGATTGCAAAATCAAGGACAAAATTAAAGAACTTGATTTAGATTATAATATCAGAGATTCTTTATATAAGATTCTTTAGATCCCAAATTATTGATAAACTTCCTACAGTTTCAGAAGTAGGAACAGAGGTGGAAGGAATTCCATCTCAAAAGGACCTTACACTATGTCTAAGATCAGAAGACTGATCAAGAATAAGTCCCAGCCTGAGAGGCCAACTATTGTCTGAGATTTGAGTACTGAGATAAATTATCTCCAAAAAGAATCTCGGAATTAAATATATATTATATATATATATCAATTAATCATGATTGGATAATAAAACTTGATACATGTTATGTATTTACAGAATGAATTTAAACCAACTCCATCTTTCCTTTATTCATAGAGAAGGAATAAATTATTTTTGGGTGACATGAATAACCTAGTGTAAAAAGGAAAGAGAGAATTTGCATTTTTTTTCAATGGTTCTTAATGTAAAACATTATTCTCATACTATATGAAAAGCCTAGTGTAAAAAGACAAGGAAGAAAGAATTTAAATTATTCTCTTGCTAGGATTCTTAAACTAAAAGCCTAATAGGATTTGGTACTCTTTTATTAAAGTAATTATGCTTTAATGTGAGGTATACACATCAAATTTTTTATAATAATAAAGTTATTCTTTACTTGCTAAAAGGTTCAATTGAAAATTGAAGAAGAACACAGCTACAGTGTGATGACCCAAAAGGTCATCACTTGTGTTGCAAGTGAATTCAGTGTTCTAAGGCCTAAAAACCTCCCTTTTACCCCACCTTGATTTACATGCATGGTTCGGACCTATATCCGGAAAGCCTTCTATGTGAAAATATGAGAAATAGAAATTTTAGAGTTAAAAATTTGATTATGGTTGACTTTGGTCAACATTTTTAGCAAACAGACTCGGATTCGTATTCCGACGATCCCGGGAGGTCCGAAGTAAAATATGGGACTTGGGCGTATGCCCGGAAATGAATTCCGAGGTCCCAAGCCTTATAAATCAATTTTTGAAAGAAATTATTTTACTGAATTATCTAAGAAATAAAGAAAAGAATTAATGTTTGAAACCATTGTTATCGGGCCCATATTTTGGTTCCGGATCCCGATACAAACTTGTTATAGTATTGAAAGATAACTATGAAATTTGGTGAAAACAGAGTTTATTTGACGTGAGTTGGACTTCCGATTGAAGAGTTATGAACTTTGAGAGTTCTTGATGAAAATGTTGAGTTTTGAGGTTTAATTCATGATTTTACATGTTATTTTGATGATGTGATCGCACGAGTAGGTCCATATGATGTCTTTGAGTTAGTATGCACACTTGGTTTGGAGTTCCGAGGGCTCGGGTGAGTTTCGGGTAGGTTCTGGGATGTCTTAGGCTTAAAAACATAGTTATTGCAGGTTCAGAGAAGTGGAAGGCCTTGGAACAAACTAGTGTGGTCCGCACAAAAAGGAATGCTGTCACGGAAGGGCTTGTGCAGCCGCACTGGATTTTGTGCGGACCGCGGTGAGGGATTTGCGGCCGCACTAGATTCTTTGCGGTCCGCGGTGAAGAACATTTCACTGGCCCGACTTCGGAAGCCTATATCTTTTGATCTACAAGGAATTTTGAGATGATTCAAAACTGAAATTTGTATCCCTTCGTGTCTAGTTTCTAGAAAGCTAAAGAAATAACAATTTGGACATCTGTAGAGAAAGTTATGGCCAAAATACTAAAGCATGTCACTGCAACCCACATGGGAGCTGTGCGGTCGCAGTTGATTTTGTGCGGTCTGCACAGGGCAGCTGAAAGTAGTATATTAAGACGAGATTTTCAGTTAATTTTCATTTTTCAAAATCCCATAAAACATAAGAGGCGATTTTTCAAATAACCGTTCTTCTCCAAAACATTGGTAAGTGATTTCTAACTCGTTTCCTTCAATCATTAACATCTTTTAACACGATTTCAACTCAAACTCAATGATGTTCACGGGAGAAATTGGGTGTTTTGGGTAGAACCTAGGTTATTCAATAATTGGGGATTTGGACCTCGATTTGAGGTCCGATTTCAAAATAAATTATATATTTGGGTTCGTGGGGGAATGGGTAATCAGGTTTTTGTTTGAACCTCGGGTTTGACTATGTGGGCCCGGGGCAATTTTTGACTTTTTGGGTAAAACTTTAGAAAATTTATTTTCATCCATTGGGGTTGATTCATTTAGCGTTTATTGACGTAATTAAGTAACTTGTGACTAGATACGAGCGAATTGGTGGTGGAATCAAGGGGTAAAGCTATAGTTGAATCGTGAATTGTGTTCGTGGCATCGAGGTAAGTGTTTGGTCTAACATTAGCTTGAGGGATTAGGAGTTGTGTCTTATTTGCTACATGTTAATTGTGGATTACGACGTATAGGCATGGTGACGAGTATTTATACGTTGGTGTCAAGCATGCCCGTGAGTCTTGTATTATCATTGTTATGACTCAATTGTGGTGTATTGTGCTTCATATATTATTATCACCATTGTTCCCTTGTCGGGATGTTTGTTTGATATTAATGATCCCTTGCCGGGATGTTTGTTTTGATAGTATTGTTCCCTTGTCGGGATGTTGTTGAAATATCATTGTTCCTTTGCCGGGAAGTTGTTATATTACTCTTGTTCCCTAACCAGGATTCTTTGTGATTATTGTTGGCTTATAACTGGGAGCGGGTAGTACGCCTTCCATAAGATATAATAAAATGGGAGCGGGTGGTACGCCTACCACAAGGTGTGAAAAGAAAGTGAATTCTGCCATTATTTTCCTTATTCTTGTTAGTGGTTGGATTTTGATTCCTTTATAGTTCTCTTGATATTCTGTTTTACCTGTTTTCCTTGAAGCATGTTTCCCCTTCCCATCTTTATTTGTTTATTCTGCTTTACTTTCCGATGTATATTATGTAACTGCACAGGTTTATTTGGTAGTCTGGTCCTAGCCTCGTCACTACTTCATTAAGGTTAGGCTAGACACTTACCAGCACATGGGGTCGGTTATGCTGATACTACACTCTGCACTATGTGCAGATCCCGGAGTAGCTTTTGAACCGTAGTGTGGAGGCTACGTTCAGTCCAAGCGGAGATCCAAGGTAGACCTGTAGGCGTCCGCAGGCCCTGGCGTCTCCTTTATTCCTATTTCCTGTTTCATTTTCCTTGTATTTAGAAACAGTGTATTGTCATTTTCCTCAGACTTTGTATGTAGTAATCTCTTAGACAGTCTGTGACACTGTCACACCAGATTTTGGGTGGTTAAGGCTTAAGTATTTGCAATAGATGCATTTTTCATAAATCTTATTGTTGTCTTCTGCTTAAATTTGAATTTCCGCTGTTACTATGTTATCGTCTTATATTTGTTAAAAAGAAATAATTGGTTAATGAAGTAATTAGATTAAAGGTTTGGCTTGCCTAGCTCACATTAGTAGGCGCCATCACAACTCCCGAGGGTGGAAATTTGGGTCGTGACAAGTTGGTATTAGAGCTCTAGGTTACATGGGTCTCACAGTTCACAGACAAGCTTAGTAGAGTCTGAGGGATTGGAACAGAGACGTTTGTATTAATCCCCTAGAGGCTACAGAGTTAGGAAGAACTTCATATTTATTCTTTCCTATCGTGCGGTTTGGTTCCTCAATGCTAATTGAATTTCTACTATGTTCTTTCACAGATGGCGAGAATACGTGCTTCCTCATCCACTAACCAGCAGCCCAAGCCCCCAGCAGCAGCTTCCACGAGGAGCAGAGGCCGAGGCCGAGGCCGAGGTAGGGGCAGAGCTCAGCCCCAATCAGCAGAACTAGCGGCGGAGCCTCAGGTTGATTTTGATGATGAGGTTCCGGTCCCAGCAGTTCCGTTGGGCCCAGCTCAGGTCCCAGAGGGTTATATTGCTACCCCAGTTCTTCAGGATGCTCTGGTCTGACTAGTGGGCCTTATAGAGAGTGTCACCCGGGCAGGTTTGCTTCCTGTAGCACCAGCCGTCTCTCAGGCCGGAGGAGGAGCCCAGACTCCTGTTACTCGCACTCCGGAGCAAGTAGCTCCCCAAATTCAGACTCCAGCGGTTTAGCCAGTTGGAGCAGTTCAACCGGGTGTGGTAGCTCAGACCGGTGATGGAGCAGCTATGTTTGCCGATGCTTTATGAAGGTTGGATAGGTTCACCAAGCTCTTCACTACTACTTTCAGCAGTGCATCAATTGAGGATCCCCGGGAGTATCTAGACAGTTGTCACGAGGTTCTCAGGAACATGGGGATAGTTGAGACCAATGGGGTCGATTTTGCTACTTTTTGCTTGTGTGGATCCGCCAAGACTTGGTGGAGGGATTTCTGTTTGGCTAGACTAGCCGGATCGCCGGCTTTGACTTGGGAGCAGTTTACTCAGCTATTTTTGGAGAAGTTTCTCCCCATCACCCAGAGAGAGGCCTATCGGAGGCAGTTTGAGCGTCTCCAGCAGGGTTCTATGACTATTACCTAGTATAAGACCAGATTCATCGAACTAGCTCGTCATGTTCTTGTCATACTTCCCACCGAGAGAGAGAGGGTAAGAAGGTTCATTAATGGACTTATCCATCCAACTCGTCTTCAGATGTCTAGGGAGACTAGGAGTGAGATATCTTTCCAAGAGGTGGCCAATGTGGCCCGGAGAGTTGAGATGGTTCTGTCACAGGGAGGTGGTCATGGGTCGGACAAGAGGCCTCGTCATTCAGGTAGATTCAGTGGTACCTTATGTGGAGGTAGGGATTCATATGGTAGGGGCCATCCTCCCAGGCCTTTCCAGTCAGCACTTCAGGTTTCTCACGGTGCTTCAGGTGGCCGTGGTTCTCAGATGCAGTATTCTGATCAACAGTCCTACAGTGCACCACCAGCTCCTATCGGTGCACCTCCGCTTTAGAGTTTCTAGGGTCATTAGCCCCAGCAGCCGAGGGCTTGTTTTACTTGTGGCGACATAAGGCACATTGCTAGGTATTGCCCTCGAGCTTCGAGCAGTTCTCCGCATCAGGGTTCCTATGCTATGGTTCAGGCACCAAGTGTTCCACAGGCCGCCCAACTAGCCAGATGTGGGGGTAGAGGTGCTAGAGGTAGAGGTAGAGGTGCTAGAGGCGGATGCCAACCAGCCAGCAGCAGGCCGTCCCAGAGATGTAGTTCAGGGTGATGGGGCACAGCCCCGGTGTTATGCTCTTCTAGCTAGGCCCGAGGTTGAGGCTTCCGATGTATTTATTACAAGTACGGTTCTGGTTTTTGATAGAGATGCTTTAGTGTTATTTGATTCAGGGTCTACGTACTCGTATGTGTCCTCTTATTTTGCACCATATCTTGTCATGCCTAGTAATTCTTTGAGTGATCCTGTTTATGTATCTACGCGGTGGGTGATTCTATTATGGTAGATCGAGTCCATCATTCATGTATAGTTGTGATTGAGGGTCTTGAGTCTCGTGTAGATATGTTGCTACTGGACGTGGTTGATTTCGATGTTATATTGGGAATGGACTGGTTATCACCTTACCACGCTATCTTGGACTGTCATGCCAAGACTGTGACCTTAGCTTTACCGAGTTTGCCTCGTTTAGAGTGGAGAGGGACTCCTGGTCATTCTACCCGTAGTGTTATCTTTTATGTGAAGGCTAGGCGTATGGTCGAGAAGGGGTGTTTGGCCTATTTGGCATATGTCCGTGATTCTAATGCTGAGGTTCCTTCTATTGATTCTGTGCTCGTTGTTCGTGAGTTTCCTGAGGTTTTCCCTTCAGACCTGCCGAGAATGCCACCCGACAGAGATATTGACTTTTGCATTGATTTGGCTCCGGGTACTCAGCACATTTCTATCCCGCCATATCATATGGCACCGCCTGAGTTGAAAGAGTTGAAGGAACAGTTGCAAGACTTGCTTGAGAAGGGTTTCATTAGGCCGAGTGTTTCGCCTTGGGGTGCGTCGGTGTTGTTTGTTAAGAATAAGGACGGATCGATGAGAATGTGTATTGATTACCGGGAGTTGAACAAGGTTACAATCAAGAATATGTATCTATTGCCGAGGGTTGATGATTTGGTTGATCAACTTCAGGGTGCTAAGGTATTTTCAAAGATTGATTTGAGATATGGCTACCATCAGTTGAGGATTAGGGCATTCAATGTCCCTAAGATAGCTTTCCACATTCGGTACGGGCATTATGAGTTCTTGGTTATGTCATTCGGGTTGACAAATACCCCAGCAGCTTTTATGGATTTAATGAACCGAGTGTTCAGGCCTTATTTGGATTCGTTCGTGATAGTCTTCATTAATGATATTTTGATATACTCCCGTAGCCGGGAGGAGCATGAGCAGCATCTTAGAGTGGTTCTTCATACATTGAGGGATAGTCAGTTGTATGCTAAATTTTTGAAGTGTGAGTTATGGTTGAGTTCAGTTGCATTTCTGGGGCATGTTGTATCAGCAGAGGGTATTCAGGTTGATCCGAAGAAGATTGAGGTAGTCAAGAACTATCCTAGACTAGCATCAGCTACAGAGATTCAGAGTTTTTTGGGATTGGCAGGCTACTATCGTCGGTTCATGGAGGGGTATTCATCTATCGCAGCCCCGATGACCAAGTTGACCTAGAAGGGTGCCTAGTTCAGATGGTCGGATGAGTGTGAGGCGAGCTTTTAGAAGCTCAAGACAGATCTGACTACGGCACCTGTGTTGGTTTTACCCATAGGTTCAGGGCCTTATACAGTCTATTGTGATGCATCTCGTATTGGACTCGGTGCAGTGTTGATGCAGGATGGCAAGGTCATTGCCTATGCTTTGTGGTAGTTGAAAATTCATGAGAAGAACTATCCAGTTCATGATTTGGAGTTGGCAGCCATTGTTCACGCATTGAAGATTTGGAGGCATTATCTGTATGGTGTGGCATGTGAGGTGTTTACGGATCACAAGAGTCTTCAGTATTTGTTCAAGCAAAAGGAGTTGAATTTGAGGTAGAGGAGGTGGTTGGAGTTGTTTGAAGATTATGATATCACCATCTTATATCATCTGGGATAGGCCAATGTGGTGGCTGATGCTTTGAGTAATAAGTCAGCCACTACGGGCAATCTTTGTTATATTCCGGTCGGTGAGAGAGCGCTTACTTTGGATGTTCAGGCTTTGGCCGATCAGTTCGTGAGGTTGGATGTTTCTGAGCCCAACCGTGTGTTAGCTTGCACAGTCGCTCGTTCTTCATTATTGGAGCGTATCCGTGAGCGGCAGTATGATGATGCCCATTTGTGTCCTTAGAGACACGGTGCAGTACGAAGGTGCCAAGCAAGTTACCTTAGGTGATGATGGAGTCTTGAGATTGCAGGGTCCAGTTTGTGTGCCTAATGTGGATGGGCTCCGAGAATTGATTTTAGATGAGGCCCATAGTTCCAGGTACTCTATTCATCCGTGCACCGCTAAGATGTATCAGGATTTGCGGCAGCATTATTGGTGAACAAGAATGAAGAAGGACATCGTTGCATATATGGCTCAGTGTTTGAATTGTTAGCAGGTCAAGTATGAGCATCAGAGGCCTAGTAGTTTGTTCCAGAAGATTGAGATTCCTGAGTAGAAATGGGAGCGGATCACTATGGACTTCATTGTTGGACTCCCATGGACTCAGAGGAAGCTTGATACAGTGTGGGTTATTATTGATAAGCTGACCAAATCAGCGCATTTCATTTTTGTGACAGTCTCCCATTCTTCCGAGAGGTTAGTTGAGATCTATATCCGGGAGATTGTTCGTCTTCATGGTGTGCCCGAGTCTATCATCTCGGATCGAGGTACGCAGTTTATCTCCCATTTCTGGAGAGCAGTTTAGCGAGAGTTGAGAATGCGGGTTGAGTTGAGCATAGAGTTTCATCCTCAGACGGACAGGCAGTCCGAGCGGACCATTCAGATTTTGGAGGATATGCTCTGAGCTTGTGTCATTGACTTTGGAGGCTCGTGGGATCAATTTTTTCCTTTAGTAAAGTTTGCCTACAACAACAGCTACCAATCGAGTATCTAGATGGCTCCTTATAAGGTCTTATATGGTAGGCAGTGTAGGTCTCCGGTTGGATTGTTTGAGTTGGGAGAGGCTCATTTGTTGGGTACGGATCTGGTTCAAGATGCCTTGGACAAGGTCAGGATTAGTCAGGATAGGCTTCGTATAGCTCAGTCCAGGCAAAAGAGTTATGCCGGCCGCAAGGTTCGAGATTTGGCATTCATGGTCGGTGAGCAGGTATTGCTTCGAGTGTCGCCTATGAAAGGCGTGATGAGATTTGGGAAGAAGGGCAAGCTTAGCCCTAGGTTCATTGGCCTGTTTGAGATTCTTGATCGAGTGGGAGAGGTGTCTTATAGACTTGCGTTGCCGCCGAGCTTATCAGCCGTGCATCCAGTGTTTCATGTGTCTATGCTTCGGAAGAATCACGGCGATCCCTCCCACGTGTTAGATTTCAGCACTGTCCAGTTGGACAAGGACTTGTCTTATGAGGAGGAGTCGGTAGCTATTCTAGACCGGCAGGTTCGTCAATTGAGATCGAAGAGTTTTCCTTCTGTTTGTGTTCAGTGGAAAGGTCAGCCTCCTGAGGCATTGAACTGGGAGTCTGAGTCCGATATGCGGAGCCGTTATCCCCATCTTTTTTCCGACTCAGGTACTTCCTTCCTATGTCCGTTCGAGGACGAACAGTTGTTTTAGAGGTGGAGAATGTGATGACCCAAAAGCTCATCACTTGTGTTGCAAGTGAATTCAGTATTCCGATGGCTAAAAACCTCCCATTTACACCACCTTGATTTACGTGCATGGTCCGTACCTATATCCGGAAAGTCTTTTATGTGAAAATATGAGAAATAGAAATTTTAGAGTTAAAAATTTGATTATGGTTGACTTTGGTCACCATTTTTAGCAAACAGGCTCGGATCCGTGTTCCGACAATCCCGGGAGGTCTGCAGTAAAATATGGGACTTGGGCGTGTGCCCAGAAATGAATTCTGAGGTCCCAAGTCTTAGAAATCAATTTTAGAAACAAATTGTTTTACTGAATTATCTAAGAAATAAAGAAAATTAATGTTTGAAACCATTGTTATCGGGCCCATATTTTAGTTCTGGATCCCGTTACAAACTTGTTATAGTATTTGAAAGTTAACTGTGAAATTTGGTGAAAACGGAGTCTATTTTACGTGAGTTGGACTTCCGATTAAAGAGTTATGAACTTTGAGAGTTCTTGATGAAATGTTGAGTTTTATGGTTTAATTCATGATTTTTCATGTTATTTTAATGATGTGATCGCACTAGTAGGTCCATATGATGTTTTTGATTTAGTATGCACACTTGGTTTGGAGTTCCGAGGGCTCGGGTGAGTTTCGGGTAGGTTCCGGGATGTCTTAGGCATAAAAACATAGTTGTTGCAGGTTCAGAGAAGTGGAAGGCCTCTGAACAAACCAGTGTGGTCCGCACAAAAAGTAATGCTTCTGTGGAGGGGCTTGTGCGGCCGCACTGGATTTTGTGCGGACCGCGGTGATGGCTTTGCGGCCACACTAGATTTTGTGTGGTCCGCGGTGAAGTACATTTCATTCGTCCGACTTCGGAAGCCTATATCTTTTGATATACAAGGAATTTTAAGATGATTCAAAAACGAAAGTTGTAGCCCTTCATGTCTAGTTTCCAGAAAGCTAAAGAAATCACAATTTGGACATTTGTAAGAAAGTTAGGGCCAAAATACTGAAGCATGTCACTGCAGTCCACATGGGAGCTGTGCGGCCGCAGTTGATTTTGTGCGGTCTGTACAGGGCAGCTGAAAGTAGTATATTAAGACGGGATTTTCAGTTAATTTTCATTTTTCAAAACCCCAAAAATATAAGAGGTGATTTTTCAAATAACCTTTCTATTCCAAAACATTGGTAAGTGATTTCTAACTCGTTTCCTTCAATCATTAACATCTTTTAACATGATTTCAACTCAAACTCAATGATTTTCATAGGAGAAATTGGGTGTTTTGGGTAGAACCTAGGTTTTTCAAAGATTGGGGATTTGGACCTCGATTTGAGGTCTGATTTCAAAATAAATTATATATTTGGGTTCGTGGGGGAATGGGTAATCGGGTTTTTTTTAACCTCGGGTTTGACTATGTGGGCTCGGGGTGATTTTTGACTTTTTGTGTAAAATTTTAGAAAATTCATTTTCATGCATTGGGGTTGATTCATTTAGCGTTTATTGACGTAATTAAGTAACTTGTGACTAGATACGAGCGAATTGGTGGTGGAATCAAGGGGTAAAGCTATAGTTGAATCGTGAATTGTGTTCGTGGCATCGAGGTAAGTGTTTGGTCTAATATGAGCTTGAGGGATTAGGAGTTGTGTCTTATTTGCTACATGTTAATTTTGGAGTACGACGTATAGGCATGGTGACGAGTATCTATACGTTGGTGTCAAGCATGCCCGTGAGTCTTGTATTATCATTGTTATGACTCAATTGTGGTGTATTGTGCTTCATATATTATTATCATTATTCCCTTGTCGGGATGTTTATTTGATATTAATGATCCCTTGCCGGGATATTTGTTTTGATAGTATTGTTCCCTTGTCGGGATGTTGTTGAAATATCTTTGTTCCTTTGTCGGGAAGTTGTTATATCACTCTTGTTCCCTTACCGGGATTCTTTGTGATTATCGTTGGCTTATAACTGGGAGCGGGTAGTACACCTGCCATAAGATATAATAAAATGGGAGTGGGTGGTACGCCTACCACAAGATATAATGAAATAGGAGCGGATGGTATGCCTACCACAAGATATGATAAAATGGGAGTGGGTGGTACGCCTACCACAAGATATAATAAAATGGGAGCGGGTGGTACGCCTACCACAAGATAAATGAAATGGGAGCGGGTGGTACGCCTACCACAAGATAAATGAAATGGGAGCGGGTGGCACGCTTGCGACGAGATACATGAAATGGGATCGGGTTGCACGCCTGCAACAAGATGTGAAAAGAAAGTGAAATCTGCCATTATTTTCCTTATTCTTGTTAGTGGTTGGATTTTGATTCCTTTATAGTTCTCTTGATATTCTGTTTTACCTGTTTTCCCTTAAGCATGTTTCCCCTTCCCATCTTTATTTGTTTATTCTGCTTTACTTTCCGCTGTATATTATATAACTGCACAGGTTTATTTGGTAGTCTGGTCCTAGCCTCGTCACTACTTCACTAAGGTTAGGCTAGACACTTACCAGCATATGGGGTCGGTTATACTGATACTACACTCTGCACTGTGTGCAGATCCCGGACTAGCTTTCGGACCATAGTGTGGAGGCTACGTTCAGTCCACGCAGATATCCAAGGTAGACCTCCAGGCGTCCGCAGGCCCTGGCGTCTCCTCTATTCCTATTTCCTGTTTCATTTTCCTTGTATTCAGAAATAGTGTATTGTCATTTTCTTCAGACTTTGTATGTAGTAATCTCTTAGACAGTCTGTGACACTGTCACACCAGGTTTTGGGTGGTTAAGGCTTAAGTATTTGTAATACATGTGTTTTTCATAAATCTTATTGTTGTCTTCCACTTAAATTTGGATTTTTGTTGTTACCACGTTATCGTCTTATATTTATTAAAAAGAAATAATTGGTTAATGAAGTAATTAGATTAAAGGTTTGGCTTACCTAGCTCACATTAGTAGGCGCCATCACGACTCCCGAGGGTGGGAAATGCGGGTCATGACAAGTTGGTAGTAGAGCTCAAGGTTACATGGGTCTTACAGTTCACAGACAAGCTTAGTAGAGTCTGAGGGATTGGTACAGAGACGTCTGTATTTATCCCCCAGAGGCTACAAAGTTAGGAAGAACTTCACATTTATTCTTTCCTATCGTGCGGTTTGGTTCCTCAATGCTAATTGAATTTCTACTCTGTTCTTTCGCAGATGGGGAGAACACGCGCTTCCTCATCCACTGACCAGCAACCCGAGTCCCCAGTAGCAGCTTCCATGAGTGGCAGAGGCTGAGGCCGAGGTAGGGGCAAAGCTTAGCCCCGAGCAGCAGCACCAGCGGCGGAGCCTCAGGTTGATTTTGATGATGAGGCTCCGACCCTAGAAGTTTCGGTGGGCCCAGCTCTGGTCCTAGAGGGGTATATTGCTACACCAGTTCTTCAGGATGCTCTGGTCTGACTACTGGGCCTTATGGAAAGTGTCACTCGGGCAGGTTTGCTTCCTGTAGCACCAGTTATCTCTCAGATCGGAGGAGGAGCCCAGACTCCTGTTACTCGCACTTCGGAGCAGGTAGCTCCCCAGATTTAGACTCTAGCAGTTTAGCCAGTTGGAGCAGTTCAGCCGGGTATGGTAGCTCAGACCGATGATGGAGCAGTTATATCTGCCGATGCTTTGTGGAGGCTGGATAGGTTCATCAAGCTCTTCACTACTACTTTTAGCGGTGCATCTACTGAGGATCTCCGGGATTATCTAGACTGCTATCATGAGGTTCTCAGGAACATGGGGATAGTTGAGACCAATGAGGTCGATTTTGCTACTTTTTGCTTGTCTGGATCCGCCAAGACTTGGTGGAGGGATTTTTGTTTGGCTAGAACAGCCGGATCGCCGGCTTTGACTTGGGAGCAGTTTACTCAGCTATTTCTGGAGAAGTTTCTACCCATCACCTTTAGAGAGGCCTATCAGAGGCAGTTTGAGCATCTCCAGTAGGGTTTTGTGACTGTTATCCAGTATGAGACCAGATTCATCGACCTAGCTCGTCATGCTCTTGTCATACTTCCTACTGAGAGAGAGAGAGAGGGTGAGGAGGTTCATTGATGGACTTATTCAGCCAATTCATCTTCAAATGGATAGGGAGAATGGGAGTGAGATATCTTTCCAAGAGGCAACCAATGTGGCCTGGAGAGTTGAGATGGTTCTGTCATAGGAAGGTGGTCATGGGTCGGACAAGAGGCATCATCATTCAAGTAGATTCAGTGGTACCTCGTCTGGAGGTAGGGATTCATATGGAAGGGTTATCCTCCCACGCCTTTCTAGTCATCACTTCAGGTTTCTCACGGTGCTTCAGGTGGCTGTGGTTCTCAGATGCAGTATTCTGATCAACAGTCCTACAGTGCACCACTAGCTCCTATCGGTGCACCGCCGCTTCAGAGTTTCCAGGGTCGTCAGCCCCAGCAGCTGAGGGCTTGTTTTACTTGTGGCGACATGAGGCACATTGCTAGGTATTACCCTCGAGCTTCGAGCAGTTCTCCGCATCAAGGTTCCCATGTTATTTTTTAGGCACCAAGTGTTCCACAGGCCGCCCAACTAGCTAGAGGTGGGGGTAGAGGTGGAGGTGGAGGTGCTAAAGGTGGAGGCCAGCCAACAACAGGCCGTCCTAGAGATGTAGTTCAGGGTGGTGGGGCCCAGCCCCGATGTTATGCTCTTCCAGCCAGGCCCGAGGCTGAGGCTTCTGATGCAGTTATTACAGGTACGGTTCTGGTTTGTGATAGATGCTTCAGTGTTATTTGATCTAGGGTCTACGTACTCATATGTGTCCTTTTATTTTGCACCATATCTGGTCTTGCCTAGTGATTCTTTGAGTGATCCTGTTTATGTGTCTATACCGGTAGGTGATTTTATTATGGTATATTGAGTCCATCGTTCATGTATAGTTGTGATTGGGGGTCTTGAGACTCGTGTAGATTTATTGCTTTTGGACATGGTTGATTTCAACGTTATATTGGGAATGGACTGGTTATCACCTTACTACGCTATCTTGGATTGTCATGCCAAGACTGTGAGCTTAGCTTTATCGGGTTTGCCTCGTTTAGAGTGGAGAGGGACTCCTGGTCATTCTACTCGTAGTGTTATCTCTTATGTGAAGGCTAGGCGTATGGTCGAGAAGGGGTATTTGGCCTATTTGGCATAGTCTGTGATTCTAATGCTGAGGTTCCTTCTATTGATTCTGTGCCCGTTGTTTTTGAGTTTCCTGAGGTTTTCCCTTCAGACCTGTCGGGTATGCCACCCGACAGAGATATTGACTTTTGCATTGATTTGGCTCCGGGCACTCAGCCCATTTCTATCCTGCCATATCATATGGCCCCTCCTGAGTTGAAAGAGTTGAAGGAGCAGTTGCAAGACTTGTTTGAGAAGGGTTTCATTAGGCCGAGTTTTTCGCCTTGAGGAGCGTCGGTGTTGTTTGTTAATAAGAAGGACGGATCGATGAGAATGTGTATTGATTACCGGGAGTTGAACAAGGTTACAATCAAGAATAGGTATCCATTGCCGAGGATTGATGATTTGTTTGATAAGCTTCAGGGTGCCAAGGTATTTTCGAAGATTGACTTGAGATCTGGCTACCATCAGTTGAGGATTAGGGCCTCCAATTTCCCTAAGACAGCTTTTCGCACTCGGTACGAGCATTATGAGTTCTTGTGATGTCATTCGAGTTGACAAATGCCCCGGTAGCTTTTATGGATTTGATGAACCAGGTGTACAGGCTTTACTTGGATTCGTTCGTGATAGTCTTCATTGATGATATTTTGATCTATTCCCGTAGCCGGGAGGAGCACGAGCAACATCTTAAAGTGGTTCTTCAGACAATGAGGGATAGTTAGTTGTATGCTAAATTTTTGAAGTGTAAGTTATGGTTGAGTTCAGTTGCATTTCTAGGTCATGTTGTATCAGCAGAGGGTATTCAGGTTGATCCGAAGAAGATTGAGGCAGTCAAGAACTGTCCTACACCAGCATCAGCTACAGAGATTCAGAGTTTTTTGGGATTGGGAGGCTACTATCATCAGTTCATGGAGGGATTTTCATCTATCGCATCCCCGATGACCAGGTTGACCCAGAAGGGCGCCCAGTTTAGATGGTCGGATGAGTGTGAGGCGAGCTTTCAGAAGCTCAAGACAGCTCTGACTACGGAACTTATGTTGGTTTTGCCCACAGGTTTAGGGCCTTATATAGTCTATTGTGATGCATCTCATATTGGACTCGGTACAGTGTTGATGTAGGATGGCAAGGTCATTGCCTATGCTTCGCGGAAGTTGAAGATTCATGAGAAGAACTATCTGGTTCATGATTTGGAGTTGGCAGCCATTGTTCACGCGTTGAAGATTTGGAGGCATTATCTGTATGGTGTGTCATGTGAGGTGTTCACCGATCACAAGAGTCTTCAGTATTTGTTCAAGCAAAAAGGAGTTGAATTTGAGGCAGAGGAGGAGATTGGAGTTGTTGAAAGATTATGATATCACCATCTTATATCCTTCGGGAAAGGCCAATGTGGTGGCCGATGCTTTGAGTAGGAAGTCAGCCAGTATGGGCAGTTTTGCTTATATTCTAGTCGGTCAGAGACCGCTTGCTTTGGATGTTCAGGCTTTGGCCAATCAACTCGTGAGGTTGGATGTTTTTGAGCCCAGCCGTGTGTTAGCTTGCACAGTCGCTCGTTCTTCATTATTGGAGTGTATTCGTGAGCGGTAGTATGATGATCCCCATTTGTGTGTCCTTAGAGACACGGTGCAACATGAAGGTTCCAAGCAAGTTACCTTAGGTGATGATGGAGTCTTGAGATTGCAGGGTCCAGTTTGTGTGCCTAATGTGGATGGGCTCCGAGAATTGATTTTAGAGGAGGCCCATAGTTCCAAGTACTCTATTCATCCGGGCACCGCTAAGTTGTGTCAGGATTTGCGGTAGCATTATTGGTGGAGAAGAATGAAGAAGGACATTGTTGCATATGTGGCTCGGTGTTTGAATTGTCAGTAGGTCAAGTATAAGCATCAGAGGCCTGGTGGTTTGTTCTAGAAGATTGAGATTCCTGAGTGGAAGTGGGAGCGGATCACTATGGACTTCGTTGTTGGACTCCCACGGACTCAGAGGAAGCTTGATGTAGTGTGGGTTATTATTGATAGGCTGACCAAGTCAGCGCATTTCATTCATGTGGCAGTCTCCTATTCTTCCGAGAGGTTAGTTGAGATCTATACCCGGGAGATTGTTCGTCTTCATGGTGTGCCCAAGTCTATCATCTCGGATCGAGGTATGCAATTTACCTCCCATTTCTGGAGAGTAGTTCAGCGAGAGTTGGGCATGCGGGTTGAGTTGAGCACAGAGTTTCATCCTCAGACAGACGGGCAGTCTGAGCAGACCATTCAGATTTTGGAGGATATGCTCTGAGCTTGTGTCATTGACTTTGGAGGCTCGTGGGATCAGTTTTTTCCTTTAGCAGAGTTTGCCTACTACAACATCTACTAGTCGAGTATCCAGATGGCTCCTTATGAGGCCTTATATGGTAGGCGGTGTCGGTCTCCGGTTGGATGGTTTGAGCCGGGAGAGGCTCGTTTGTTGGGTACGGATCTGGTTCAGGATGCCTTGGACAAGGTCAGGATTATTCATGATAGGCTTCGTACAGCTCAGCCCAGGCAAAAGAGTTATACCGACCGCAAGGTTCGAGATTTGGCATTCATGGTCGGTGAGCAGGTATTGCTTCGAGTGTCTCCTATGAAGGGCGTGATGAGATTTGGGAAGAAGGGCAAGCTTATCCCTAGGTCCATTGGCCCGTTTGAGATTCTTGATCGAGTGGGAGAGGTGGTTTATAGACTTGCGTTGCCGCCGAGCTTATCAGCCGTGCATCCAGTGTTTCATATTTCCATGCTTCGGAAGTATCACGGCGATCCCTCCCATGTGTTAGATTTCGGCACTGTCCAGCGTTTTCCTTCTGTTTGTGTTTAGTGGAGAGGTCAGCCTCCTGAGGTATTGAACTGGGAGTCCGAGTCCGATAAACGGAGCCGTTTTCCCCATCTTTTTCCTGACTCAGGTACTTCCTTCCTATGTCTGTTCGAGGACGAACAGTTGTTTTAGAGGTGGAGAATGTGATGACCCAAAAGGTCATCACTTGTGTTGCAAGTGAATTCAGTGTTCCGAGGCCTAAAAACTTCCCTTTTACCCCACCTTGATTTACGTGCGTGGTCTAGACCTATATCCGGAAAGCTTTATATGTGAAAATATGAGAAATAGAAATTTTAGAGTTAAAAATTTGATTATGGTTGACTTTGGTCAACATTTTTAGCAAACGGACCCGGATCCGTGTTCCGACAATCTCCGGAGGTCTGCACTAAAATATGGGACTTGGGCGTATGCCCGGAAATGAATTCCGAGGTCCCAAGCCTTAAAAATCAATTTTTGAAAGAAATTATTTTATTAAATTATCTAAGAAATAAAGAAAAGAATTAATGTTTGAAACCACTATTATCGGGCCCATATTTTGGTTCCTGAGCCCGTTACAAACTTTTTATTTTGAAAGATAACTGTGAAATTTGGTGAAAACGGAGTTTATTTGACGTGAGTTGGACTTCCGATTGAAGAGTTATGAACTTTGAGAGTTCTTGATGAAAATGTTGAGTTTTGAGGTTTAATTTATGATTTTGCATGTTATTTTAATGATGTGATCGCACGAGTAGGTCCATATGATGTTTTTGATTTAGTATGAACACTTGGTTTGGAGTTCCGAGGGCTCGGGTGAGTTTCGGGTAGGTTCTGGGATGTCTTAGGCTTAAAAACATAGTTGTTGCAGGTTCGGAGAAGTGGAAGGCCTCTGAACAAACCAGTGTGGTTCGCACAAAAATGAAAGCTTCCGCAGAGGGGCTTGTGCGGCTGCACTGGATTTTGTGCGGACCGCGGTGAGGGCTTTGCGACCGCACTAGATTTTGTGTGGTCCGCGGTGAAGAACATTTCATTGGTCCGACTTCAGAAGCCTATATCTTTTGATATACAAGGAATTTTAAGATGATTCAAAAACGAAAGTTGTAGTCCTTCGTGTCTAGTTTCCAGAAAGCTAAAGAAATCACAATTTGGACATATGTAAGAAAGTTAGGTCCAAAATACTGAAGCATGTCACTACAGTCCACATGGGAGCTGTGCGGTCCGCGCAGGGCAGCTGAAAGTAGTATATTAAGACGGGATTTTCAGTTATTTTTCTTTTCAAAACCCCAAAAACATAAGAGGCAATTTTTCAAATAACCTTTCTTTTCCAAAACATTGGTAAGTGATTTCTAACTCGTTTTCTTCAATCATTAACATCTTTTAACATGATTTCAACTCAAACTCAATGATTTTCATAGGAGAAATTGGGTGTTTTGGGTAGAACCTAGGTTTTTCAATAATTGGGGATTTGGACCTCGAGTTGAGGTCCAATTTCAAAACAAATTATATATTTGGGTTCGTGGGGGAATGGGTAATCGGGTTTTGGTTCGAACCTCAGGTTTTGACTATGTGGGCTTGGGGCGATTTTTGACATTTTGGGTAAAACTTTAGAAAATTCATTTTCATGCATTGGAGTTGATTCATTTAGCGTTTATTGACGCAATTAAGTAACTTGTGACTAGATACGAGCGAATTGGTGGTGGAATCAAGGGGTAAAGCTATAGTTGAATCGTGAATTGTGTTCGTGGTATCGAGATAAGTGTTTGGTCTAACCTTAGCTTGAGGGATTAGGAGTTGTGTCTTACTTGCTACATATTAATTATGGAGTATGATGTATTGGCATGGTGATGAGTATATATACGTTGGTGTCAAGCATGCCCGTGAGTCTTATATTATCATTGTTATGACTCCGTTGTGATTTATTGCGCTTCCTATGTTATTATCGCCATTGTTCCCTTGCCGGGATATTTGTTTGATATTAATGATCCCTTGTCGGGATATTTGTTTTGATAGTATTGTTCCCTTGCCAGGATGTTGTTGAAATATCATTGTTCCCTTGCCGGGAAGTTGTTATATTACTCTTGTTCCCTTGCCGGGATTCCTTGTGATTATTGTTAGCTTGTAACTTGGAGCGGATGCTACGCCTACCACAAGATATAATGAAATGGGAGAGGGTGGTATGCCTACCACAAGATATGATGAAATGGGAGCGGGTGGTACGCCTACCACAAGATATAATGAAATGGGAGCGGGTGGTATGCGTACCACAATATAAATGAAATGGGAGCGGGTGGTACGCCTACCACGAGATAAATGAAATGGGAGCGGGTGGCACGCCTGCCACGAGATAAATGAAATGGGACCGGGTAGCATGCCTGCCACGAGATACAGGAAATGGGATCGGGTTGCACACCTGCAACCAGATGTGAAAAGAAAGTGAAATCTGCCATTATTTTCCTTATTCTTGTTAGTGGTTGGATTTTGATTCCTTTATAGTTCTCTTGCTATTTTATTTTACCTGTTTTCCTCGAAGCATGTTTCCCCTTCCCATCTTTATTTATTTATTCTGCTTTACTTTCCGTTGTATATTAAATAACTGCACATGCTTATTTGGTAGTCTGGTCCTAGCCTCATCACTACTTCGCCGAGGTTAGGCTAGACACTTACCAACACATGGGTTCGGTTGTGCTGATACTACACTCTACACTATGTGCAGATCCCAAAGCAGCTTTCGGACCATAGTGTGGAGGCTACCTTCAGTCCACGCGGAGATCCAAGGTAGATCTGCATGCGTCCGCAGGCCCTAGCGTCTCATCTATTCCTATTTCCTATTTCATTTTCCTTTTATTCAGAAACAATGTATTGTCATTTTCTTCAGACTTTGTATGTAGTAATCTCTTAGACAGTCTGTGACACTGTGACACCGGGTTTTGGGTGGTTAAGGCTTAAGTATTTCTAATAGATGCGTTTTTCATAAATCTTATTTTTGTCTTCCGCTTAAATTTGAATTTCTATTGTTACCGCGTTATTGTCTTATATTTGTTAAAAAGAAATAATTGGTTAATGAAGTAATTAGATTAAAGGTTTGTCTTGCCTAGCTCACATTAGTAAGCGCCATCAAGACTCCTGAGGGTGGGAAATCCGGGTCATGACAAGAAGTGATTTCGAAAATATTTAAAATGAGAATTTAATTTAGTATTTTGGTTGGCTTGCCTGACAGCGGTGTCCGGCGCTATCATGACCCTTAGTGGATTTTGGGTCGTGACAACATGGTATCAAAGCACTAGGTTCCCTTAGGTCTCACGAGTCATGAGCGAGTCTAGTAAAGTCTTGCGGATTGGTACGGAGACGTCTGTACTTATCATCGAGAGGCTACAGGGCTGTTAAGAGCACTTCCCTTCTTGATTCCTCATCGTGCGATTTGATTCCTTGGGGCTTATGCCCTTGTTTCCTTCCTACTCAATCTTACACGATGTGAACCGCTTGTTACAAATGTAGAATTGAAGAATTGTAATGGTACTACCGATGTGAAGCGGGTTGTTTCTCCCGGTAGAGTTGATTTGGGCTATTGTCGTTGCCTTGCAGAAGGCTATCTTTTCATTTCAGCTCAGTAATAGTATTCCCGAGAGCTTTGAGTCTATGCGTAAATTTCTACGATTGCTCATGATCAGTTATCGCACAGTATGGGCATGTTGGTAAAGTTCTTGCCTATATGTTGGGGCAGTGAAAGATTTGGAAGGGAGTTCTCTCAGTGCATGATTCTGAGGTTCGGTATTCCATTTATGGCGGGGAAAAAGCAATTGGCCTATGAATGTCTTGATTTGGATCGATGGAGTAACGAGACTTGGTGTTTTCAAGTGTGGTGGAATTTCATCTGCGATATGGTATCGTCATCCTTGATTGAATATGTTAAGTTCGCCGGTGTTATGGCCTTCTACAATTCGCATTTGGGATAAGATATTGTGAAATAATATTGGAAAAGCGACTGTTAAATATCATGGGGTGCGGTGGTTTAGGGTTTAATGTGTATTTCTAATGTTGACGGCTCGAGAACGAGGATCTTCGGAAAGGTTTAAAGTTAGTAGCGATTTGTGGGTTCAAGTGCTACGAAGATAGATTTTATTTAAGGCAACAATTGAGAAGCAAAGTATGAGGAAGGACGTGCGGGAAGTGTCAGGCGGTGGTTAAAATTTCTAAAAGGCTAGGCATAAGAAGCAAAGGTCGAGTAGTCGATTAGAAGGGTGAGTTCCGCCAAAGTGGGAGACTGGCGGAGTTGCATATGGGCTTTTTGGTAGGATGACTACGCACCTTAAGGAGAGTTTGGAATGATTTGGGAATTTTAGTGATTGGGGTCTACGGATTTAATTTGAAGTATGGGCTATTATGCGGCCGGAGATTTGATATAACAGGAAGCAGCTGCTTGAAATAAACAAGGATACAACATAACTTTGAATTGGAGGGATGTTTCCGCACATTTAATTAATGTCCACGAGGGGCGAATGAACTTGTGCAGCTAGAGAGTGAGCTCGGACTCAGGATGGGTTATTGATGTCGTAGTGAATGTACCCCATGCAGCAGCGTTGGAAGATGTCGGCATGTAAATTCCATAGGTGGGTTATCTCCAGTGAGCAGCTCGGTGGTTGCATGGATTGGCGAAGCTTCTGCGAAGAATTCTATTGGTTATACAGCAAAGAGATCGGTCGTGCGAATGTGGTTAATGATTCAGAGTATGAAAATGGGGTTTTACAGAAAGAATTCGAGAATTTTTGTGGTTGATTGCGCAAGGTTATGTCAATAAGAGATAAAGAATCCTGGTGAATTCCAAAGTTGTGTAATAGTGGATTCAAGCTAAGTGGGAGAGTCCCACCTCTTAGGATTGGGTTGCATGGCTAACTACTTGCGAGGTTTCTGGATATTAGCATATTGGTAAGTTATTTCAGCTACGGGAAAAGAGCATAAGTGATAACTTGAGCAAAGGAATTGTTAAAAGTGTGCTATGATTGGCCTTATTGGCTCATGCTTAGACTTGGGGAAGGATTCAGGATTTATGCCTTGTATAAGTGCAGGTTTCAAGGGAAGTGATTCTACCGGGTGCTTCATCGAGAGGGTATGCATGTGCTAGAAGAATCATGGAGTTGATTATATTCGACGCCCAGTTAGAGCAGGTGGCTCTCAACAACGGTCCTAGTGAATTCGAAGGGGTAAAGTATGGTGCCTAATGATTTCGAGCCTATAGGTACAGTTAAGAATCAAACTTTGTAGCAGCTTATAAGAAGGTGCCCAGAATGTTCTATGATGTTTTGACTTACAGTGTAGCATTTGGGAGGTATGAAACGGTTCATGGGATTAGAGACAGCGTGGTCTCGTGATTCAATGTCACTCGAGATGAGTGCGGATGGAGTGTGTTATGTGTTAAATGAAGTCATCATTATTTCTAAGACAATCACGGATAAATTGGAAGAGGATAGATTGGTTAGCCATAGCGAAAATTGGCATATTGACGATAGTGATTAGTTCCTTCAGTGTGATCAAGTTATGCAAGCGATCTATAACGGTACGTGTGAGGCTTGTCGGCCGCCATAATTGGTGTTATTCAGAAGTATTCTATTGTTATGGCTTGTTATATGTAGGTGAATACCGGAAAGGGCTATGGTGACTTAGACCACTACTTAGAGATTTGCATATTCTATGGTTATGAGGATTCACCTGCTTGTTGTTATGGTTCTCCTGAAGTGAGTTAAGTGAAAAGTTTTTATATGATAAAGTGTTAATCTATTAGTGGTTCCAGAGTCATAATGAAAATCATGTTCTGTCGTGTATTGGCATGATTGGGTGCAGGGAGTGGTATGGAATTTGAAGCAAGGATCAAGGTTTCAGTTCGGTGTTGACAAGGAGGTCACGAGCTCGGATGAGCAGGAAAGGAGTTTCAATGTTTAAGGTAAGTTGGTATTGTCTTCAGCGTCACCTGATGTCGGTGCTTTGTGAAAAAGGCTTTGTATCCTGGTTAAGGATTTTTGATCACTTTTCAGCGTTAGTGCAGCCGGTGTTTTGGATGTACAGACCTGCTATCTATTATGAAAGGTTGTGGGAGCGTGCCCCACGGGAAGATTGTATAAGTGTGGCATGTAGTCACTTGATTGATTGAAGAGTTAAACCAAGTATGAAGATTGGGGTGATGACGTTAAATTGAGAATTCGATGCCTAGAGGGCACTCGGTCTATTGGGTTGTGGACTATGGAGGATTACTCCGGTTATGATGGTGGTCCCTATGCGTTATGAGAAAGGGGGTTATTATGGACCTTTGAAAGTTTATTAGCTTAGTTCAGTGCGATCAGAATCAGCTTAAGGTCTGTGGACGAATCTAAATGTGAATGTGGGCTCTATATCAGGCCAGATGTGTTCATTTCAGCAATGCGCTCCTTATGGAAGAGTAGTCGAGGTGTTATTTCGTCGTCAGCTATTTCATGTAATGATGTATTGCATCGTGTGAGTCATGAGACGGCTTGGTGAATTTCTTATGTGTTGAGGTTCTGCGTATAGATGATGTTATATGAGCAAAATGGCTCTTAAGATTCAGATCGTATACCGCACCTCAGTTGTGTTTGAGTTTTGTAGCTTATGGCACTATATGTCTCCCAAGGGATGGTATTATACACTTAGCATGCTTGTGACCGATATTCAGTATTTTGTTATAATGAGCAATTTAGCTCGATGTATATCTCCTTATGTGAATTCTATGTGTGGATCGGGTGGCGCGCCGTCATGGGTATGTTATTTGGATCGGGTTGCACGCCACAATAGTGTGATGTTGAGTACAGTTTTCTATATGCTATTTTTGTATGCCTGGTTTCCTATTTTCTAAGGAAAGTCCATATTAGTGCGTGAGCTGAGTAGTTCCTTCTAGAGTTTGTTTTCCTTTGTATCACGTTCGAACTGGTAGCCTATTGGCACATTGTGGCATCATATGAGGCTTTTGATCATGTCTGGGGTGGCTTATTGCCTGAGCAATTCGTACTGGGTGAGACAAGAACACTGGATTTAGGATCATTGCAATCTGATTATATGAAGCATATTAAGGAGCAAAGACCATTATTTGGTTCAGGATGAGGTGATGGTTCCTGTTAGGAGTATAGACCCAATGAATTATTGATTCGGCAGTCGGTTATGAATTTCTACACATCTCTTCCGTCGTGGCGGTATTGTAAGAGTTAGAGCAAGACTAATATAGGTCATGAGGTGCAATGGGGGCATCAGATACGTAGAATTTCAACTAATTCGATCAGCAAATGTTATTGTGGTCCTGTGAGTAAAGTGGTGCAAGCTGGGAATTCAGCTAAGGTATGCAGTCATGTTTTGGTGTTGCGTGTAGCTATTGATACGGTGAGCATATGTTGGAACAGGCCTGACAGAGAATTTCGGATATTAGAATTAGGCTCAAAGGCTTATTTGCTTAAGTGAAAAAGGATATCTTCGGATTGATCGAGCTAGGGTGCCCAACTGAGTTGTGGTAGCACGGGTAGGTGCTTGAGGTGCTAAATAGTGATTTAAGACTACTTTAGTGTAGTTCTCAACACGTTCGAGGACGAACGTATGTTTAAGTGGGAGAGAATGTAACGACTCGACCGGTCGTTTTGAGCTCTAGCGCGTCGTTCAGCAGTTTGAGGCCATGAGCAGCTTCACTTCAGGTATAATGACTTGCGCGCACGGTCTGAATTGAATTCCGGGAAGTTCGGAGTTGATTTGGAAAGAGAATTCTCATTTCGGAAGCTTTAAGTTGAAAGAATTATCTAAGATTGGATTTTTGAGTAAACGACCTCAGAATCGGGATTCAAAGGTTCCAGCAGGTTCGTACGATTTCGGACTTGGGCGTATGTCCGGATCAGGTTTTGGAAGACCCAGGAATGTTTTGGCGCCTATTGTGGAAGTTAGCATTTTGGAAGAAATTTCATAAGTTTTGGTTGAAGTGCATTTCAGTATTATCGATGTCCGTTTGGGATTCCGAGTCTGGGAGTAGCTCCATATGGTGATTCTGGAGTTGGGATCACAATCGGAAGTGAATTCGGAGGTCCGTAGGTCATTTTGGAGTCATTTGGCTAAAGATAGAAATTGTAAGGTTTTTGAGAAGTTTGACCGAGAGTTAACTTTTTGATATCGGGTTCGGATTCCGATTCCGGAAGTTAGAGTAGGTCCGTAATGGAAAATATGACTTGCGTGAAAAATTTGAGGTCAATCGGACGTTATTTGATAGGTTTAAACATCGAAAGTAGAAGTTTGAAATTCTAAAGTTCATAAAGCTTGGATTGGAGGTCGATTCGTGGTTTTAGCGTTGTTTGATATGATTTGAGGCCTCGAGCAAATCCGTAATGTGTTTTGGGACTAGTTGGTATGATTAGTTGGGGTCCCGGGGTCCTCGGGTGGATTTCGGGTGGTTAACGGAACGAAAATGGAATTTCAAGAAGTGCTAAAGCATATGCTTCAGTCATAACCGCACTTGCAGTTGGTCGACGGCAGGTGCGAGACCGCAGAAGCGGTCGTAGCCTCGCAAATGCGGCCCAAAACTGGCCAGGCCAAACCGCAGAAGAGGCTCCTTAGCCGCAGAAGTGGTCCCAGCCCTTTTAGCCAATTCCGCAGATGTGGCCTCCCTTCGCAGATGCGGTCCCCTGACCACAGATGCGGAAACTACTAAAGCAGTCAGCTTCATTTAAGTCGAGCTCCAACCATTTTTGACCATTTGGTACTCGGGTATTGAGCGATTTTGGAGCTCTTGAGAATGGATTTCCACATAGCATCGTGAGGTAAGTTCATCCCCCTTATTTCTAAGTTTAACACTCCAGTTTTGGGTAGATTAACACCTAAAGATTTGGAGAAATCAAGGAGTTAGAGCTAGACCTAGGGTTTTAATAAAACTTAGATTTTACCACGAAATTGGTTATGAAATGGATTAGAAATCATATATTATTGATCCTTAGGTTATAGAGAACAAATTCCTTCAGAAAATTTCGGAATCCGGGCACGTGGGCCCAGGGATGAATTTTAGGAACCTTGCATTTAAGGTTGGAAAATTGGTTTAATAATTAGAATATGAACTTTTGAGCATGTATTAACTAGTTCTTACCCTATTTGAATAGTTTTGGATCGTTCGGCTCCAAATTGGAGGTTTGGGCACGTTCTTGAATTGGAATATAGGCTTCGGAGCGAGGTGAGTCTCCTTTCTAATCTTGTAAGAGGGAATTGTCCCCATAGGTGATATAATTGGTTATGTACTCCTATTTGTGGGGGCTACATACGCACAAGGTGACGAGAGTCCGTGCGTAGCTACTATTATGTTTAAGTCCGGGTAGTATAGGACCCAAAAGCATGCTATACTTGGATTATTTGTAATCTTATTGACAGTTTGAATTGCTTAAATCACATCGAATTAGTAAATGGATTTCTAAAAAGATTTAAACTTCATTTTCTTCAATTGTTAAAAGAGAATTGGTTTTCTTTGGATAATTGTTCCCTGATGACTCCTTGATTGACTATCTGTGTATGTTTAAATTCTGGAACGGGCCGAACACCTCGGTAGATTAAATAGATGCATCTATGGTTCGCGCCATTTGACTCTCTGGCAGTGCACAATTTAAATATTGTTGGATCGGGTTGTACGTCCTCGGCATGATTTGCGCATGCTTGTATTGCTTGCCTTGAAACTTATTGAAGTTGTTAATGCCTCTTCCCGGTTTGAGAATATATGTGTAAATGATGACAAGGAACTTGGAAATTTCCTATAAAAGAAAGAATTGTTTACTTGCTTCATTCTATTGAATTAAAATCATGTTTATAAAATCCACGGTTTAATATATTATTGATATGTCATTATTGGACCATTAGTAAGTGTCGAAGTTGACCTCTTGTCTCTACTTCTTCCAGATTAGACAGGATACTCATTGGATACACGTTGTTTTCGTACTCATACTACACTTCTGTGCATTTTTGTTGCACAGGCGCATGCATCTCTAGTGGCCTAGTGAGCGTAGCAGCATGTTGATACGGAGACTTAGGTGAGCTGCACCTCCCGAGACGACCTGCAACCAGCAAGTCTCTTTCAGACTACTGTATTTATTTTCTGTCCAATATTGTATTCCGGACGGTTGTTGTATTACATTATTTCTTAGAAATTGCTCATGCACTTGTGACACCGGGTTCTGGGATGTCTATGGATTTATTTAAAAAAAATTAAAGTTGTTAAATGTTTCATTATTTATTCAGAGGAATTTACTATGTATTGTTTAAACGCATAAAAGAAGTGATTTCAGAAATATTTAAAATGAGAATTTACTTTAGTATTTTGGTTGACTTGCCTGACAGCGGTGTCCGGCGCTATCACGACCCTTAGTGGATTTTCGGTCGTGACACTTTCAAAACCAAAACACTCTTGGGCGATTTTTGAAAGACAAATCTTCTTCCAAATCGATTGTAAGTCAATTTTAACTTGTTTTCTTCAATCATTAACATCTTTTCACATGATTTCAACTCAAAATCAATGATTTTCATGGGGGAAATTGGGTGTTTTAGGTAGAACCTAGGTTCTTCAAAAATTGGGGATTTGGACCTCGATTTGATGTCCGATTTCAAAATAAATTATATATTTGGGTTCGTTGGGGAATGGGTAATCGGGTTTTGGTTCGAACCTCAGGTTTTGACCATGTGGACCCAGGGGCGATTTTTGACTTTTTGGGTAAAACTTTAGAAAACTCATTTTCATGCATTAGAATTGATTCATTTGGCATTTATTGATGTACTTAAGTAACTTGTGGCTAGATACGAGCGAATTGGTGGTAGAATCAAGAGATAAAGCGGTAGTAGTGACTTGAATTGTGTTCATGGCATCGAGTTAAGTGTTTGGTCTAACCTTAACTTGAGGGATTAGGAGTCGAGTCCTATTTTCTATGTGGTATTTGTCGAGTACGACGTATAGGCATGGTGACGAGTATCTATACGTTGGTGTAAAGCATGCCTGTGAGTCTTATATTGTGATTATTATGGCTTCGTTGTATTTATTCATGCTTTGATGATGATTTCTATTGTTGGGCAAAGTTTGTGGAAGTAATTATGACATTTGAACATTGAGGAGCGTTAGCTCGAGTTGTACAATGAAATGTGAAAGTATAAGTGGAAATTGAATCTTTTAGAGCATTGGCTTAAAGTTGTAAAGTGAGTTATGAAGTAAAAGTGGAAAAGAGAAGAGAATCATTATATTACCTCCCTTGCCGGGATATTGTTGTTTTTCATGTTATCTCCCTTGCCGGGATGTTGAGGTTTCTTTTGATGTTATTCCCTTGCTAGGACTTGATTGTTGAACTATTGTTCCCTTGCCAGGATTCTTATCGTAATTTCATTTATTCCATTGCCCTATTGTTTGTGATTGTTGTTTGGGTGAGGAAGAGTGTTAAAGCACGAAGGGTGATGCCGTGTATGTTTTTGGTGAGAGAGTATTAAAGCACGAAGGGTGATGCCATGTATGATTTGTGAGGAAAGAATGTGAAGCACGAAGGGTGATGTCGTGCCGCACGATGTACCATTCCATGCCGATTATATTGATTATATGCTGAGGACAAGAGTAAAAGAACGAAGGGTGATGCTGTGCACATTTTCATTACTTGATTGCTTTGGTGAGGACAAGAGTAAAAGCACGAAGGGTGATGTCGTGCACTTATTGAATTCTTCTTTATTGGAGCATATCCGTGATCGGTAGTATGATGATCCCCATATGTATGTCCTTAGAGACACGATGCAGCACGAGGTGCCAAGCACGTTACTTTAGGTGATGATGGAGTTTTGAGGTTGTAGGGTCGAATTTGTGTGCCTAATGTAGATGGGCTTCGAGAGTTGATTTTAGAGGAGGCCTATAGTTCCCGGTACTCTATTCATCCAGGCACCGCAAAGATGTATCAGGATTTGCGGTAGCATTATTGGTGGAGAAGAATGAAGAAGGATATCGTTGCATATGTGGCTTGGTGTTTGAACTGTCAGCAGGTTAAGTACGAGCATTAGAGACCTGGTGGTTTGTTTCAGAGGATTGAGCTTCCCGAGTGAAAGTGGGTGCGGATCACTATGGACTTCGTTGTTGGACTCCCACGGACTCAGAGGAAGTTCGACGAGTGTGGGTTATTGTAGATAGGCTGACCAAGTCAGCACATTTCATTCCTATGGCAGTCTCCTACTCTTCTAAGGGGTTAGCTGAGATCTATATCCGGGAGATTATTTGTCTTAATGGTGTGGTCGAGTCTATCATTTTGGATCGAGGTACGCAGTTTACCTCCCATTTCTGGAGATCAGTTCAGCGTGAGTTGTGCACGCCGGTTGAGTTGAGCACAGAGTTTCATCCTCAGATGGACGGGCAGTCCAAGCGGACTATTCAGATTTTGGAGGATATGTTCCGATCTTGTGTCATTGACTTTGGAGGCTCGTGGGATCAGTTTTTGTCTTTAGCAGAGTTTGCCTATAACAACATCTACCAGTCGAGTATCCAGATGGCTCCTTATGAGGCTTTGTATGGTAGGTGGTGTCGGTTGGATGGTTTGAGTCGGGGGAGGCTCGGTTGTTGGGTACGGATCTGGTTCAGGATGCCTTGGATAAGGTCAGAATTATTTAGGATAGGCTTCGTACAGCTCGGTCCAGGCAAAAAAGTTATGCCGACCGCAAGGTTTGTGATTTGGCATTCATGGTCGGTGAGCGAGTATTGCTTCGAGTGTCGCCTATGAAGGACGTGATGATATTTGGGAAGAAGGGCAAGCTTAGCCCTAGGTTCATTGGCCCGTTTGAGATTCTTGATCGAGTGGGAGAGGTGGCTTACAGACTTGCATTGTCACAGAGCTTATCAGCCGTGTATCTAGTATTTCATGTGTCCATGCTTCGGAAATATCACAACGATCCATCCCACGTGTTAGATTTCAGCACTGTCCAGTTGGATAAGGACTTGTCTTATGAGGAGGAGCCGGTAGCTATTCTAGACCGGTAGGTTCGTCAGTTGAGATCGAAGAGTTTTCCTTTTGTTCGTGTTCAGTGGAGAGGTCAGCGCGCTGAGGCATCGACCTGGGAGTCCGAGTCTGATATGTGGAGCCGTTATCCCCATATTTTCCCCGACTCAGGTACTTCCTTCTTCTGTCCGTTCGAGGACGAACGGTTGTTTTAGAGGTGGAGGATGTGATTTAAAAGTAAATTCTGCATTCCAAGGCCTTAAAAACCTCTTTCGGCATCACTTCGATTTGTGTGCGCAGTCCGGGCGCGTAGCCGGAAAGCTATTATGTGAAAATCTGTGAAAAATAATGAATTTTGCCTTTAAAATGAGTTTAAGTTAACTTCGGTCAACATTTTAGGTAAATGGACCCGGACCCTTGATTTGACGGTACCGGAGGGTCCGCAGGAAAATATGGGAGTTGGGCGTATGCCCGGAATCAAATTCCGAGGTCCCAAGCTGAGAAATGAATTTTTAAAGAAAATTGTTTTTTGAAATTATTTATGAGTTTTAGAAATGAACTGTGATTAAAACTTGATGGTATCGGGCTTGTATTTTGGTTCCGGCGCCCGGTACAGGTCTTATATGTGATTTAAGGTAAGTCGGTGAAATTTGGTAAGAAACGGACTTGAAACGATGTGAATCGGATTGTTTTTTAGAAAATTAGAAATTTGAAGTTCTTAAGAAACTTTCATGATTTTGATGCTAAGTTCATAGTTGTTGATGTTATTTTAGTGATTTGAATACACGAGCGAGTTCGTATGATGTTTTTAGGTTGGTGTGCATGTTTAGTTTGGAGCCTCGAGGGCTCGGGTGAGTTTTGGATAGGCCACGGGGTGGATTTTGGACTTGGTGAATTGCAGTTTTTTTAGCTGGTGTAATCAGGCCTGCAGGCTTTGCATTTGCGAAGCCTGGCTCGCAAATGCCAGTTCGCAAATGTGAAGGCTGAGTCGCAAATACGAAACAGCCCAGGCCAGCTCTTCCTCACAAATGGGAGATTTTCACATGATTTCAACTCAAAATCAATGATTTTCATGGGGAAAATTGGGTGTTTTCGGTAGAACCTAGGTTTTTCAAAAATTAGGGATTTGGACCTCGATTTGAGGTTCGATTTCAAAACAAATTATATATTTGGGTTCGTGGGGGAATGGGTAATCGGGTTTTGGTTCGAACCTCGAGTTTTGACCATGTGGGCCCAAGGGTGATTTTTGACTTTTTGGGTAAAACTTTAGAAAACTCATTTCATGCATTAGAATTATTCATTTGGCATTTATTGATGTACTTAAGTAACTTGTGGCTAGATACGAGCGAATTGGTGGTGAAATAAAGAGGTAAAGCGGTAGTAGAGACTTGAATTATGTTCGTGGCATCGAGGTAAGTGTTACAATCCGGATTCCCCACCCTCGGGAGTCGTGATGCCGCCTACTAATGGGAGCTAGGCAAGCCATTTATCAAACAATTACCTTTTATCAATTTTATTTCTCTTTAACAAAACATAAAGCGATAACGTATAAACGACGGAAATTTAAATTTAGGCGGAAGAAAACGATAAAATATCTGAAATCTGTATCTATTACAACTGCTTAAACCTTAATCACCCAGAACTTGTGTCACAGTTACACAGACGGTCCAAGAATACTACAAATAAAAGTCTGAAAGAAGTAAATGCAACACTGTCTCTGGAAGTACATGAGAGAAATAGGAATAGTAAATAAAAGGAGACGCCAAGGCCTGCGGACGCCTGCAGGACTACCTCGGGTCGCCTAAAGAACAGGAAACAGCAATCTCACTACGGTCCAAAGTCTACGACACTGGGGTCTGCACAAAAGAGTGTAGAGTGTAGTATCAACCCAACCGACCCCATGTGATGGTAAGTGCCTAGCCTAACCTCAGCAAAGTAGTGACGAGGCTAGGACCAGACAACCAATTAAACCTGTGCAATTTAACTATATACAGCGGAAAAGAAGAAAAGTATTATACAGTCAAGTATGGGAGGGGAAACATGCTGCGGGGAAATATCGAATAGTAATAGAAGAGCAACAAATAAATATGAGGATCACCGCAGTTCAATTGAAAATAGGAAGGAAAATCATGTTGCGGGGTACAACAAGTATTAACAGGAAACCAGCAATTAAATGTAGAGAAACCGTAACTCAGTCATCAAAAAAAATTAGGAAATCAAAGACAAGTGCACGGCATCACCCTTCGTGCTTTAACACTCTCTCACCAAAACAATACACGGCATCACCCTTTGTGCTTTAACACTCTCTCACCATAATAGTACACGGTATCATCCTTCGTACTTTACACTCTTCCTCACCCAAGCGACAATCACAAGGAAAATAGGGTAAGGGAATCTATAACATCGAAATAGAATCAAATAACAAGAGAAAATCAGTAAATAAACGTAAAGGACAACATAACTCAATCATCAGCAAGAATCAAGAAAATCAAGGACAAGTGCACGGCATCACCCTTCATGCTTTTACTCTCATCCTCACCATGAAATCAATATAATAGGCATGGAATGGTCATCATGCAGCATGGCATCACCCTTCGTGCTTTTACTCTCATCATCACCATGAAATCAATATAGTAGGCATGGAATGGTACATCGTGCGGCACAGTATCACCCTTCATGTTTTACACTCTTCCTCGCAAAAACAATGCACGGCATCACCTTTCGTGATTTAACACTCATCCTCACCCAAACAACAATCACAAACAAGAGGGCAAGGGAATAAATGAAATTATAATAAGGATCCCGGCAAGGGAACTACATTTCAACAATTTAGTCCCGGCAAGGGAACAACATCAATAATATCAGCATCCTGGCAAGTTAGATAACAAATAAAGCAACAATAGCCAGGCAAGGGTGGAAACATAGTGATCTCTTCCCCCAAGAAGTCAAAAATCGCCCCCGGGCCCGCATGGTTAAAACCCGAGGTTCGAACCAAAACCCGATTACCCATTCCCCCACGAACCCAAATATATAATTTGTTTTGAAATCGGGCCTCAAATCGAGGTCTAAATCCCCAATTTTTCAAAAACCTAGGTTCCACCCAAAACACCCAATTTTCCCCATGAAAATCATTGATTTTGAGTTGAAATCATGTTAAAAGATGTTAATGATTGAAGAAAATGAGTTAAAATTAATTTACAATTGATTTGGAAGAAGAGTTGTTCTTGAAAAAATTGCCCTAGGGAGTTTGTGTTTTGAAAAGATATGAAAATGGGTTGAAATTCGTCCAAGTATAAAAGTTGCAGGTCGCAGATGTGGGAATTGCGAATAGGGGTTCACAATTGCAAACCCCGACCTCTTCTATCTTGGGAATTGCAAAAGGACTCTCGCAATTGCAATATGGGAATTGCGAAGACAGGAAATGAGGAACTTCGCATTTGCGAAGCAGGCGTCGCATTTGTGACTGGCCTTCCGCATTTGCGAGCCAAGTGGTCGCATTTGTGATCAGGCCTGCCTAGGTCTTTCTTCGCATTTGCGATGAAGGTCTTCCATTTGCGAGCTCGCATTTGTGAAGCCTGCAGACCTATGCACAACAGCTGAAACCTGCAATATTTCCAAGTCCAAAATACGCTCTGTGGCCTATCCAAAACTCACCTGAGCCCTCGGGGCTCCAAACCAAAGATACACACAACCTCAAAAACATCCTACGGACTTATTCGTATAATAAAATTACCAAAATAACATCATGAACATCGAATTAAACCTCAAAACCAATGAAATTTCTCAAAACTTCTTTAAACATCAAATTTTGCATTTAAGGTCCGAATCACGTCAAATGGATTCTGTTTCTTACCAAACTTCACCAACAACACATATAAATCATATCAAACCTGTACCATGTGCCAGAACCAAAATACGGGCCTGATACCACAAGTTTCACATAACATTTCACTTTCAAAAACCTTTATATTTTTTAGAAAATAATTTCTTTAAAAAAATTATTTCTCGGACTTAGAACCTTAGAATTCAATTATGGGCGTACACCCAAGTCCCATATTTTCCTATGGACCCTTCGGGACCGTCAAATCGCGGGTCCGAGTCCGTTTACCCAAAATATTGACCGAAGTCAAATTAATTCATCTTATAGTCAAAATTTATCATTTTTCACAGATTTTATCATATAGGCTTTCCAGCTAGGCGCTCGGACTGTGCACGCAGATTGAGGTGATGCTAAAAGAGGTTTTTTAAGGCCTCGGAATGCATAATTCACTTTTAAAACAAGTGATGACCTTTCAGGTGATCACAGCAAGTGTTTGGTCTAACCTTAGCTTAAGGGATTAGGAGTCGAGTCCTATTTGCTATGTGGTATTTGTCGAGTACGACGTATAGGCATGGTGACGAGTATCTATACGTTGGTATCAAGCATGCCCGTGAGTCTTATATTGTGATTACTATGGCTTCATTGTATTATTCATGCTTTGCTGATGATTTCTACTATTGGGCAAAGTTTGTGGAAGTAATTGTGACATTTGAATATTGAGGAGCATTGGCTCGAGTTGTACAATGAAATGTGAAAGTATAACTGGAAATTGAATCTTTTAGAGCATTGGCTCAAAGTTGTGAAGTGAGTTATGAAGTAAAAGTGGAAAAGAGAAGAGAATCATTATATTAACTCCCTTGCCGGGATATTGTTGTTTTTCATGTTATCTCCCTTGCCGGGATGTTGAGGTTTCTTTTGATGTTATTCCCTTGCCGGGACTTGATTGTTGAACTATTGTTCCCTTGTCGGGATTCTTATCGTAATTTCATTTATTCCCTTGCCCTATTGTTTGTGATTGTTGTTTCGGTGAGGAAGAGTGTTAAAGCATGAAGGGTAATGTCGTGTATTATTTTGGTGACAGAGTGTTAAAGCACGAAGGGTGATGCGATGTATGATTTATGAGGAAAGAATATGAAGCACGAAGGGTGATGTCGTGCTGCACGATGTACCATTCTGTGCCAATTATATTGATTATATGGTGAGGACGAGAGTAAAAGCACGAAGGGTGATACCATGCACATTTTCATTACTTGATTGCTTTGGTGAGGACGAGAGTAAAAGCACAAAGGGTGATGTCGTGCACTTATCGAATTCTGATTCTTTGTTGATATTTGAGATATGTTGTTTCTTTCAATTTCCTGCTGTCTTTCTATTCTAAATTGATAGTTCCCCCGCAGCATGTTACCCCTCCCATACTTGACCGTATATTTCTGTTCTTCTTTTCCGTTATATATAGTTAAATTGCACAGGTTTATTTGGTAGTCTAGTCTTAGCCTCGTCACTACTTCGCCGAGGTTAGGGTAGGCACTTACCAACACATGGGTTCGGTTGTGCTGATACTACACTCTGCACTATGTACAGATCCCAGAACAGCAGCATTTGGACCGTAGATTGGGTGGTTGCCTTCAGTCCACACGGAGATCCAAGGTAGACCTGCAGGCGTCCGCAGGCCCTGGCATCTCCCTCTATCCATTTATTCTTGTTTCATTTCCTTAATTCAGAAACAGTGTATTGTTTGTTTTCAGGCTTTGTATGTAGCATTCTTAGATCGATTGTGGTACTATGACACCAGTTCTGGGTGGTCAAGGTTCAAACAGTTGTATTAGATATATATATATGTTCAGATAATTTACTGCATTCCTTCCGCTTATTGAAATTTTTCGTTGTCTACACGCTTTGGCTTTATAATTGTTAAAGAGTATAAAATGGGTAAAGAAGTAATTTGTTCAAATAATTGGCTTGCCTAGCTCACATTACTAGGCACCATCACGACTCCCGATGGTGAACAATCTGAGTCATGACAATAACTAAAATATCATACCACTTAAATATAATTTTTATACAAATTTTAGACAATACAGCTTTTGTATATTTTGTATCTGATTTATACATAGTAAAAATAAATTTCATACAACTAATTATATATTATACAACTTATCTACAACTTTCATACATTATTTCTACCAAGTAATATACAACTACAATATCATACAACTTAAATATAATTTTTATACAATATTGTTCAACTTTCATACAATATTTAAATAAATAAAAAATATATAAACACCCGAATACAATTTTTCTCTTCTTCTTCTTCTTCTTCGAGTTTCAATATAAAATCCAGCAAAAATCAAGTCTAATATTCACCAAAACACCCTCAAAATTGAGATATAAACTCCAAATAATATTCCCAATTGTTTGCAACAACACCCAATTCAAACAAAAATGGTTTATGAAAATCCAAATTCAAAGCTTTGAAGCTTTTTAATGGTTATCAATGGTAGAATTGTTGATCTCTTTTCCTCTGCTCTACATTAATGGAATTAGGGATTGAGATATATATATATATATATATAGAGAGAGAGAGAGAGAGAGAGAGAGAGCATGAGGGAGAGAGAATAAGGATAGGAAATAATTGATTCCTAATATAAAGGGATACTCATTTAATTCCTAAAGTATATATAATTGGTAAGTTTGTATATATGATGTAATTAAATTGAAACTTGAGTAGGGAGAGTAATAAAGTTTCAAATAGTGTATAGGAATATAAAAATCCCTTAAATTTATACCCACTTAAAACAAATTAATTGATACCCAATATTTACTTTCTTCTTCTTTGTGTTTAGGGTTTCTTCTTCTTCTTTATTGTTAAATAGGTTTGTTAAATTTATTGTTGTTTTGATAATTTGATGATTGTAGTTTATTATTTATAATATTTGAAAGTTATGTATAACATTGGAGCTCATTTGGAGTAGATTTTGACATTGAATTATGTGTTGGATTGTTGAAATTTGAAGAACAAGTTCATATTTTAAAACTTAAGATTCAAAATATGAAGTTGCATTAAAGAGAATGAACTACTTAATATTTGAATTTCTAAAGTTGCATTTGAAAGATACAGGAACTTCAGATTTGATTTTTGAAGTTGAATTGAAAAGATTGAACTACTTAAGATTGGAACTTCTGAAGTTGAATTTGAAAGATAGAAAAATTTAGGATTTGATTTATAAAGTTGCATTGAAAAGATTGAATTTGAGCTATTACAATTTACAAAATTTTGTATAATGCGAGTATAACTTTAATGATTGCCCCAAAGTAGATAAACCTCGAGTGATTTGCACAAATAGGATTATTTCCATCGCCTTTTAGACTTTTTCCTTATTCAAGGAAGTTGAACAAAAATAACCTTGAAGTATAACTTTAATATACAAGTCTTGTCGAATTAACAAACTTGCTTTTTTTTGTAAGTTACCAAAAAATCTGATATAAAAACTTTTTGTAGGAAATTTCTTGAAAAATGAAGCTAAGTTGAACCATCCACAAAAATAAAGGAATAAATGTGTACAGCTTATGAAATTACTTTGTCTTTTATCTTTGTCTATATGAATCTCTAGTAGTCTAGTACATAAATTTAGTACTAACGAAAAAGAAAAAAGCATAACTTAGATACAAAAGCATAAATCACAATAGGGAAGAATTTCACCCATTAATCAGAGAATTAAACTTGCGTGTTTGTGTTATATATAATTGATTGAAAGTCAGTGTAAGCTAATAACATGTTAAAGTTTTATTAATAATTTTGAGCAACGTAATATTAGTAATTAACTACTAATACCTCCTTTCCAATTTGTACATGAGTAGTGCTACAGCCACCTCTATTTATTAGGTTTATGAAACGACATCTTCTTTTAAAATACAATTTTATATGAAGATAGAAAATTATATTCCCTAAAGAATCATAATGTTACCCTCTTTTTCCTTGTCCTTCTATTTTTTTAATATATTTGAACCTTTTAAAAAAAATTAATTTTAAAAAAAGATTTGATAAAATGTTCTAGAATTTTTATTGATTTTTTGTTTGGTGAATTAAAGAATAATTTTAAATTATAATTTAACTATAATAGGAGCTCTCAAATGATTTATTAAACTAGTCGAAGAAATATCCCAAAATAAAATAGAGGTAACAGTGACTTACCCTAAAATCTATTGCTAGTCTTATTGATTTTGTGAAATGTATATATTAAAAAAACTATTAGAAAAGGAATAAAAACAAACAAGCATCCTAAAAACTGCGACTCAATAGAAAAAGAAGTTGAATTAAGTGCTTGTATAGATCTAACACATGGACACTATTAATTAGCATAATTACATGAAGATATGATTCCTAATTATAGAAGACGTGCAAGAATAATGTCAACAGTTTTTAAAAAGGGAAAACATTTATTTGTATTAAATTTTTTACATCAAGTCAAACAATTTAATTTTACTCAAATTAAGGTAATAAGTGTGTGTGTGTATATATCAATTAATCATGATTAGATAATAAAACTTGATATATACGTTATGTATTTACAGAATGAATGTAAACTGACTCCATCTTTCCTTTATTCATAGAGAAGAGAATAAACTATTGTTGGGCGACATGAATAACCTAGTGTAAAAATGAAAGAGAGAATTTGCATTTTTTTTCAATGGTTCTTAATGTAAAACATTATTCTCATACTATATGAAAAGCCTAGTGTGAAAAGACAAGGAAGAAAGAATTTAAATTATTATCTTATTTGGATTCTTAAACTAAAAGCCTAATAGGATTTGGTACTCTTTTATTAAAGAAATCATGCTTTAATGTGAGGTATACACATCAAATTTTTTATAATAACAAAGTTATTCTTTACTTGCTAAAAGGTTCAGTTGAAAATAGAAGAAGAACACAGCTACAGTATACCACTACGGTATACAATATCCTATAGGAGTATATAGTTATACTGCAATAGTATACTATTATAGTACACAATATATTATAATAGTATACTGTAATAATATGTAATATACTGTAACAGTATTGTAACGACCCGACCGGTTATTTTACCTTTTAGAACCTTGTTCCCTTAAATAAAACTTCCCGCGCTTGCTTTAACTAATTTATGACTTGCGAGGATGGTCGGTTCGGGATTTGGAAGAATTTGGAGTGAAATATGCTCATTTGATTCCTAAGGATTTTCTTAAAAGGCTAAGTTTGACTTTGGTCAACATTTTGAGCAAACGGACCTGGATTCGTGATTTGACGATCCCGGAGGGTCCATAGGAAAATATGGGACCTGGGCGTATGCCCGGAATCGAATTCTGAGGTCCCTAGCCCGAGTAATGAATTTTTACTAGAAATTGTTAAACTGAAATTCTAAGGATTTAAAGAAATTAACTAATGATTGATCACATGGGTATCAGGCCCGTATGTTGGTTCCAGAGCCCGGTATAGGTCCAAAATAACATTTAAGACTTGCCCGTAAAATTTGGTGCCAATCCGAGTAGTTTAAGGGCGTTTCAGCTCGTTAGAGAAAAGTTAAAAACTTGAAGTACATAAGTTTGATTCAATTGGTTTTAGGGGGTGATTCTTAGATTTAGCATTGTTTCGGACGTTCCAAAAGTTCGAGTAGGTCCATTTCATAATTTCAGACTTGTCGGTATGTTCGGGTGGGGCCTGGGAACCCCGAGCATCAATCGGACGAGGCTCGAGTGAAGTTGGAATTTTTGAGAAGTGTTGAAGCATCTGCTTTTGTCATAAAAGTACTTGCGGTTGGTCGACCGCAGGTGTGATACCGCAGAAGCGGTCCATCTATCGCAGATGCAGCCCAGGGTAGGCCAGGCCAAAACTACAAATGCGGCTCCCCAGACGCAGAAGCGGCTTCGAGACCGCAGAAGCGGTCGCAGCCTGCTTGGCCGGTTTCGCAGGTGTGTCCGATTTCTTGAAGAAGCGAAACCGCAGATGCGGTCCCATGGCTGCAGATGCGGAAATCGCTGAAGCACTGAGCTTCATTTAATACGGGTTCTAAGTCCCTTTTTGCCACTTTTCACCCTTCCATTGGCAATTTTGGGAGCTTTTGAGAGAAGACTTCCACTTAGCATCATGAGGTAAGTTTATCCCACGTATTCTTAGTTTAATACTTGTGTATTAGGTAGATTAAACACTAGAATTTAGGTAAAATCAAGGGGTTAGAGCAAAACCTAGAGTTTTGATAAAAGAAAGATTTAACCACGAATTTTGTTATGAAATGAATTAGAAATCATATATTATTGATCCTTAGGTTATAGAGAACAACTTCCTTCGAAAAATTTTGGAATCTGGGCACGTGGGCCCGGGATCGAATTTTAGGAAACTTGTGTCGAGGGTTGGAAAATTTAGTAACTAGCTAAAATACAATCTTGTGAGCTTATATTGACTAGTTCCTACCTCATTTAACTAGTTTCGGATCGCTTGGCTCCAAATTGAGAGTTTGAGCTAGTTCTTGGCATTTGGAAGTACACTTGGAGCTAGGTAAGTCTCCTTTCTAACCTTGTAAGAGGGAATTGTCCCCATAGGTATAATAATTGAATAAATTGCTACTATATGTCGGGGCTACGTACGCACTAGGTGACGAGAGTCCGTGCGTAGCTACTATTATGCTAAGTCTGGGTAGTCTAGGACCCATAAGTATTCTCTATGTGATATTCTTGTAACTTTATGTTTAATTGGGATTCGTATAAATCATGTTGATTAAGGTAAATGAGACTAGTAAGAGGAATCTTTTTTCCTTGACCTTTTAAAGAGAAATTGAATATTTCTATGAATAAATGCTCCTCAGATATACACTATTGTCTGCTTGTTGTTGAGTTTATTTATATTTGACCATGTCGCACCTGTGATTCGCGAGCGGGGTAATAGATGCATCTATGGTTCGTGTCGTTCGACCCTTGGTAGTGCACAATTTACTTTTATGTTGGATCGGGCCATATGACCCTCAGTGTTACTTGCGCATGCTTTACTTAGTATTTTCCTATGGATTGAAGTTCGTATATGCCTTGAAATGTAAAGGGATACCCATGATATTATCAGGAAAAAGAACTGTTATTCCTTGCCATAAAATGCTAATTAATTGTGCTATCCATGCTTAGAATAAATTCTTTCTCATATTATTTGACCCTAGTAAGTATCAAGTCGACTTCTCGTCTCTACTTCTTCGAGATTAGACGGGATACTTACTGGGTAAACATTGTTTATGTACTCATACTACACTTTTGTACTTAATTGTACAGGATCTGAGGCAGGTGTCTCTGGCTATCAGTCTGGTGCGCATCCCTGAGCAGATTTCGAGACTTCTACGGTGAGCTACTTCTTTTCCTATGTTGTTCAGCAGCTTGAAGGAGTCTCTCTTATTTATTTTTGTTGTCTATTCTATTTTGTACAGTAGGATAGATTGATTCTTTTGTATATTCTACTAGTTGTCCACAACTTGTGACACCAGGTCTTGGCACACACATTAGTAGACTAGTATTTTAGGATTGTATGATTATTTTTGGCACCTTACTATTCATTTCATGTTTTTTTTACTCTAACTTAAGGAATTATTGCAACTATTTTGTTAAAAGTAAGTGAGAACCTACTTAGTATTTTTTGTGTTGGCTTGCCCGACAATTGAGTTGGGCGTCATCATGACCTATTATGGAAATGGGTCGTGACAACATTGTATCAGAGCACTAGTTTTAGTAGGTCTCACAAGTCATGGGCAAACCTAATAGAGTCTTGCGGATCGGTACGGAGACGTCTGTATTTATCTTTGAGAGGCTATAGGGTGTTAGGAAAACTACTCTTTATTCGTTTCCTATTGTGCAGTGGTTGGTATACTAAATTTCCCACTTCTATTCTCTCACATATGGTGAGGACACGCACGGCTAATATTCCAGACCCGAGAGGAGCTGCTCCCCCCTTTGCTAGAGGCCGAGGCAGAGGCCGGGGGAGGGCACAGGCCCGAGGTAGGGGACGAGGGTGTCCTAGAATTATCCCAGTAGTACCACCAGCAGATCCTGTGGGAGATCCCATCATCGAGGAGCAGGGCGATATGCCTGCAGCTGAGCCTACCCCGACGGACTTTATGACAGCATCGAGCTTCCAGGAGGTCATAGGCCGTATGTTGCGGTTCATGGATTCTATGACTCAGGCTGGTTTATTTCCTGCGGATCCAGCTACATCACAGGCAGGAGGGGGAGAACAGACCCATATTGCTCAGGCTCTTGGGCATGCAGCTGCAGTATATCAGACTCCAAGTGCACTACCCACATATGGGGCCCAGCCAGTTACTGCACTGGCGCCCCATCCCAGACTACCTACGGACGGTAATCCGCAGAAGTTATTGGATAGATGGACTAGACTTCACCCTCCTATCTTCGGGGGTGAGCATTATGAGGATGCCCAGAATTTCATTGATAGGTGCAGGGACAGACTGTACAATATGAGGATATTGGAGTCATATAGAGTTGACTTCACTACTTTTTAGTTGGAGGGCAGGGCCTGTAAATAGTGGTAGTCCTATGTTCTTGGCAGGCCAGCAGGTTCTCCTCCCCTCACCTGGAGTCAGTTCACCCAGTTATTCTTGGATCGGTATATTCTACCCTCGGAGAGGGCAGAGCTATGATATCAGTTTGAGCATCTTGAGCAGGGTCAGATGCCTGTGACCGATTATGAGGCGAGGTTCTCTGATTTGTCTCGCCATGCACTCATGATACTTCCCACAGATGTAGAGAGATTGCAGAGATTTGTTGCGGGGTTACACCCCAGTATTTGAGCTAGCATGGCCTGAGAGGTGGAGAGGGTACTAAGTATCAGCTAGTGGTAGAGATTGCTCGCAGGATTGAGGGGTATCACCAGAGGGGTAGAGAGCAGATTCAGCAGGACAAGAGGGCCCAGTTTTCGGGAGAGTTCAGAGGTGCCCCAGCTAGGGGTGGAGGTCACTTCGGGAGGGGTCAGCCGAGTAGACTCCCGTATTCAGTACCACCACCCCCTCCCCGAGGTGCTTCAGTGAGACCTTATTTTAGTGTGATGCCGGAGAGTTCTTACCGCCTACCAGCTATTCAGGGTTCCTCTGGCGGGTATTCTGGTCATCAGGATTCTTCCAATGCCCACTTTAGTGTCGCGCCAGAGAGTTCATATCGCCCGCCAACCATCTAAGGTTCTTCCAGTAGGTATTCGGGTCAGCAGGCTCAAACATCAGGGCAGTAGGCTATGGTATCAAGAGTGTGCTACGAGTGTGGAGATCTGGGTCACATGAAGAGGACCTACCCCAGACTTCGGGGTAACACAGTGCAACAGGGTTAGCAGCCTATGATTTCAGCACCGACTGCCCTGCCACTTAGAGGTGGAGGGCAGACTGGTAGGGGTCGTCCTAGAGGTGGAGGCCAGGCAGGGAGAGATAAGCCAACTACTGCTCAGTCAAGTGGAGGCCAGCTAGCCGGTACTCCAACCAGATTCTATGCCCTTCCGGCCAGGCCAGATGTATTGGCCTCAGATACCATCATCACAGGTATTATTTCTGTCGGTGGTATAGATGCTTCGGTATTATTTTATCTAGGGTCTACTTATTCATATGTATCATCTCTGTTTGCTCATTTCCTGGTTATTTCTCCTGAGCCTTTGGGCACTCATGTTCATGTGTCTACTCCTATGGGTGATTCTATGGTTGTGGATCGGATCTACCGGTCCTATGTGGTCACATTCTCTGGTTTCGAGACTAGAGTGGATCTCATGTTGCTTGACATGATCAACTTTGAGGTCATCCTAGGCATGGATTGGTTTTCTCCATATCACGTCGTCCTAGATTGCCATGCCAAGACTATTTCATTAGCGATGCCATGGTTACCAAGGTTGGAGTGGAAGGGTTCCACGGTTGATACACCTAGTCGGGTTATTTCTTTCCTGAAGGCTCGGCATATGGTCGAGAAGGGGTGTTTGGCTTACCTAGCTTATGTTTGGGACACCACCGCAGAGTCTCCGATGATTGATTCAGTTCCAGTAGTTCGAGAGTTTGCCGATGTGCTTTCTTCTAATCTTCCTGGCATGCCACCGGATCGTGATATTGATTTATGTATTGATTTGGCTCCAGGCACCCAACCTATATCTATTCCACCATATCGTATGGCTCCTAAAGAGTTGAAAGAATTAAAGGAGCAGCTTGAGGAGTTGTTAGCAAAGGGGCTTGTTAGACCCAGTGTATCACCTTGGGGTGCGCCAGTATTATTTGTGAAGAAGAAGGATGGGACTATGCGGATGTGCATTGATTACTGCCAGTTGAACAAAGTCACCATCAAGAACAAGTATCTTTTGCCTCGTATCGATAATTTGTTCGACCAGTTACAGGGTGCTAGGGTGTTCTCTAAGATTGACTTGAGGTTAGGGTACCATTAGTTGAAGATTCGGGACTCGGATGTTTCGAAGACTGCATTCCGGAATTAGATATGGCCATTATGAGTTTTTGGTGATGTCCTTTGGCTTGACTAATGCCCCAGCAGCATTCATGGACTTGATGAATAGGGTATTCAAGCCTTATATTGATTCATTTGTCATCGTCTTCATTGACGACATCTTGGTATACTCCCGTAGCCTAGGGGAGCACGAGCAACATTTGAGAGTAGTGCTTCAGACCTTGCGAGAGCAGAAACTATATGCTAAGTTCTCCAAGTGCGAGTTTTGGCTGGAATCAGTGGAATTCTTGGGGCATGTTGTATTAGGAGAGGGTATTAAGGTATATCCCAAGAAGATTGAGGCAGTTTAGAGTTGGCCATGTCCTACCTCAGTGACCGAGATCAGGAGTTTCCTGGGGCTAGCAGGTTATTACAGACGATTCGTGCAGGGCTTTTCATCTAGTGCATCACCTCTGACTAGATTGACCCAGAAGGGTGCTCCTTTCCGTTGGTCCGACGATTGTGAGGAGAGCTTTCAGAAGCTCAAGATAGTTTTGACCACGGCACCAGTTCTTGTGTTGCCTTCCCGTTCGGGGATGTATATGGTATATTACGATGCCTCATGCGTTGGCTTGGATTGTGTAATGATGTAGGAGGGGCGAGTTATTGCATACGTTTCGTGTCAGCTAAAGGTTCATGAGAAGAATTATCCCATGCATGATCTAGAGTTGGCTACAATTATTCATGCTCTTAAATGGAGGCATTATCTGTATGGGGTGTCATGTGAGGTTTATACAGATCATCGCAGCTTACAGCACTTGTTCAAGCAGAGGGATCCTAATTTGAGGTAGCGCAGGTGGCTTGAGTTACTGAAGGATTATTAGATAACCATTCTTTATCATCCGGGCAAGGCAAATGTGGTCGCAGATGCCTTAAGCAGAAAGCAGAGAGTATGGGTAACTTGGCATTCATTCCAGCAGAGGAGAGGCCACTAGCTTTGGACATTCAGTCCTTAGTTAATAGACTTGTGAGGTTGGACATTTCAGAGCCCAGCCGAGTTCTTGCGTGTGTGGTTGCTCAGTCTTCATAATTAGGGCAGATAAAGGCCCGATAGTTCGATGATCCACATTTGGCGGTTCTTAGAGAGACGGTACTTTAGGGAGGTGCCAAGGAGGTTTCTATTGGCGAGGATGGTGTTTTGCGACTCCAGGGTCGTCTATATGTTCCTAATGTTGATGGTCTGAGGGAGAGGATTCTAGAGGAGGCACACAGTTCACGGTATTCCATTCACCCGGGAGCTACAAAGATGTATCGCGGCTTGAGGCAGCATTATTGGTGGTAGAGGATGAAGAAGGACATAGTGGAGTATGTGGCTAGGTGTTTGAATTGCCGCCGGGTCAAGTATGAACACCAGAGGCCGGGTGGCCTACTCCAGCAGATGCATATACCAGAGTGGAGGTGGGAGCGCATTACCATGGATTTCGTAGTTGGGTTTCCACAGACTTTGCTGAAGTTTGATTCAGTATGAGTCATTGTTGACAGGGTGACCAAGTCGGCCCACTTTATTCCAGTGGCGACTACTTATACAGCAGAGAGGTATGCTCAAATTTACATTCGGGAGATAGTTTGGTTGCATGGTGTGCCTGTTTCCATCATATTAGATAGAGGCCCTCAGTTCATTTCCCATTTTTGGAGAGTTGTACAGAGTGAGTTAGGGACCCGTGTAGAGCTCAAACATTCCATCCTCAGACCGACGGGCAATCAGAGCGGATAGTTCAGATTTTGGAGGACATGCTCAGAGCATGTGTGATTGACTTTGGAGGGTAGTGGGATCAGTTCTTGCCCTTGGCGGAGCTTGCATACAACAATAGCTATCAGTCCAGCATAGAGATGGCTCCATACGAGGCTTTATATGGTCGACGTTGTCGTTCTCCTATCGGGTGGTTTGAGCCCGGTGAGGCCAAGTTATACGGTACATATTTGGTACAGGATGCCTTGGACAAGGTAAAGTTGATTCAGGAAAGGCTTCGCACAGCTCAGTCCATACAGAAGAGCTACGCGAATTAGAAGGCGCGCGATGTATCATTCATAGTTGGCGAGAAGGTTCTCTTGAAAGTCTCGCCAATGAAAGGCGTTATGAGGTTTGGGAAGAAGGGCAAGTTGAGCCCTAGGTTTATTGGCCCCTTTGAGGTGTTGAGACGAGTTGGGCAGGTCGCTTACGAGCTTGCTTTGCCCCTAGCTTATTGGGAGTTCATCTGGTTTTTCATGTATCGATGCTTTGGAAGTATCATGTCGACTTGTCCCATGTGTTGGACTTCAGTACTATTCAGCTAGATGAGAGTTTGGGTTATCAGGAGGAGCCAGTTGCCATTATTGGCAAGCAGGATCACCAGCTGAGGTCCAAGAGGATTTATACGGTGAGGGTCCAGTGGAGGGGCCAACCAGTCGAGAAGGCGACCTAGGAGTCCGAGGAGGACATGCGGAGCAGATATCCACATTTATTCAGCAGCTCAGGTACTTTTCTATGTCCATTCGAGGACGAACGTTTGTTTAAGAGGTGGAGAATGTAACAATCCGACCGGTCGTTTTTCCTTTTAGAACCTCGTTCACTTAAATAAAACTTCACCCTCTTGTTTTAACTAATTTACGGCTAGCGGGGATAGTTGGTTCTGGATTTGGAAGAGTTTGGAGTGAAATATGCTCATTTGATTCCTAAGGATTTTCTTAAAAGGCTAAGTTTGACTTTGGTCAATATTTTGAGCAAATAGACCTGGATTCGTAATTTGACTGTCCCGGAGGATTCGTAGGAAAATATAGGACCTGGGCGTATGCCCGGAATCGAATTCCGAGGTCCCTAGCCCGAGTAATGAATTTTTATTAAAAATTGTTAAACTGAAATTTTAAGGATTTAAAGAAACTAACTAATGATTGATCATATGGGTATCGGGCCCGTATGTTGGTTCCGGAGCTCGGTACAGGTCCGAAATAACATTTAAGACTAGCCCGCAAAATTTGGTGCCAATCCGAGTAATTAAAGGGCGTTCCGGCTCGTTAGAGGAAAGTTAAGAACTTGAAGTTCATAAGTTTGATTCAATTGGTTTTAGGGGGTGATTCTTAGATTTAGCATTGTTTCGGGCGTTCCGAAGGTTCGAGTAGTCTGTTTCATGATTTCAGACTTGTCGGTATGTTCGGGCGGGGCCCGGGAGCCTCAAGCGTTAATCGGACGTGGCTCGAGTGAAGTTGAAATTTTTGAGAAGTGCTGAAGCATCTGCTTCTATCATAACCACACCTGTGGTTGGTCGACCGCATGTGCGAGACCGCAGAAGCGGTCCATCTATCGCAGATGCGGCCTAGGGTAGGCCGGGCTAAAACCGTAGAAGCGGCTCCCCAGATGCAGAAGCAGCTTTGAGACCGCAGAAGTGGTACCCTGGCCGTAAATGCAGAAATCGTTGAAGTAGTGAGCTTCATTTAATACGGGTTCTAAGTCCCTTTTGCCACTTTTCACTCTTCCATTGGCGATTTTGGGAGCTTTTGAGAGAAGACTTCCACTTAGCATCTTGAGGTAAGTTTATCGCACATATTCTTAGTTTAATACTTGTGTATTAGGTAGATTAAACACTAGAATTTAGGTAAAATCAAGGAGTTAGAGCAAAACCTAGGGTTTTGATCAAAGATAGATTTAACCACGAAATTTGTTATGAAATGAATTAGAAATCATATATTATTGATCCTTAGGTTATAGAGAACAACTTCCTTCGAAAAATTTTGTAATCCGGGCACGTGGGCCCGGGGTCGGATTTTAGGAAATCTGTGTTGAGGGTTGGAAAATTTTGTAACTAGCTAGAATACGATCTTGTGAGCTTATATTGACTAGTTCCTACCTCATTTAACTAGTTTCGGATCGTTTGGCTCCAAATTGAGAGTTTGGGCTCATTCTTGGCATTTGGAAGTATACTTGGAGCGAGGTAAGTCTTTTTTCTGACCCTGTAAGAGGGAATTGTCCCCATAGGTGTAATAATTGAATAAATTGCTACTATATGCAGGGGCTACATGCGCACTAGGTGACGAGAGTCCATGCGTAGCTACTATTATGCTAAGTCCGGGTAGTCTAGGACCCATAAGTATGCTCTATGTGATATTCTTGTAACTTGATGTTTAATTCGGATTCGTATAAATCATGTTGATTAAGGTAAATGAGACTAGTAAGAGGAATCTTATTTTCTTTGACCTTTTAAAGAGAAATTGATTATTTCTGTGAATAACTGCTCCTCAGATATACACTATTGTCTGCTTGTTGTTGAATTTATTTATATTTGACCGCATCGCACCTGTGATTCGCGAGCGGGGTAATAGATGCATCTATGGTTCGTGCCGTTCGACCCTCGGCAGTGCACAATTTACTTTTATGTTGTATCGGGTCGTACGATCCTCGGTGTTACTTGTGCATGCTTTACTTAGTATTTTCCTATGGATTGAACTCCGTATATGTCTTGAAATGTAAAGGGATACCCATGATATTATCGGGAAAAAGAACTGTTATTCCTTGCCATAAAATGCTAATTAATTGTGCTATCCATGCTTAGAATAAATTCTTTCTCATATTATTTGACCCTAGTAAGTATCAAGTCGACCTCTCGTCTCTACTTTTTCGAGATTAGACGGGATACTTACTGGGTAAACATTGTTTATGTATTCATACTACACTTTCGTACTTAATTGTACAGGATTTGAGGCAGGTGTCTCTGGCTATCAGTCTGGTGCGCATCCCTGAGCAGATTTTGAGACTTCTACAGTGAGCTGCTTCCCTTCCCATGACGTTCAGCAGCTTGAAGGAGTCTCTCTTATTTATTTTTGTTGTCTATTCTATTTCGGACAGTAGGATAGATTGATTCTTTTATATATTCTGCTAGTTGCCCACAACTTGTGACACCAGGTCTTGGCACACACATTAGTAGACTAGTATTTTGGGGTTGTATGATTATTTTTGGCACCTTACTATTTATTTCTGCGTTTTTTTACTCTAACTTAAGGAATTATTGCAATTATTTTGTAAAAGTAAGTGAGAACTTACTTACTTAGTTGGGCAAAGTTTGTGGAAGTAATTGTGACATTTGAACACTGAGGAGCGTTGGCTCGAGTTGTACAATGAAATGTGAAAGTATAAGTGGAAATTGAATCTTTTAGAGCATTGGCTCAAAGTTGTGAAATGCGTTATGAAGTAAAAGTGTAAAAGAGAAGAGAATCATTATATTAACTCCCTTGTCGGGATATTGTTGTTTTTCATATTATCTCCCTTGCCGGGATGTTAAGGTTTCTTTTGATGTTATTCCTTTGCCGGGACTTGATTGTTGAACTATTGTTCCCTTGTCGGGATCCTTATTGTAATTTTATTTATTCCCTTGCCCTATTGTTTGTGATTGTTGTTTGGGTGAGGAAGAGTGTTAAAGAACGAAGGGTGATGTCGTGTATTGTTTTGGTGAGAGAGTGTTAAAGCATGAAGGGTGATGTCGTGTATGATTTGTGAGGAAAGAGTGTGAAGCATGAAGGGTGATGTCGTGCCCACGATGTACCATTCCGTGCCGATTATATTGATTATATGGTGAGGACGAGAGTAAAAGCACGAAGGGTGATGTCGTGCACATTTTCATTACTTGATTGCTTTGGTGAGGACGAGAGTAAAAGCATGAAGGGTGATGTCGTGCACTTATTGAATTCTGATTCTTTGTTGATATCTGAGATATGTTATTTCTTCCAATTTCCTGTTGTCTTTCTATTCTAAATTGATAGTTCCCCCACAACATGTTACCCCTCCCATACTTGACCGTATATTTCTATTCTTCTTTTCTGTTGTATATAGTTAAATTGCATAGGTTTATTTGGTAGTCTGGTCCTAGCCTCGTCACTACTTCACCGAGGTTAGGCTAGGCACTTACTAGCACATGGGGTCGGTTGTGCTGATACTACATTTTGCACTATGTGCAGATCCCTGAGCAGCAGCATTTGGACCATAGATTGGGTGGCTGCCTTCAGTCCACGCAGAGATCCAAGGTAGACCTGCAGGCGTCCGCAGGCCCTAGTGTCTCCCTCTATCCCTTTATTCCTGTTTCATTTCCTTAATTCATAAATAGTGTATTGGTTGTTTTCGGGCTTTGTATGTAGCATTCTTAGATCGTCTGTGGTACTATGACACCAGTTCTGGGTGGTCGAGGTTCAAAGTTGTATTAGATATATATATATATGTTCAGATAATTTACTGCATTCCTTCCGCTTATTGAAATTTCCCGCTGTCTACACGTTTTGGCTTTATAATTGTTAAAGAGTATAAAATGGGTAAAGAAGTAATTTGTTCAGATAATTGGCTTGCCTAGCTCACATTAGTAGGCACAATCACGACTCCCCATGGTGAAAAATCCGGGTCGTGACAATAACTAAAATATCATACCACTTAAATATAATTTTTATACAAATTTTATACAATACGTCTTTTGTATATTTTGTATCTGATTTATACATAGTAAAAATAAATTTCATACAACTAATTATATATTATACAACTTATCTACAACTTTTATACATTATTTCTACCAAGTTATATACAACTACAATATCATACAACTTAAATATAATTTTTATACAATATTGTTCAACTTTCATACAATATTTAAATAAATAAAAAATATATAAACACCAGAATACAATTTTTCTCTTCTTCTTCTTCGAGTTTCAATATGAAATCCAACAAAAATCAAGTCTAATCTTCACCAAAATACCCTCAAAATTGAGATATAAACTCCAAATAATATTCTCAGTTGTTTGCAACAATACCTAATTCAAACAAAAATGGTTTATGAAAACTCAAATTCAAATTCAAAACTTTGAAGCTTTTTAATGGTTATCAATGGTGGAATTGCTGCTCTCTTTTCCTCTGCTCTACATTAATGGAATTAGGGATTGAGATATATATATATATATATATATATATATATATATATATAGAGAGAGAGAGAGAGAGAGAGAGAGAGAGAGAGAGAGCATGAGGGAGAGAGAATAAGGATAGGAAATAATTGATTCCTAATATAAAGGGATACTCATTTAATTCCTAAAGTATATATAATTGGTAAGTTTGTATATATGATGTAATTAAATTGAAACTTGAGTAGGGAGAGTAATAAAGTTTCAAATAGTGTATAGGAATGTAAAAATCCCTTAAATTTATACCCACTTAAAACAAATTAATTAATACCCAATATTTACTTTCTTCTTTGTGTTTGGGGTTTCTTCTTCTTCTTTATTGCTAAATAGGTTTGTTAAATTTATTGTTGTTTTGATAATTTGATGATTATAGTTTATTATTTATAATATTTGAAAGTTATGTATCACATTGGAGCTCATTTGGAGTAGATTTTGACATTGAATTATGTGTTGGCTTGTTGAAATTTGAAGAACAAGTTCATATTTTAAAACTTAAGATTCAAAATCTGAAGTTGCATTAAAGAGATTAAACTACTTAATATTTGAATTTCTAAAGTTGCATTTGAAAGATACAGGAACTTCAGATTTGATTTTTGAAGTCGAATTGAAAAGATTGAACTACTTAAGATTGGAACTTCTGAAGTTGAATTTGAAAGATAGAAAAATTTAGGATTTGATTTATGAAGTTGCATTGAAAATATTGAATTTGAGCTATTACAATTTACAAAATTTTGTATAATGCGAGTATAACTTTAATGATTGCCCCAAAGTAGCTAAACCTCGAGTGATTTGCACAAATAGGATTATTTCCATCGCCGTTTAGACTTTTTCCTTATTCAAGGAAGTTGAACAAAAATAACCTTGAAGTATAACTTTAATATACAAGTCTTGTCAAATTAACAAACTTGCTTTGTTTGTAAGTTACCATAAAATCTTATATAAAAACTTTTTGTAGGAAATTTCTTGAAAAATGAAGCTAAGTTGAACCATCCACAAAAATAAAGGAATAAATGTGTACAGCTTATGAAATTACTTTGTCTTTTATCTTTGTCTATATGAATCTCTAGTAGTCTAGTACATAAATTTAGTACATACGAAAAAGAAAAAAGCATAACTTAGATACAAAGGCATAAATCACAATAGGGAAGAATTTCACCAATTAATCAGACAATTTAACTTGCGTGTTTGTGTTAGATATAATTAATTGAAAGTTAGTGTAAGGTAATAACATGTTAAAGTTTTATTAATAATTTTGAGCAACGTAATATTAGTAATTAACTACTAATACCTCCTTTCCAATTTGTATATGAGTAGTGCTACAACCACTTCTATTTATTAGGTTTAAGAAACGACGCCTTCTTTTAAAATACAATTTTATATGAAGATAGAAAATTATATTCCCTAGAGAATCATAATGTTACCCTCTTTTTCCTTGTCCTTCTATTTTTTTAATATATTTGAACCTTTTAAAAAAATTAATTTTAAAAAAAGATTTGATAAAATGTTCTAGAATTTTTATTGATTTTTTGTTTGGTGAATTAAAGAATAATTTTAAATTATAATTTCACTATAATAGGAGCTCTCGAATGATTTATTAAACTAGTCGAAGAAATATCCCAAAATAAAATAGAGGTAACAGTGACTTACCCTAAAATCTATTGCTAGTCTTATTAATTTTGTGAAATGTATATATTAAAAAAAACTATTAGAAAAGGAATAAAAACAAACAAGCATCCTAAAAACTGCGACTCAATAGAAAAAGAAGTTGAATTAAGTGCTTGTATAGATCTAACACATGGACACTATTAATTAGCATAATTACATGAAGATATGATTCCTAACTATAGAAGACGTGCAAGAATAATGTCAACAGTTTTTAAAAAGGGGAAACATTTATTTGTATTAAATTGTTTACATCAAGTCAAACAATTTAATTTTACTCAAATTAAGGTAATAAGTGTGTGTGTATAAATTAATCATGATTAGATAATAAAACTTGATATATATGTTATGTATTTACAGAATGAATGTAAACTGACTCCATCTTTCCTTTATTCATAGAGAAGAGAATAAACTATTGTTGGGCGACATGAATAACCTAGTGTAAAAATGAAAGAGAGAATTTGCATTTTTTTTTTCAATGGTTCTTAATGTAAAACATTATTCTCATACTATATGAAAAGCCTAGTGTGAAAAGACAAGGAAGAAAGAATTTAAATTATTATTTTACTAGGATTCTTAAACTAAAAGCCTAATAGGATTTGGTACTTTTTTATTAAAGAAATCATGCTTTAATGTGAGGTATACATATCAAATTTTTTATAATAACAAAGTTATTCTTTACTTGCTAAAAGGTTCAGTTGAAAATCGAAGAAGAACACAGCTACAGTATACCACTACGGTATACAATATCCTGTAGGACTATATAGCTATACTGCAATAGTATACTATTATAGTACACAATATATTATTATAGTATACTGTAATAATATGTAATATACTGTAACAGTATTGTAGCGACCCGACCGGTTATTTTGCCTTTTAGAACCCTGTTCCCTTAAATAAAACTTCTCGCTCTTGCTTTAACTAATTTACGACTTGCGAGGATGGTTGGTTCGGGATTTGGAAGAATTTGGAGTGAAATATGCTCATTTGATTCCTAAGAATTTTCTTAAAAGGCTAAGTTTGACTTTGGTCAATATTTTGAGCAAACGGACCTGGATTTGTGATTTGATGATCCCGGAGGGTCCGTAGAAAAATATGGGACCTGGGCGTATGCCCGAAATCGAATTCCGAGGTCCCTAGCCCGAGTAATGAATTTTTATTAGAAATTGTTAAACTGAAATTCTAAGGATTTAAAGAAATTAACTAATGATTGATCACATGGGTATCGGGCACGTATGTTGGTTCCAGAGCCCGGTACAGGTCCTAAATAACATATAAGACTTGCCCGTAAAATTAGGTTCCAATCCGAGTAGTTTAAGGGCGTTTCAGCTCGTTAGAGAAAAGTTAAAAACTTGAAGTACATAAGTTTGATTCAATTGGTTTTAGAGAGTGATTCTTAGATTTAGCATTATTTCGGACGTTCCGAAGGTTCGAGTAGGTCCATTTCATAATTTCAGACTTGTCGGTATGTTCGGGCGGGGCTCGGGAGCCCCGAGCATCAATCAGACGAGGCTCGAGTGAAGTTGGAATTTTTGAGAAGTGTTGAAGCATCTGCTTTTGTCATAACCGCACCTGCGGTTGGTCGACCGCAGGTGTGATACCGCATAAGCGGTCCATTAATCGCAGATGCAGCCCAGGATAGGCCAGGCCAAAATTGCAGATACGGCTCCCCAGACGCAAAAGCGGTCGCAGCCTGCTTGGCCGGTTTCGCAGGTGTGTCCGATTTCTCGAAGAAGCGGGACCGCAGATGCGGTCCCATGGCTGCAGATGCGGAAATCGCTGAAGCACTGAGCTTCATTTAATACGGGTTCTAAGTCCCTTTTTGTCACTTTTCACTCTTCCATTGGCGATTTTGGGAGCTTTTGAGAGAAGACTTCCACTTAGCATCTTGAGGTTAGTTTATCCCACGTATTCTTAATTTAATACTTGTGTATTAGGTAGATTAAACACTAGAATTTAGGTAAAATCAAGGGGTTAGAGCAAAACCTAGGGTTTTGATAAAAGATAGATTTAACCACGTTAAAATAATTGGCTTACCTAGCTCACATTAGTAGGCGCCATTATGACTCCCGAGGGTGGAAAATCTGGGTCGTGACAACAACTAAAATATCATACCACTTAAATACAATTTTTATACAATACGTCTTTTGTATATTTTGTATCTGATTTATACATAGTAAAAATAAATTTCATACAACTAATTATATATTATACAACTTATCTACAACTTTCATACATTATTTCTACCAAGTTATATACAACTACAATATCATACAACTTAAATATAATTTTTATACAATATTGTTCAACTTTCATACAATATTTAAATAAATAAAAAATATATAAACACTAGAATACAATTTTTCTCCTCTTCTTCTTCTTCTTCTTCGAGTTTCAATATGAAATCCAGCAAAAATCAAGTCTAATCTTCACCAAAACACCCTTAATATTGAGATATAAACTCCAAATAATATTCTCAATTGTTTGCAACAACATCCAATCCAAACAAAATGGTTTTTGAAAACCCAAATTCAAATTCAAAGCTTCGAAGCTTTTTAATGGTTGTCAATGGTAGAATTGCTGCTCTCTTTTCCTCTGCTCTACATTACTGGAATTAGGGGTGTTCATGGTTCTTTGACGGCCCAAAGGGTCATCACCTATTTTTAATTGAATTTTGTGTCTTCGAGGCCTTGAAAACCTCATTTAGAGTCGCCTCGATTTGTGTGTGCAGTCCGGTGCATAGCCGAAAAGCTTAAATATGAAATTCTTTGAAAAATGATGACATTTGGTTATAAAATGAGTAAATTTGACTTCGGTCAATATTTTTGGAAAGCGGACCCTAGCCTGTGATTCGACAATGCCGGAGGGTCCGTAGGAAAATATGGGACTTGGGCGTTTGCCCGGAATCGAATTCCGAGGTCTCAAGCCCGAGAAATGAATTTTTTAAGTGAAATTGTTTAAGAAAATTTGAAATGAAATTTGATTAGAACATATTGGTATCGGGCCCGTATATTGGTTCCGACACTTGGTACATGTCTATTATATGGTTTAAGTCATTTCTGTAAAATTTGGTTGAAAACGGAGTCCGTTTGACGTGGTTCGGACCTAAATTGCTAAAATTGATGTTTTATGAAGTTTGAGAAAAAATTCTTTGATTTTGAGGTTTAATTCGTTGCTTATGATGTTATTTTGGTGATTTGATCGCACGGATAAGTTCGTATGATGTTGTTGAGTTAGTACGCATGTTTGGTTAGGAGCCTCGAAGGATCGAGTGTGATTCGGATGTGTTTCGGAAGGTTTCGGACTTGAAAAAAATATTGCAGGTTTTCCAGTTCTGGTATTCTGATATGCCCTTCTTCGCGTTCGCGGGAGAACCCTCGCGAACGCGATGTGTAAACTTTTGCTGAAGGAACTTCCTTCTACGCGAACGCGTATACCAGGTCGCGAATGCGAGGCAGCGGGGGGATATACCTTCGCGAACGCATTCCTGGCCACGCGAACGCGAAGGCCAAGTGGCCTGGGTAGGGGGAGGGATAGAAACCTTGTGCGAACGCGACTGGTAGGATGCGAACGCGAGCCCCTTAACACGAACGCAAAGCCTAACAGCCTGACCCATCGCGAACATGAGGGGTCTGTCGCGAATGCGTAGAATTAAATCGCCCAGTGATTTTTAAAAACCCAAAACAGAACACTTGCGGGATTTCTCAAAATTTTACAAAACTTCTCTTCTCCAAAGCTCCTAGGCGATCCTTGAAGCACTTTTTCACCAAAACTTCTTGGGTAAGTAATTTTTAACCCGTTTTCTTCCATTTTCATCAACATCTATTGAATTTCTAGGCCTAAAACATATGATAAAGGGTAGAAAATTAGGGATTTGGGTAGAGTTAGGGCTTTTTAATTAATTGTGATTTAGACCTTGTTTTGGGGTCGAATTCTGAAAATAATTATATATTTGCACTCATGGGTGAATGGGTGATTTGATTTTGGTCTTAACCTCGTGTTTTGACCAAGCGAGCCCGGGGTCGATTTTTGAGTTTTGGGAAGAATGATTGGAAAGATATAATTAGACATTGGATTCGCATTGTTTAGCATTTATTGATGTTATGAAGTCATTTATGTATAGATACAATTGATTTGGAGCCAAATTCGAGAGGAAAAGCGGTAATTGAGGATTGAGTTGGCCGTGGAAGTTTGAGGTAAGTGTTCAGTCTAACCTAAGCTTGAGGGATTAGGAGTTGAATCCTATTTTCTACTTGCTTCTTGTTGAGTACGACGTATAGGCATGGTGATGAGTATCTATACGTTGTTGTCGAGCATGACCGTGAGTCTTAAAATTTGAACATTGTTGTGTTCTTAAATAACACTTCAGATGCTTTAATTAATGATCTTCTATATTGAGCAAAGATTGATTTTATCCTCGTGGATCTTAGTTATGATTGAGTATTGTCAATGATTAAGCTGAGTACAAAATGAGTTAAGATTTGGTTATAGCTGATTCTCCCTTGCCGGGATGACTGTTTCGATATTGTTGTGCCCTTGCCGAGAAGTTTTCATATTGCTTTTGTTCCCTTGCCGGGATTTCTTGTAATTTTGTGATAACTTGTAAATGGGAGCGAGTGGTATTCCTACCACAAGATATGATGAAATGGGAGCGGGTGGTACGCCTACCTCAAGATTGATAAAATGGGAGCGGGTGGTACGCCTACCACGAGAATTAATGAAATGGGAGCGGGTGGTACGCCTACCACGAGAATTAATAAAATGGGAGCGGGTGGTACGCCTATCACGAGACATAATGAAATGGGAGTGGGTGGTACGCCTACAACAAGATATGTGAAATGGGATCGGGCTGCACTCTTGCAACAAGATGAAACTGAAAGTGAAAGTTGCTTTATTTCTCTTTATCTATGCTAGAAGTTAAATTGTAGTTTCCTTATTATTCTTTGATATTCTGTTTTATCTTCTACCCCCGAAGTATGTTCCCCTTCCCCAGCTTTGATTGCTTGTTACAGGTTTACTTTTCTGCCATATAGTATATAACTGCACAGGTTTATTTGGAGCCTGGTCCTAGCCTCGTCACTACCTCGCCGGGGTTAGGCCAGACACTTACCAGCACATGGGTTTGGTTGTGTTGATGCTACACTATGCACTTAGGTGCAGATACCGGAGCAGTGTTTGAGCAGCAGCATTAGCTCGGGAGCCAGCCTTCAGTCCACCGAGACACCGAGGTAGCTTTGCAGGCGTCCGCAGGTCCGGCGTCCACTCTAACCTATTTTGTATTCTGTTATCTCATGTATTCGAGACAGACATATTATCTTTCTTTCAAACTGATGTATGTAGTATTCTTAGTAGTCCGTGGATGTTGTGACACCAGGTTCTGGGTAGAGACATGTATTGGTTTCTAGATATTTTGGTTTCATATTTATTTAAGACTTCCGCTAAAATTTTATTTTCCGTTGTTATCTAAATGCTTAATCATTGATAATTTAACTGGCTAAACATGTATTAAAATGAAAGAATTAATGGTTTCTAAGTTTATGGCTTGCCTAGCTTCTACGAGTAGGTGCCATCACGACTTTCGAGGGTGGGGATTTCAGGTCGTGACAAGTTGGTATCAGAGCTCTAGGTTACATTAGGTCTCACAACTCACGGACAAGATCAGTAGAGTCTAAGGGATCAGTACGGAGACGTCTGTATTTATCCCCAGAGGCTATGGAGTTAGGAAAAAGTCACATTTGTTCTTTCTTGTCGTGTGGTATTGTTTCTCCATACTGATTGCCTTTCTACTCTGTTCTTTTACAGATGACAAGAAAACACGCTTCCTCATCTACCGCTCAACAGCCCGAGCCCCCAACAGCAGCTCCTACGAGGGGCAGAGGGTGAGGCCGTGCTAGAGGCCGAGGTAGGGGCAGAGCTCAGCCCCGAGCAGCAGCACCAGTGGCAGAGCCTCATGTTGATTTTGACGAGGAGGTTCCAGCCCCAGCAGTTCTGGTGGGCCCCGCTCCGGTCCCAGAGGGGCTTATTGCTACCCCAGTCCTTTAGGATGCTCTGGTTCGATTAGTGGGCCTCATGGAGAGTGTCACCCGAGCAGGCTTGCTTCCTGTAGCACCAGCCACTTCTCAGGCTGGAGGACGAGCCCAGACTCCTGCTACTTGCACTCCGGAGCAGGTAGCTCCCCAGATTCATACTCTAGCGGTTCAGCCAGTTGGAGTAGTTCAGCAGGGTGTGGTAGCTTAGACCGGCAATGGAGCAGCTATGTCCCCGATGCTTTGTGGAGATTGGACAGATTCACCAAGCTCTTCACTACTACTTTCAGCGGTGCTTCTTCTGAGGATCCCCATGATTTTCTATATAGCTGCCACGAGGTTCTTAGGAACATGGGTATTGTTGAGACCAATGGGGTCGATTTTGCAACATTTCGCCTATCTGGATCTGCAAAGACTTGGTGGAGGGATTATTGCTTAGCTAGACCAGCTGGTTCGCCAGCCTTGACTTGGGAGCAGTTTTCAGTATTGCTTCTGGAGAAGTTTCTCCCCATTACTCAGAGAGAGGCCTATCGGAGGTAGTTCGAGTGCCTCCAACAGGGTTCCATGACTGTTATCCGGTATGAGACTAGGTTCATTGACTTAGCTCGCCATGCCCTTGTCATACTTCCTACCGAGAGAGAGAGGGTGAGGAAGTTTATTGGTGGTCTAATTCAGCTGATTCGCCTTTAGATGGCTAGGGAGACGGGGAGTGAGATCACTTTTTAGGAGGCGGCCAATATGGCACGTAGAGTCGAGATGGTTCTGTCGCATAGAGGTGGTCATGGGTCGGATAAGAGGCCCCGTCATTCAGGTAGATTTAGTAATACCTTGTCTGGAGGTAGATATTCATATGGTAGAGGCCATCCTCCTAGGCCCTTTCAGTTAGCTCTTCAGGTTTCTCACGGTGCTTCAGGTAGTCGTGGTCCTCCGATGCAGTATTCTGATCAGCAGTCCTTCAGTGCACCACCAGCACCTATCAGTGCACCACTGCGTCAGAGTTTCCAAGGTCGTCAGCCCCAGCAGCTGAGGCTTGTTTTACTTGTGGCGACATGAGGCACATTGCTAGGTATTGCCCTCGAGCTTCGAGCAGTTCTCCGCATCAGGGTTCTCGTGCTATGGTTCAAGCCCCAGGTGTTCCATAGGCCTCCCAGCCAGCTAGAGGTGGTGTAGAGGTGCTAGAGGTGGAGCTCAGGTCGCTATAGGTGGAGGCCAACCAGCTACAGGCCATCCCAGAGAGGTAGTTCAGGAAGGTGGGCCCCAGCCCCGATGTTACGCCCTTCCAGCCAGGCCCGAGGTGGAGTCTTCAGATGTAGTCATTACAAGTACTATTCTGGTTTGTGATAGAGATGCTTCGGTGCTATTTGATCTAGGGTCTACGTATTCATATGTGTCATCTTATTTTGCACCGTATTTGATCATGCCTAGTGATTCATTGAGTGATCCTGTTTATGTGTCTACACCGGTAGGTGATTCTATTATGGTTGATCGAGTCCACCGTTCTTGTATTGTGGTGATCGGGGGTCTTGAGACTCGTTTAGATTTATTGCTTTTAGACATGGTTGATTTCGATGTTATATTGGGGATGGACTAGTTATCACCTTACCACGCTATCTTGGATTGCCACGCTAAGACTGTGACCTTAGCTTTACTGGGTATGCCTCGTTTAGAGTGGAGTGGGACTCCTGGTCATTCTACCCGCAATGTTATTTTGTATGTGAAGGCTCGACGTATGGTCGAGAAGGGTGTTTGGCCTATCTGGCATATGTTCGTGATTCTAGTGCTGAGGTTCCCTCTATTGATTTTGTGCATGTTATTCGCGAGTTTCCTGAGGAATTCCCTTTAGACCTGCCGGGGATGCCACCCACTAGAGTTAAAAGAGTTGAAGGAGCAGTTGCAATACTTGCTTGAGAAGGGTTTCATTATACCTAGTGTTTCGCCGTGGGGTGCGCCAGTGTTGTTTGTTAAGAAAAAGGATGTGTCAATGAGAATGTGTATTGATTACCGGCAGTTGAACAAGGTTACAATCAAGAATAAGTATCCATTGCCGAGAATTGATGATTTATTCGATCAGCTTCAGGGTGCCAAGGTATTTTCAAAGATATACTTGAGATCTGGCTACCATCAGTTGAGGATTAGGGCCTCTGATGTCCCTAAGACAACTTTCCGCACTCGGTACGGGCATTATGAGTTCTTAGTTATGTCGTTCGGTTGACAAATGCCTCAGTAGCCTTTATGAATTTGATGAACCGAGTGTTCAGTCCTTATTTGGAATCGTTCGTGATCATCTTCATTGATGATATTTTGATATATTCCCGTAGATAGGAGGAGCACGAGTAGCATCTCAGAGTGATTCTTCAGACTCTGAAGGATAGTCAGTTATATGCTAAGTTCTTAAAGTGTGAGTTCTAGTTAAGTTCAGTTGCATTCCCAGGTCATATTATGTCAGCAGAGGGTATTCAGGTTGATCCGAAGAAGATTGAGGCAGTCAAGAACTCGCCTAGACCAGCATCAGCTACAAAGATTCGGAGTTTCTTGGTATTGGCAGGCTACTATCGTCGGTTCGTGGAGGGGTTTTCATGTATTGCAACCCCGATAACTAGGTTGACCCAGAAGGGTGCCCAGTTCAAATGGTCGGACGAGCGTGAGACGAGCTTTTAGAAGCTCAAGACAGCTCTGACTACGGCGTCAGTGTTGGTTTTGCCCACAGGTTCAGGGCCTTATACAGTTTATTGTTATGCTTCCCGTATTGGGCTTGGTATAGTGTTGATGCAGGATGGCAGGGTTATTGCCTATGCTTCGCGACAGTTGAAGATTCATGAGAAGAACTATCCAGTTCATGATTTAGAGTTGGCAGCCATTATTCACGCATTGAAGATTTGGAGGCATTATCTGTATGGCGTGGCATGTGAAGTGTTCATGGATCATAAGAGTCTTCAGTGTATGTTCAAGCAAAAGGATTTGAATTTGAGGCATAGGAGGTGGTTGGACTTGTTGAAAGATTATGACATTACCATCTTATATCACCCGGGAAAGGCCAATGTGGTGGCCGATGCATTGAGTAAGAAGTCAGTCAGTATGGGCAGTCTTGCTTATATTCCGGTCGGTGAGAGGCCGCTTGCTTTGGATGTTCAGGCTTTGGCAAATCGGTTTGTGAGGTTGGATATTTCTGAGCCTAGTCATGTATTAGCTTGCACGGTCGCTCGTTTTTCCTTATTGGAGTGTATCCGTGATCGGCAGTTTGATGATCCCTATTTATGTGTCCTTAGAGACACAGTGAAGTGTGGAGGTGCCAAGCAGGTTACCTTAGGTGATGGAGTTTTGAGATTGCAGGGTCAAGTTTGTGTGCCTAATGTGGATGGGCTTCGAGAGTTGATTTTAGAGAAGGCCTATAGCTCCAGGTACTATATTCATCCGGGCGCCGCGAAGATGTATCAGGATTTACGGCAACATTATTGGTGGCGTAGAATGAAGAAGGACATTGTTACATACGTGGCTCGGTGTTTGAATTGTCAGCAGGTTAAGTATGAGCATCAGAGGCATGGTGGATTGTTTCAGAGGATTGAGCTTCCCGAGTGGAAGTGGGAGTGGATCACTATGGATTTCATTGTTGGGCTCCCTTAGACTCGGAGGAAGTTCAACGCAGTTTGGGTCATTGATGATAGGCTGATCAAGTCAGCGCATTTCATTCCTGTGGCAGTCTCCTATTCATCCGAGAGGTTAGCTGAGATCTATATCCGGAAGATTGTTTGTCTTCATGGTGTGCCTGTGTCTATCATTTCGGACCGAGGTACGCAGTTTACCTCATATTTTTGGAGAGCAGTTCAGTGAGAGTTGGGCATTCAGGTGGAGTTGAGTACAGCATTTCATCCCCAGACGGACAGCCGGTCCGAGCGGACTATTCAGATTCTGGAGGATATGCTCCGAGCTTGTGTCATTGATTTTAGAGGCTCGTGGGATCAGTTTTTGCCTTTAGCAGAGTTTTCCTACAACAACAGCTACCAGTCGAGCATCCAGATGGCTCCTTATGAGGCATTGTATGGTAGGCGATGTCGATCTGCGGTTGGATGGTTTGAGCCGGGGGAGGCTCGGTTGTTGGGTACGGATCTGGTTCAGGAGGCCTTGGACAAGGTCAGGATCATTCGGGATAGGCTTCCTACAGCTCAGTCCAGGCAAAAGAGTTATGCAGACCGCAAGGTTCGAGATGTGGCTTTCATGGTCGGTGAGCGGGTATTGCTCCGAGTGTCGCCTATGAAGGGCGTGATGAGATTCGGGAAGAAGGGCAAGCTTAGCCCTAGGTTCATTGGTCCATTTGAGATTCTTGATCGAGTGGGTGAGGTGGCTTATAGACTTGCATTTTCGCCCAGCTTATCAGCCGTGCATCTAGTGTTTCATGTGTCCATGCTTGGGAAGTATCACGGCAATCCATCCCACGTGTTAGATTTCAGCACTGTTCCAGTTGGACAAGGACTTGTCTTATGAGGAGGAGCCGGTGGCTATTCTAGACTGGCAGGTACGTCAGTTGAGGTCGAAGAGTTTTTCTTCTATTCGTGTTCAGTGGAGAGGGCAGCCTCCTAAGGCATCGACTTGGGAGTCTGAGTCCGATATGCGGAGCCGTTATCCCCATCTTTTCCCCGACTCAGGTACTTCCTTCTTCTGTCCGTTCGAGGATGAACGGTTGTTTTAGAGGTGGAGAATGTGACAACCCAAAGGGTCATCACCTATTTTTAATTGAATTTTGAGTCTCCGAGGCCTTGAAAACCTCATTTAGAGTCGCCTCGATTTGCATGCGCAATCTGGCGCGTAGCCGGAAAGCTTAAATATGAAATTCTGTGAAAAATGATGAAATTTGGTTATAAAATGAGTAAATTTGACTTAGGTCAACATTTTTGAAAAATGAACCCGGACTCGTGATTCAACGGTCCTAGAGGGTACGTAGGAAAATATGGGACTTGGGCATATGCCCGGAATCGAATTCCGAGGTCCCAAGCCCGAGAAATGAATTTTTTAAGTGAAATTTTTTAAGCAAATTTGAAATTAAATTTGATTAGAACATGTTGGTATCGGGCCCGTATTTTGGTTCCGGCGCCTTGTACAGGTCTATTGTATGGTTTAAGTCATTTCTGTAAAATTTGGTTGAAAACGGAGTCCGTTTGACGTGATTCGGATCTAAATTGCTAAAGTTGATGTTTTATGAAGTTTGAGAAAAAATTCTTTGATTTTGAGGTTTAATTCGTTTCTTATGATGTTATTTTGGCGATTTGATCGCACGGATAAGTTTATATGATGTTGTTGAGTTAGTACGCGTGTTTGGTTAGGAGCCCCGAAGGCTCGGGTGTCATTCGGATGTGTTTCGGAAGGTTTCGGACTTGAAAAAAATATTGCAGGTTTTCCGGTTATGATTCTGATATGCCCTTCTTCGCATTCGCGGGAGAACCCTCGTGAACGCGATGTGTAAACTTTTGCTGAAGGAACTTCCTTCTACACGAACGCATAGACCAGGTCGCGAACGCGAGGCAGTGGGGGGCTATACCTTTGCGAACGCATTCCTGGCCACGCGAACGCGAAGGCCAAGTGGCCTGGGTAGGGGGAGGGATAGAAACCTTACGCGAACGCGACCGGTAGAAATCGAACGCAAGGGATCAAAAAGCTAAAGCTTCGCGAACGTGAGCCCCTTAACATGAACGTGAAGCCTAACAGCCTAACCCATCGCGAATGTGAGGGGTCTGTCGCGAACGTGTAGAATTAAATTGCCCACGGGATTTTTAAAAACCCAAAACAGAACACTTACGGGATTCCTAGGCGATCCTTGAAGCACTTTTTCACCAAAACTTCTTGGGTAAGTAATTTTTAACTCGTTTTCTTCCATTTTCATCAACATCTATTGAATTTCTAGGCCTAAAACATATTATTAAGGGTAGAAAATTAGGGATTTGGGTAGAGTTAGGGCTTTTTAATTAATTGTGATTTAGACCTCGTTTTGGGGTCGAATTATGAATATAATTATATAATTGGACTCGTGGGTGAATGGGTGATTTGATTTTGGTTCGAACCTCGTGTTTTGACCAAGCGGGCCCGGGGTCGATTTTTGGGTTTTTGAAAAAATGATTGGAAAGATATAATTAGACATTGGATTCGCTTTGTTTAGCATTTATTGATGTTATGAAGTCATTTATGTATAGATACAATTGATTTGGATCCAAATTCGAAAGGAAAAGCGGTAATTGAGGATTGAGTTGACCGTGGAAATTTGAGGTAAGTGTTCGGTCTAACCTCAGATTGAGGGATTAGGAGTTGAGTCTTACTTGCTACTTGCTTCTTATTAAGTACGACGTATAGGCATGGTGACGAGTATCTATACGTTGCTGTCAAGCATGACCGTGAGTCTTAAAATCTGAACGTTGTTGCGTTCTTAAATAACACTTCGGATGCTTTAATTAATGATCTTCTATATTGATCAAAGATTGATTTTATCCTCGTGGATCTTAGTTATGATTGAGTATTGTCAATGATTGAGCTGAGTACAAAATAAGTTAGGATTTGGTTATAGCTGATTCTCCCTTGCCAGGATGACTGTTTCGATATTGTTGTTCCCTTGCCGGGAAGTTTTTATATTGCTTTTGTTCCCTTGCCGGGATTTTTTGTAATTTTGTGATGACTTGTAAATGGGAGTGGGTGGTACACCTACCACAAGATATGACGAAATGGGAGCGGGTGGTACGCCTACCACAAGATATGACGAAATGGGAGCGGGTGGTACACCTACCACAAGATATGATGGAATGGGAGCGGGTGGTACGCCTACCACAAGATTGATAAAATGGGAGCGGGTGGTACGCCTACCACGAGAATTAATGAAATGGGAGCAGGTGGTACGCCTACCACGAAAATAATAAAATGGGAGTGGGTGGTACGCCTACCACGAGACATAATGAAATGGGAGCGGGTGGTACGCCAAGATATGAGAAATGGGATCGGGTTGCATGCCTGCAACAAGATGAAACTGAAAGTGAAAGTTGCCTTATTTCTCTTTATCTGTTCTAGAAGTTAAATTGTAGTTTCCTTATTATTCTTTGATATTCTGTTTTATCTGCTACCCCCGAAGCATGTTCCCATTCCCCAGCTTTAATTGCTTGTTACCTATTTACTTTTCTGCCATATAGTATATAACTGCACAGGTTTATCTGGAGCCTGTTCCTAGCCTCGTCACTACCTCACCGGGGTTAGGCCAGACACTTACCAGCACATGGGGTCGGTTGTGCTATGATGCTACACTCTGTACTTATGTGCAGATACCGGAGCAGTGTTTGAGCAGCAGCATTAGCTCGGGAGCTAGCCTTCAGTCCACCAAGACACCGAGGTATCCTTGCAGGCGTCCGTAGGCCCGACGTCCACTCTAACCTATTTTATATTCTGTTATCTCATGTATTCGAGACAGATAGCATTATCTTTCTGTCAAACTGATGTATGTAGTATTCTTAGTAGTCCGTGGTTGTTGTGACACCAAGTTCTGGGTAGAGACATGTATTGGTTTCTAGATATTTTGGTTTCATATTTATTTAAGACTTCCGCTAAAATTTTATTTTCCGTTGTCATCTAAATGCTTAATCATTGATAATTTAACTGGCTAAGCATGTATTAAAACGAAAGAGTTAATGGTTTCTAAGTTCATGGCTTGCCTAGCTTCTACGAGTAGGCGTCATCACGACTCCCGAGGGTGGGGATTTCGGGTCGTGACAGGTTCGGTTTGGATTGGTTTTTCCCTAAACAGAAACCAAACCAAGTAAGTCGGTTTTTCAAATATTAAAACCAATCCAAACCAATTAAGTCGGTTTTTTCTCGATTCGGTTTATGTCGGTTTTTCGATTTTTTTGGTTATTTGTCGATTTTTTCTTAAATATAAGACATACACTACCAAACACACATTTCGGCGACCACATTTTCAACATAACACTATCAAATCAATTGCCCTTTGAGAAATCTATTATTTACCAAGATATATTGATGATAATAGAATCAAATAGTGATGAATAATTTAAGGACTCAATTAAAAATATATTATTTTTATCATGAAATAGATTCTTACACTTAAAAAAAGAAAACTACCAATTAAACTAGAATGTAAAGGTAAAGAATTGTACTAAAAGTGTAAACGATTAATATTTACTATAAAATTTTTAAAACTTTGTATAAAATTATATATATATATATATATATATATATATATATATACATATATATATACATATATATATATATATGTATGTATAGGTGTAATAATAAATTTAAAATAGCTACTCCTATATTCGGTTTGGTTCGGGTTTTTTTAATTAAAACCAAAATTAAACCAAATTTGATCGGTTTTTAAATTTTAAAACCAAAACCAAACCAAATAAGAACAAGTTCTTATTTGACATTGAGTTATGTGTTGGATTATTGAAATTTGAAGAACAAGTTCATATTTTAAAACTTAAGATTCAAAATCTGAAGTTGCATTAAAGAGATTGAACTACTTAATATTTGAATTTCTAAAGTTGCATTTGAAAGATAGAAGAACTTCAGATTTGATGTTTGAAGTTGAATTGAAAAGATTGAACTACTTAAGATTGGAACTTCTGAAGTTGAATTTGAAAGTTAGAAGAATTTAGGATTTGATTTATGAAGTTGCATTGAAAAGATTGAATTTGAGCTATTACAATTTATAAAATTTTGTATAATGCGAGTATAATTGTGATGACCCAAAATTTCATCTTTAAATTAAATAATCATCTCGGTATTTTAAGACCTTGAAAAGCGGTATCAATAATTCCTCGACTTACGTGCGCAATCCGTATAATTTTCCGGAAGGTTTTTATGTGAAAAATGGATTCACCCTCGGGAGTCGTGATGGCGCCTACTAATGAGAGTTAGGCAAGCCAATCCTTAACTACCTTTTCATTAACAAATTACTTCTTTTAACAATTATCAGTGATAGCATGAAAACAACGAAATTAAATAAATAAGCGGAAAACCTAAATTAAATAAGCTGAACAATAATGCGAAAGTCAATATATGCCTCTACCCAAGAACTGGTGTCACATCACTCACGAACTACTAAGAGTACTAAATACAACCGTTTGAAAGAAATATAACACTGTTTGTCTCGAATACATGAGATAACAGAATGAAATATAAGATAGAGGAGACGCGGGGCATGCGGACGCCTACAAGGCTACCTCGGTGTCTCGGTGGACTAAAGGTTGGCTCCCGTGCTACTACTGTTGTCCAATACCTGGATTTGTGCAAAAAAGCACAGAGTGTAGCATCAGCACAACCGACCCCATGTGATGGCAAGTGCCTAGCCTAACCTCGGCGAAGTAGTGACGAGGCCAGGACCAGACTATCAAATAACCTGTGTAGTTCAAATATCTATATGTACAGCGGAAAAGAAGTACAGGAAATAATAAGTCAATGTGGGAAGGGGAAACATGTTGTGGGGAGGTAACAGTTCCAAATAGAAAACCTCAATAAAAGAAAGAAACAACAAAGCCAGAATATTTACAAGAATCAGAATTCAACGATTTGCACGACATCACCCTTCGTGCTTTTACTCTCGTCCTCACCCAAACAATATTTATAATAAAAATGTGCACGGCATCACCCTTCGTGCTTTTATTCTCGTTCTCACCAAATCAATCGTATCATAATAATGTGCACGGCATCACCCTTCGTGCTTTTACTCTCTTTCCTCACCACATAGTCAATGAATATCGATATGGAATGGTACATCGTACGGCACGGCATCACCCTTCGTGCTTTCCAATCTTTCCTCACAATAGCAAACAATGCACGGTATCACCCTTCGTGCTTTAACACTCTTCCTCACCCAAACAACAATCACAAACAAAGGAGCAAGGGAGTAGACAAATAATGGTAGAAATCCCGGCAAGGGAATACAATTAAACAGCTAAATCCCGGCAAGGGAACAATATCAATAAATCTCAACATCCCGGTAAGGGAGATAATCAACAAAGCAACAAACATCCCAGCAAGGGAACAATTCAATAACTCTTTCTCTTTCTTTCACTTCTTACTTTATAACTCACTTTACCACTTGAGTCAATGCTCCAAAGGGTTCAATTATCTCATATACTTTCACAATTCGTATTATAACTCGAGCCAATGCTCCTCGAAGTTCAAAGATCACAATTTCTTTCACATGCTTTTTACAACATATAGAAATCATCATTTAGGGCATGAAAGATACAACAAAAATCAGAATATCCGCAATATAAAGACTCACGATCATGCTAGACACCAACGTATAGATACTCGTCACTATGCCTATACGTCGTACTCGACAATTAGCACGTAGCAAATAAGACTCAACTCCTAATCACTCAAGCTAAGGTTAGACCAAATACTTACCTCAAACTTCCACGGCCAAATCAATCCTCAATCACCACTTTTCCTCTCGAATTTGGCTCCAAATCGATTGTATCTATACAATAATGACTTTAATACATCAATAAATGCTAAGCAATTCGAACCCAATGCCTAATTATAGCTTTCCAAGCATTCTTCCCAAAAATCGACCCCGGGTTGCTTGGTCAAAACACGAGGTTCAGACCAAAATCAAATCACATATTCACCCACGAGCCCGAATATATAATTTGTTTTCAAATTCGACCCCAAAACGAGATCTAAATCAAGAAAAATCAAAAAACCCTAACTCTACTCAATTCCCTAATTTCTACCCTTAATTACATGTTTTAAGCCTAGAAATTCAATAGATGTTGATGAAAAAAATGAAGGAAACGAGTTAAAGATTACTAACCCATGAGTTAATGGTGAAAAGATGCTTTAAAAGTCGCCCTAGAACTTTGGAGAATAAGGAGTTTGTGAAGTTTTCGTGATGGGTCAGGCTGCAATGGCCTTCGCATTCGCAGACAGCGGCTCGCATTCGTGAAGCAGGAACTGCTCGAGCCTCGCGTTCGCGTTCAAGAGACCGCGTTCGCGGTTAACAACTTGGTGGCCCCTCCCCTCAACCTTATGCGTTCGCGAGTGGAAGGACGCATTCGCGAAGGGTCTTCCCCCCCCCCCAGCTTCGCGTTCACGTCACAACCTTCACGTTCGCGAAGAAGACTTTGGGCACCTGGGATCTTTGCCTTACGCATTCGCGAAGGGGACCACGCGAACGCGAAGGGTAAAATACCTGGGCACTGACTGCAGAAAATCGGCAACTTCTCTTAAACTCAAAACTTCCCGAAACACACCCGAGCCCTCGGGGCTCCTAATCAAGAATACGTACTAACTCAACAACATCATACGAACTTATCCGTGCAATCAAATCGTCAAAATAACCTCAAAAACAATGAATCAAACCACAAAATCAAAGGATTTTTCTCAAACTTCATAAAACATCAACTTTAGCAATTTAGGTCCGAATCACGTCAAACGGACTCCATTTTCAACCAAATTTTACAGAAATGACTTAAACCATATATAAGACATGTACCGGGTTCTGGAACCAAAATACGGGCCCGATACCATCGCTTTCTAATCAGATTTCATTTCAAAATTACTTAAACAATTTCAAAAAATAATTTTACTTAAAAAATTCACTTCTAGGGCTCGGGACCTCGGAATTCGATTCCGGACATACGCTCGAGTCCCATATTTTCCTACTGACCCTCCGGGACCGTCAAATCACGGGTCCGGGTCCGTTTACCCAAACTGTTGACCGAAGTCAAATTTATTCATTTTAAACTCAAAACTTAGCATTTTTCACAAAATTTCATATTTACGCGCCCGGGCTGCACACGCAAATCAAGGCGGCTCTAAATGAAGTTTTTAAGGCCTCGGAAGCACATAATGGATAAGAAAACAGGTGATGACCCTTTGGGTCGTCACAGCTTTAAAACTCAACTGAGTTGACTTTGGTCAACATTTTGAGCAAACGAACTCAGATAAAAGTTTTGACCATTCTGGTAGTTCCATATCGTGATTTGGAACTTGGTCATATTCCTGAAATTGAATTCGGAGGTTCCTAGATCAAATTATCGCCATTTAACGGAATCTAGAAATCTAAGGCTAAAGATTTCTTAAGTTTGACCGGAGATTTGACTTTTGAGGAAAAAAAACCCCGGAATAAAATTTTGATAATTCCAATAGTTTCGTACGGTGATTTTGGACTTAGGAACATGTTCGGATTTGGATTTGGAAGTCTGTAGGATAATTCGGCACATTTTGGCGAAAGTTGGAAAATACAAGATTTTTGGAAAGTTTGACTGAGGGTTGACATTTTGATATTGGAGTCGGAATCCAGTTCTGAAAATTTTCATAGCTTCGTTATGTCATTTATGACTTGTATGCAAAATTTGAAGTCATTCGGACTTGATTTGATAGGTTTTTGCATCGAATATAGAAGTTGGACGCTCTTAGATTCATTAGGCTTGAATAAGGTTGTATTGTGGTCCGGGCCAAACGGGCCTGGGCTTTGGTGGGCCGAGCTTTGGCGGTCCTGGGCCTAACGGGCCAAATGAGTGGAACCGGCCCACTACGGTCCTAAGCCCACATGGTCCCAGACTAAATAGGCCGGGCCCGTGGGCCTAAACGGGCTTTTTCGTTCCGGGCTATTTTTTTATTTTTTTTATCTAAGGCAATTTCTTGTAAACTATATATGTATATACTAATATAAATTACTTATATATAGTTATACAAATATATATAGTATGTATATATAATTATATATTGCCTTATATAATATATATATATATATAGTGTCTTATATATAGCTTATATGTATGTGTATATATATATAGTTCAAATTAAAGTTTAGATTTAATACTCTGTATCAAAGCTGCAAGTTAAAGTTTACATTTAATACTTCAAATTAAAGTTCAATACCTTCAATATAATACTTCAAATTAATCTAACAAACTAGAACATTAAGCATAATACGTCTAATAATTTTAAAATAACACAAATTATCTCAAATCAATTTAAAATCTTAAATACGAATGTCTGGAGAATGCGCAAGACAACTCTTTATATGCCTCCTTAAAGAGCATGTGCCCTCCTTTCGACGACGAGTGTAGACTCGACCACAGTTCTTGCACTTTATTATGTAAACTTCTTCATTTTCTTCTACCACATTAAAGTGTTCCAAAATAAATGGGTGCAATCTAGAATCACCGGGCATGATTTAACTTGAATTAAGAATTAGAGTCGTATGACTATTTTGGAGGCCGATTTGAGCGAAAAAGGCATTGCGAGTAAGATTTTGCTCGGATTGAGGTAAATAACGGTTATAAATCTGGTCCTGAAGGTATGAAACCCCAAACATTGTGTCGTATAACTATTTTGGAGGTGATGCACATGCTAGGTGACGGGCGTGTGGGCGTGCAACGTAGGGATTGGGACTTGGTCCGTCCCACGAGACTATGGAATTAATTGGCCTATTGTTTAATACATGTCCCCTCTGTTTTCATAGAAATTGACTGTACTTCATGTTAGAAATCATGTTTAGGCCTTATGTGATCACCGTTGAGACCTGCGAGGTCGTGTACTTACTGAATTAACTGCTAATTGTTGTTTTGTACTCAGTCATAGCTTTTCTTGCTTATTATGTCTTCGTCTCTTGTTGTTCATTGTTGATACATGACATTACCTCTGTTTGGGCTATTTATATGATTTTGAGAGCCCGAGACACTGGAGAGATTGATGACCGAGTGAGGCCGAGGGCCTGATCTGTGAGGATATTTATGGGATTGAGCTGCACGTCGCAACATGTTGTTATTGATTTATGACTGAGTGAGGCCGAGGGCCTGATCTGTGAGGATATTTATGGGATTAGGCTGCACGCCGTAGCATGTTGTTACTAATTTATGATTGAGTGAGGCCGAGGGCCTGAGTGATTTATGCCACGAGGTGGCTTGTTATAGCGCTTGGGCTGAAGGAGCCCCTCCGGAGTCTGTACACACCCCCAGTGAGCGCAGGTACCTACTGAGTGCGAGTGCCGAGTGCTGAGCGACTGGGAGGAATGAGTGAATGTGAGGAATGAGTGATTGTGAGGTTGGAGTGAATGGGAGGACAGAGTGATGTTATTCTGAGAAAATACATTTACTTCATTACTATGGCATCGCAGATGTCATATCATTGTTTTGAAAATTATTGGAAGATATTATTTACTGCTCAGTCAAATTTGATATCTGGTTTATTGAGTACGTACTGATGTGACTTAAACTGTTAAATTGAAAGTATCACTACTCTTATTTGAAAGTTATTGAGATAATTGTATTTGCATAGCTCGTCACTACTTCTCAGTTCCTTATTTATTTCTGTTACTTACTGAGTTGGTGTACTCACATTACCCCCAGTACCTCGTGTATAGATCTAGACACTTCTGGTCACGGCGGTTGCTGATTGTGGAGTCAGACTCATGAGACTATTGAGGTAGCTGCATGGCGTTCGCTGACCTTGACTCTCCTTTCCTTTCATGTTGTACTGTTCTATATTTCAGACAGTGTTTTATTAGTCGGATGTTGTTATCATTCAGATGCTCATGCACTTAGTGACATCAGGTTTTAGGGATGGATTATTTAGTACTTTTGGAGTTATATTCTGTTCTAAAAGTTTTTATTTAATATTAACTGCTTCCGCCTTTATTTAAAAGTTCTATTGTGTTGAGATGTTGAGTTGAGGCTTGCCTTGTACCACGATAGGCGCCATCACGACGGGTGAGATTTTGGGTCGTGACAATAACTTTAATGATTGCCCCAAAGTAGCTAAACCTCGAGTGATTTGCACAAATAGGATTATTTCCATCGCCGTTTAGACTTTGTCCTTATTCAAGGAAGTTGAACAAAAATAACCTTGAAGTATAACTTTAATATACAAGTCTTGTCGAATTAACAAACTTGCTTTGTTTGTAAGTTACCAAAAAGTCTTATATAAAAACTTTTTGTAAGAAATTTCTTGAAAAATGGAGCTAAGTTGAACCATCCACAAAAATAAAGGAATAAATACGTACAGCTTATGAAATTACTTTGTCTTTTATCTTTGTCTATATGAATCTCTAGTAGTCTAGTACATAAATTTAGTACATACGAAAAAGAAAAAAGCATAACTTAGATACAAAGGCATAAATCACAATAGGGAAGAATTTCACCAATTAATCAGAGCATTTAACTTGCGTGTTTGTGTTAGATATAATTGATTGAAAGTCAGTGTAAGGTAATAACATGTTAAAGTTTTATTAATAATTTTGAGCAACGTAATATTAGTAATTAACTACTAATTCCTCCTTTCCAGTTTGTATATGAGCAGTGCTACAGCCACCTCTATTTATTAGGTTTAAGAAACGACGCCTTCTTTTAAAATACAATTTTATATGAAGATAGAAAATTATATTCCCTAGAAAATCATAATGTTACCCTCTTTTTCCTTGTCCTTCTATTTTTGTGATATATTTGTACCTTTTAAAAAAATTAATTTTAAAAAAGATTTGATGAAATGTTCTAGAATTTTTATTGATTATTTGTTTGGTGAATTAAAGAATAATTTTAAATTATAATTTCACTATAATAGGAGCTCTCAAATGATTTATTAAATTAGTCGAAGCAATATTCCAAAATAAAATAGAGGCAGAAGTGACTTACCCTAAAATCTATTGCTAGTCTTATTGATTTTGTGAAATGTATATATTAAAAAAAACTATTAGAAAAGGAATAAAAACAAACAAGCATCCTAAAAACTGCGACTCAATAGAAAAAGAAGTTAAATTAAGTGCTTTTTTAGATCTAACACATGGACATTATTAATTAGCATAATTACATGAAGATATGATTCCTAACTATAGAAGACGTGCAAGAATAATGTCAACAGTTTTTAAAAAGGGGAAACATTTATCTGTATTAAATTTTTTACATCAAGTCAAACAATTTAATTTTAGTCAAATTAAGGTAATAAGTATGTGTGTGTATTTATATATATCAATTAATCATGATTAGATAATAAAACTTGATATATATATTATGTATTTACAGAATGAATGTAAACCGACTCCATCTTTTCTTTATTCATAGAGAAGGGAATAAACTATTGTTGGGCGACATGAATAACCTAGTGTAAAAAGGAAAAAGAGAATTTGCATTTGTTTTTTCAATGGTTCTTAATGTAAAACATTATTCCCATACTATATGAAAAGCCTAGTGTGAACAGACAAGGAAGAAAGAATTTAAATTATTCTCTTGCTAGGATTCTTAAACTAAAAGCCTAATAGGATTTGGTACTCTTTTATTAAAGTAATCATGCTTTAATGTGAGTTATACACATCAAATTTTTTATAATAATAAAGTTATTCTTTACTTGCTAAAAGGTCTCGATCTCCCTTGAAAGCTAAGTTAGCCACGTATCCTAGGCCACAAAGTGACAGCTAATAATATTTTTAAGTTTCCAAATATGATGAGGAAAAAAGTGGAAAATTATCTTCTTTATATTTGTAGAAAATACTTATGAAAGTAATTGCAGACACATAATATTTCAACTCTCTGGGATGTTAGCTTTATTCATCGTTTTTAAAATAAAATAAAAAAATAAAAATTCACCCGGTCAATACGAAATTACTGAATTGCAATTCATAAATTAGAACTTTTACCCAAATAATGATACTTTAGTAACTTAAAAGCTTTAAATAAACTTTGTAGGTTATCTTAGTTGGGAAGAAATTCCCTACGATTCGTTTATCTTGAAGTAATAATGTAAATAGCATCTAGTTGGCAGATTACCTATATATTACCAAAATAAATGCTAAATTCAAACATAACTGATTGTATAAGATCCTATTATTTATTACAGAGTAGGAATAAGATTTTTTTTAATTCAAGCAGAATTACACATTCTATTACGTAAAACACGTACAAATAAATCGTTACATATGATATATAATTGTCACGACCCAAATGGCCACTATAAGTATTGTGACGGCACTTAGAGCCCATTTGGCTTAGTTGATTTAGAGTAGCCGATAAGCATTAGGTGCTGAAAAGCACTTTTAAGTGCATTAGCAGTTACGTGTCTGGATAAAAGTGCTGAAATTAATAATATTGCAGCTGAAGAACCGAGTATATGAAAAGTTTTGTTTTTAAAAGAAGTATTTTAGGGATAGAATAATAAATTTTGGTCAAACTTAAAGTGCTTATAAGCTGAAATTTGATAAGTTGGGGGAGACCAACTTATGGCTTTTGGCTTATTTTTGGCTTATAAATACTTAACTTATAAGCACTTTTAATTTTACCAAACGCGTCGATAAGCCAAAAAGTACTTATAAGCCAGTTTGACCAGATTATAAGCTTAGCCAAACACCCTCTTAGTCTCTAAGACTAAGTAAGCCGTTTATAATAACAATTCAAGCCATTTTTTTAGGATAATCGAAACCAACAACGAAATAAAGATACAATCTCCCAAAACTGGTAGTACTGAGTCACGAACTCTAACTTAATACATGAAATGATCTGAAGAAAATTAAATATACATTACTGCTCGAATAATAATTAACAGTACGATAAGAAGGAAAGACTCCAAGGGACTGCGATGACCAAACAGCCCTACCTTGAATCCTTGCGATCACACTCTAACTCTGTCCGAGTCCTATATCTCCAATACCTGGCTCTGTACAAAAAAAAAATGTACAGAAGTGTAGTATGAGTACACCACAACGGTACCCAGTAAGTATCAAGACTAATCTCGGTAATAATAATAATAATAATAATAATAATAATAATAATAATAATAATAATAATAATAATAATAATAATAATAATAATAATAATAATAATAATAATAATAATAATAATAATAATAATAATAATAATAATAATAATAATAATAATAATAATAATAATAATAATAATAATAATAATAATAATAATAAGAATCAATCAATGATATAAACAACAAGGCAACAAGAACACCAATAATATTGCTCAAACGAATAAGGAACACAAATAAAGCAAATCAATCAAGTTACTCAGATATATGTCTTTCAAATGCAAGTACTTCAATAAAATCCTTAGGATATAATCCTGCCAAATAAATATATATTTCAAAAATACTCTTTTAAATAATTAGCTTTCAACAAAAATTCTTTCAAATAATATTTTTGGAATATAATTCCTTCAAATAAATGTCACATAATGACACCTCACTTCCTAATCACACAATACGGGTCTCGGTCCACTTTCATATTTCCACGGCACCTCGTGCCCATATTTATTTCATAACTGCACGGATAACTCACGTGCCAAAAATATCAATATATATATATAAATCTGCACAATCAATTTATTTTAGAAATAGTTTGAGTGAAGAAAATGACATTGTACTTAAATTAAAGTATTAGATAAAATACTGATTTGGATATAAAAATTATTAAATTAAAATATAATGGTAATTTCTTTTATTAAAACAACTCAATCATCAAAAATTATTAAATCCAAAAATATAAATCTTTAAAGTCTCGTACTAAAAAGTCAAGCCAACACAATGCAATAAGGAGCGCAAAACACATAATCATAAAGTCAATTAGTACATCACGGAAGAAGACAAGAATTTACATATTAATGAAATAAAATCACCAAAGACAAGAACATAAATAAAGAAATATCAACGGGGCACTCTCGAGGTACCGCCTCGTAGTCCCAAATCATAAATAAACTCACAATATCCCATATCCTTATATCACCGCGGGAGCCTTCACATATAATTTTAAAGAAAATATTTTTTCCCGAAATAGCATCCCGCATTTTAGCCACCCTTATCATACCACATGACTTCTAGTAGATCCCCTACTAGCCACGTGTTTCAAGCCACCCTTATCTCACCACATGCATTTCAACACCCTGGCCTTATATCACCGCATGCGTATCAATATCACAATATTTCACAAATCGCACCTCAAGTGCTCAAATATCACAGCATAATACAACTTGCACCTCAAGTGCCCAATTATCGCAGCAAAATACAACTTGCACATCAAGTGATGACAACTTGTCACGACCCAATCCCTGAACCCGATCGTGATGGCGCCTCTCGCGGAGACAAGGCCAGCCAGACCAAAATGGAACACCTCTTTTAAACAGTTAATCATCATCAACAATAGTAACATATAATATAATATTCATAAATTGCAGAATTTAACGATAATAACAGCAGGAATCATCCCGACACAGCCCAAATTGGGGTGTCACAAGTCATGAGCTACTATAGAATCTGCTATAGGTCTACAAGTACGGAATCCGATACACCAGTCTGAAGAAAACATAAATGATAGAGGATAAGAGAGACAAGGGGCTGCGGACGTCAACAACTACCTCGTAACTCCAAATCACTGCCAAGCCTGGAAGGAATCAGCGCTCAGGTACGGACTCTGCTATACCTAAATCTGCACACACGGTGCAGAGAGTAATGTGAGTACTCTGACTCAGTGAGTAATAATTACAAATAATGGCTGAAAGTATGAAAACACGTAAAGGCACAAAGCAATTCCATATCAAGTAGTAAAATCACTTAAAGCAGTAAATCAGTGAAGAAATCAAATGATATTCCTTTTTAAAACAAGTAAGACAGGTAATTTAACAAGTAATTAACAAGTAGAAATTCGCCCCTCGGGCATAGTATCAATCGCTCAGCATAGTATCAGCCCCTCGGGCTCACTCTTAGTACAGTATCAGCCCCTCATGCTACCTCACAATCACTCAGCATAATGGTCAACCATTGTTACCTGACCAAATTGCATCATACAGTGTCATTGTTACCACTGTTTCAAATCACATGGGTACCCGCGCTCACTGTGGGTGTGCAGACTCCGGAGGGTCCCCTTACGGCCCAAGCGCTATATCAAGCCACCTCGTGGCATCATCACTCAGCATGTCCTCACATCACTCAAGCCACCGCATGGCATAAATAGTATCTCAGGCCCTCGGCCTCATATCACTCAGCATATCCTCACATATGGCCTTCGGCCTCACTCAGTCCAGAAATCATCATAAGCCCCTTGGGCATTAGTAAAACAGTAGTTCTCAGCCCAAAACATGATGTAGAAATGTCATTTAAGTTTCAAATTTGAGTAAAAGTGGTTGAGTTTGTAAAATAGTAGATATCAACAAGACTGAGTTCAAATAATAAGTCAAGCAGTGAGGAAACAGTGATAAAAATCCCCGAAGGGTTCAAATAGTTGGCACGAAGCCCAAATATGGCAATCAGCCCAAATCATGATGATAACAAATGAATTTAAGTCAAATATTCAGTAAAGTCATCAATCGGGATGGACCAAGTCACAATCCCCAGTAGTGAAAGACCCCACGCTCATCATCCAGCGCATATCTTGCCTCAATATAGCACTACGATGTGCAAATCCGGGGTTTCAAACCCTCAGGACATCATTTACAACCATTACTCACCTCAAACTGGCTAATTCTCTAGCTCGCGTTGCCTTTGCCCCTCAAATTGGCCTCCACGCGCATCGAATCTATCCGAAATCAGAACGAATACGTCACAATATGCTAAGGGAACAAAGCCCAAGCGAAAACATTCGAAAAATATCAAAAATCTCGAAATTAGCAAAACCCGAGCCCCGGGCCCACGTCTCGAAATCGGGTAAAATTTACATTTTCAGAATCCTCATACCCTCACGAGTCTAACCATACCAAAATTATCCAATTCCGATACTATTTGGTCCTTCAAATCATCATTTTACATTTTTGAAAGGTTTCACAATTTTCTTCCCAAATTCCATCTCAAATCACGAATTAAATGATGAATTCAGTGATAGATTCATGTATTCTAGCCAAATCTGAGTTAAAATCACTTACCCCGATGAATTTCTTGAAAAACCTTCGAAAAATTGCCAAAATCCGAGCTCTCTAGGTCAAAATATCAAATAAAACCCAAAACCTTATATTTATATAGAGTACCCTTCAGGTCAAACTCATGCGGTCACGTCCCACTTCATGCGGCCCGCGTCCCTCTCCATGCGGCCGCACGCTATGGTCACGCGGTCCGCGTTAGTGAAGTTCAGAGAAGCTGCCAAACTCATTCATGCGGCCGCACCACAACTTTGTGCGATCCGCGCCAGTCTTCATGCGGCCGCATTCCGTCTTTGTGCGGTCCGCATCACCGCGTGGTTCACGCGAAGCCTACCGCGGCAGCACCCCTGCAGTCCTCTTGGACCTGCTATAGCTGCTGCATTTTTTGGTTATATTTTTCAACTCCAAACTTCCCGTTAGCCATCCGAAATCACCCCGAGGTCCCCGGGACCTCAACCAAAAGCACCAACGCATCCTAAAACATCCCCCAAACTCGTTCCAATCCTCAAAACACCTCAGACAACATCAAAACCATCAAATTACATCGAGTTCAAGTCTAAGAACTCCAAGAACTCTTGAATTATGCTTTCGATCAAAAGGTCTATCAAATCTCGTCCGAATGACCTGAAATTTTGCACACACATCCCAAATGACACAATGAAGCTACTGCAACTCTCGGAATTCCATTCCGACCCCTATATCAAAATCTCGCCTATCAACCGGAATTTGCCAAAATATCAATTTCGCCAATTCAAGCCTAAATCTTCTCTACAACTCCAAAACCCATTCCGATCGCGCTCCTAAGTCACAAATCACCTCCTGAAGTTAACCGAATCATCGGAACTCCCTTCCGAGCCTTATAACACATAAGTCAACATCCGGTTGACTTTTCCAACTTAAGCCTTCTTAAAAAAGACTAAGGGGTCGTTTGGTAGGATGCATTAGATAAAATAATGCATGCATTAGCTTTGTGTATTAATAATACATTGTTTGGTAGACATTTTGAACCTATGCATTAGTTATGCAAGCATTAGTTATACATCCTATTTGGTATTATCCTATGCATAACTAATGCATAGAAAACAATGGTATTAGCAATGCAATGGATTTTAATGCATGCGTTAGCTTAGTTAAAGACAAAATTGTCCTTCAACATTTATGCTTGATTACAATATGCTAGTTATTATATTGATGGAAGTTTAAAATAATCCAAATAGTGAGATATGAAATTATATCCCTAGTAAATAAATAAATACTTAGCATATTTCCTTTTTTATAGATAAATATTTAGTTCTATTTTACATATAGGTAGACAAATTAAATAATTTTTTTAAAACTTTTTGCGATAAAAATATTTCTCAACATATGTTTCATTTAGAAAGTTGTGATGGACTAACTGTGAGGGCATTTTTGTAAACAAACAATTCTTTTAGAAATTGCACAATGCTTTAATACATCAAACCAAACAATGGATAAGAAATATGTCAGCATAACTAATACCAGCATAACTAATGCAAGCATAACTAATACCAGCATTACTAATACACCATATTCAGCATTATTCTTATGCACCCTACCAAACGACCCCTAAGTGTCTCATTTCTTACCAAATCCTCTCCGAACTCGAACTAATAAACTCGATCACATAAAACACGGATAACGAAGCGTAAAGAAGCTGAAATGGGGGAAATGGAGCGGTAACTCATGAGACGACTGGCCGGGTCGTCACATCCTCCCCAACTTAAACAAACGTTGGTCCTCGAACGAGTCAAGAAACATACCTGAAGCCTCAAACAGATGAGGATATCTGCTCCGTATCTCCCGCTCGGTCTCCCAGGTAGCCTCCTCCATTGCACCTTCTCTGAAGCTATATCCTTTGACCTCAATTTCCGAACCTGGCGACCCAAAATAGCTACTGGCTCCACATCAAAGGTCAAATCATCATCCAACTGAACCGTGTTGTAGTCCAAAACATGAGATGGATCCCCATTATACTTCTGGAGCATAGAGACATGAAATACCGGATGCACACTCGATAGGCGGGGTGGCAAAGCAAGCTCATAAGCCACCTCCCCAATCCTCCGAAGCACCTCAAAAGGCCCAATGAACCGAGGACTCAACTTGCTCTTCTTCCCAAATCTCATAACACCCTTCATGGGCGAAACCCTCAGCAAGACCTTTTCACCGACCATGTAGGACACATCTCGAACCTTCCGGTCCGCATAACTCTTCTGACGTGACTGTGCTGTACGAAGCCTCTCCTGAATCACCTTCACCTTCTCTAAGGAATCCTGAACCAAATCTGTCCCCAATAGTCTAGACTTGCCGGGCTCGAACCAACCAACCGGAGATCTACACCGCCTCCCATACAAAGCCTCATATGGAGCCATCTGAATACTCGACTGGTAGCTGTTGTTGTAAGCAAACTTTGCAAGTGGTAGAAACTTATCCCATGAACCTCCAAAGTCAATAACACAAGCACGCAACATGTCCTCCAATATTTGAATGGTACGCTCGGACTGTCCGTCCGTCTGAGGATGAAACGTTGTGCTCAACTCTACCTGAGTACCCAACTCTCTCTGCACGACTCTCCAAAACTGCGAAGTAAACTGAGTACCTCTATCTGAGATGATGGAAACAGGAACGCCATGCAACCGAACAATCTCCCAGATATAAATCTCTGCCAACCGCTCTGAAGAATAGGTGGTACACACAGGAATGAAGTGCGCAGACTTGGTCAGCCGATCCACAATCACCCAAATAGCATCGAACTTCTTCAAAGTACGAGGAAGTCCAACCACAAAGTCCCTAGTAATTCTCTCCCACTTCCACTCGGGAATAACCATCTGCTGAAACAAGCCACCCGGTCTCTGATGCTCATATTTCACCTGCTGACAGTTGAGACACCGAGCTACAAATCCCACAATATCTTTCTTCATTCTTCTCCACCAATAGTGCTGCCTCAAATCCTGATACATCTTCGCGGCACCTGGATGAATGGAATACCGTGAGCTATGGGCCTCCTCCAAAATCATCTCTCTAAGCCCATCCACATTGGGCACACAAATCCGGCCCTGCATCCTCAACACACTATCATCACTGACGGTCACATCTCTGGCATCATCATGCTGGACTCTGTCCCTAAGGAGAAGCAAATGCAGATCATCATACTGGCGCTCTTTGATGCGATCATATAAAGAAGACCGAGAAACCACACAAGCCAACACCCGACTGGGCTCCGAAATATCCAACCTCATGAACCGATTGGCCAAGGCCTGAACATCAACTGCAAAGGGTCTCTCCTCAACTGGAATATATGCCAAACCCCCCATACTCACTGCCTTTCGGCTCAAAGCATCGTCCACCACATTGGCCTTTCCCGGATGGTACAATATAGTGATATCATAATCCTTAAGCAACTCCAACCATCTCCGCTGCCTCAAATTAAGATCCTTTTGCTTGAACAAATGCTGAAGACTGCGATGATCAGTGAACACCTCACAAGATACGCCATACAAGTAATGCCTCCAAATCTTCAATGCGTGAACTATGGCAGCCAACTCCAAATCATGAACGGGGTAGTTCTTCTCATGGGGCTTCAACTGCCGAGAAGCATAAGCAATAACTCTACCCTCCTGCATCAACACACAACCAATCCTAACTCTTGAAGCATCACAATACACAGTATATGAACCTAAAGCTGATGGCAAAACCAACACTAGAGCTGTGGTCAAGGCTGTCTTGAGCTTTTGAAAGCTCTCCTCACACTCGTCCGACCATACGAATGGAGCACCCTTCTGAGTCAACTTGGTCAAGGGCGATGCAATGGATGAAAATCCCTGAACAAACCGGCGATAATAGCCTGCTAACCCAAGAAAGCTACGAATCTCTGTGGCTGAGGACGGTCTGGGCCAACTCTGAACCACCTCTATCTTCTTCAGATCAACTTGTATACCCACGCTGGACACCACGTGCCCCAAGAAAGCCACTGAACTGAGCCAAAACTCACACTTGGAGAATTTTGCATAAAGCTTCTCCTCCCTCAGTCTCTGCAACACAACTCTCAAATGCTCCGCGTGCTCCTCCCGACTACGCGAGTACACCAGAATATCATCAATGAATACAATAACGAACGAATCCAGATAAGACCGAAATACACTGTTCATCAAATGCATGAATGCTGTTGGGGCATTGGTTAGCCCGAAAGACATAACAAGAAACTCATAATGACCATATCTGGCCTTGAAAGCAGTCTTAAGAATATCTGAATCCCTGATCTTCAACTGGTGATAACCCGAACGGAGATCAATTTTGGAGAATACCCTCGCTCCCTGAAGCTGATCAAATAAATCATCAATGCGAGGCAAAGGATACTTGTTCTTAATTGTTACTTTGTTTAATTGCCTATAATCAATGCACATTCTCATCGTGCCATCCTTCTTCTTCACAAATAAAACTGGTGCACCCCAAGGGGACACACTAGGCCAAATGAACCCCTTATCTAGGAGTTCCTGAAGCTATTCTTTCAATTCCTTCAACTCTGATGGGGCCATACGATATGGCAGAATAGAAATGGGCTGAGTGCCCGGCACCAGGTCAATACCAAAATCAATATCCCTGTCCGGTGGCATGCCCAGCAGGTCTGCAAGAAAAACATCGGGAAAATCCCTCACAACTGGGATAGAATCAATACTAGGAGTCTCATCTCCAACATCCCTCACAAATGCTAGATATGAAAGGCAACTCTTCCCAACCATATGCTAGGCCTTCAAGAAAGAGATCACTCTACTAGGGATATAATAAGTCACACTACGCCACTCGATCCACGGTACACCCGGCATAGCCAAAGTGACTGTCTTAGCATGACAGTCTAGAATAGCACGACACGGAGATAGCCAATCCATGCCCAAAATGACATCAAAATCCACCATGCTCAATAGAAATAGTTCCACTCGGGTCTCTAGACCCCCAATAGTTACCACACATGACCGGTACACACGGTCTACAACAACAATATCGCCCACTAGGGTAGATACATGAACATGTAAAGCAAGAAACTCACGGGGCGTACCCAAATAACGAGCAAAGTATGATGACACATAAGAAAAGGTGGAACCGGGATCAAATAATATAGAGGCATCTCTGTGGCAGATTGAAACAATACCTGCAATGACAGCATCTGAAGCAATAGCATCTGGCCTGCTAGGAAGTGCATAGAAATGGGCCTGACCGCCCCTTGATCGACCTCCCCCTCTGGGGCGACCCCTAGCTGCATGACCTCCACCCCTAGCTGGCTGGGCGGGTGGTGAGGTAACTGGAGTAGTAGTCGAGGGTTGACCCCTCTGCTGAGATGAACTAGCCATACGACAAGGACACTGCCTCCACACATGTCCAAACTCTCTACACTCATAACAACTCCCAGGTGCTGGAGAAGGGGACTGAAGGGAACCCCTCACACCGGAGTGACCAGCTGATGCACTCGGCATAGAAGAACCCTGAGCTGACGAGGCACGAGATGAACTCTGGACTGGATGGGCACTGAGTGATGACTAGCCCCGCTGAGATCCATGATGACCATGACCCAAAGATGCCCCGCGATACTCTGGGCGGGCTGACTGAGCATGCCTAAAAGGACGACCTCTACCATGCTGAAACTGGCCCCTCGAAGAAGCACCACTATAACTGCCAGATCCTCGAGGCTTCTTGGCCTCCCTCTCCTCTCGATCCTGACGGCAAACCGTCTCAATCTCGCGAGTGATATCGACCACCTCCTCGAACGTAGAACCTAACACCCTCTCTCAGGTCATAAGAATACGGAGGTGATAGTTAAGCCCATCAACAAATCTCCTAATCCTCTCACGATCTATCGGAACCATCCAAATGGTATGATGAATCAACTCAGAAAACCTCGACTCATACTGTGACACAGTCATATCCCCCTGTCTCAACCACTCAAACTGTCTACGCAGCTCCTCTCTGCGGGACTGCGGCACATACTTCTCCAAGAAGAGAGTGGAGAACTGCTACCAAGTAAGGGGCGTTGCTCCAACTAGCCTATGCCTCTCATACGCCTCCCACTATGTGAAGGCATCCCCAGTAAACTGAAAGATGGTAAATGCCACACCACTAGTCTCAAGAATCCCTGCTGTACGGAACATCCGCTGACACTTATCAAGAAAACCCTGGGTATCCTCGCCCTCGGTACCACTGAATGACGGAGGCTGGAGTCTACAAAACTTCTCAAGACGACGCTGCTCATCATCCAACATAACTGGCATAATAAACTCTTGAGCTGGTGCAACCGGCTGAGCTGGAGGTGCCCCCGGTGTTTGTAGTCCCTGCACTACTTGCTCAGGTGTGCGAGCAGCGGGGGTCTGATTGCCTCCCCCGGCTTGTGAAGTAGCTGTTGATGTAGTGGCTGAAACTGCCTGAGCCAGGCCAGTGCAAACTGATAAGATCTGTGCCAAGGCCTCCTGAAGACACGGAACCACGATAGGCATAACTGGTGCCTGAACTGGTGCTACTGGAGCATCCATAGCGGGAGCCTGATCTGGAGCTGGGGCAGCTGGTGGGTCAACAGGTACTGTCCTCGCTGCTCTGCCACGTCCACGACCGCGTCCACGGCCTCTGGTGTCCTCAGTGGGTGGCACTGGTGGTCGTCCACCTCGTCCGGTAGTTCGCGTCCTCACCATCTGTGAGAGAATGGAATATCAGAAGTTTAGTACTCGGACCAACAAGTTCGCATGACAAGAGTTTCAAGAATATGAAATTTTTCCTAAAGGTTCTACAGCCTCTCGAGGATAAATACAGACATCTCCATACCGATCCGCGAGACTCTACTAAACCTGCTCATGACTCATGAGACCTAAGTAACCTAGGCTCTGATACCAACTTGTCACAACCCAATCCCCGAACCCGGTTGTGATGGCGCCTCTCGCGGGGACAAGGCCAGCCAGACCAAAATGGAACACCTCTTTTAAATAGTTAATCATCATCAACAATAGTAACATATAATATAATATTCATAAATTGTGGAATTTAACGATAATAACAGCAGGAACCATCCTGACATAGCCCAAACCGGGGTGTTACAAGTCATGAGCTACTATAAAATCTGCTATAGGTATACAAGTATGAAATCCGATACAACAGTCTGAAGAAAATATAAATGATAGAGGATAAGAGAGACAAGGGGCTGCGGACGTCAACAGCTACCTCGTAACTCCAAATCACTACCTAGCCTGGAAGGAATCAGCGCTCAGGTGCGGACTCTACTATACCTGAATCTGCACACACGGTGCAGGGAGTAATGTGAGTACTCCGACTCAGTGAGTAATAATTACAAATAATGGCTGAAAGTATGAAAACACGTAAAGGCACAAAGCAATTCCATATCAAGCAGTAAAATCACTTAAAGCAGTAAATATGTGAAGAAATCAAATGATATTCCTTTTTAAAACAAGTAAACAGGTAATTTAACAGGTAATTAACAAGTAGAAATCCGCCCTCGGGCACAGTATCAATCGCTCAGCATAGTATCAGCCCCTTGGGCTCACTCTCAGTACAGTATCAGCCCCTCGGGCTACCTCACAATCACTCAGCATAATGGTCAGCCATTGTTACCTGACCAAATTGCATCATACAGTGTCATTGTTACCACTGTTTCAAACCACATGGGTACCCACGCTCACTGTGGGTGTGCAGACTCCGGAGGGGCCCCTTACGGACCAAGCGCTATATCAAGCCACCTCGTGGCATCATCACTCAGCATATCCTCACATCACTCAAGCCACCGCATGGCTTAAATAGTATCTCAGGCCCTCGGCCTCATATCACTCAGCATATCCTCACATATGGCCCTCGGCCTCACTCAGTCCAAAAATCATCATAAGCCCCTTGGGCATTAGTAAAACAGTATTTCTCAGCCCAAAACATGATGTAGAAATATCATTTAAGTTTCAAATCTGAGTAAAAGTGGCTGAGTTTGTAAAACAGTAGATATCAACAGGACTGAGTTCAAATAATAAGTCAAGAAGTGAGGAAACAGTGATAAAAATCCCCAAAGGGTTCAAATAGTTGGCACGAAGCCCAAATATGGCAATCAGCCCAAATCATAATGATAACAAATGAATTTAAGTAAAATATTCAGTAAAGTCATCAATCGGGATGGACCAAGTCACAATCCCCAGTAGTGAAAGACCCCACGTTCATCATCCAGCGCGTATCTTGCCTCAATATAGCACTACGATGAATCCGGGGTTTCAAACCCTCAGGACATCATTTACAACCATTACTCACCTCGAACTGGCTAATTCTCTTGCTCGCGATGCCTTTGCCCCTCAAATTGGCCTCCACGCGCGTCGAATCTATCCAAAATCAGAACGAATACGTCACAATATGCTAAGGGAACAAAGCCCAAGCGAAAACATTCAAAAAATATCAAAAATCTCGAAATTAGCAAAACCCGAGCCCCGGACCCACGTCTCGAAATCGGGTAAAATTTACATTTTCAGAATCCTCATACCCTCACGAGTCTAACCATACCAAAATTATCCAATTCCGATACCATTTGGTCCTTCAAATCATCATTTTACATTTTTGAAAGGTTTCACAATTTTCTTCCCAAATTCCATCTCAAATCACGAATTAAATGATGAATTCAGTGATAGATTCATGTATTCTAGCCAAATCTGAGTTAAAATCACTTACCTCGATGAATTTCTTGAAAAACCTTCGAAAAATCGCCAAAATCCGAGCTCTCTAGGTCAAAATATCAAATAAAACCCAAAACCTCATATTTATATAGAGTACCCTTCAGGTCAAACTCATGCGGCCGCGTCCCACTTCATGCGGCCCGCGTCCCTCTCCATGCGGCCGCACGCTATGGTCACGCGGTCTGCGTCAGTGAAGTTCAGAGAAGCTGCCAAACCCATTCATGCGGTCGCACCACAACTTTGTGCGGTCCGCGCTAGTCTTTATGCGGGCGCATTCCGTCTTTGTGCGGTCCGCATCACCGCGCGGTTCACGCGAAGCCTACCGCGGCCGTACCCCTGCAGTCCTCTTGGACCTGCTACACCTGCTGCATTTTTCTGTTATATTTTTCAACTCCAAACTTTCCGTTAGCCACCCGAAATCACCCCGAGGTCCCCGGGACCTCAACCAAAAGCCCCAATGCATCCTAAAACATCCTCCAAACTCGTTCCAATCCTCAAAACACCTCAGACAACATCAAAACCATCAAATTACATCGAATTCAAGCCTAAGAACTCCAAGAACTCTTGAATTATGCTTTCGATCAAAAGGTCTATCAAATCTCATCCGAATGACCTGAAATTTTGCACACACATCCCAAATGACACAGTGAAGCTACCGCAACTCTCAAAATTCCATTCTGACCCCTATATCAAAATCTCACCTATCAACCAGAATTTGCCAAAATATTAATTTCGCCAATTCAAGCCTAAATCTTCTCTACAACTCCAAAACCCATTTCGATCGCGCTCCTAAGTCACAAATCACCTCCCGAAGCTAACCGAACCATCAGAACTCCCTTCCGAGCCTTCTAACATATAAGTCAACATCCGGTTGACTTTTCCAACTTAAGCCTTCTTAAAAGAGACTAAGTGTCTCATTTCTTACCAAATCCTCTCCGAACTCGAACTAATAAACTCAATCACATAAAACACGGATAACGAAGCATAAAGAAGTTGAAATGGGGGAAATGGAGCGGTAACTCATGAGATGACTGGCAGGGTCGTCACACATATCAAAACATATCACAAATTACACATCAAGTGCTCAAATATTACAACATATCACAAATTTCACATCTAGTGCTTAAATCTTACAATATATCACAAATTTCACGTCAAGCGCTCAAATATTACAACATATCACAAATTTCACATCCAGTGCTCAAATCTTACAACATATCACAAATTTCATGTCAAGTGCTCAAATATTACAACATATCACAAATTGCACATCAGGCGCCCAAATATTATAATTTGTCACATAAATCAACAATACATTATTTTTTCACAATAAGAAGCCCACGGCTCGGTCATAATGCGCACAAAAATTCTAACAAAATATCTGGGAGTGAAAATTCAACAAAATAATATTTCACAATTTAACACTTCACCTTAATATGATTTACAGCCTTTACAACTCAATATCAATTTCAACAACATGAACTGAAAAGAAATTCATCAAGGGACAACACTTTTTTTTAATTCACAACTTCATGAAATAAATAGATTTATTCATCTTATTAACTAAATTTCTCATTTATATGTAGATAAAATCAATAATGAAAATTATTTCCATAAAAATAGCAACTCAAACAAACACAGAGTTCACATAAAAGTCAAGTAGCAATCGCACCAAATTATCATATAAAAATAATCTAGACAAATAAGGAATGAGACATGACAAATAAGAGATTTAATAACTCCCAACAATTTTTCAATTTAATACATAAGGTTCTCTACGAATTTTAACCGATATAATTTGCACATATAAACCAAGTACGTACTCGTCACCTCGCGTACATGGTTTTCAATCATACAATTTCCACATAAGACTCAATGCCTAAGGGAAAATTCCCCTACACAAGGTTAGGCAAGATACTTACCTCAAATCACGTTATCTCAATCCAATAATAGACATTTTTCCTCGATTATCCAACTCTGAATGGTTCGAATCTAGCCAAAAATAATTCAATACAATCAACACAAATTATTGGAATCAATCCCATATGAAAATACCAAATTTTCCAATAAAATCTGAAATTAGATCAAAAATTGCCTGTGGGGACCACATCTCGGAATCAGACGAAAGTTACAAAATATGAACGCTCATTCAACCACGAGTCCAACCATACCAAAATTACTAAATTCCAACAACAAATCGACCTCCAAATCTTAAATATAACTTATAGAGAATTTCTACCATTTTCAACCCAATTCACTAATTTCATGATAAAAACAACAATAGATTCATGTATTTTAACCAAAATCGAGTTAGAATCACTTATCCCAATCCATATGGTGAAAATTGCCTCAAAAATTGCTTCAATCCGAGCTCCATAGCTCCAAATATGTTAAAAATGGCTAAAACTCGCGTTTTGTAATCTGTCCATGTGACGACCCAAAGGGTCATCACCTGTTTTCTTACCCATTATGTGCTTCTGAGGCCTTGAAAACATCATTTAGAGTCACTTCGATTTGCGTGCGCAGTCTGGGCGCGTAGCCGAAAAGCTTAAATATGAAATTCTGTGAAAAATGTTAAGTCTTGACTTTAAAATGAATAAATTTGACTTCGGTCAACATTTTGGGTAAACGGACCCGGACCCATGATTTGACGGTCCCGGAGGGTCCGTAGAAAAATATGGGACTTGGGCATATGCCGAAATCGGAATCCGAGGTCCCTAGCTCGAGAAATTAATTTTTAAGTTAAATTATTTTTAGAAATTGTTTAAGGAAATTTGAAGTGAAAACTGATTAGAAAGCAATGGTATCGGGCCCGTATTTTGGTTCCGGCACCCGGTACAGGTCTTATATATGACTTGAATCATTCCTGTGAAATTTGGTTAAAACGGACGTCGTTTGACGTGATCCGGACCTTAATTGAGAAATTTGATGTTTAAAAGAGTTTTGAGAAATTTTATTGATCTTGAGGTTTAATTCGATGCTCGTGATGTTATTTTGGCCATTTGAGTACACGAATATGTCCGTAGGATGTTTTTAAGGTTGTGTGTATACTTGGGTTGGAGTTTCGAGGGCTCGGGTGAGTTTCGAGTGGGCTCCGGAATGCCTTAGGCTTAGAAAGTCAGATGTTGCAGGTTCAGGAAGTTGTAGTCTCTGAACCCTCTAGTGCGGTCTACGAGAAATCGCGTGCGACAGCGGAGGGGCCAGCACGGTCGCGGTCACCTTTGTGCGGTCCGCGGTGGAGGTTGTGCGGCCGCAGTCGCCTTTGTGCGGTCTGCCCAGGGTGCTGAACTGCAGGTCTTCACGGTGGGGCCAGCGCAGCTGCGGTCGCCTTTGTGCGGTCCGCGGTGGAAGCTGTACGGCCGCGGTCCATTTGATGCGGTCCGCACTGGGGGTCTGAGAGGAGTATAAATAAACGGGAATTTCAGTTATTATTCACTTTTTCAAAACTCCAAAACATAAGAGGCGATTTTTCAAACAACCTTTCTTCTCCAAAACGTTGGTAAGTGATTTTTAACTCATTTTCTTCACTCCTTAACATCTTTTAACATGATTTCAACTTCAAATTAAAGATTTTTATAGGAGAAATTGGGTGTTTTGGGTAGAACCTAGGTTTTCTAAAATTGGGGATTTGGACCTCAATTTGAGGTCCGATTTCAAAACAAATTATATATTTGGATTCGTGGAGGAATGGGTAATCGGGTTTTGGTTCAAACCTCGAGTTTCGACCACGTGGGTCCGGGGGAGCACTTATTGGTGTAATTGAGTAACTTGTGACTAGATTCGAGCGGATTGGTGGTGGAATCAAGGGGTAAAGCTATAGTTGAGATTTGAGTGGTGATCAAGGCATCGAGGTAAGTGTTTGGTCTAACCCTAGCTTGAGAGATTAGGAGTTGAGTCATACTTGCTACTTGCTTCTTGTTGAGTACGATGTATAGGCATGGTGACGAGTATCTATACATTGGTGTCAAGCATGACCGTGAGTCTTAAATTAAAAGTTGTTGTGTTCTTAAATGACACTTAGGTTCTTTACTTAATGATCTTCTATGATTGAGCATTTTCAATAATTGAACTGAGTACAAGTTGAGTTGAGGTTGGTTATAGCTGATTCTCCCTTACCGGGATGACTAATTCAATATTGTTGTTCCCTTGCCGGAAAAATTATAACATTGTTGTGTTCCCTGCCTGGAAGTTATTATATTATTTATGTTCCCTTCCCGAGATTTCTTGTGATTATGTGATGAAATGTAAAAGGGAGCGGGTGGTATGCCTACCACAAGATATAATGAAATGGGAGCGGGTGATACGCCTACCACAAGATATAATGAAATGGGAGCGGGTGGTATGCCTCTCACAAGATATAATGAAATGGGAGCGGGTGGTACGCCTACCACGAGATATAATGAAATGGGAGCAGGTGCTACGCCTACCACAAGATATAATGAAATGGGAGCGGGTGGTATGCCTACCACGAGATATAATAAAATGGGAGCGGGTGGTACGCCTACCACAAGATATACTGAAATTGGAGCGGGTGGTATGCCTACCACAAGATATGAGAAATGGGATCGGATTGCACGCCTGCAACAAAATGAAACAGAAAGTGAAAGTTGCCTTATTTCTCTTTATCCGTGTTAGAAATTAAATTGTAGTTTCCTTACAATTCTTTGGTATTCTGTTTTATCTGCTACCCCCGGAGCATGATTCCCCTTTCCCAGCTTTGATTGCTTATTACCTGTTTACTTTTCCTCCATATAGTACATAACTGCACAGGTTTATCTGGAGTCTGGTCCTAGCCTCGTCACTACCTCGCCGGGGTTAGGCCAGACACTTACCAGCACATGGGGTCGGTTGTGCTGATACTACACTCTGTGCTTTTTTGCACAGATACAGGTCTTGGACAGCAGCAGTAGCGCGGGAGCCAACTTTCAGTCCAGTGAGATACCGAGGTAGCCTTGCAAGCGTTCGCAGGCCCGTCGCCTCCTCTATCTTTATTTCAGTCTGTTATCTCATGTATTCGAGACCAACATTTTATATTTTTCTTTCAAACGGTTGTATTTAGTACTCTTAGAAGTTCGTGAGTAATGTGACACCAGTTCTTGGGTAGAGGCATATGTCGATTTCCGTATTATTGTTTGGTTTCTTTAATTTAACTCTTCCATACATTATTAAATTCCGCTGTTTTCATACTATCGCTGATAATCGTTAAAAGAAGTGATTTGTTAATGAAGTAAGCTGTTAAGGATTGGCTTGTGTATCTCACATTAGTAGGTGTCATCACGACTCCCGAGGGTGGGAAATCTGGGTCGTGACAGTCCAGGTAAGTCGCAGGTGTCGAATACGACTTATAAATCGCATTTGGTAACAACGATTTGCCTCTGCCCCAGAATACAGCATAACCCGCCTTTGGTAAATCAATCATAAAGTTTTGTACAAATATCCAAATGATGAACGGTTTGAAGCGTTAGAAACTAGACTCAAAGACCTTTAATTTGATAGGTTGTGCATCACATAACACCTTATATATATGTAGATATGCTCGTCCAAAGTGTGATCTTGTGCGTGCTCATTTAGAATTTTAGTCTATCTTGAAATTTTCCAACTTGGCTTAGACTTGGGCTTCTTCTTACACCCCAAATCACTTATAATATACTTCATACACTTATTATCATATCCAATTGATATCCATCATATTAATAGTCCGTCTTTGCACACAAAATAATATAATTGGCGCACATCAACTTTCTTAATAGCTTAAGCACTTCAAAAAATATTTTGGAGTGTTACAATAATGCATGGCGATATTAGGTTATAAGCTAGTGATTATAATGTTGAGGCAATCCATTTTGCATGAGCCTTCAACTCATATTGAGGAACGACAAAATAAAACGATTTTATACATTGAGAAATCTCATAAACTATTCGTTGTTCACATATTAAGAGAAAATGATTAATAAAAATAAAAATAATCGTTTATTAAAAAATTATTGTATAATAATTGGACAAATTTTGGAATGAAGTTCTTCATTTTGAACCAAGATAGTGTATATAACATTATCGTTTTAATCAAAAAAAATAGACATGTTTTTTTACTCTACGAAAAGAGATAAACCGAAAAAGAAAAAAAAACAAATTATAAAATACTAAAACGTTACAACATAGGATTACACACTTCATAGTAAAAACTCTATAAATACTACACAACTCCCTTCATAGTAGTCATCCAGATCCCAAGATATATTAACATAGAGAAAAAACCCAACAATCTTAAGATTGAACAATGGCGGAACACAAGTACAATCAATTCAAAGGACAACCTCGTCTTCCCAAATTTGCTGTTCCTAAAAGGTACGATTTAAGGTTGAAACCAGACCTTGTCGCCTGTAAATTCACCGGCGCCGTTGACATCTCCGTTGATGTTGTCTCTGACACCAAATTCATTGTCCTCAATGCTGCTGAACTCTCTGTTGACCCCAAGTCCGTTCTCTTCAAATCCTCAACCAAGGTGATTTTCTTGATTGAACCCTTTTCAAGTTTGAAGCTATGTGTGTGTGTGTGTGTGTGTTTGATATGTGAGTTTTTTGTTGTTTGTTTTATTGACCATGCTTTAATCTTCAAACAAAATGCTTATCTTGATTGACCCTTTTCAAGATTGAAGCTTTTCTTTTTATATCAAAAGTAGTTTGATATGTAATCTTTTTGTTGTTTGTTTTATTGACCATGTGTTTGTTCATGATTGACCCTTTTGAAGATTGAAGCTTTTTTCATCATAAGTAGTTTGATATGTGGTTTTCTTGTTGTTTTGTTTTATTGAACATGTGTTTGTTTTTGTGTGTATAGGTATTCCAGGCATTGGAGGTGGGGTTGATTGAAGAGGATGAGATAGTGGTTGTGGAGTTTGGAGAAAGTTTGCCACTTGGTATTGGAGTTCTGAATATGGCGTTTGAAGGAACGCTGAATGATAGGATGAAAGGGTTTTACAGAAGGTATTGATTTTTCCCATCTTTAGACAGAAGAACTAAATGTTGAGATACTTGGTTTTTTAATCTGCTGTAGTGATGACTGTTGATTCTCTTTTTCCAAGTATAGATGGTTATTGATTGCTCATGAAACATTTTCATTGTATTGTTGTCTTTTATATTTATGAAGGATATCTATCTATTTGTTATACTGTATAAGGATTAGGGCAGATACTGATTAATTCAAGGGTTATACCTACTTCTATAATCTCTATGCGGAAGATACGTTGGCGAGGCCCCAACATTACTATGTGGCGGCGTAACTGTATTAGTTCTAGATGGAGCTTGTTGATGAGGGAGCCAATACATCTATCAGACATTTTTATTCCCCTAGCAATTGTTGGTAGTCCTCTAGTATTTTTGGTTTAGAGACAAAGTAGGAGAGGAAAATGTTGCGGTTCTGTTTATGTTGTGCCACTGCTCACAAGCGGCAACCAAATAACAACTGTTTCTTTTAAAAGATTAAGGGTCAGGTGGTCTACTGACAGCCGACTTTCACAGAAAATTTATGTGTTACTCCATTATGATTGTGCTATAATTATGTAGATTGCTTAAAGGTCTAGAATGCATGCTCACAACCAAGAACTAGAAAACAATGTTCCTCTACTTTAGAAGTCAACTGAGAGGATAATTTTGCGGCTGATCTACGTGTTACTTCAATATGATTGTGCTACATGTAGATTGCTTAACTGTATTGATTGGTTCTTTGCAGTACCTACGAGCATAATGGGGAGAAGAGGAACATGGCTGTTACACAATTTGAACCAGCTGATGCCAGGCGTTGCTTTCCATGCTGGGATGAACCTGCTTGTAAGGTATTGCCAGCATTTGACGTTCTCCTTGTTTATCTACTCAATAATGTTAATTGCTATTGGAACCAGCTGATCGTAAGATATTTAGCTATAAATGCAACAAAACACATATGAACTTGATGATCTAATAACTTCTCTTTCTTTTTCTAGTCTTTGTTAAGTATTTTATTTGTTCCTTACAAGATTTGGTTGTTCAGATTTTTCTTTGTCTTACTTGATGTGAACTATCCAGGCCACCTTTAAAATTACACTAGACGTACCATCGGAACTGGTAGCTCTTTCTAACATGCCAGCTGAAGACGAAAAAGTGATGGGGAATCTTAAAACAGTTCAATATCAAGAGTCTCCGATCATGTCTACATACTTGGTGGCATTTGTGGTTGGCTTATTCGACTATGTTGAGGATTATACATCTGATGGTACTTATACTGGTCTTACTGAATATGTCTATAACCTTTTTTTCTTTGCTAATTAACATCACTTTGTGCAGGAATTCCTGTTCGAGTATACTGTCAGGTAGGCAAGGCAAATCAAGGGAGCTTCGCATTACATGTTTCTGTCAAAACGCTACCCCTCTTCAAAGAGTATGCATCACTTTCACTATATATGTTTCTCTCCTTGTATTTATAAAAAGGAAACTAATGAAGAAGAGGATCATGGAGGATTAAAACTTGGAAAAAATTTCCCTGACGTAATCCAGGAATTAGTTTCTAAATATTCTTATTGATAATATACTGTTATTCCAGCTTAAGTTTCCTTTTTGGTTTGTAGGGGGGGGGGGGGTTCTAAACAACTGCTTGAAAATGTATTCTAATTTGTGGAGTAAAACACTCGCAGGTACTTTGGTGCACCATATTCACTTCCCAAATTGGACATGATTGCCATTCCTGATTTTGCTGCTGGTGCAATGGAAAATTATGGTCTTGTTACATACAGAGAAACAGCATTGCTTTATGATGATAAGCATTCTGCCGCTGCTAACAAGCAGAGGGTATTGCAAATTTGTTGGGAGTTATTTGGCTTCCTATAATACGTGGTATTAAACTGTCTGATTTATATCTTGGACCTGTTGAATAAAATTTGGGTTTTCTTCAGGTTGCGACTGTGGTGGCTCATGAGCTTGCTCATCAGTGGTTTGGGAATCTTGTAACAATGGAATGGTGGACACATCTATGGCTGAATGAGGGGTTTGCAACATGGGTATGCTGCTTTTCTTAGAAGTATATGCTTTTGTACGTTGACTGGGTCTGTGAGCTGTTCATTCTAATTTTCTCTGACCGGTATTCAGGTGAGTTATTTGGCGACTGATAGTTTGTTCCCAGAATGGAAAATTTGGACTCAGTTTCTTGAAGAGGCCACTGAGGGACTTCGTCTAGATGGGCTTGCAGAATCCCACCCCATTGAGGTATGAAGCAACATTCATTCCAGTTCTTGTATTATGCTAAATTCAAGATGCATTTTTGTGCTTAATCACCAGTTATTGACATCTATTAGAGTATTAGTTGGGCTAGCTTTAGAATTATTCTACAAATCTTATTTTGTCTTACCAGGTTGACATCAATCATGCCGGAGAAATTGATGAAATTTTTGACGCGATTAGTTATAGAAAAGGTGCATCTGTCATTCGGATGTTACAGAGCTATCTTGGACCTGAAAGTTTCCAGGTTTGCATTTCCATTATTTACTATGTTAACATTCTTTTCTTTTGTCTTCATTTAAACCCCTTTGTGCTATATTTCTGTCCGCCATTTTGTTGTGTTTTTTTATACATATACTGGTTACCTGACTAACACTTGTGTGTCGGATGATGGAGATGGAAAGTGGGAGGGTGAATTAGAAAGAGGAACTATATCATTCAATGCAATGCCCCTTTTTAACATCTTATCTTTCCTAACTGGTGATTGTAAAGTATTATTAGTAGAAAGTTCAAACGGCTTCTTGACTAAGTTACACTAAAACTTTGCTTGCCCTTAATTATTACTCCCTCCACCCTGTTTGACTAGGGGCGTAATTTAAGAAATTAAAGAAGACCTTTGAGATATATATATATATATATATATATACACACACACACACACACACATAGAGAACAAAAATTATCCTTGTGGTGGTGAGAGTTCCACATGCTTTTTCATGCTCTTTCCTTGCAAAAGAATGAACGTTTATATCATTACTTAATCAACAAATGAAAAACAGAATGAACATTTATATCAACTTGTCCCAAAAAAGAAAGGTGCCACTCTTTTTTTAGACGGAAGTGTGTCACCTAAAACGGACAGAGGGAGTATTATATATAAGTCTTTCTCTGAGTGTTTGTGATCGTTACTGTGTGGATTAACTGCTATTCTGGTAATAAAGTCACATTAGTCTAGAGTTTTGGATGAAGAGATACTTGTATCTTCAACATTAATTGCATAGTGAGAAAGTAGTACTGTCTTTTCTATATTCTTGGACTTGATAAATGGTGTATCTCATAATTACTGGAAATTTAAATATTTGACTTTCCAAAGGTAAAATAGGTATTGCTAATCCCATCAAGGTAGTTAAGACTTAAGAGTAGTCAGCACTGAAAATGCATTTCATTGCTTGAGTATAGCGACTTAAAGTTATTCCATTGAAGTATTCTTTAATGAGTGAATTTAACAAACGCAGCAGTGAATGCAGTACACATGTCTATAAAAGTCCTCCTGAAAGTGATGTTTTATGCACCCAAGGGTGTGACCTAGTGGTCAATAAAGTGGGTGAGAACCATGAGGTCTCAGGTTCAAATTCCAGCTGAGGCAAACAACACTAGGTGATTTCTTCCCATCTATCCAAGCCTTGGTGGATAGAGTTACCTGGTATCTGTTGCTGGTGGGAGGTGGCAGGTATCCTATGGAATTAGATTAGTCGAGGTGCGCGCAAGCTGGCACGGACACCACGATTATAAAAAAAAGTGATGTTTTCTAGTGAATTAATCGGATACTGCTGTCAACCACCATTTTTTAAACAGCAGCCATTAGTTTGTCAAAAAAGAAACTTCGCTATTGCGTATCTCCTCATTGACCATCCTTCTAAAATATATGATCTGGATTTTCTCTCAAGTCATTCCCAAGAGGGGTAGTTTCAAGTACCTTGGATCGGTTATTCAGGGGATCGGGGAGATTGACGAGGATGTCACACACCGTATAGGGGTGGGGTGGATGAAGTGGAGGTTAGCGTCGGGAGTCTTGTGTGACAAGAAAGTGCCACCGTTACTAAAAGGTAAGTTTTATAGAGCAGTGGTTAGGCCTGCAATGTTATATGGAACTGAATGTTGGCCGGTAAAGAACTCACACATCCAGAAGATGAAAGTAGCAGAGATGAGGATGTTGAGGTGGATGTGCGGGCATACAAGGATGGATAAGATTAGGAATGAAGATATTCGAGAGAAGGTGGGCGTGGCCCCCATGGAGGACAAGATGCGGGAAGTAAGACTCAGATGGTTCGGGCACATTCAGAGGAGGAGCACTGATGCACCGGTGAGGAGGTGTGAGCGACTGGCTGTAGTGGGCACGCGGAGAGGTAGAGGGCGACCTAAGAAGTATTGGGGAGAGGTGATCAGACAGGACATGACGCGACTTAGGATTACTGAGGACATGGCCCTTGACAGGGAATTATGGAGGTCGAGCATTAAGGTTGTAGGTTAGGGGAAAGTTGTGAATATTTCTACAGCACAATAGAGTGAGACTAGCCAGTTAGGAGTTAGACTAAGAATGTCATTGGTCGTCTATTGATGCAGGGCTTTACCTGCTAGTTTTACTATACCAGCCATCTATTTCGAATTTCGTATTTCGTATTCTGTATTTCATATCTCTTATATTGTTGTTATTTTATTATGCATTTTTATGGTACTAATATATCGACTCCTATTGCTTTTTTGAGCCGAGGGTCTCCTGGAAACAGTCTCTCTACCCTTCGGGGTAGGGGTAAGGTCTGCGTACATATTACCCTCCCCATACCCCACTTGTGGGATTATACTGGGTCGTTGTTGTTGTTGTTGTTGTTGTAATATGATGTAGAAGCCATTGCTGATTTTTGAGCTCATTACACAAGTTGTAATGTGGCTATACTGTAAATACCACCAGCATATGCTTATTGCTGGGAAAATTAAAAAAATTCACTTTACTGATTAAAAAAAGATTTTCTTTCCAGAATATCATGTAGCTGTTGCTTGCTTGTAAGGGACTGATGAATTTGTCTCTTCTAATTTTTTCATGAAACCAGAGGGCACTTGCTTCATACATAAAAAGATATGCTTGCTCAAATGCGAAGACAGAGGATTTATGGTCTGTCCTTCAGGAGGAGTCTGGTGAACCTGTGAACAAGTTGATGAACTCCTGGACAAAGCAACAAGGTTACCCAGTCGTCTCTGTCAAAATAAAAGACCAAAAGCTGGAATGTGACCAGGTTATCTTGTTTCTAAATCAAATGCATATTTCCATTACCCAAGTCTTGTCTTCTCCATACTAACTTGTGTTTCCGTGCACCAGACACAATTTTTACTGAGTGGTTCTCATGGTGATGGGCAATGGATAGTTCCGTTAACACTCTGTTGTGGCTCTTATGAAGCTCGTAAAAGCTTCTTAATGCAAGAAAAGTCAGAAGCCCTTGATGTAAAGGACTTATTATGCTCATCTTCTTCTAAAGGCAATCCCTGGATAAAAGTTAACGTGGACCAAACAGGTTTTTATAGAGTTAAATATGATGATGAGCTATCAGCTAGACTCAGATATGCCATAGAGAGCAAGTGCTTATCAACAAATGATAAATATGGTAATAATTACTGCATTTTTGTGAAGTCTAATATTTAATAATTAAAATCGACTATTGATGGGATTATGTTGTCCTGAACAGGCATTTTAGATGATTCATATGCATTATCGATGGCTTGTCATCAGTCTTTGTTGTCTTTGCTTGCCCTGATGGCTTCTTTCAGGGAGGAGCTCGACTACACTGTTCTATCAAACCTGATCAGCGTAATTTCTCTACGTTATAGACCTCTTTAGTTATCAGTTCGGTCAGTCCAAAATTAACGGTTTTCCCTTCATGCAGATAAGTTACAAAGTTTCAAGAGTTGCAGCTGATGCTGTTCCTGACTTGAAGGATCACATAAAGTTGTTTTTCATCAATCTTTTCCAGTTTTCTGCAGAGTATGTTACTTCTTTTTCGAAACTACAAAGCATGTTACCTTATCTTTGTATTTTTGGTCATCGTCCAAGATGCAGTTCAAGGGGGAAAGAAATCCTGAAACAGTGTAAAAGAAAGAGAGAATAGCGCATAGTTGGAGTGATTCTACTTTTAATGTTATAAACATGGATAGGTGAATGTCTTCTAACTAAAGCTATTGGATATAGCAGAGAGCAACATAAATCAGAACAGAATTATGCCTGCTCTGGCTTTCTTGACATTCACGGGTCAAGTCTACAACAACAACAACAACCCAGTATAATCCCACTTAGTGGGGTCTGGGAAGGGTAGTGTGTACGCAGACCTTACCCCTACCCTGGGGTAGAGAGGCTGTTTCCAAATAGACCCCCGACACCCTTCCCTCCAAGAACTTTCCACCTTGCTCTTGGGGAGACTCGAACTCACAACCTCTTGATTGGAAGTGGAGGTTGCTTACCATCAGAGCAAACCCTCTTGTCTATGATAAGAAAATGAATTTCTATTCTCCGAGGCTATACTGGGTTGTTGTTGTTGTTGATTCTCCGAGGCTAGTTCCTGACAAAAAAGATTTAGAACTTGCATCTTGTTCTCTTTTGTCTAGTAGCTCTAATTCTAAGTTAGGAGGACTTGGGAGCTGTTTATAAGCGCTGAAATCAATTTAGAGATATAGTTTTCTTCTAACTAGATATCTTCTGTTTACCTATCTAGAAACAAGAAATCTGCTGCCAATAATGCCTTTCGAAAAGAATGAACGGGTAAACTGGTGTGTTAAATTGGTCACATTTACCCTTTATTCATCTCCTCAAACCGGGAATAGACATCACAAATAGAAAACTTTAGAGAAAAGGAAAACTTGTTTATGGAGTTGGAAGAGGGAATTTAGTCTAAGGCTCCCAGTTGAAATTAGATACTTGACCATTAATCTCATATTCCAATGTGGCACTAAAGGTTTGCTTCTAATTGGACTTTCCTTTATCGACAGGAGACTTGGTTGGGACCCTAAACAAGGGGAAAGCCACCTTGACGCCATGTTGAGAGGGGAGCTTCTGAATGTTCTGGCTGCCTTTGGACATGACGAAACAATAAATGAAGCAATCAGGCGCTTCCACATATTTTTGGACGACAGAAACACAGCTGTTCTTCCTCCTGACTTGAGAAGGGTAACTACACTTGAATATATTGTAACTCAAAATTCATTTCTTCTGTACCTTATGCAGATCCTAATCCCTCCCCTCTGCAGGCTGTTTATGTAGCTGTGATGCAGCGGGTGGATAAATCAGATAGATCAGGGTTTGAAGCTCTTTTAAGAGTTTACCGAGAGACTGACCTCAGCCAAGAAAAGACACGGGTTTTAAGTAATCTATCAACTCATGCCAATTATGAAATTAAATGTTTTGATTATGAAACTTTATGTCCAACCAATAAGTGCATTTTCTTGTTCTATAGGTTCATTGGCATCTTGCAGGGACCCCGAAATTATCCTTGAAATTCTCAACTTCTTGTTATGCTCTGAGGTATTCTTGATTTTTACATGGCACTGGATTATCTCTCTTTATCTCTTTGTGCACAGAGAGTGTGTGTATTTTGTTTCAACAAAATGTTCGAAGTGTAATCTGTGTTTGGAAATTTTAGGTACGGAGTCAAGATTGTGTTCACGGGCTTGCAGTTAGTTTAGAAGGCCGCGAAACTGCGTGGAAATGGTTGCAAGTGAGTACTCCCTTTCCTAGAAATATTGCATTGCATTCCTCGAGTTATTTCTTTTATTACTAATTCCTAATAAGATACCTTTGAAAAAATGTTCATTGTAAATTGTATTAAATTGTTACTTGTAAAAACGTAGGCTGTAAGACTGAGGAATTCACATTAGTCCAAAGTGCAATTATTTCAGGAGGAGGAAGTGCAACATGTTCTTATAAAATTACTAGTGTCAAATGCTGCATTTCGTAACCAATAGATTTCTCAGAAAAATGCAATGAGGCATGATTCTTGATTTTTTGTCTTCTAATAAATTGTTTGAATACAGGACAAATGGGATCATATCCACAAGACTTACGGCTCTGGATTCCTATTAACCCGCTTCATCAGTGCAACAGTGTCACCGGTTTGTTTCTGCTCCTTTGCCATCTTTCTCTAGCATTTGCATGCAGTTGCTTACTATTTTATTATAGGACAACTTGATTCAAAAGCTATATCTATGGCATCTGCCTTGTTGTGTAATCACAAGAAGCATGGAAAACAAATTTTATAAATTACTCACTACATAGTCTTTGATCTTTTGGCTCAATCTTTCTTTTCTTCAGTTCTCATCCTATGAGAAGGCAAAAGAAGTTGAAGAGTTTTTTGCTAGCCGTACCAAGCCTTACATTGCAAGAACGTTGAAGCAGAGCATCGAGAGGGTTCACATTAATGCAAACTGGGTTCAAAGCATTCAAAAGGAGAAGAATCTTTCCGAGGCAGTGATGGAGCTAGCGTATAGGAAATACTGAAGTAGCTGTTGTTGAACTTAGTGTCCCCTTTAGGGAGTTTCTAGTTTCCATCAATAAGTTAATCATGGTACTTTTTTAAATGGTTATGTCTCTGAAAAAACGATAAAAGCTCTGATGATCCTTTGTTGAGCAAACTATAGGCTAGGTTACATATTTAATAAATCGTGACGGTTGATTTTGAACTGCTTTTGTTGTGCTCAGATGAACCAGGTCTAATATATGAGCAACCACCAATGAAGATACTATCTTTTAGACCTTAGCATTTCTGTTTGGAACACAAGATTAACTACCTCATACTTGATAATCAGCCTATGCATGCAATATTTCAGGGAATTGGATCAGACTCCTAGCATTACTGTGCATTGGTTAGCATATTTGCGCAGTTCCAGTTTACAAGTCACTTGGCTTGTCCTTCTAAGCTCTTTGTGGTGGCTTGAGATTATCATATCCCACATCTTGCTATAAAATGCATCTCTTTACTGTATTTTAATTTTGCAGTTCATGTTTAAATGATATAATAATTCTTGCATATGCAAAATTAGTTGGTAGTAATAGGAAGTGTAATTTAAGAATGTAATCTGATGAAGTTAATTTGCACCAGACTCAAATGTTCACTGAATAGACAGGCAAAGAGGCAACTGTAATAGTCCCTTTAGGCCACTTCAAATCATGGACCATTAGAACCTCTTTCTTTCCAGTGACCCTTAGGTCCTACCATTATGAATGAACAACTCTAAAACCACTAAGGAACATGATTGGCAAACAGTTGATTCTAAAATGGGATTAGCTCCTTGTTGAACTATCATTGATCCACAACCAGAGGCGGATGGACCATAGATTTTTTATAGGTTTATTTGAACACATCATTTTCTGCACGGAGCATAATAAACATGAAAAATACCAAATTCTGAACCTATAATTTCAAATGCTGAGTTTAGCAGTAAGAACCTTAAGTTCAAAACCATCAAAAAACACCAGATTCGATGAGTGAATGATGAACTGGTTAGTAAGTATCATATACGGTCATCTAGTTTCTTTCGTTATCTGTTCATCATATAAACGAGATACACCGCATTGAATATCGGTCTTCTTTGATCGAGTCAACTTATTCTGTCTATACTCTGAAAACCACATACAAAGTATAAATAGATATGCATCTTTTGAATACAATTCAGAAGAGATCTCTTTACTTGCTCATTACTGTTTCCAAGTAATACCGAGGCAAATAACCTCACAGAGCCTTTAACTCGGAGGAATAATGTATGCTCCTACTTCAAACAGCTAAATGAAGAAAACCTACATACAGAGAATGGAGCAAGTACTACAATACATACAGAAAGCTACTCTAATGAAAACCTGAAGTCCCAGATTCCCCTGGTAAAAATTAAAAGGGCTGGATATATTCAATCATATGAAGTCAATACTGTGAACCTATAATTGGAAACAGCTGATTGAGAGATTTCAGTTATGTTAGGTTTTGCTCTTAAACTTTCTTTGGGCTTTCAAGTCCACAACAATCACCGTTATGTTGTCCTTGCTGCCCTTTTGAGTAGCTCGATTTGATAAGCATTCTGCTGCTGCCTGTGCTGCTGGATCAATTCCTTGGCCCCTTTCCAGGGTAAGCGTTACACCATTCTTTTTATGCCACAGGAGTATGCGCTTGCGAGCCAATTCACATGCCTCTTCATTTGACATAACATCCCATAAACCATCACTTGCAAGAATAAGGCATTCGTCGTCCTTGGTTCGAGGTATGAACATTACTTCTGGATCAGGAATTATCCAGGGCTTCAAGTACCTATCTCCTGCAACCAAAAAGCCAATAAAATAAAATGTAAAGGAAATAGAAGAAAGACTTGCTTGCTAACAAAATTAGGAGAGGGATTAGCATTTAGAGTCCTTGATAATACGATGTTATCACTATAGGGTAATTCTCATGTCAAATAGAAGAAAAAAAGGAAAAGCAGAGTGTAGATTGAATACGCAATATACTATTCTAGCAAGCTCACGGAGTAATCCTTTCACAGCTTTGCATTTAAAGCACACATTGCAAAAGCTTAAGATACAATAAAAATAGCTTACATCAAATCGGAGATGTTAAGTCACCAGCGTGTCACATTCCTACACAGCTTGATGACAGAAGTTGGGGCATATATTGGCTATAAGTTTAATCATGGATATCATAGATTAGTTAAGCCTCTGGAAATAATGAACTCACATACAGCAACTTAAACTACTCAATGCCACTTTGGCTTTATTTTTCAGTTGACATTAGAAACTTGAGTATATGATCATCGACACTACTATTTTTAAAAAGCGAAGAGTGCAAAAAAGCGACAATCTCCATGGGGCTTGAAGACAAAAGCATGAAGTAAAGCGCACAATCACAAAATTAAAAGAAATAGCAAACCTATATGAATTTGGTATTATAATAATCAAAATGCAATTAAAATATTTAAATATTTAATTTCAGTATCATATATACATTAATGCTGATATTAGTCCAATTTCTCAAACTTGAGATTCAGAGAACTAAGTGCTTCTTGTTGGGATCACCTTCGCATCATTGTTTGAAGCGAATAGCTTCAATCACGAAGTAATAGGTGGTGGCTTTTAATTAACACTGATCGACACAAATTTCCATCTTATAGGCACTGTAATATCCTCTTCAATTTACAAACCTGCATGTTCAGCCTTCAGCGACAAGAGTTTGCACACGTCTAGAAGCAAAACCAGGCTTCAGCACAGGTTTACAATTTGTTGGTCCTTTATGTAATGCTGGACCGAAGAAAGAATGAGAAAAAGAACATTCTAACATTTAAAGTTACACATCAGATGGCAAAGGCACACTTAGTCATAGGTATAAAAAGAATTGCATGAAAGACAAAATGAGCTCTCTTCTCATCACAATCACCATAATCAAGGAGCACCTCCCTGGGGACCAGGAAACAGAAGGTTCCCATGCTTCTTTTGGTTCTGTTTTATTTACAATTTTTACCAAGTCGAAGTTCATAGCTCAAGAATTGCACTAACCAGGGTCAGACAAGTGATGATCAGAAAACGAAGAAGGCTTGCAGGAACATAACCAAATCAACCAAAATGTTTGTGGCCACACGACCAAAGACATGACTGATGGAAGGGCACAAATTCTTACTCTTTTTTTCACGGAGACAATATAAAAGGAGAGCTTGGTTTAAAATTTAAATCTCTTAAAAACAGAACTTATTTCTCATCGTATGTTAAACCGCCTACCTCCTATATTCTATGACACTTCTTCTGTTCGTTAACATTGAATAATTGTTGATTAATGTGAAAATAGAGGAGAAAAGAGAGGAAACTTCTAAATGATTTTGGTAATAATATACAAGTGTCGCTCCTGAGTTCTTCCATCTACAACATGGTAAGTATATTTCTTACACCTAAATAGGTAAGGAGTTAACATACAATTAAATGCAAAATATTTCGCGATATTCTAGGAAATATTACGAGACACTCCAAAAATCAATTACTGCTATTCAGTGAATGTAGATATAATGTGAATTAGTAGACACATCCTAAAATATAATCTCATTAATCCATTTGATATTCAATATGCCCCTCATACTGAAGGTGGTGAAACAACTTGAATTTGAAAATTGAAACGGGGAAGTGATGTGACAATAGACGATGTGAGCTGACGAGATACTAACTAAACAATGACGTATTGTTGGAAAACGACATTGTATTGATTGGAAAGACATGATGGACGACAACATGTGCTGACAAGAAAATGTCACTGGAAAAGAGACGTGGCGCTGACGGAAAATGTTGCTGGATGGCAACGTTGCACAGATCGAAGAGTGATATATCGTTGAGCAATTATGCTATGTTTCTTGGATATGGGTGCGGGTATCCGATACGTCTGTCGATCTAGAGGTCGGATTCGTCATCACAAGAATTTTGGGACTTGGGAGTATGGATCTTTAGTGCAAATAAGGGTGCCTGGATACAGCTAATAAATATAGAGGAATACTATATACGTATATATGACAATTAGTTATATAAAATGTTTATTGCACAATTATAAATTGCTATAAATACAGTATTTTTATAAATATGGTAATATAATTTATATAAAAATCTGAACATAGAAAAGTAAGTATTTTTGTTAGAAATTTGGTTAGAATCTATCATAATATATTTGTGCTTGTTAGCTTTGTCAATAACTACAAAGCAAATAGTATCTATGGTAGAAATAACTGTGGTCTTAAATGACTAGAGAGCGAAGGTATTTGTGGTTAAAATCAAATGCTTTATAAACACTTAATATTTTATTTATAAGTTAACTTGTATAATAACAAAGACTTCTAGTACATACACACATATATATATATATATATGACATAAACCAAAAACCAAATACACAACCAACCTATACTTCTAGGCCATAAGTGTAGTCAAAGAACCCAAAATCAGTTGACCAAACCCGGTGCGGATCCCCCACCACACCCAAAATCGTGTAATATTGACACAACCGCAACAAAGATCTTGAGGGATACGAGCAACATAACAATTATATTGACATTTCAAGAAATGTGATACACACTGCCTAAACAATAGCCCGGAAAGTGACCAGCATAGGTGATACTGCCGGAACAATCATCGAGAAAATGTAAGTCACGAGAAATGAGATAGAGGTACCATTAAAAAGAACATTGAAAATAGACAATAAATGTAAATTATTACAACAACGAAAATTTTGGTAAGGTAGAAGATTTAAGGCGGCACATCATATTTTATAGTATCCTATAATGTATGGAATATTCCGCAATATTCTCCTACTTCTATGAATCTAGACATGTCGTAGATCTTGACACATTCTAAAATGTAACTTCATTACTCCTTTTGGCTTACAATTGCATTCGTCAAAATAATAATCTACACATTGTTCACAAGTTGGCACCATAATAAAATTCAAATTCAAACTATGACCCGACGAGTTCCCTAACAAACCAACTTATTCACAGATCATCTATCCATGTAAGCAAATGAAAGACAGAATGAGAAGCATAAGTAAAACAGGAAGGAGAATGGCACACTCTATTCTCTTATTGGAGGGAAAGGAGAAAAGCACTACACTAATCAGTTCTCTAACGAAGAATATTAGCGTGTGTGCACTTATTTTAACAGCCGAGACACTACCTTGTCTTGATGTATCTTGAACAAGGCAATTTGCCAGTTCCAAAAAACTCTTCAAAAACACCATCACGATCAAGAAAAGGGAAGGGTCCTGCACCGAGTACCTAAGCACACTATGGGCTTCTCGAAGTACAATTGAGTTTTGCTAAAGCACCAACGTTTAAGATAAGTATCCAAAATTTTACTTGTAAGTTGTAACAAGCCTGCGCACTGTAGAACTAGTATAAGCTTGTGGCTACAACACATTATGAAGCCAGTGCTCTACTTTTTTCCGAAGCCATTGCTCTACTTCTATATGAGACTTCCTTATCTACTATAGGAATATGGGAAACAGTAATTGGTACAATTGTATTTTCTTTAGCACTTAAAATCCTCCCCAGGATCGTTTCCAAATCCTAACTAGACAAGACTTTTGTGGTAGCTTGTGCTGGCATATATGCAACTTTATTACTAATGTTGATCTAAATCTATACAGCACAGGGTTTCCAGTTCCATGCTTCAGTTAGTGCACACTGTTATACCATTCCTAACCATCTGGGCCATAAGAGCCTACGGCCTTGCCACTATAGAATGGATTATTAAACCATATCCCGGGTCTATATTACATGGTCTAAAAGACTAGCATTGATGATCAAGCCCCATTCTCTATTTTGTTACTAGAAGCATCTTCTTTGTTTACTCTAGGAGCGTGGATAACCAATAACTGCAGTGTCAAAGTATTACTATGACGTGCATTGCTGATATTAGTTGTACTATGGAGGATGCTGAGTGTTTGATACCAATAATGTTGAGTACACACGGATACTTTAGTCATTATTTGCAAATGCTAGATAATAGGGTAGGTAGGAGAAACATACCAATAGACCTAGACATTGCAAGAACACCAAAAACACGATGCCCATTCCACTGTATAACCTTCCCTCCAGCTGCTTCAATCCTTGCATATTCATCTTCTCGGTTCGGCTAATAAAGAGAACATAAAAAGAAAATTGGCACCGAAGGATTAATTAGTGACATCACACGTAATTAAAGTCAGACCAGATACACTGTTTCACTTACTTTGTGATCCACCGACAATGCCATGGGTTCCTTCCCACGGCACAGAACAGCCCTTGAATCACCACAGTTTGCTACTATTATGTGCGACGAACAAACAATGGCAACAACAGCCGTAGAGCCTACAGTTTCTGCGGCAACAGCCTCACGATTTCCCGTCCCTCCAACCTCATCATCAACCTTGAGAAAACAGTTGGTAAATGCCTTTTTCCATTGGTCCTGGCAATTTTGCCTAATACTTTCATCATTAAGATTCGCCATAAATTTTTCCAACTCCTCAGCCAATACAGCATGAACTCGGTCTCGGCAGTAATTCGCCACCTGGAAAATAAAAATCCCAAGTTTGTATCAAATATATATGTAAATTCAATGAGCTAGTATAACAGTGTAAGTAAAAAGAGAGAGAAACCTGAGAGCCACCGTGGCCATCATAAACTCCAAAGAAATGAGCGGTCAAATGACTTAAGCATCTACTCACTCCATCAGGAACACGGTCGCCGACTAGCATCTGTAGAGGAATTCTCAAGAACCTAGGAACAGTTGCTAGTGCATCTTCCATTTCTGGCCTCCTTCCACACACAGATGTAAAACCCCATAGGGGTATATAATCCACTTCAAAAACACTGCGACTAACTGCTGCACTTAACCCTTTATTTAAGGGTAACTGAACAACAACTTGAGATGATTTTGAGCTGGAGCCATCCGTAATCTGCTCCTCAAGTTTGACAGCAAAGGGCTTACTCACGTTATCATCCTCAACACCTGACTCTACCAGATCTCCGGGCTTAGCTATAAGTTCAACACTACAAATGCTTTTCTCAGCATCCACAAAATTCTGACCATATATGTCAGAAGCTACCTCAAAACCTATAAAATCATCACCACATAAACTACTGGAATCACTCACCACAGACAGGGAACAAGACACCTGATCACCGTCCAACGATAAGATCTCATCATCCTCGCTTTCCCTAACAACAGCATCACCAGCAATCCAGTTGTTTCTATCATTTTCAGATATCATAGGGAGCAAAGGAACGCCCTCGCTCCTACTTGATGATACAGTATCACTAAGGTCTTTCTCAGCAGATTCTGCATACAAACTTGTAGTAGTGTCACCCATTGAATTTAGCCTAGTGGCATCCATATGACTACTACTTCCTATACTTGGGGGGTTGCGAAAGATCAAATTATTACCTAATCTAAATGGCAGAGGAGCAACCGCCAAACACATCTCCTTCATCAAAATCACTATCTTGACAGCAGTTAAAGTTACCCTCTGACATTACACAACCTGTCATTGTCAAACTAACTGATCACCTTTTTTCCCTTGTATCAACAATAATTTTCTCATACCATTTTCCATTGCCTAGAAAGATCTAACAAAAAAGTTCTTTCTTTAAGCTCTGATTCTTGAAATGGAAATTTTGTCAGTCAGATCTGGTAAACAAAAAAGTAGTAACACCAACTAACTACCCCCTTTTGGTAGAAAATTCACCTAAAAATTACCAAGCTAAGACTTGTCAGCACTTCACTTAATTCTGAAGACAATAACCAATCAAGATCCCAAAATCCACTCAGTAACTCAAAACCCACATAAATCTTGATACAAAAAGACCAAAAATAAAAAAGGAAATAGGGTCATGTGAAATTGTAAAAGAAGCTAAGAATCACAAGAAACGTTGAAAAAGATGGTAACCTTTTGTCACATAAAACTTGAGAGTACCTTGGATCTGAGGCAACCCTATAATAAGAAACTTGAAAAATTAAGAGTCTTTTTCAAACAATTATGTAACGAACAAAATATAATAAATGGGGATGGAAATAGTAGTACAAGATGGTAAACTAGAAACCACTACCTAATCCTTCCCTCTCTTTTTTCTTTTTTTTTCCCCTTTTTTTTCAAGAATATTTTTGTTCACAGTCCACACACCTCAGCTTCACTTTCCTTCTCATCCCCAGAAGAGTAATACTAGTATAGTTTTGCCCCAATTTACTTGGAAAGAGAAGGGAGAAGCATCAACAATTGAAAAATGGGGTTTGTTTATACAATGAAACAGTTCAATGTGATCATTAAAAAGACTTCCTCTTCTTCTTTATATTTTTTATTTTCATTAAATTAAATGTAATTTTCTATCTTTCAGTTGCGTTTAGAAAATTGTGTTGATGCTACGTGGACGGTGGACTAAAAAATTCATTATTTTATAGTATATAAGATGAAACAAATAAAAATGTTGTTTTTTGACACTGCTACCTCCTATTTTAATATGCTAATCAAACTATTTAATTTTTATGTAGATTTCACCAACAACTCTTAAATTTTTTTAAATAAAATAAAATTTGTGCATAAATATAAAATACTAAAAGTTTTATAGTTGTTTTTTTTCTTTTTATACTACAAAGGTATGATTATTTTTGGCATTAGGAGTATAAATAATAGTAAAACATAATTCCTACAAATTGAAAAAATGAAATAAACAGAAATCAAAAAAGGACAGATGTCCAATCCAAAAGAGCATATTAAAGCCCATCCACCCATCTTTGCTCTTTCACTATTCTTTCTCCAATTCAATGCCCCACCATTTGTATTTTTGGCTATTTGGTGAACACAATTATTTTTTATGGAGTAATAATAAAACTAGATCTTTTTTTTTTTGTTGTTGGTTCCCATTCAATCCATTAAAAGGGGAAGATTTATATATCAAGATTTTATTCATTCTCAAGATTCAAATTCGAAATTTTTTAATAAAGGATTTTTAGGAGGGAGAATCTTGACGTAACCAAAAAAGTTGATATCATGTGAAAGAGGTCATTGGTTCGAGTCATGGAAATAACTTATTGCAAAAATACAGGATAAGATCGCGTACAACAAACTCTTGTAGTCCGATCCTTTCCCGTATTTCGCGCATAATGAGAGCTTAATACCCTGGTGAAATCCTAGCCATTCCACCACAAGCATTAGTGGTGGAAGATCACATCGTGTATACATCGACCATTTCTATTGGACAATTTGTTACGATCAACAAGTTCATTTAAGTGTTTACTATATCGGAGCATATGAAAACTTACATTCAGTATTTTAGCTGGAACCCAAATGCAAAACCTCATAGTATTATTATTCTTATACCTCAATCATTCTTTGTGTGGACCTTTTTGATGGATAACTTAATGGAGAACGTGTCCTTTATACATTCAACAAAAGTTCCACTTAGAGAGGCTCTATCCAATGTCCTTTCTTCACTAGGATATAATTTAGATTATGTGCTCTAGTCATATGATACAGATGTGGCAATTTGAGCTCAAATTCATTTCCAATTCATTCAAAATTAGGTTGATTATTGACTCGGTCATTTGTTAAACTCATTCTATCTCGTTTCATTTAAAGTTTGGTTGATTTTTTATCCAAATTAATCTATAAATAACTAAAATATCTTTAGAATAATTTTTTTTATTTGAAATATTATAGATGACCATAAAAAAAATCTTATTTGTTAATTAAATAGTAATTCATAGAAAAACAACACACATTAATTAAAACTTTGTAAGATTTGGGCGGGCTGGATTATGACCCAAATTTTAATCCATTTGGACCTATCCCAGCTTAGCCCAAGTAATTTTTGGACGGGTCATTGGCCAGTCCAATTATTTACTCACTCTATTTTGACTCGCTCAAAATCAACCAACTTGCTCATTTGACTCCCCTACTATACTATAAAGGACTGTCATTAATTTTAGAAAATTTTACCTCCTATAGCAAAGGTATACTCCTTATCTATTAATGCTAGAAACTGTAGGAGAAGATTAGAAGCAGAAGTTGCTACTGATAAGTTGGGGCTATTTATGTCCAACTCTCAGATTTCTATATTTTTGTACATAACTCCATTTGGTAATGAAATTATTATAATTACCACAATAAAAAAAAAAGTAAAATCACAGTCAAGGGTAAAGCGAAAACTCCTAACTTTATTTTTAAAATCAAACTCCCCCTCAACTTTGAACAATACATATTTTCCCCCTCATTTCTCAATTGACCTTTTAAAATATCTATTTTCCCTTTATATTATCATCATTTATTTCTCTCTTTTTTAATATCATAATATTTTTTATTTTCTAAAAATATAATTTTTTTTAAAAACTATCTAATAACTAAATCTCATTTTCAAAATTCAAAATTAAAATACTAACCAAGCATATAACTTGATGTTGAATAGTAAAACTGATGAGTAGAATAAAAAGATAAAATGTAAATATTTGCTCGTAGCAAAACTCAAAATTTATTTACACATTTGAGAATAAAAAATAGTGGAAACTTTATATACTCAATGCAAGTAATAAAAAAATTAGTTATTAAAACAAAAGTAGAGTTTATAATAAAATTTTAAAATATTATCTATTTATATTTTAATTAACTTTAAATTACATATTTAATAAATATTTCATTAGTGACAATCAACTAATATATATACATGTATATAATAGAGAAAAAAGTTCAGGGGTGGAACTACATGAGGTAAGAGTGTTCAATTTAACCCCTTCACCATAAAATTAGACTGCACAAATAGGACAAAAATGGGCTTTATAGTTATATATAAATTATTGAATATCCTCGACATAAAAAAAATATTATAATATAATGATAAAGGGGATTCAAAAATTATTCTAGGTCACATGTTTAAATCTTAGATATGATATTTTAGTTTTTTAAAAAGAGTACGAACTTTTGGCTCAGCCACCGAGAAAATATAACTTAAGTTTGTACCTAATGCATGTTTTATAAAAATAACGTCGGATTTTGTAACAAATTTTACAAAAGAAATATTTTATTTATTATTTTCATAAACTCAAATTATAATTTTAATAAGGTATAACATAATTTAAATTATAGGTGAAATCATAAGACATTATCATATATAATAAAATATAATTACATGAGAAGGAAATTAAAAATGGCAAGGGCAAACCAAGCGCTGTGTAGGATAAAGGGGGGAGAATGTCAATTATTTATAGTTGGAGGGGAAGTTTAATTTTTAAAGTAAAGTTGGGGGTATAAATAATTTTGACAAAGAGCTTTAATCCACTTTTTATTTCAATTAGAAAATAATTTACACATGTTCCTCAAAACAAAACATCATCCTAAACACTTTGTATAATAAATCTTATTTAAAATTGCATTTGGGAGAAATGTAAATATTTATTTACTGGTTTTGCTTGTACAGTTGAGATATTGACATTAATCTTCATTCCATATAATTAATTTTTTCCAGATCAGCTTCTTTCAAACCAAAGGTAGAATTGAAAAGAAAACAAGACAGCATTCGCCTAAACATAATCAATTTCTTTTCTTTATTATTTGCATATAAATAAAAGAGTACAAGGGTCTAATCTTGAAGTATTTGATTAAAAAAGAGTTAATTCAAGGATTTGGTCTGATCTGGTCCTATCTGTAATTAGGTAAATCTGTGATTAAAAGAACCGAGGTTGGGCTTTTGTTGATTAGTAGTAATACTATTAATCAGCTAAACAGATGATGACATAGAGAAGCTTTGTAGTGGTTGGAAATAAAAGATGACCTCATTCTGATTGGATTTAGATGATGTAAGTGGCAGGGTCGCTCGAATGAAATTTTGTAAGCGATGCCAAAATCTATACAAAAACGAGAATAATAACGCTAATTATCACTCTTTTAAGCAAGAAATAGTCTTAGTCTATTGGTTTATTGAGTCTTTAAGTAAAAAAGGTCATTCAAGTCTACTTCATCACATATTCTAATCACAAGAGCTCTTTCAAATATTTGAGAAAAAGTTGCACTTTGTTGAGGTTTGACCCTTTGACATCCTAGAGCAAAATCAAGCATATAACCAATACTCCAAGAACCAACAAGGATAGTGGTGGAGTCGTAAGTACTCTTTCATCTTTAACCAGAGGTCTCGGGTTCGAGCCCCTGGGTATAGAGTCACCTTTGTTAGGGAGCGCTTTACCCCCTAATATGGGACTTCCCAGCGCGAATCTGGATTTAGACGGGCTCCAATGTGGGTACCGAACGTCGGGTGGGAAACCAAAAAAGAAAAAAAATACACCAAGAGACAATTTATGTCAAATAATGTCATTTTTTCCTACTTATCCGTTTTCTTACAATATTAATACATATAATTAGTAAAAAATTTGGACGAAACGGTGTCGCGTGACACCGCTTCGCTAAGTGTGAATCCGCCACTGCAAGTAATTCATAGTAGATACTTTTTAGTTGGAATTCTTTCACTCTTAAAAGAAAATTGCAATTAGTAAATCGAACAAAAAATTGGTAGGTTTTAAGTAAAAGTTCGGTATGAAGTTCCTTAAGATAAAAAGAGAACATAATAGAGGTATATTATAAAATTAAAAAAATAAACATATTAACTGATTGTAATTATGCTCTCAAATAAATTAACAAGTATAAAACTATTACATAAAAAATATTCATAGAACAATTATAACAATTAAAAAAGTTAAAAAAAGAATATGAAAGACAAATTGAAAGTGAGAGCAAAAGGGGCGGTTGGTGAGGAAGAGAGGAAATGATAAAATACTTTACTATATCGGTTCTTAACCTATAGTGTAATGTTCCGAGTTAGGTAATGATCATGACACTAATAAAGTAATAATAAAAGTAAAATACTATTAATTTTCTCAAATATTTTTCTTCTTAAATATCTCAATTATAAAGTGTGTTTTTGAAACTCATGAACATAATGAATATGAAAAAAAGGAACGCTCTCTTTGAAAGAAAAATTTAATCGTTGTTGTTTGTATAAATGTCGGTTTAAACCACTGAAATAAAATGGAACATGAAGGAAAAAAAGAGTTTAGAATATGAATAAATTTGAAGGAGTTCCAAAGTAGGGAATGTAAGTAAAATGAGTAGATAATATTGATTAAGAACAAGAAGGAAAAAAGAATAACTAATTAAAAATATTGTTTCGTGGTAAGCCACTGCTTTGAAAGCAATTTCGGCTCGACTAGGTGCAAATCATTAAGACCTATTGCTCCCCAAGGTTTTGCAGCACCTTCAAATACGTGCATTCGTGGCTGAAAGTTTAGAATTTGCACAAAACAGTTGCCCAGAAAGAAAAGAATATCAAGGTATTTTATGTATTGGATAATTCACAAAGAAGACTGTCTTTTTATAGGCAAAGCTGTTGGACAGTTACAGATGAAAGAATTAATTTGTAGTTGTTACAAAAATTAAAATGGAGCTATTACAAGAATTAAACACAACTGTTACAGAAATTAAAGCATGACAGTTACAAAGAAATAAATTACGTTACAAAATTCAATTCGAAGAGAATGAATTTGGACATATTCTGGTAAGCTCAAAAATAAAGAAATAATTTTAGCAAAACTATATTTGGAATAGGCCTCACATATATCTCGCACACAGGGGGAGGCAAATCGACCCGTTTTACCTTCACGACCAATTTCTCATGTGCGCGAGAACACTCTCTTTTACTAGCTCTTTACAAGCCCAACAAAGAGCAATTCAATATAAAGAGAAGGAAAAGACTTTCCACCACCAATAAAGGACACTTTGTCTTTCACAAAAGACAAAAAAGTAAAAAAATAAAAGAGACCACAAAAAAATCTTTGACTTTGCATTATAAATAATACCAACATGGAAAACACAACTACTTTTTGAATAAAATGGTAAAAAGTGTCTACCTCCTAAGGAGGTCATTTGATATCCAAATTTTGCTTAACAATAGCAGAATAAGGGTGTGTTTGGTACGAAAGAAAACATTTAATATTTTCCAATTTTTCTATATTTGGTTCGCTTAAATATTTTAGAAAACATTTTTCTTATGAACTCATTTTCCTCCAATTGGAGTAAAATATTTTTCTTATCAAGAGAAGGGAAAATATTTTCCAAGACTCATTCTCAACTTTCCCCACCTTATTCCCCCTCACCAACCCACCCCACACCCACCCCACGCCTACCCACCCCACCCTCTCTCTCCAAAATGGCTTTTTATTCAAAATTTTAATTTTTTTCGTCACCACCCACCCTGCTATCCCTCCCCACAAAAAAATTCCACCACCCCCATCCCATCCCGCACAATTCTTTTTTTTTTCTTTCAAATTTCAGTTTTTCTGCTACCACCCACCATACTACCCCTCCACCCCACCCCTCCCCCACCCACAATAACCTTTTTTTTTGTAATTTTAAATTTCTATTTTTTCGTTTTTCTGCACATACCCCCCCCCCCCCCCCCCCCCCCAAAAATATTTTTTTTTATATATATTTTCAGTTTTAGTTTTTTCATCTTTCGGTTTACAGGTTCGAAATTTTACAAGTTCCAAAGTTATGAGTTCACGGGTTTATGTGTTTGGAAGTTTACGGATTAGAAATTATAAAGTTTACGAGTTCAAAAGTTCGCGGTTTCGAAAGTTCAGCGGTTCGAAAGTTTATGAAATTTGTGAGTTCGGAAGGTTGTTGGTTCGAAAGTTTATGGCTTCATGTTTATTGTATCTAAATTATATATGAATACTCTTGATAAGTTATTTTCCTTAATTTGCGTACCAAACATCGAAAAATGAATAAGATTACTACTTGTTTTTCGAGAAAATATTTTCTTGGAAAACATTTTCCGTTATACCAAACGCACCCTAAGTGGAAAAAGTCGGGATGAGCCAAACAAATATGAACTCATTTGAGCATATAATTTAAAACACATTCGCTAACTCTAACCCTGAAATAATACATAATGCATTTTTTAAGTGCATATTTTTCGTGTATTTAAAGTCCTTTCGAGCATAATTTTCGTCCATAGGAGGCCACTTTGCACCTAAAAATTCATTTGGCCAATATGTGGCCGTTTTTCTAGTACTTGAGTTATTTTTATTAACTTCGACTTCTTTTATCTTTCGTATATGATTGTCTTTTAGGCTTCATAAGCCTTCTTGTTGATTTGTTGGTGTGAAGTTGGATAGAGTAATGTAATCTTTTTTAGTTAATTGATAGAGGTATGTTTTAGACATGAGTTTAGGAGTTTACATGTAATTAATTTTTAGTAAACACTTTATTAGATTATTATTTTTTTATATCATTTTTTCTGCAATACTTTTCTCAATATTCTCAATGCTTGAATGGTTCAATATGTTGCCTTTCTCGTATTTTAACATTCCCATGCAAGTGTTGCTACTTGGGAGTTGTAATTTACTATAGAGTTTAACTTCTCCTATACATCCGTAAGTAATCTCTTATTACTAGAGATTGAGTGCATTTTTGCTTATTTTAACCTTAACCTTTTTACTCATATGTCGATTTAAGATTTATTGAATCTTTTGTCTCTAAAATTCTAATGCAAATTAATCACGCCCAACTATGCCTTATAAAAAGGACTAAGCAGTCGTTGCAAATATATTCCGATCAATAAGTCCGAAGTCGAATCCCACGGGGAATTAACCTATTAAGCACAACTAATAGACTCACACAAATTCACGCAATCAATCTTTAAAAATATTTAAATAACAAATTGGATGTTTACTAACTAAATATCACGTAATTAAAAATGCAGTAATTAATAACTAACTACGAACAAGTTGTAGACAAGTATTGGAAAGGTCTAGGGTTTTGATTTTCCCTATTGTCGGAATTCTCCCCCTACGTTTTCTATAATTTTGCCTAAATATTCTCTACCGATCGTAAGTACTCTGAGTTTCGTAGCTCTCTCTCTCTCTCGAGAAACTACCATAATTTACTAAACGTATTTCTCTCGAACTATGCTAGCTGGCACTAATTTACCGCTCACTATGATCGCATCAAGATTTCGTTATCTCTAATCCCGCCTTTAAACCCTCCATATTGGTTTTTCAAATACATTAGGAGTGGTGTTGTTCAACAACTACCTAAATGTGTACTCTCTCTCGAGCAGTACACACTAAATAAGCACAGTCAATTGAGGGCCTTCAACCAAAAACAATAATAATATAGTTGAACAAGTAGAGAAAAGTAAATGACGAATTTATATTAAATGCAATGGAAAAATCATTCTTCAATAGGTTCCATCAAACCTTAGATTAGGAATTTAGCTACTCATACTCATAGTAACAATATCCCACGTGTTTTGCATAAATAAATTACAAAGTAAAAATGAAGGAATGTAGAAATCGGCGATTCTATCTCCCAACAAGTGTTCCACGAGATATTCTTGCCTCCGGTCGCAAAACTCCTTCAAAAGTGGTGTTTAATGTCTATTTATATGTGTAGGGAAAGACCCAAATGACATAGGCCAAGTCTTAGTCAAACCAGGAGGAATGAATAAGCCTTTAAAATCCGGAGTACGCCCGCCTCAGACCATGCCTCATGAGGCTCCACACAAGATGGACCTCACCCCAGACCACATGTCGCCAGCCTTCACGCGAGGTGGACCTCGCCTCATCCCTCACATAGCCTGCTCCCACACAAGCTCAAAGGCTCGCTTTGCCAGCTGTAACGCGAGCTCATAGGCTTGCTTCGCCAGCTTCCTCGTCTTTTCACTACTTAATGCATTCTTTCTTCTTCCACAGTCTTTTGTGATGACCCTAAAGGTCATCTCTTGTTTTAGAAGTCTAAACTGCATTTCAAGGCCTTGAAACCTCTTTTTGTCTCACCTCGAATTGCGTACATAGTCCGAGTGCGTTTCCAGAAAGCTTTTATGTGAAATATAAGAAAATTTATGAATTTAGCCTTTAAAATTGGTTAAAGTTGACTTTGGTCAATATTCTTGGTAAACGGATCCGGACCCATGATCAGATGGTCCCGCAGGTTCTGTAGTAAAATATGAGACTCGGGTGTATGCCCGGAATCGAATTCCGAGGTCCCAAGCCCGAGAAAAGAATTTTTAAAGAAAATTATTTGCTAGAAAATATAAAGGCTTTTAGAAGTGAAATGATGTATTTTCTTGATGGTATCGGGTCCATATCTTGATTTCGTTTCCCAGTACAAGTTTAAAATAATAATTAAGTTGAATTTGTGAAATTTGGTAAGAATCGGAATTGGTTTGGTATAAAACGGACCTATAGATGAGAAAATAGAAATTTCAATGTTCTTGGGTAATTTCATGAATTTGAGGTTTAATTCGTAGTTGTTGATGTTATTTTGATAATTTGATCACACGAGCAAGTCCATATGATATTTTTAGACTTACGTGCATGATTAGTTTGGAGCCCCGAGGGCTCGGGTGAATTTTGGATAGGCCGTGGAGTGAATTTGGACTTAGGAAAATTGTTGCAGGTTGCAGGTCTGGTATTGGTGTCTGATCCCGCAAGGGATCGCAATTGTGAAGTCTGATAGTTTGGAAATTGCGAGGGGCTGATCGCAATTGTGAAATAAGCCTTGTCCAGCCTTGCGAGCATTTCTTCGCAAATGCGAAGCCCTCAGAAATCCCCAGCTGTCGCAAATGCAACAATTCCTTTGCAAATGCAAAGGTAGTAGAAATTATCAGGGTTCGCAATTGTGAACCTCTGGTCACAATTGCAACATCTGCACCGATAAGTGGGATTTTTTATGGGATTTCATCCATTTTTCAAATTCTTTCAAACCCTAAACTCTCTTGGGCGATTTTTCCAAAGAAAGATTCTTCTCCAAATCATTATTAAGTAATTTCTAACTTATTTTCTTCAATCTATAACATCTTTTTATATGATTTCATTTCAAAATCAAGGGTTTTTCATGGGAAATTGGGTGTTTTTGGGTAGAAGTTAGATTTTTCAAATTTTAGAGATTTGGACCTCGATTTGAGGTTCGATCATGCTTAACTTGATAATTATTAATGTTGAACAAAGCTTATGAAAGTTTTGTGGTAATTGTTTATTATTGAGAATTGACACGAGTTGAGTTTCATCCTTGTAAAGTAATTGTTGAAAACGAGATTGGTTATAGCTGAATCCTTTGCCGGAATGTTATTGTTGATATTGTTGTTTCCCTTGCTGGGGCATATTGTTTCTATTATTTGGGTGAGGAAGAGTGTAAAGCACGAAGGGTGATGCCGTGCATAATATTGTGAATGAGTGTAATGCACGAAGGGTGATGCCGTGCCGATATTATGAGTGTTAATGCACGAAGGATAATGCCGTGCCATGATTTGAGAGTTAATGCACGAAGGGTGATGCCGTGCCGATATTATGAGGATTAATGCACGAAGGGTAATGTCGTTCCATGATTATGTGAGGTAAAACACGAAGGGGTATGTCGTGTCATTCTATTGTTTCATATAGTGAGGATGAGAGTAAAAGCACGAAGGGTGATGCCGTGCACGTGTTACCATTTCATTATTTTGTTGATTTAGATATGATGCTCATTATGCTCATTTATTGATGCTCCTTTATTGGTTTATTGTTAGAATCTGATATCCCCCGCAACATGTCCCCTTCCCACCTTATTCTGTTGATTCTTGTTATTATGTTTATGTTTGTATATGATCTATCTGCACATGTATCTGTGATTGTCGTGTCCTAGCCTCATCACTACTTCGCTGAGGTTAGGCTCAACACTTACTCAGTACATGGGGTCGGTTGTACTGATACTACACTTTGTACTCTTTTGTGCAGATTTCGGTACCGGACTCGGTGAATAGCTGAGGTAGCTCCCTTTAGTCCCTAGAGACTAAGGTAGATCTGCTGGCGTCCGCAGAGCCTGAAGTCCCCCTTCCCTAATTTAGCTTTCTGCTGTCTCCTTTTATTTTTTCGAGAACAGTTATACTTTCTTTTCAGACCTGTATTTGTAGTAACTCGTAGTGGTTCGTGAAGTTGTGACACCAGATCCGAGGTTAGACTTGTAGTGAATTATTTGATCATGTTATAACTCTTCTGCATATATGATCTGTTTAACTTTAGTTTTTGGCTTATATCTGTTTAGGTTGAATGGTAACTGTGTAGAACCTTAATAATTGGCTTACCTAGCTTTCACGAGTAGGCGCCATCACGACTCCCGATGGTGGAATATTTGGGTAGTGACATCTTCACACACACTTTATTCATTAAATCTTCCTTTTGCTCTAAATTCATCTCCAATTCACCTACACATAAAATAGACTCCACTACACACAAATAAAGTGCAGGTTAACATTAAAGCACATTAAATGCAAGGTAATGAGTGTACTAAAATATGGAATTATCGCCACATATTAATACCTCACACTTAAACATTGCTCGTCTTCGAGCAATCAAACTACACTAATAGACACGACCTTTTAAGTGATTCCCTTAACTCATCACACTAAGAATGTTTAAAATAGACTAAGTACAAAGGTGTAACATCTTTACCTCAAGATTTGACTCACAAATACCATGTCTTATTCACAATTCACTTACTTACTCTAACACGGAGGTTAATGATACTACCTTTCCTTAATGAATCACATGCCCTCACCCAACAAAGAGCTTAATTCCACACACAATGAATTTTAAGAACGTAGGAACTCAAGATAGGAAAAAATTCACTCGCTCTCAGAAATAACATTCATATGCCACAAATGATGCACCATAGGCTTGCCCATGGTGTAATACACCACTAATCGAGCTCATTCAGTTAGGATCAAGTAAGACTTTAATTGGTTGTAATGTAGGCTGCGGGTCGGGTAGGATACATTTGGATATGAGTGACTACACATCCCTTAAGCACTTTAATACATATACTTTAACACTCATGTCCATACTTATGTCAAACCAAAACTCTACCTTAACTTTAATTTATACTACCCCATACTTCTTTAAGCACCAGTATATCACTAGCCACCACCATCAAGAATTATTTTTCATATAATACAACTATATTTTTTTCCTTATTTTTTTTCTTTCTTTCAATCCAAGTGGCTTTTATTGACATATTTTTTTTCTTTTCAAACGGTGCACCTTTCTCCTTATTTTATTTGTTCCACTCAAAAACCAAATCACCACCGCACACTTTAACTTTACATAATTCATCACAATTCAAGTACTCATGAAAGATGACAAGGTTCAAATATATGGCCGATTCAAACAAAGGGATACGAATTGTAATGCGGTTACAAAAACACAGGATTATAGGCTCAAAGGGGTTAACTATGTTACATAACATTTAGGCGGGTAAACTATATATGTGTGCAATCAAATGCAAATTTCTTAAGATACAGAGCTGTCGCACCTCCTTTTTCCGCCCCCGCGAGGGTGCAAGGGAGTTTTTCCAATTAAAGGACAATCGAAACGGGATTGGTTTATTTATTTCAGAGTCGCCACTTGGGAGATTTAGGGTGTCCCAAGTCACCAATTTTAATCCCGAATCGAGGAAAAGAATGACTCCATATTACAGTCTGCGTACCAGAAATCCGGATAAGGAATTTTGTTAACCCGGGAGAAGGTGTTAGGCATTCCCGAGTTCCGTGGTTCTAGCACGGTCGCTCAACTGTCATATTCGGCTTGATTATCTGATTTTATACAAATATGAACTTATGTGCAAATTTTAACTTTTTACCGCTTTCATAATTATTATTATTATTCTTTTACAGGGAATTATAACGTGGTGAAAATATATCTCGAACCGCGTCACAATCAATGTACCCGTGGTCGTCGACACACTTTGATTCCGTTGAGATTTGGATTTGGGTCACATAAATGTGCACCCGAGTTTAAGAAAATTAAATTATTAAAAGTGTGTCTAAAGTGACTAGCGTATCATTTACTTTGGGTAGGGCCGTGAAATTTTATTAAACGGTCCATCCTGAAGTCTAAGCAATTTTAAAGCAAATATTTACTGAGGGCCCCGTAATTTTGTATTTTTCATTTGGCGAGGCTCGTCTTATTTTTAAGAGGTCATCCTATAGCGGCTACGTTTTCTATTTTTGCTTGCTTCTAAAATAAATGAAAAGGTCCTAACTTATTTACATACCTATGAATTATTATAGTTGAGTTTCGAATGTATTTTGTTGAAAGAGGGACGCGATTCGAGTTGTCTTTTTGGCAGTTATGGGCCCAGGCCCAGCGCACACTGTATGGACCGGACCTGGGCCATTCCCTTTTCGATGAGGGCCTGTTTAATTTATTTGACTTAGGCCCAACATTTATGAAGCTGAAATGGGAACCAGTGTTACTTTATTCTAAACGGTATTGTTGCAATTTATAACGAGACAGCTTACTAAAGGAAATGAGATTAACTAACAATGGATAGTTCAACACTTAACATGCGTTAGAAGATATGCTAACCACAAACATCGCTAAAATTCAAGATACTGCTTACTACACTATCAACCCTTTTTATCTACCAGCCTATATGCACAATATGATATTAAGTCGCCATACATGACACTTAGTTATACATGAAGGCTACCTTCATTATCCTAATAGAAGATGTGAACTATTATACACAACTTAATGTTCAATATACAGGCTATGTATAAAAATAAAAACAACTTCAATTCTTCTCTTTTGTATTCATGTTTCAACTTTCAACTCACATTGACAGTGTATCAGTGGTGTACCTGGTATTGAGAAAAGCAAAAGAAGAAGAGGAATGATCAGTGGGAGCAGTAGCATACACAGCAACAACAACAACAAGAGAAGCAGCACTCAGCAGCAAGCAACCCAGCCAAACAGATGTTTGAAACCAAATAAAACCCAACAAGAAATTCCAATAATGACCAGTAGAGAAGCCAGCAAACAGATTTAAGCCAAACAGAAATCCAGTAAACTCAGAAAACCCACAACACTCAAATGAAACAGTATTAAACCAACAGGGAAACCCAGAAAACCAAACTGAAAACTCAGTTGTGTCCCAACAAATAACAGGCTAATCAGAGAAAGAAAACAGATGCAGAAAAAACTGGCTTCTGATATTTGTGTTCAGAAATCCCAAACCTCTCTTAAACCTCTATTAAACTGAAATTAAGCTAGCCTATTCAAGGCTTGAAAATCCAGCCTTGTCTTCTGATTTTCTTTTTATCTCTCAACACTCAAAGCTGTCCAACTCTCCACTTAACTGCCCAGCCTTAATTTCTCCTCCCCTTCACTCCCCTCAACTGAACTATTTATAGGCTAAATGCAGTCCAACCCTTTGCCTTGTTTTTACCCCAGCCCTCAACTCTGCCCATAACTCCTTTAAACTAATCAAAAATGCCCAATGCCCATCCTCCTGACAGCCCCCTTAGCATGTGTTTTCTGCCCAAAGGTATGGGCAGCCTATAATATTTTATCACCCTCATGCTACCAAGTTTGGTTCCCCACTATTGCATTAGTTTAATCCTATTTCAGTACCCTATTGTCATTAAAATAAGCTTAATGAGTGACCCTCTAAGCAGACCCCATCCTTAACAGCCTGTTAGTATGTTACTAAATTCCCAGGATTACCCTTTAACCCTTGCATATTACTGTACTACCCTAAGCCTTACTTGTCTGAACTTACCAACTATATAAGCTTAACACTGATTTCTGATGGATCTCCTAGGTTTCTACAACTATATCCAATACTCAACCTAAGTTCAATTCAAGATCAGATCACAAAGGGATGTCAATCGAACCAAATGAGTTGGTCATATTGGGAGCCAAACCTGACCAACTCAAAGTAAAAAAATGCAAACAGGCAACAACCAATAAGTTAAGATCAAGGCATCAATGAACAGGCTTCTATGGCAAACTATGAAGATCATGGGGTTACTGAATAAACAAGCAGTCTAGTTCAAAGACAGAAACTGAACATATTCCACAAGTTAATTACAAATTAGCATACAGATGCATAACTGACAAACATACATGGAGGACATTAATGACCTACTATCATGTTTCCCTTAATTTTAAACAGATTAATTGACGACACTTATTTAAACGACAATACAAGCTATAATAGACAACAAAGCACCAAAACAAATTAAACCCTATCCCAGGGTTCACAAGATTGACAGAAAAATCAGAAACAAAACCAAACCAAACATGAAAGGCGGACGGAAACTATAGGAGAACAGAAGAGAAAGGAAAATTACCTCGGGGATTCAAAATTAAGACTGACCCAAGCTCGAACTCGGACTCGACCATTTTGGGGTCGAATGGACTTTAATCGAAGTGTTCTCAACTGAGAACACCTCGGTTAAAGTCTATTAGACCCCTATCTTTTGTTGATTTGGACAGACCCCCACAAATCTGTGTTCTAAGGTTCTTGGGGGTCAGATTTGGGATTTGTTCAATTCTGTTCAGATTCGAATGGAACCACGGTCGTTCAGGGGGTGAGGAAGGTCAAGAGGTGGCTGGTGTGAATTTGGGACTCATTAGGTGATTTAGGGTTTTGACTCGAATCTTTGATCGAAGATTCGAGAACCCTGGAGATGATTCGAAGTTAAGTGACCAGGGATTCGTGTTCAGGGTGGTTTGTAGGTTCAGTGGTGTAGCTATGGTGACCGGTGGCGTTGTTGCCGCCGGGTTTACGTTGAAGGGGAGCTATGGCAGATGCTAGGGTTTTGGGGGGTGTTTGGGATCGTCTCTCCAGGGAGGGGTGTTTGGATAAGGGATGGGGTAACAGGGTTAGGCTTATATACGACTTAGGGGGGTTAGATCCTGGCCGTTGGATCAGGTGAGATCGATGGCCAGGATCTATTCACTGAAGGGGGACGACGTCGTTTGGGCATAGTGGTGGGTGAGACCGGGTATGGGAAAGGATCGGGTCAAGTCAACGGGTCTAGGGGAAATCCTGGAGCCATTGGATCAATGGAGATGGACGGCTCAGATCAACATGCCTGAAACGACGTCGTTTGGGTAAGTAAATGGCCTGATCTGGGCCATTCATTTGAATCGATCAATGGCTCAGATTGGAGACGCCAATACGACGTCGTTTGGAGGTGTCTCTGTAAGACTGGCTTGGGCTGGGTCAGTGCAATGGGTTTGGGCCTGGTTTGTTTAATTCTTGCCTGGCCCAAACCGAATTTCCTGGTATTTCATCCCTTTTTCCCTTTTCTTTGATTACCAAAATTAAAACAAAATCCTAAATAAATTGTAAAAATCATAAATAAAATTACACACACATTTCTGACACCCATACCAATTAACCCACAAATTAAAAATAAAATCATACAATGAAAGACGCTTATGCCTATTTTTGTGATTTTCTTTCTTTTAAAATAAAACATGGTTTAATTGACTCCAAAATGCACAATTAAATCTTGAATGCGCACGCAACATGTATTTATACATATATATATTTATATCAATCACAACAACAACAAGCATTTACGGACCAAATAATTACCAAAATGTCACGTAAATTCTAAAAATTGTACACAGATGGATTTTGTTTTATTTTTTGATTTTTTTGGACTAATTTCCGTGAAGCAAAAATCACGTGCTCACAGCTGCGCCTCTTTGGCCAAAAACACAAAGAGTTTTCGTGCAAAGATAAAGTGAGCGGATACGAGCGATTTTTGCCCTGTTGGAGTATTCCGTGTGAAGCATTTTTTTTGTGCATTTTTGAAAGATTTGACCGAACCTTTGCTTCAAAGGTTTCCTACATATCCCTGGCTAAAAGGGAATCAGGTCAATGTAGTTCGGGAAGTTTTGGTAGCTGGGACTACCTTGGGACTGCAATGTTACTGCTGCTGCGTGCTGTTATCCTCTCATTATACAGGTGGGCGCCTATTTAACTAAGACATAAAAATATTCCTCTCATTATACAGGTGGGCGCCTATTTAACTAAGACATAAAAATATTCCTCTCATTATACAGGTGGGCGCCTATTTAACTAAGACATAAAAATATTCCTCTCATTATACAGGTGGGCGCCTATTTAACTAAGACATAAAAATATTCCTCTCATTATACAGGTGGGCGCCTATTTAACTAAGACATAAAAATATTCCTCTCATTATACAGGTGGGCGCCTATTTAACTAAGACATAAAAATATTCCTCTCATTATACAGGTGGGCGCCTATTTAACTAAGACATAAAAATATTCCTCTCATTATACAGGTGGGCGCCTATTTAACTAAGACATAAAAATATTCCTCTCATTATACAGGTGGGCGCCTATTTAACTAAGACATAAAAATATTCCTCTCATTATACAGGTGGGCGCCTATTTAACTAAGACATAAAAATATTCCTCTCATTATACAGGTGGGCGCCTATTTAACTAAGACATAAAAATATTCCTCTCATTATACAGGTGGGCGCCTATTTAACTAAGACATAAAAATATTCCTCTCATTATACAGGTGGGCGCCTATTTAACTAAGACATAAAAATATTCCTCTCATTATACAGGTGGGCGCCTATTTAACTAAGACATAAAAATATTCTTCTCATTATACAGGTGGGCGCCTATTTAACTAAGATATGAAAATATTCCTCTCATTATACAGGTGGGCGCCTGTTTAACTAAGACATAAAAATATTCCTCTCATTATACAGGTGGGCGCCTATTTAACTAAGACATAAAAATATTCCTCTCATTATACAGGTGGGCGCCTATTTAACTAAGACCTAAAAATATTCTTCTCATTATACAGGTGAGCGCCTATTTAACTAAGACATGAAAATATTCCTCTCATTATATAGGTGGGCCCCTGTTTAACTAAGACATAAAAATATTCCTCTCATTATACAGGTGGACGTCTATTTAACTAAGACATGAAAATATTCCTCTCATTATACAGGTGGACGCCTGTTTAACTAAGACATAAAAATATTCCTCTCATTATACAGGTGGGCGCCTGTTTAACTTAAGACATAAAAATATTCCTCTCATTATACAGGTGGACGCCTATTCAACTAAGACATAAAAATATTCCTCTCATTATACAGGTGGGCGCCTATTTAACTAAGACATGAAAATATTCCTCTCATTATACAGGTGGGCGCCTGTTTAACTAAGACATGAAAATATTCCTCTCATTATACAGGTGGGCGCCTATTTAACTAAGACATAAAAATATTCCTCTGCCTGTTTAACTAAGACATGAAAATATTCCTCTCATTATACAGGTGGGCGCCTATTTAACTAAGACATAAAAATATTCCTCTCATTATACAGGTGGACGCCTATTTAACTAAAACATGAAAATATTCCTCTCATTATACAGGTGGGCGCCTGTTTAACTAAGACATAAAAATATTCCTCTCATTATACAGGTGGACGCCTGTTTAACTTAAGACATAAAAATATTCCTCTCATTATACAGGTGGGTGCCTATTTAACTAAGACATGAAAATATTCCTCTCATTATACAGGTGGGCGCCTATTTAACTAAGACATGAAAATATTCCTGTCATTATACAGGTGGGCGCATGTTTAACTAAGACATAAAAATATTCCTCTCATTATACAGGTGGGCGCCTATTTAACTAAGACATAAAAATATTCCTCTCATTATACAGGTGGGCGCCTATTTAACTAAGACATAAAAATATTCCTCTCATTATACAGGTGGGCGCCTATTTAACTAAGACATGAAAATATTCCTCTCATTATACAGGTGGGCGCCTGTTTAACTAAGACATAAAAATATTCCTCTCATTATACAGGTGGGCGCCTATTTAACTAAGACATAAAAATATTCCTCTCATTATACAGGTGGGCGCCTGTTTAACTAAGACCTAAAAATATTCTTCTCATTATACAGGTGAGCGCCTATTTAACTAAGACATGAAAATATTCCTCTCATTATATAGGTGGACCCCTGTTTAACTAAGACATAAAAATATTCCTCTCATTATACAGGTGGACGTCTATTTAACTAAGATATGAAAATATTCCTCTCATTATACAGGTGGACGCCTATTTAACTAAGACATAAAAATATTCCTCTCATTATACAGGTGGGCGCCTGTTTAACTTAAGACATAAGAATATTCCTCTCATTATACAGGTGGACGCCTATTCAACTAAGACATAAAAATATTCCTCTCATTATACAGGTGGGCGCCTATTTAACTAAGACATGAAAATATTCCTCTCATTATACAGGTGGGCGCCTGTTTAACTAAGACATGAAAATATTCCTCTCATTATACAGGTGGGCGCCTATTTAACTAAGACATAAAAATATTCCTCTGCCTGTTTAACTAAGACATGAAAATATTCCTCTCATTATACAGGTGGGCGCCTATTTAACTAAGACATAAAAATATTCCTCTCATTATACAGGTGGACGCCTATTTAACTAAAACATGAAAATATTCCTCTCATTATACAGGTGGACGCCTGTTTAACTAAGACATAAAAATATTCCTCTCATTATACAGGTGGACGCCTGTTTAACTTAAGACATAAAAATATTCCTCTCATTATACAGGTGGGTGCCTATTTAACTAAGACATGAAAATATTCCTCTCATTATACAGGTGGGCGCCTGTTTAACCAAGACATAAAAATATTCCTCTCATTATACAGGTGGGCGCCTATTTAACCAAGACATGAAAATATTCCTCTCATTATACAGGTGGGCGCCTGTTTAACTAAGACATAAAAATATTCCTCTCATTATACAGGTGGGCGCCTCTTTAATTAAGACATAAAAATATTCCTCTCATTATACAGGTGGGCGCCTGTTTAACTAAGACATAAAAATATTCCTCTCATTATACAGGTGGGCGCCTGTTTAACTAAGACATAAAAATATTCCTCTCATTATACAGGTGGGCGCCTGTTTAACTAAGACATGAAAATATTCCTCTCATTATACAGGTGGACGCCTGTTTAACTAAGATATAAAAATATTCCTCTCATTATACAGGTGGGCGCCTGTTTAACTAAGACATGAAAATATTCCTCTCATTATACAGGTGGGCGCCTATTTAACTAAGACATGAAAATATTCCTCTCATTATACAGGTGGGCGCCTTTTTAACTAAGACATAAAAATATTCCTCTCATTATACAGGTGAGCGCTTATTTAACAAAGACATAAAAATATTCCTCTCATTATACATGTGGGCGCCTATTTAACTAAGACATAAAAATATTCCTCTCATTGTACAGGTGGACGCCTATTTAACTAAGACATAAAAATATTCCTCTCATTATACAGGTGGGCGCCTGTTTAACTAAGACTTGAAAATATTCTCTCATTATACAGGTGGACGCATGTTTAACTAAGACATGAAAATATTCCTCTCATTATACAGGTGGGCGCCTATTTAACTAAGACATAAAAATATTCCTCTCATTATACAGGTGGACGCCTATTTAACTAAGACCTAAAAATATTCTTCTCTTTATACAGGTGGGCGCCTGTTTAACTAAGACCTAAAAATATTTCTCTCATTATACAGGTGGGCGCCTATTTAACTAAGACATAAAAATATTCCTCTCATTATACAGGTGGGCGCCTGTTTAACTAAGACATGAAAATATTCCTCTCATTATACAGGTGGGCGCCTGTTTAACTAAGACATGAAAATATTCCTCTCATTATACAGGTGGGCGCCTGTTTAACTAAGACATGAAAATATTCCTCTCATTATACAGGTGGGCGCCTATTTAACTAAGACATGAAAATATTCCTCTCATTATACAGGTGGGCGCCTGTTTAACTAAGACATGAAAATATTCCTCTCATTATACAGGTGGGCGCCTATTTAACTAAGACATAAAAATATTCCTCTCATTATACAGGTGGGCGCTTATTTAACTAAGACATAAAAATATTTGAATTTATTTGCTCGTTCCTCCGAGAAAAATTTTGACAACGGCAGAAAATTTTCTGCCCCGGTTTTGGTGACCTTTCTTGCGGCGTGTCTTTCTGCCATTATCAACCTTTATTTTCTTGTAGCAGACAAAGAAAATTTTGTTAGTTTTAACATGGTGAGCAGCCGTGTCATTCCTGCTGGGGGATGATTTTTCCTTTTCCCCTTCTGTGCTCCCAAGACTGGTTGGGGATAAAATTGCTTGCTGGGGATGATATGTTCTGCTGGGGATGGTTTTCCATTTATCCCTTCCCCGCCTTCTTGTTTCAGAACGAGCTGTGGGAGTCCTTTTTTATTCTAAAACTACTCTCTTAAAAGTTTTATTATTTCCCAGAACTGCAGGGCATAGGATGTTATCACCTGGGGATATCCTTATTGGGGACAGGACTGTTAGGGTTGTCTTGAGCGGGTCGATTCTCCCTGCCTCCTTCCCCCTTTCTGTGGTGTCTGGCCACCTCAGACCTCGGTCCATGATCTATCGACGTTCTGCTGATGGATCTACTTGGAACTTGCTCCATAAGTCCCCCATCCATCGTTTTCCGCTTTTCTTCACGTCCCCCTTAACTTTCTTAGCCAACTTGTCCTTTGGTTTTGCAATAAACGCCTTTTGTCTTATTGCCTCATCTTTGGCCTGCCCCATTCGTATTTTGCTTTTGTACCACTTTGGCCCCTGGTAGTAAACTCTGAAAAATCCTTTTCAAAACAAATTTCTGGAAAGAAATGAAAATGATAGAAAAGGAGAAGAATCTTTCTGAACAAATGCTGGGGGGGAAGAAGAAAAGGAAAGAACTTATCTGGTATGACTGGTCCCTATGATCATGTCGTGCACTACAGATTCCCGACCCCGTCTATTTGTATTCATCAATCTACCTGATGGCCTTACTTGCTGGGGATAGATAGGTGCCCACCTCTTCGCAAATGCGGATCCTATTGCCAATCTGTCTTGTCGCCTTATAGTGCCCTTCGAGGGTTTTCACTAATAAGACTCTCTCTTTTCTCTCAGCTCCCATCGCCTTACGGTGCCTGTGAAGGTTTTCACCGATAAGACTCTCTCGTTTTATCTCTCTCATCTTTCATCGCCTTATGGTGCCCGCAAAGGTTTTCACCGATTAAGACTCTCTCATTTTATCTTTCAACGGGTGATTGGAGTGTTGCCGATATGACTCTCTCTTTCGGAGATTCTTTTCGGTCATCAATTCATTTCCAGTTCATGACCCTCTTCTTTGCTGGAGATCAGCGTATTATTCTCGGCTTCCATTGGCCTGGCTTGGCACCTCTCGGATATTGATCAGGAGGACTTTTTGGGCATCGATGTTGGTTTTGTGTGTCAAATATTTAACTTGACTTTGATGGGTGAAGTGTTACAACTCTTGGAATCAAACCCTTTTTGGATATTCAAAAACATAATTCCTGCCCCAGTTTTCTTGCTTGGGGAATTTTATATTTACACTGTGTTGAGCTATGCATATTATGCACACTATGATCGAGCCGTGAGGCGCCTACGTATCCTCTTTGAGGAATCAGGTCGAACGTAGTTCCCAACGCTTTTGTTTTTCTTGTGATCTTTATCTTTTTTTTTTCATTTTTCTCTTTTTTTTTTTAAAAAAAATCTTCTTTTTTTTCCCCCATATTTTTTCCCATTAGTGATTCCAAAAGAGGGGTATGAAAGAATAACTCAAGGCTCAAAAGGGGGAAGCAAGGGTTAAAAGTATTTGGATAGAAGAAAGAATTGCCTCCGTCATTTCATTATCCAATAAGTACCGAATATAAACGAACGAACCAATAACTACCATAATCAAAGAAATCACGCATAATATCTTTTGACTGCATCAGAATTGATAGCCATGTCGACACACCTTCCCTCAATATCTATTAGACACAAAGCGCCGTTGGACAATACTTTGGTCACGATATAAGGCCCTTGCCAATTTGGGGCGAACTTGCCTTTTGCTTCGACCTGATGCGGGAGGATCCGTTTCAATACTTGTTGCCCTACTTCAAATTTTCTGGGGCGCACCTTCTTATTGTATGCTCTTGCCATTCTTTTCTGATACAACTGGCCATGACACACTGCTGCCAATCTTTTTTCATCTATTAAGCTCAGCTGCTCTAGTCGAGCTTTGACCCATTCATCGTCGTCAATCCCGGGTTCAGCGACAATTCGGAGGGATGGAATTTCAATCTCCGCTGGTATTACTGCTTCAGTTCCATATACCAACAAATAAGGAGTTGCACCTATGGAAGTCCGGACTGTAGTGCGATAACCCAACAAAGCAAAGGGTAATTTCTCGTGCCATTGTCTAGATCCTTCCACCATCTTCCGCAGTATCTTCTTGATGTTCTTATTGGCTGCTTCGACCGCTCCATTCGCCTTGGGATGATATGGGGTGGAATTGCGGTGTGTAATCTTAAACTGTTGGCATACCTCTCTCATCAGACTGCTGTTAAGATTGCCCCATTATCCGTGATGATCACTTTTGGGACCCCAAAGCTGCAGATGATATGGGAGTGAACAAAATCTACCACTGCCTTCTTAGTTACCGACTTGAAGGTTTTAGCCTCAACCCACTTGGTGAAGTAGTCGATGGTCACCAGAATGAACCTATGGCCGTTGGCCGCTGCCGGCTCGATAGGCCCAATGACATCCATTCCCCATGCGACAAATGGCCAGGGCGCTGACATCGTATGCAACTCTGTCGGCGGAGAATGAATCAGATCTCCATGTATCTGACACTGATGGCATTTCCTCACGAAAGTGATACAGTCATGCTCCATAGTGAGCCAATAGTACCCTGCTCGAAGAATCTTCTTTGCCAATACATATCCGCTCATATGTGGCCCACAAACTCCAGCATGCACTTTTGCTATAACTGTCGTGGCTTGACCGGCGTCTATACATATTAGCAATCCCAAGTCTGGGGTTCTTCTGTACAACACTCCTCCACTGAGGAAGAAACCATTCGACAAACGCCGAAGGGCTCTTTTTTGGTCCCCAATGGCCTGCTCTGGATATATCCCCATCTTGAGGTACTTCTTTATGTCATAAAACCACGGCTCGCCATCCACTTCCTCTTCCACCATGCTGCAATAAGCGTGCTGATCACGAACCTGGATATGCAAAGGGTCAACATACATTTTGTCAGGGTGGTGTAACATCGATGCTAAGGTGGCCAATGCATCGGCAACCTCGTTATGAACTCTCGGGATATGTTTGAATTCCACTGATCGAAATTGCTTGCTCAGATCGTGCAAACATTGTCGATATGGTATGAGTTTCAAATCCCGTGTTTCCCATTCACCCTGAATCTGATGCACCAGGAGGTCCGAGTCTCCCAAGACCAAAACGTCCTGGACATCCATGTCTGCAGCTAGTCGCAGACCCAAAATGCATGCCTCATACTCAGCCATGTTGTTGGTACAATAGAAACGCAGCTGAGCTGTAACAGGGTAGTGACCTGTTTCCGAAATGAGTACTGCTCCTATTCCAACCCCTTTCGCATTTGCGGCTCCATCAAAGAAAAGCTTCCATCTTGGTTCCTCGGGTAATTCCAGCTCACCTGTGTACATTACTTCCTCGTCTGGGAAATACGTCCTCAACGGCTTGTATTCTTCATCAACGGGATTCTCAGCCAAGTGATCGGCCAGCGCTTGGGCTTTCATGGCCGTCCTCGTCACGTAGACGATATCAAACTCCGTGAGCAAGATTTGCCATTTTGCTAACCTCCCTGTAGGCATAGGTTTCTGGAAAATATACTTTAACGAGTCCAAACGGGAGATGAGGTAAGTAGTATACGAAAACAAGTAGTGTTTCAACTTCTGAGCCACCCAAGTTAGGGCGCAACATGTCCTCTCGAGTTGAGTGTACTTGACCTCATACACTGTGAACTTCTTGCTAAGATAATAAATGGCCTGCTCCTTCCTTCCTATGATGTCGTGTTGCCCCAGCACGCAACCAAACGAATTCTCCAGGACCGTCAGATAAAGAATTAATGGCCTCCCTGGCTCAGGTGGAACCAACACAGGTGGATTGGACATATACCTTTTAATCTGGTCGAAAGCCTCTTGACACTCCGCCGTCCAGTCTACCGCAGCGTCTTTCTTCAGCAGCCGAAATATGGGTTCACAAGTCGCCGTGAGTTGAGCGATGAACCTGCTGATGTAATTTAGTCTCCCCAACAGACTCATTACCTCTGTTTTGTTCTTTGGCGGTGGTAAATCTTGGATGGATTTGATCTTGGATGGATCCAATTCAATACCCCGTCGACTGACGATGAATCCTAACAGCTTTCCTGATGGAACCCCAAAGGCGCATTTGGCCGGGTTGAGCTTAATATCATACCTTCGAAGTCTTTGAAAAAATCTCCTTAGGTCTGCTACATGGTCTTCCTGACGCCAAGACTTTATGATCACATCATCTATGTACACCTCAATTTCTTTGTGTATCATGTTGTGAAACACAGTAGTCATTGCTCGCATGTACGTTGCCCCAGCATTTTTCAGTCCGAATGGCATGACCCGGTAACAGTAAGTTCCCCATGGTGTAACGAAAGCTATCTTTTCCGCATCTTCTTCGTCCATTAAGATCTGATGATATCCTGCATAGCAGTCCACAAAGGATCCGATCTCGCGCCTGTCGCAATTATCGATCAGGATATGAATGTTGGGCAACGAAAAATTATCCTTAGGACTTGCTTTATTGAGATTGCGGTAGTCGACGCACACCCTGATTTTCCCATCCTTTTTTGGCACTGGTACCACATTGGCCAACCACTTGGGATATCGAGTGACCCGAATGACCTTCGCCTGCAGCTGCTTAATCACCTCTTCTTTGATCTTCACACTCATCTCTGTTTTAAATTTTCTTAGCTTTTGCTTGACCGGAGGGTATACCGGGTCAGTAGGCAATTTGTGAACCACTAGATTGGTGCTTAATCCCGGCATATCATCATATGACCATGCAAAAACATCTTTGAATTCCATGAGGGTTTTGATTAATTCCTCCCTGACGTTTGGCTCAATGTGGATGCTGATTTTGGTTTCTCTGACATTATCTACATCCCCTAGATTCACAACCTCAGTGTCATTTAGATTAGGCTTGGGTTTCTCTTCAAATTGGCACAGTTCTTGGTTTATTTCTTCGAAGGCTTCATCCTCGTCATATTCAGACTCATCGTCACAATCGACCTCTTGTATCATTAAGTCGGAGTCGGATTGATTTATTAGACTAGGTCGAAGATCCACTGTGCATGCCATGTCATTAGTACCAGTAAAAAGAGAACTGTTCAGAAAGAAAAAGAACAAAACAAAATTAAAACGAGACAAAAGAAAAGAATTTTATTAAAATTGCGGGATAACAGGGTTCACACTTTTACAAAACAAAAATAAGAATTGGATTACACCCTGGAATAATCCGAAACAAAAAAGCAAAAATCAAAGCCTACTACCAGGACTCCCCGGATAGGAAGAGGAGTAACCGTCCAATTGTTGGTTTTGGCCTCAGGCCCCACAAACTGTATGTCCGCTCTGCTGGAACTCTCTCCAACTTCTACCATATTGACATCAGCGAATAGCCTCTCGAAACTCTGATTCAAATCCCCGTCTATCCCAATCAATGGTCCGGGAGTTTCCGGGATCGGTGACCCCTTGGCACTTGCTCTAACAAAAGATCTTGAGAGACGTGGCACAGGTTTGGGAAGAAACCAGACTTTCTTCTTCATTTTCCGCGCTCGCTTTACATCTGCCGCAGTTGGTTTGAACCCTAACCCAAAGGTTTCCAAATTCTTGGGCAGGGAGACAGATTGGACAATCCCCTGAAGCTCAACCCCCAGGCCTTTTCCCGGCACAAACCCATTACCCAGCATTTCTGAAACCATCATGATCGTTGCGGAAGCTACCCTAGGGTGCTGAATGATCTCACCCTCAGAAATCTTGTTTGCCGACATTGCATCGAAAATCTGGTAAACCCAGGGACCCTTGTCATCATTGGTCTATATGAAGGGCACAATGGCGCCACCCATGGTGCACGCAGTGTCCTCGCCATGCAGTACGACCTCTTGTCTATCCCACTCGAACTTGACCATTTGATGCAAGGTGGAAGGCACTGCTTTAGCTACGTGGATCCACGGTCGTCCCAACAGAAGGTTATAAGATACCGCGACATCTAATACCTGGAACTCCATGGTAAACTGGACTGGACCGATGGTCAATTCGAGTACAATATCCCCCACGGTGGCTGTTCCATTTCCGTCAAATCCTCGGACGCAAATGCTATTCTTGTGGATTCTTCCATGGTCGATGTTTAACTGGTTCAGGGGGGATAATGGACAAATATTGGCACTTGAGCCGTTATCCACCAATGCCCGAGTAACTGCCGAATCTTCACATTTGACAGTTAGGTAGAGAGCTTTGTTATGCTCCGTGCCTTTCACTGGCAGATCATCATCTGAGAATGTTACCCTGTTCACCTCGAAAATTTTCTTGGCAATCATTTCTAGGTGATTTACAGAAATCTCATTGGGCACATGAGCTTCATTCAGTATCTTCATTAGGGCCCGACGATGTTCATCAGAATGGATTAGTAATGATAGCAGCGAGATCTGGGCCGGTGTTTTCTTCAACTGTTCGACTACGGAATAATCCTGCACTTTCATCTTCCTCAAGAATTCCTCAGCTTCTTCTTCGGACACAGGTTTCTTTGTTGCAGCTGGGTTGGGTCTTCTCAACTCCACCGGAGCAAAACACCGTCCTGATCGAGTCAGCCCTTGCGCTTCACAACTATCCTCCTCCACTTGTTTTCCCTTGTATATCACCACTGCCTTCTCATACTTCCAAGGCACGACCTTGCTATCAATCATTGGCAGTTGGACTACTGGCTTTATGGTGACCAGTTCCCTGTATACCCCTTTCAACACAACTGCGGGTGTGGGTGGAGTCCCCGATATTACCAATTTGGCTGGCTCTGGTTTCTTTGTTACGGTGGACAGACTCTTTCCCAATATCACTACAGGCTTGACGCCTTCCCCCTGCGACTGTACCCCTGGTCTTCCACCGGTCGATCCCTCTTTCGGAGCGGCTTGGATTGTCATCACTGTCTGTGATGGTCTCATTGGCTCTCCTCCCTTGTATACCAACTCGATCATGTGAGCTTCGCAGTGTACTGGCAATGGGTTTTGGTTGATGTTGGGCGCCTCCGGTGCCTGGACCTCGATTTTGTTGGCATCAATAAGATCTTGTATTGCCTGCCTCAGCCTCCAACATTTTTCAGTATCATGCCCCAGCATTCCTGAGCAGTACTCGCAGCTTATCGATCTGTCCAAATTTTGGGGTGGGGGGTTTTGCTCTCTAGGTTCGACAGGACTCACCAAACCCAGCCGTCTCAATTTGTGGAATACGATGGTATAGGTCTCTCCCAACTCAGTAAAGGCTCTATGTCTCTGCAGCCTGTCATTTCTAGCGGCTTGACTCCCTCGAAAGCCTGCCCCCGGAGGACTCCTGTATGTTATTGGTGGAGGATAGGTGTTTTGCGGTGGTGCATGTGTGTTCTGGGGAGCCGGCGCGCGCCATTGCGGGCGAGCCGGAGGCAGAGTGTATGTCTGGGCTTGGTGCACGGAGAAGTGTGGTTCTTGAGGTGGGTAGTAGTGCTGTGGTGGGTTGTATGGGTAGTTTGGCCTGTGGGGTCTGGGTTGGTTGTAGTATGGTTTGCCGGACCTGGACCAACTGCTTGCCTCAATCGTGGCAATTTCTTCTTTCTTCCTCCTTCCCAGTGCACCTCACGTGCCGCTCTGAATAGCCTGGGTCGTTGCCTTGAGCGCCGAGTAATTCAGGATTTTGTCAGACCTCAGACCCTCCTCTATCATGACCCCTATCTTCACTACTTCATTGAAGGATTTTCCAACCGTCATAACCAAGTGACCAAAGTAAGTTGGATCCAGTGTTTGCAAGAAGTAGTCCACCATTTCTCCCTCTCTCATGGGAGGATCAACTCTGGCCGCTTGTTCTCTCCAGCGGAAACCAAACTCACGAAAACTTTCCCCAGGCTTCTTTCCGGTCCTCAGCAATGTGAGACGGTCAGGGACTATCTCGAGATTGTATTGAAAGTGACCCGCGAAATCCTGCGCTAGATCATCCTAAGTGTACCATCTGCTGGAATCCTGCCTGGTATACCATTCCAGTGCCGATCCACTCAAGCTTTGGCCGAAATAAGCTATCAGTAGCTCATCTTTGTCGCCTGCCCCTCTCATTTTGCTACAAAAGCCCCGCAAATGTGCCATTGGATCACCGTGCCCTTCATACAAATCAAACTTAGGCATCTTGAACCCAGCTGGGAGTTGGACGTCCGGGAAAGGGCATAGATCCTTGTAGGCCACACTGACCTGGTTGCCCAATCCGTGCAGGTTCCTGAAGGATTGCTCCAGGCTTTTGAACTTCCTCATTACCTCATCTTGTTCTGGGACCTTAACCGGCTTTTCAATCTCCGCCGGTACCTCCAAGTGCTGATTGTAGGTATGGGCTTCTGGTGCATTGAATGTGGGTTCAGGGGGATAGTATTGCGTATCGTAAGCCTGAAACAACGGCTCGCTGGTTGATCTTTGCAGGGTGGCTGATGTGGGTCCCATAAAAGTGGGAACATTTGGTGTTAGGAGAGGTTGATGGGGTGGTGGAGCTTGGGAATCATGTGGGCTTCTCTCCTGAAGATAACGGTGATTCGGGAGGCTTGTTGAGGGGCCAGAGTGAGGGTATTCCGGCATATGCCCCAGTGGTTCAGGGCTCTTTTGTGCTTTGGCCAGAGCTAACTGCATTGCATTCATCTCTAGTCCCATCCTTTCTATTTTCTCCATCGCTTCTTTTAACAACTGGCTCAACGGCCTTTCTTCCTTGGTACTATTTTCTGAAGTAGTCATGCTCGTTGTTACCGGTCCTTTGGATCTGGTTTGATAAGGGTGTGTTGCCAGAATGCTTTAACAACTAACTGTCTGGTATGTGGAAAACAACAAACTTGTTAGCATTAGAGTTTAACAGATTTGATAATAGCACATTGGGGATGCATTGCTCCTAGGTAGTTAACCATTTCTAACATGCTTTGCTTCAAACACATGCGTCATCCCGGCTTGATTATTTGCCCCTTTAAAGTACTTTGGGAACCCCTGTATTTTATTTTTATTTTTATAATTTCTTCTTCTTCTTTTTTTTTTCTCTTTTTTTTCTTTCTTTTTGATGGCGGTCGAATCTTATGTGGATTGCCTACGTATCACATCCCCGCGTGAATCAGACCTTGCGTAGTTCGGACACAAAGTAAAGACACAAAAAATTCTTTTGGAATCCTTTAATTCAACACCAAAATTTGCTATTACAAAATACTTATCTTAAACAAAGAACAGCAATAGTACAGATTCCAAAGTTCTTAACCTGACTCGATGAAAAGAAAACAACATATGGGAAGACAATAAAGCCAACAAACAAGACTCGAACTAGGGACTAAAATTCCAACTTAAGGGCTCGCGAGGCATCGTTCGGCCTTTCCGCAGCCTTTGGTGTAAGGCCTCTCTGCAAGCTCTTCAGTTCCTCCATGATCCGGTGGACATAACCCATGACTGAGGCAAAAAGGACATCACGGGGCATCTCTTCACATGTTAGGCACTTCGTGGTGATGTAGCGCCCTATCTCATTGATCCTTCCCCTGATTCTATCCCTCTCTATGCACAGCTGTTCTATCTGTTGATTCTTTAGTCCCAATATTCGAGTATTGTCAATGAGCTGATCTTGGAACCTCTCCATTTGTTCTTCCATTCGGGCTATTGTCTCATAGCAGCGTTCTCTATCTGTTCTAGCATCCCGGGCTTGTTTAAAGACCCGATTATTGAGAATGGAGTTTATTTCTCTCAATGTTGTAACACTCATTTTGTAGTCCCTTTTTACTTGCCATAGGTGCTCTCTCCGCGTTGCCGTAACCTTTGCCCACCTGACCCGCATTCTTGCTACACAAGCCTCGGATCTCTCCAAATCCTCTCGGCTTTTGCTGACTTGATCTCTCAACTCTGCTATCAATCTTTCGTCGGAGCGACGTTTCTGCCGGTCGCTGTTACTCTTACTGACTTGGCGAATGCGGGCTTTCAGTGTCTGGTTTTCCTTGGCTAATTTGTTCTTTTCGCCCCGCTCGGAGGTGACTTGCACACTGTTCTCAAATATAAGCCTTTCAACTTGTTGTTTTAGCTTCCCGATTTCAGCCCGGTAGCCTTCTTCCCTCCTTAACCAGCCCCACTATGCATGCGACGATTCTGCAAAGTCTTGGACGTGAGCTCTCTTAGTTGGTCTCTGGTGCTCAAGCTCTCTTCTGTACCACGTGAGGTATTTTGGCTAAACTTCGCCTTTGGCCCGATCTTGTACACAAGTATCTCCTTTCAGGGTTTGACATTCATTCCAGATTCTCCGAACGACTACTTCAGGGAACTGCCCACCAGGCCCAATTTTGACCACCTGGCTACAGAGATCCTCTTCCTTCGGGATTATTTGACATCGTCCCAACTGCCTCAATACTCTGTTTGGCGCATAAGGCTGGATACTTTGGAGACCCATCAACAACAAATAAGACTCGACGGCTGACATGTGTATGACCTCATCTATGGGTAGCCACTCAAATGCCCATTCTATCTGATTTGCTGAAACAGAGCGCAACAGCGTGACCCATCCGGCGACCCCTTCTGGTAGGCTGAACCCGTCGACCCTGGTGGGAAACTCTTCTATACAAGTCTTTTGTGATGACCCATATTTTAGAAACTGAGGGCGATGACATAGATGCTCTATCATCCACATTTGCAGTAGTATATTACATCCCTCAAAGAAACCTTCTCCGGATTTGCAAACGGTGAGTGCACGGAAAATATCTGCTATTATCATTGGTGCCAGAGTGTTGTTGTCTTGCTTGAGCAAAGTGCTGACGACCCCAACGATCTGTATGTTAATTTTCCCGTCCTTTCTCGGGAACACCAGAAAACCCAGAAAGGCTATCATAAAAGCAATACACCTATGCCTCTCCCATTTCAGCCGGCTTTTCCCACTGCAAATCTTACTCTCGAGATTGTTGAACCCTCCAAGATGACCGTACCTGTCGTACAGAAATGCCAAACTACAAAACCCTTTTGACAACTCTGGGTTGTGTACCGTTCTGCGGATCTTTACGGTGTCTAGGAACTTGTGTATGGTCACGGTCCTTGGTGCAATGAGATACTGTTCTCTCATAGGATTTTAGGACATCCGATGTACTCTGCCAGCTCCTCTAGCGTCGGGGTGATCTCAAAGTCCAAGAAATGAAATACATTGTGTGTCGAGTCCCAAAATGAAATTAAAGCCCTTATAATGTCCCCTCGCAGATCGATGTCCAGCAATCCGACCAAATTTCCTAAGTATATTTTGACTGTATCTCGCCCTGATTCTTCCAAGTCGTTCCACCACATGGGTAAGCCCAAAGGGACTCTGTTTATAATGGCCTCAGATGAACTCTTACTCGTGCTCATTCTGCACATTATTAATGTGGTTTTAGACGAAAGCAAAAATCTTTATTTTGACTCCAAAACCATTTTTCCGTTTTTCCTTAATTTTGAAAAAAGCAAGACCGACTTTCCCAATACGGCCTTTCAGCTCTTCAGGGGTGAAGATTTTAAGGCAGTGGGATTTTAACCGGCCAAGAGGTAAGAAAAATGGCCAAAGGCGGCCGTTTGTGCAAAGACAGCCTTCCGGCGTCCCTTTCGGGAACATTCGGCTATTTCCGCAAAATGGCCTCACCCGACTCTTTTACGAAAGAAGCATATATATATATATATATATATATATATATATATATATATATATATATATATATATATATATATATATATATATATATATATTCATTATATATTATTATTTGCAAAAATAGAGAGTTAGACCCGATAAGGGTTTCCTACGTATCCCACATCCGGTGAGAATTAAACCGACGTAGTTCGGTAAGAAAATTAACTAAATAATGGATCCAATTCTCTTTCCTCAAAAATCAAAATTATTTGGACATTGGTTTTTTCTCAAATGAGCAGCTCTTAATTTTTCAAAATTCTCGTTATCACCCACCGGTCAACATGCAAATTCGAAGCAAATTAAATGCGCCAACAGACAAGATGCCACAAGATGGTCTTTTTGTTCCAGGTTGCTATTCCTAGACGGGCCCAACCCCTGTGTTAAGCCCCCTAAGTCAGATGCAATGTGATGCAAATAAGCGTTTTCCTACTAGGGATCCGGCATGAGGTCATGTTTTACTAAGTTTCAAACTGGGCTTTGTTCTAGACCTGGCTTACCCGAGCGGACAACTCGAGTCGAGGAGGGGGCTACGTACCGGGGACCCGCGGGGTCGTCCGGCTTTGTAACTTATCCGAGCCTCTTTCTACTTGGGCATGACACTAACAGAATAGGGAGTCTCAAACCAGTGAGCCGCATCCCCGAAGGTAAGAAGAGAAGGGTTTCGGCGCAGTTTATATATACAGTCAAATAATATCAAAGCAGTAACACACATTATTTTGCACATGAAACACATATCTCATAAAAATATCAGATAAAGCTGAACATAACAATTTATTCTGAGCTCGATTTCTAACCCTGAACCAGAGATTCTGGGTCGAAAATCCCCAGAAGAGTCGCCAGAGCTGTCACACTTGGGATTTGTTTAAAGGACAATCGAAACGGGATTTGTTTATTTATTTCAGAGTCGCCACTTGGGAGATTTAGGGTGACCCAAGTCACCAATTTAATCCCGAATCGAGGAAAAGAATGACTCCATATTACAGTCTGCGTACCAGAAATCCGGATAAGGAATTCTGTTAACCCGGGAGAAGGTGTTAGGCATTCCCGAGTTCCGTGGTTCTAGCACGGTCGCTCAACTGTCATATTCGGCTTGATTATATGATTTTATACAAATATGAACTTATGTGCAAATTTTAACTTTTTACCGCTTTCATAATTATTATTATTATTCTTTTACAGGGAATTATAACGTGGTAAAAATGTATCTCGAACCGCGTCACAATCAATGTACCCGTGGTCGTCGACACACTTTGATTCCATTGAGATTTGGATTTGGGTCACATAAATGTGCACCCGAGTTTAAGAAAATTAAATTATTGAAAGCGCGCCTAAAGTGACTAGCGTATCATTTACTTTGGGTAGGGCCGTGGAATTTTGCTAAACGGTCCATCCTGAAGTCTAAGCAATTTTAAAGCAAATATTTACTGAGGGCCCCGCAATTTTGTATTTTTCATTTGGCGAGGCTCGTCTTATTTTTAAGAGGTCATCCTATAGCGGCTACGTTTTCTATTTTTGCTTGCTTCTAAAATAAATGAAAAGGTCCTAACTTATTTACATACCTATGAATTATTATAGTTGAGTTTCGAATGTATTTTGTTGAAAGAGGGACGCGATTCGAGTAGTCTTTTTGGCAGTTATGGGCCCAGGCCCAGCGCACACTGTATGGACCGGACCTGGGCCATTCCCTTTTCGATGAGGGCCTGTTTAATTTATTTGACTTAGGCACAACATTTATGAAGCTGAAATGGGAACCAGTGTTATTTTATTCTAAACGGTATTGTTGCAATTTATAACGAGGCAGCTTACTAAAGGAAACGAGATTAACTAACAATGGATAGTTCAACACTTAACATGCGTTAGAAGATATGTTAACCACAAACATCGCTAAAATTCAAGATACTGCTTACTACACTATCAACCCTTTTTATCTACCAGCCTATATGCACAGTATGATATTAAGTCGCCATACATGACACTTAGTTATACATGAAGGCTACCTTCATTATCCTAATAGAAGATGTGAACTATTATACACAACTTAATGTTCAATATACATGCTATGTATAAAAATAAAAACAACTTCAATTCTTCTCTTTTGTATTCATGTTTCAACTTTCAACTCACATTGACAGTGTATCAGTGGTGTACCTGGTATTGAGAAAAGCAAAAGAAGAAGAGGAATGATCAGTGGGAGCAGTAGCATACACAGCAACATCAGCAACAAGAGAAGCAACACTCAGCAGCAAGCAACCCAGCCAAACAGATGTTTGAAACCAAATAAAACCCAACAAGAAATTCCAATAATGACCAGTAGAGAAGCCAGCAAACAGATTTAAGCCAAACAGAAATCCAGTAAACTCAGAAAACCCACAACACTCAAATGAAACAGTATTAAACCAACAGGGAAACCCAGAAAACCAAACTGAAAACTCAGTTGTGTCCCAACAAATAACAGGCTAATCAGAGAAAGAAAACAGATGCAGAAAAATGCATATTACTGTACTACCCTAAGCCTTACTTGTCTGAACTTACCAACTATATAAGCTTAACACTGATTTCTGATGGATCTCTTAGGTTTCTACAGCTATATCCAATACTCAACCTAAGTTCAATTCAAGATCAGATCACAAAGGGATGTCAATCGAACCAAATGAGTTGGTCATATTGGGAGCCAAACCTGACCAACTCAAAGTAAAAAAATGCAAACAGGCAACAACCAATAAGTTAAGATCAAGGCAGCAATGAACAAGCTTTTATGGCAAACTATGAAGATCATGGGGTTACTGAATAAATGAGCAGTCTAGTTCAAAGACAGAAACTAAACATATTCCACAGGTTCATTACAAATTAGCATACAGATGCAAGGCTGGCAAACATACATGGAGGACATTAATGACCTACTATCATGTTTCCCTTAATTTTAAACAGATTAATTGACGACACTTATTTGAATGACTATACAAGCTATAATAGACAACAAAGCACCAAAACAAATTAAACCCTATCCCAGGGTTCACAGGATTGACAGAAAAATCAGAAACAAAACCAAACCAAACATGAAAGGCGGACGGAAACTATAGAAGAACAGAAGAAAGAGGAAAATTACCTCGGGGATTCAAAATTAAGACTGACCCAAGCTCGAACTCGGACTCGACCATTTTGGGGTCGAATGGACTTTAATCGAAGTGTTCTCAACTGAGAACACCTCGGTTAAAGTCTATTAGACCCCTATCTTTTGTTAATTTGGATAGACCCCCACAAATCTGAGTTCTAGGGTTCTTGGGGGTCAGATTTGGGATTTGTTCAGTTCTGTTCAGATTCGAACGGAACCACGGTCGTTCAGGGGGTGAGGAAGGTCAAGAGGTGGCTGGTGTGAATTTGGGACTCATTAGGTGATTTAGGGTTTTGGCTCGAATCTTTGATCGAAGATTCGAGAACCTTGGAGATGATTCGAAGTTAAGTGACCAGGGATTCGTGTTCAGGGTGGTTTGTAGGTTCAGTGGTGTAGCTATGGTGACCGGTGGCGTTGTTGCCGCCGGGTTTACGTTGAAGGGGAGCTATGGCAGATGCTAGGGTTTTGGGGGGTGTTTGGGATCGTCTCTCCAGGGAGGGGTGTTTGGATAGGGAACGGGGTAATAGGGTTAGGCTTATATACGACTTAGGGGGGTTAGATCCTGGCCATTGGATCAGGTGAGATCGATGGCCAGGATCTATTCACTGAAGGGGGACGACGTCGTTTGGGCGTAGTGGTGAGTGAGACCGGGTATGAGAAAGGATCGGGTCAAGTCAACGGGTCTAGGGGAAAGCCTGGAGCCGTTGGATCAATGGAGATGGACGGCTCAGATCAACATGCCTAAAACGGCGTTGTTTGGGTAAGTGAATGGCCTGATCTGGGCCGTTCATTTGAATCGATCAATGGCTCAGATTGGAGACGCCAATACGACGTCGTTTGGAGGCGGCTCTGTAAGACTGGCTTGGGCTGGGTCAGTGCAATGGGTTTGGGCCTGGTTTGGTTAATTCTTGCCTGGCCCAAACCGAATTTCCTGGTATTTCATCCCTTTTTCCCTTTTCTTTGATTACCAAAATTAAAACAAAATCCTAAATAAATTATAAAAATCATAAATAAAATTACACACACATTTCTGACACCCATACCAATTAACCCACAAATTAAAAATAAAATCATACAATGAAAGACGCCTATGCCTATTTTTGTGATTTTCTTTCTTTAATTGACTCCAAAATGCACAATTAAATCTTGAATGCGCATGCAACATGTATTTATACATATACATATATATATATATATATATATATATATATATCAATCACAACAACAGCAAGCATTTACGGACCAAATAATTACCAAAATGTCACGTAAATTCTAAAAATCGTACACAGATGGATTTTGTTTTATTTTTTGATTTTTTTTGGACTAATTTCCGTGAAGCAAAAATTACGTGCTCACAACGCCTATATCACTTCCCATACTGAACAAGACTACTATTTCGCTTTGCACACACATGCAACAAGTTCTAGACATCAAATGCAATGCACATAATACATACAAACCTCACACAGACATGGCACATAACTCACTCATGATTGGTTTTATCACGACACTCCAGTCAAAGTAGTTAAGCAAATTTAAGAATCTACGATTTAAGGTACTTATACCAGAGTCAAAAGTTGAACCTAAGCGTCACAACCAGAGTACTAACTATTATCAAGGAATAACTGAGTTACGAGATATTGCTGCAATTCAATTCATAGCCTAGTGGTTTCTACTCCTAAAAATTAAAACTAACTACACCCGGTTTAAATAAAACCCTTGGAAAGAACCGTGTCCCCAAATAAAACCAAGGGGGAATTACTACACTACCTACAAGAAACTCTTTTTGTTTTTTTAGACTTAATTCCTTCAAGAAACCTATCTAGGAGATCCATCGTCGGGAAAAGCCAAAATTTTTATTTTTCTTAAAGGCTAAGACGACACTAACTAAAAACACATAATTAAAACAAATAACTAAAACAAGCCTAATATTTACTAGTAACCATCCCACACTTATTTCATGCAATGTCCTCAGTGCATAAACAAATTGAAAAAACAAGAAAAAAATGAGTAGGGTGGATGAAAACTCCCTGATCAAGCTGTGTCCTCGCCCTCATCCTCTAAGGCTACCCACTCTTCATATTGTGCTTCCTCCTCCTCCTCCTCCTCATCATCTGACTACTCCGGCTCGGCCTCGGATTGCTCAGGTGTGTTGACATCCTCATCATTTGGGAGTCGGTATCCAACACCTAGCCCAAGCAGATGCTGAGCATGAGCATTGAGCGGGAATCGCTTCTCCAATATAGCCCTCACCTCTATAGTGGCCAATCATCCCCCTATTTGAAGCTGAAAGTCCATTATCCCATATAAATGGTCCATGAAGCTGTCATCGCATGCATTGCGCTCAGCCCCTGTCAGTGAGGTTGTGGTGTTTTCCTCCTTAACCCAGACATTTGTAAGGTCCGCTAGTCTTAGGGGTGGATCAATGATATGATCGAACTTCTCCTCCTCCACCTCTTCTTGCCGCAAGTATTGAGTTAGCATGTTTGCAAAGGGCATTCGGTCAATATTCTTGCTAGTTCGCACTTGGATCATCTGGTAACGGATCAAGTGCTCCACATTCACCCTTTGGCCCGTCATTAAGAAATATAACACACAAGTCCTCTCACGGCTAATGAGAGTGTCATGGCTGCACAATTGGAGTCGTGCATTAATCAATTTCAACCATACTTGCACTTCTGCCTTCATATTCTTCTTTGGGAACTTCCTATGGCAATTGGTTTTCTTATCCCGCACCTAAGTCGCCACAGAGTTGACACCACAAAGAGTGTGTCTCTGCTCTCAATAAGTAGGACGGACTATGAAGTGGTCCAAGGGTTCCCCAGGAACATTCGGAGTACCTAAGAAATTGCATATTGTTGAGGCTGAAAAATCTATCAACCTTCCACGAATAAGCACCAGCTTTTCAGGATACTCTAGATCAAACCTAGCATAAAATTCCCTCACAAGATTGACGTTAATCTCTCCAGAGTTTTGGAACACATTGCTCAACCCAAACTCATTGATGCCTCTCCAAATAGCTTGGTACTTGGCTTGTAGGCGACGCTCATGAATAACATCTTTTGGATGTATATGTTTGGTCCTACAACGCTGGTACCAATCCTTAACATGTGGGTATGCTTTTGATTCCAAATTCCCGTTGGCCCTGAGGTTGTGGATGAGTGGCTGCAATAGCTACAACTGCTCGCAGTCCTTCACCTTGACTGTAAGTAGCTTCCCCTCCCCCATTTTCTCTTCTTTGGGGACGGTGCGGAGGTAGCCTTAGCTTTAGACGCAGCAGTGGATGTGGCTTTGCCTTTACCTGTGTCTTTTCGTGGAGGCATATTTGTACCTACACAAGTGAGCATAAACCACTTTAAGCTATACTGAAACCTTTCAAATACATGGTCTTGCCACCCCACACTTAAGAGTTTAACACATGATTATCAACAATTTTCGAGGTTACTTAGACTTCACCTCATCATTGATTAGTATGAGAACCAAGCAATGACACATGGATGCTTCCTCCAATTTCGAAGCATCGGGCTACCAGTAAGCCACCCACACTTAAGACTTTAAAGTGGTGTACAACTACATAACACTAGACTTAGAATCTTGGAGACTCGGGCTCAATTGGGGACAAAGAATGCCTATGAGGCATTATAACAAACACTTAGCATGCACTAGTACCATGGGAGTGCTTATAGGGGTGAGGGATGCCTCACCCTCCCAAATCGACTTGGGAATTTCGTACTACCACTTGTTCACACAATAGCAACACCATTCCTATGGGTTTTATGAGTTTGGGACACACAAACACATTGTTACAATGAATAACAACCCCAAAATTTGTGTCCAATGTCATGCATTTACCCAACTCAAAATCGCCAAAGAATGGAGATAGAAACCATACCTTAGATGTTTACGAGAAGGGATTTGCTATCTTCAATGGATTTGTTGTCTTGAATTGTTGTTGAAGGAAATAGCAGAAGATTGCTTGTCTTCAATGGGTTGTGAGGGGGAGGGGGAATTAAAAGGGGAGCGGGCAGTAGTATGGTTTGCAAGTTGAGGAGAGAGTGTTTTGTGAGATGGGGGAATTACGGGTAGGTATTTTATGTTAGGCATGTGTGTTTATGTGAGGTTTTGGTGGGAGTAAGTTAGAAGAAAACAAAACAAAAATAAAATAAAAAACTTACTTGGCGAGGCGTGCTCCTACACGAGGTCAGAGGCAGGCAACGCGAGACTCTATGCGAGCTGCATCTCGCTGTAACCCATGCAAGACGAGCTCCCACGCGAGAGCTCTATCTGGCGACACGTGGTTTACCGTCTGGCCCAACTTTCTGGGGACCAGGCTACACGAGATGCAGCGTACGACATGCCAAAATTGCCTTCAAACATGTTAGTTCCTAAAAACAAGAAGGAAAATTCTAACTACACTAAAAATCAACTACGAATTGGGTTGCCTCCCAACGAGCATCTTAGTTAACGTCGCGACATGATGAATACAACATTACAATGGGTTTCCTCCCATAAAGCGCCTGATCTAACGTCACAGCACGATGCAGGAAATCGAACTTAAGGCCCACTCAATATTTTTGGCTATTGCAAATGAGTCACCGATACCAATTTCTTCTCATCCATGCCCAAGTAATGTTTCAGACTTTGCCCATTGACTCTAAACCTATTCGTCTCATCCTCTGACTCAATTTCTGCAGCTCCATTTGATAGCACCTGCACTACTATGAATGGTCCCGACCCTCTAGACTTCAACTTGCCCCGAAACAACTTCAATCTTGAATTGTATAGCAATACCACGTCTCCGAGTTTAAAATTTTGTTCAAGAATATGTTTGTCATGCATTATATTCATTCTCCCCTTATATATCCTTGTACTCTCAAAAGCATGGTAATGAAACTCGCCAAGCTCGTGCAACTCTGTGACTCTGCTAGCTCCAGCGGCCTCTACGTCCAGATTTAATTGGCGCAACGCCCAGAAGGCTTTATGCTCTAACTCCACTGGTATGTGGCATGCCTTTCCAAAAACCAATTTATACAGCGACATACCATTTAGGGGTCGTTTGGTAGGGTGCATAAGAATAATGCTGAATATGGTGTATTAGTAATGTTGATATTAGTTATGCTTGCATTAGTTATGCTGGTATTAGTTATGCTGACATATTTCTTATCCATTGTTTGGTTTGATATATTAAAGTATTGCACAATTTCTAAAAGAATTATTTATTTACAAAAATTCCCTCAAATCTAGTCCACACTCTAACTTTTTTAAAAGAAACATATGTTGAGAAATATTTTTATATGAAAATGTTTTAAAAAAATTATTTTATTTGTCTACCTATGTTGTAAAACAAAATTAAATATTTATTTATAAAAAAGGAAATATGCTAAGTATTTATTTATTTATTTACTAGGGATATAATTTTATTTCTCACTATTTGGATTATTTTGAACTTGCATTATATACTAACTAGTATATTTTAATAAAACATAAATTTTGAAGGACAATTTTGTCTTTAACTAAGCTAATGCGTGCATTAAAATCCATTGCATTGCTAATACCATTGTTTTCTATGCATTAGTTATGCATAGGATAATACCAAATAGGATGTATAACTAATGCATAGGTTCAAAATGTCTACCAAACAATGTATTATTAATACACAAAGCTAATGCATACATTAATTTATCTAATGCATCCTACCAAATGACCTCTTAGAGTTTTGAATGCAGTGCAGTAAGCCCATAGCGTATCATCTAATTTCGTCGCCCAATCAGTCCGAGTAGCATTTACCGTTTTGGTCAAAATACTCTTGATTTCTCTGTTTGACACCTCGACTTGCCCACTCATTTGTGGGTGATACAGAGTAGCAACATTATGGCGAATGCCATATTTCTCCAACAGCTTTGCAAAGGATCGGTTGCAGAAGTGGGTGCCCCCATCACTAATGATAGCTCTTGGCATGCCAAATCGGGTGAAAATGTTCTTTCTCAGGAAACCAATAACTGCCTTTGCATCATTTGTTGGAGGTACCACGGCTTCTACCCATTTCAATACATAGTCCATCGCTACAAGTATGTACTTGTTATTACATGAGCTAACAAATGGTCCCATAAAGTTAATTCCCCATACATCAAATATTTCTACCTCTGAAATTGGGTTCATGGCATCTCATGTCGACGGTAAATATTCCCCGTCCGTTGGCACTCATCACAATTTTTCACCCAAAAGTGTGCATCTTTAAACAACGTCGGCCAATAAAAACCCGACTCCAACACTTTAGTCGTTATCCTTACACCTCTAAAATGTCCTCCATACAGTGAAGCATGACATGACTGCAAAATAGAAGATTGATGTATCTCGGGAATGCATCTCCGGATCATATTATCAAGACAAATCCTGAACAGATAAGGCTCATCCCAATAATACATGTGACAGTCATGAAAGAACTTTTTCTTTTGGACAGAAGAAAGGTCATAGGGGACAATACCACTCGCCAAGTAGTTTGCGATGTTTGCATACCATGGCGCTACCTCAAGGCTTGTGGCCAACAATTGTTTATCCAGGAAAGACTCCACAATCTCTTCCACCTCAACCTTTTTCTCTGCTCCTTCTAGCCTAGACAAGTGATCAGCCACTTGGTTCTCCGTTCCCTTTCGGTCACGGATTTCTAAGTCAAATTCTTGCAGCAGTAGCACCCATCGAATCAAACGTGGCTTTGACTCTTTTTTCTCAATTAGGTACCTGAGAGAAGCATGGTCAGTATAAACAATTACCTTCGAGCCTATCAGGTATGACCTGAATTTGTCAAATGCGAACACCACTACTAGTATCTTTTTCTCGGTCACTGTGTAATTTAGTTGGGCACCACTCAATGTTCTATTTGCGTAGTAGATTGGATGCATTAATTTATCTTTTTGCTGCCCAAGAACTGCTCCCATAGCATAGTCGCTTGCATCACACATCAGCTCAAATGGTTGCTCCCAGTCGGGTGCAACTATGATAAGTGCAGACTCTAGCCTCTTCTTCAACTCCTCAAAAGCTACCCTGCAGTCATCAGAAAACACAAAAGGGTGATCGTTTTCAAGCAATTTACACAAGGGGTTAGCAATTTTGGAAAAATATTTTATAAATCTTCTATAGAAACCGCGGTCCTAGGAAACTTCTTATTGCCTTGACGGAAGTGGGTGGGGGTAACTTCTCTATCACATCAACCTTTACGCGATCCACTTCAATTTCTTTACTCGACACTAGGTGCCCCAAGACTATACCTTCCTGTACCATGAATTGGCACTTCTCCCAACTCAATACCAGATTAGTCTCCATATACCTCTTCAATACTCTTCTCAAGTTCATAAGGCAATTATCGAATAAGTTCCCCACCACTGAGAAGTCATCCATGAAGACCTCCATTATTTCCTTTACCATATCTGTAAAGATGGCTATCATGCGCCTTTGGAATGTGGCGGGTGCATTGCATAGGCCAAACAACATTCTCCGAAAGGCATAGATGCCATAAGGACAGGTGAGCGATGTTTTCTCTCTATCCTCCGGGGTAATAAAAATCTGATTATACCCGAGTATCCATCTAAAAAGTAGAAGTGGGACCTCCCTACCAATCTATCTAGCATTTGATCAATGAATGGCAGTGGGAAATAGTCTTCCAGGTAGCCTTGTTTAACCTTATGTAATCCATACAGATTTGCCAACCTGTGACTGTTCTTGTTGATATCAACTCGTTATTTTCATTTTGCACTATAATCATTCCACCCTTCTTTTGTAGACACTGAACTAGGCTGACCCAGTTACTGTTAGAGATGGGGAAGATGATTCCCGCATCTAACCACTTGATCACCTCTTTCTTCACCACTTCTTTCATTTTGGGGTTTAGCCTTCGTTGATGTTCTCTAAAAGGTTTGTGCCCATCTTTCAGTAAAATCTTATGCATATAAAATGCAGGGCTGATACCCTTAGTATCTGCAATAGTCCAACCAATTGTCGTCTTGCACTTCATCAACACCTGCAAAAACTGTTCTACCTGCACATCTAACAAACTGGATGAGATAATAACATGTAAAGTTGAGTTAGGTCCCAAGAAAGCATACCTGAGGTGAGACGGGAGCGGTTTTAGCTCCAACTATGGTGGCTCTTAAATTGATGGCTTAGTTGAAGGGATCCTTCTTTCTTCTAAGTGTAAAGGCTCAAATTCAAGCTCTCTTTTCCAGTACCCTTGACCTTCAAGGGCCAACACCCACTCCACTAAATCCTCACCATCTACCTCTTCTAAGTTCATGAGGCAGGCTGCTAGAGGGTCTTTTGCGTTAAGAGCCTCATCTTTCTCCTCCAAAATCAAACCCACAGCTTCTATCAAAGAGCAGTTAGCAAATCCACTTGGTCGCCGCATAGACTTCTGCACATTGAATGTTATTTATTCATTGTTCAGTCTCATTTTTAGCTCTCCAGTTTCATAATCAATTAGAGCTCTCTCAGTGGCCAAGAATGGCCTCCCCAAAATTATGGGAATTTCCTCATCCACTTGGCAGTCCAGAATGACAAAATCTACCGAAAACACAAACTTTCCAACTTACACCAGTACATCATCAAGTATACCTGATGGCCTCTTCACCGTCCGGTCGGCTACCTATAGTAACATGGATATGGGTCTTGCTCTTCCAATGCCTAACCTTTTATAGATAGCCAGGGGCATCAAGTTTATGCTCGCCCCCAAATCATATAGTGCTTTAGTAAAATCATAGTTACCTATTTTGTATGGGATTGTAAAACTCCCTGGGTCAGACAACTTCTCAGCTATGGGTCTCATCACGACAGCACTACATGTCTTAGCTAGTGTAACAGTGGGCCAAGTTTGAAATTCAAACTTTCGAGACATCAAGTCCTTCATCATTTTTGCATAACCAGACATCTCCTTCAAGGCGTCAATCAATGGAATGTTCACCTGGATTTGCTTCAACATCTCCATGAATTTCTTATACTGCTCATCCTTCTGATATTTGGCCAATCTCTGTGGGAAGGGTGTTGGAGGTCACTTCCTTCTTATGATTTGAGTTTTATCCTGCTCGAGCACTGCTTCTACTATCGTTTCTTGCACTACCTCAGTTTCCTTTACAACCTCTTTTTCTTTGCTTCTGCTCTCTTGTGCATATTGTATCATCACCTCAGTTAACTTTGTTGCATCATCTACCTCAATGGGCACTGGCATAAGTGTTTCAGTTGGTCGACTTTCGCGAGCAATTTCTTGCTCTAGATCTAGGTCTCTACCATTTCTTAGACTCACTGCCATAAGCTTTTTCGGGCCCTGCTCTTTTGGATTGACATGAGTGTGTGCAGGCAACATTCTTGGGGATAATAATTCAAAGCCATTGATAACTGCCCTAGTTGAATCTCAATGCCTTTGATAGCTGAGTCATGCGATACTACCTTTTGCTTGCATTTGGTGGACCTTTTCTTCCATTTTCCCACTGGCCCCAATGAGTTGTTGCAACATTCCTTTAATTTCAAACAACTCATCATCTTGTCGCACTATCTGTTGTTGTTGAGGTTGTTGATAAGTGGGCTGCTGATTTTGCTGATTGTATCCTTGTTGCCTTTGATAAGGCACAACTTGACCCTGTGGTCGCATAGCACCAGGATTGTTGCTATTATTGTACTGTTATTGTGCTGGTCTATATTGCTGGTTCTGTTGTCCCCAATTTTGACCACCTTGCCTCTGTCCTCCAAAGTTAGCCACATAGTTCATATTTTCCTGATAGTTCTGGTTGTCACTTTCCGCACTCCACGAGCATACATATGGTTGGTTAATGCATGATGTACATAATCCCCCATTAGTCGTATCAACTATGTATACCTGCTGCTTCTGGCCTGATTCATCAATCTTTTTGGTGATGATACTCATTTGCGTCATCATAGTGGCTATATTTTTTACTTATGAGTTATTTGGGTCCAAATCCACCAAATGAACGACAAAAGTGATCGTAGAGTCTCTTGTCATCCATCTTGAGTTTTGAGCCATTTTATCAAGTAGGATCTTGCATTCTCTGAATGATTTGCTAAAAAACGCTCCACCTGCTGAAGCATCAACATTGGCCTTTAAGTTGTCTACCAATCCTATATAGAACCTCTGCCCCAACATCTGATCTAGAATGCCATGATGTGGACACTTGACCAACATACCTTTGAACTTCTCCCATGTTTTTTGTAGTGTTTCTGTTGATCTTTGTCTGAAGCTCAATATCTCATCAACTTGTTTACAGTCTTATTGGGTGGGTAGAACTTGTTCAACAGTTGCTTGACTAATTCTTCCCAAGTAGTGATGGAGTTTATGGGGAGTGAATTGAGCCAAGTCTGAGCCTCGCCCATCACCGAGAATGGAAACAACAGCCTTATTGCTTTCGGTGTCACATTTGGTTTCCTTTGCATGACACATATCGATAAGAAATTTTTCAGATGCTGCTGAGGGTCTTCAATGTAAGATCCTGAGAACAATCCCTTGTGCTGCAATAACTGTAGCATGTTGTTTGTGATTTGAAATGATTCCACTTTTATCAAAGGGACTGCAATTGCAGTTGCCAGATTTTTGGAGGTGGGTTGTGCCCAATCATACAAGGCTGCTTTTGGCACACGAGGCACCACACCCTGATTATTTGGGTCATTCACATTGTTTCTGTTGTTTGGATTTTCTACTCCGTCATCCATGTCTGGTTCACTTTGTTCTGTTGAGTTCTGTTGCTGTTTGCCCTTCTTGTTTGCACGATTCAGTGCCTTGAAAACTTTCTCAGGAACTGATAATGCTTCGAACAATTCACCAGTTCTTGAGGAGTTTCTAGGCATGAACCTGTAACACCCAAGACTACAAACGTTAGAATTTCAATGTATTTAGTTTAAAATGAAGAAAATTGACTACACTAAGAATTCTAGCACTTCTTTTAGCTGCAATTAATAACACCATTAATTCCCCGGCAACAGTGCTAAAATTTGATCACACCCAACTATGCTTTATAAAAAGGACTAAGCGGTTGTTGGAAATATATTCCGGTCAACAAGTCCGGAGTTGAATCCCATAGGGAATTAACCTAATAAGCACAACTAATAGACTCGCATAAATTCACATTCAATCTTCAGAAATATTTAAATAACAAATTGGATATTTACTAACTAAATATCACGTAATGAAAAATGCAGTAATTAATAACTAACTACGAACAAGTTGTAGACAAGTATTGGAAAGGTATAGGGTTTTTATTTCCCCTATTGTCCGAATTCTCCCCGCTATATTTTCTATAATTTTGACTAAATATTCTCTATCGATCGTGAGTACTCTGAGTGTCGTAGCTCTCTCTCGCGCAACTACCACAATTTACTAGATGTATTCTCTGGAACTACGCTAGCTGGCACTAATTTATCGCTCACTATGATCGCACCAAGGTTTCGTTATCTCTAATCCCGCCTTTAAACCCTCCGTATTGATATCTCAAATATGTTAGGAGTGGTGTTGTTCAACAACTACCTAAATGCGTACTCTCTCTCGAGCAGTACACACTAAATAGGCACAGTCAATTGAGGGCCCTTCAACCAACAACAATAATAATATAGTTGAACAAGTAGAGAAAAGTAAATGGCAAATTTATACTAAACGCAATGGAAAAATCATCCTTCAATAGGTTCCATCAAACCCTAGATTAGGAATTTAGCTACTCATACACATAGTAACAATATCCTGTGACGACCCGGCCAGTCGGCTCATGAGTTACCACCCTGTTTTCCCCATTTCTGCTTCTTATTGATTTGTGTATCGGTTCTATATATGATCGGGTTGGTTGGCTCGGGTTCGGAAAGGATTTGGTAAGGCTTGAGATACTTAGTCTCTTTTGAGGAAGCTTAAGTTGGAAAAGTCAGCAGATGTTGACTTATATGTTCAAGGGATCGAATGTGAATTATGATGGTTCGGATAGCTTCGGAAGGTGATTTGGGACTTAGGAGCGTGATCAGAATGTGTTTTGGAGGTCCGGAGTAGATTTAGGCTTGAATTGGCGAAAATGGATTTTTGGCGGCTTTCGGTTGATATGTGAGATTTTGATATAGGGGTCAGAATGGAATTCTGAGATTTGCGGTAGTTCCGTTGTGTCATTTGGGATGTATGTGCAAAATTTCAGGTCATTTGGACGTGGTTTGGTTGGGTTTTTGATCAAAAGCGGAATTCGGAAGCTTTTGTAAACTTAGGCTTGAATACGATGTGTTTTGGTTGTTTCGATGTTGTTTGAGGTGTTTTGAAGATTGGTATAAGTTTGAATGAGGTTATGGGATATGTTTGTGTTTTTGGTTGAGGTCCCGGGGGCCTCGGGGTGATTTCGGATGGTTGACAGAAGGAATGGAAGTTTGAATAGCAGTTGAAGTTGGAAATCTACTGTCATAACCGCATTTGCGGTTGGGAGGCCGCATGTGCGACCCCCGCAGATGCGGAAAAGAGTCGCAGAAGCGGAAACTGGTGAAGTTGGCAGGAACTACAGAAGCGGTAGAAGAACCGCACCTGCGATGGGTAGGTGCGGGCTAGGCATCGCAGATGCGGAGTTGGGCGACTTCAGTGAGGACTGCAAATGCGGTTCAAGGACCGTAAATGCGGTACCGCAGAAGCGGGAATTTGGCCGCAGCTGCGAACTCCCTGGGCCAGAACATATAAATTCATTCCTTTGCGATTTTTTAGCTATTCCACCATTTCTAAGTCGGCTTTTGGAGCTTTTTGGGCGATTTGAAGAAGGATTTCAAGGGGATTTCATTGAGATAAGGATTTTGGACCTAAAACTCATTCCTATGGTATTATTTCATTGATTAAAGCTGTAATTAATGGAATTTAAGGGTTAAAATTGGGAAAACTAGGCTTGGTATTTGAGACCTAGACTTGGGGATTTGAGGGACCATTTGTGATCGGATTGTGGTACTTTTGATATGTATGAACTCGTGGGGAGATAAGGAATCTATTGATATGAATTTCATCAAATTCTGAGATGTGGGCCCGGGGGTCAAGTTTTGGTAATTTCGGGATTTATGCTATAAATTGATTATTTTCGCTCTGGCTTCATTTTCTTAGCATATTTTGACGTCGTGATTCTGATTTTGGATAGATTCGACACGAGTGGAGGCCGATTCGAGCGACAAAGGTGTCGCAGGCTAGAGTTTGGACCGTATTGAGGTGAGTAATGATTGTAAATGATATCCTGAGGGTATGAAACCCCGGATTGCACATCGTTGTGCTATATTAAGGTGACACACACGCTAGATGATGAGCGTGAGGTCGTGCACTATTGGGGATTGTGACTTAGTCCACCCCGAATGACTATTTTACCGCGTATTTGACTGAAAACTATTTGCTATCAACATGTTTTGGGTTGAATGCCATATTTGGGCCTCGTGCCAACTATTTGAACCCTTAGGGGATTTTTATTGATATCTCCTCACTGTTTGACTTTATACTTGAACTCAGTCATGCTATATTCTACTGTTTTCATAACTTAGCCATGTTTACTCTATTTTAACACTTAAATGATATTTTGAATAATATTCTGGGTTGAGCATCATGTTTTACTGTTGCCCGAGTGACTTGTGAAATTCTGACTGAGTAAGGCCGAGGGCCTATGTTGTGAAGAAACACTGATTATGATTATGAGGCCGAGGGTATGAGATTTGTACGCCACGAGGTGGCTTGTTAATATGACGTCGAGGGCCTAGTGATGATGCCACGAGATGACTTGATATTGTGCTTGGGCCGTAAGGGGCCCCTCCAGGAGTCTGCACACCCCTAGTGAGTGCGGGTACCTATTGTGATGTGAGATATAGCCCGAGGGGCTGGTATTATTCTGAGATATTGCCCGAGGGGTGGATTTGTTGACATTATGACCGAGGGGCGAACTTTTATGTGCTTATCTTCCTTATTGCCTGTCATTTACCTGCTTAATTGTTAGTCCTTTTATGAAGTTTCAACTGAACTGAAGTGATTTTACATATCTTTACTGATTCACTATTTTACTGGCTTTTTTACTGCTTCATTATAGCCTATAATGTGCCTTACATGATTTCTTCCTTTCAGTCTTTATTTATGATTATTACTCACTGAGTTGGAGTACTCACTTTACTCCATGCACCCTGTGTGTAGATTCAGGTGTTGTTGATCCTGCTAGCAAGAGTTGAGAGCTCCCGGTAGACTTTAGAGTTCACACGGTAGCTGCTTGGCATCCGCAGTCTCGTGATTCTCCCTCCTTATCTTATTTCCTTTCTCTTGTTAGTGATTCTGTAATAGCTTTGTAGATGCTTTAGACTTGTAGTATATTGATAGATGCTCATGACTAGTGACACCCCATGTCGGGATGTGTTGGCCTTATTTTCTGCAACTTTACTGTTTCATCTTATCTATCTGGGATAGTTAATGTGTTTAAGACTTACTTGCATTATCTTAACTGTTTAAAAATGAATTGGGAATGTGTCGGCTGGCCTTGTCTTCACGAGAGGCGCCATCACGACCGAGTTCGGGTTTAGGGTCGTGACAAGTTGGTATCAGAGCCTAGGTTACATAGGTCTCACGAGTCATGAACAGGTTTAGTAGAGTCTCACGGATCGGTATAGATACGTCTGTGTTTATCCTCGAGAGGCTGCAGAACCTTTAGGAAAAACTTCATATTCTTGAAATTCTTATCGTGTGACTTTGTTGATCCGAGTATTAAACTTCTGCTATTCTATCCTCTCACGGATGGTGAGGACACGCACTACCGGTCAGGATGCATGACCACCAATACCACCAGCTGTGGCTAATAGAGGCCGAGGATGCAGTCGTGGTCACGGTAGGGGCAGAGGTGTGGCTCCCACAACAACTAGGGAATCACCTGCAGATCCACCAACCGCCCCTGTTCAGGATCAGGTCCTAGTTGGGGATGCTCCAGCAGCACCAGCTCAGGCACCAACTGTGCCTATTGTGATTCCGGGTCTTCAGGAGGCCTTGGCTCAGATTCTATCAATTTGCACTGGCCTAGCTCAGGCGGTTTCAGTCACTACAGTCGCAGCTACTTCTCAGGCCGGGGGAAGCAATTAGACTCCCACCGCTCGCATACCTGAGCAGGTCATGCAGGGACTTCATACATCGGGGGCACATCTAGCCCAGTCGGTTGCAACTACTCAGGACTATGTAGTTCCTGCCATGCTAGAGGACGAGCAACATAGGTTGGAGAGGTTTGGTAGACTTCAGCCTATGACCTTCAGTGGTGCAGAGGGCGAGGATACCCAGGGTTTCTTGGGTAAGTGTTAGAGGATGCTTCGCATTCTGGAGACCAGCGGGGTCGCTTTCACTACTTATCGGTTTTTTGGAGCTGCTTTCACTTGGTGGGGGACTTTTGAGAGGCATAGGCCTATTGGTGCAGCACCCTTTACCTGGCAACAGTTCTTCGTTCTCTTTCTGGAGAAGTATGTGCCACAGTCTCGCAAAGAGGAGCTGCGCAGGCAGTTTGAGTGGTTGTGTCAGGGAGATATGACTGTGACGCAGTATGAGATGAGGTTCTCTGAGTTAGCTCGTCATGCTATTTGGTTGGTTCCAATAGATAGAGAGAGGATTAGGAGGTTTGTTGATGGCCTCACTTATCATCTGCGTATTCTCATGACCAGGGAGAGGGTGATTGGTGTTACCTTTGAGGAGGTTATAGACATTGCTCGAGAGATTGAGTCTGTTCGTCGCCAGGAGCGAGATGAGAGGGAGGCCAAGAGGCCTCGAGGATTTGGTAGTTATAGTGGTGCTCCTTCGAGAGGTCAGTTTCACCATGGTAGAGGCCATCCATTCAGGCATGCTCAGCTAGCTTGCCCAGGTTATTGTGGGCCGTTGTCGGGTCATGGTTCTCACAATTCTCATCAGGGCCAATCATCACTTAGTGCCCTTCCAGCTCATAGTTTGTCCCGTGCTCCATCAGTTTAGGACTCTTCTATGCCGAGTGCATCTGCTAGACATTCCGGTGCTTGGGGTTCCCTTCATTACCCTTCTCCAGCACCTGGGAGTTGTTATGAGTGTGGAGAGATGGGTCATATGTGGAGGCAGTGCCCTCGTCATCTTGCAGGTTCATCTCAGTAGAGGGGTCAGTCATCGACTTCAGCGCCAGTTACTTCACTACCACCCGCTCAGCCAGCTAGGGGTGGAGGTCAGTCAGCTAGGGGTCGCCCTAGAGGGGGAGGTCGCTCAGGTGGTGGTCAGGCCCGTTTCTATGCACTTCCAGCTAGACCCGATGCAATTGTTTCTGATGCTATTATTACAGGTATTGTTTCAGTATTCCACAGAGATGCCTCTGTATTATTTGATCCTGGTTCCACCTTTTCTTATGTGTCATCATAATTTGCTCGTTATTTGGGTACGCCCCATAAGTCTCTTATTTCACATATTCATGTGTCTACCCTGGTAGGCGATACTGTTGTTGTAGACTTTATGTACCGGTCATGTGTGGTGACTATTGGGGGTCTGAAAACCCGAGTGGATATTTTATTATTGTGTATGGTGGATTTTGATGTCATTTTGGGCATGGATTGTCTATCTTCGTATCGTGCTATTCTGGATTGTCGTGCTAAGACAATGACATTGGCTATACTAGGTGTGCCACGGATTAAGTGGCGAGGTTTGACTAATTATGTTCCCAATAGGGTAATCTCATTCTTGAAGGCCAAACGTATAGTTGGGAATGGTTGTCTTTCGTATCTAACCTTTGTGAGGGATGTCGGTGTAGAGACTCCCAGTATTGATTCTGTTCTAGTTGTGAGGGATTTTCTCGATGTGTTTCTTGTAGACCTACCGAGCATGCCAGCGGACATGGATATTGACTTTGGTATTGACCTGGTGCTGGGCACTCAGCCCATTTCTATTCTGCCATATCGTATGACACCAGCGGAGTTGAAGGAGTTAAAGGAGCAGCTTTAGGAACTCCTTGATAATGGGTTCATTCATCCTAGTGTGTCACCTTGGGGTGCGCCGGTTCTATTTGTGAAGAAGAAGGATGGCACTCTGAGTATGTGCATCAATTATAAGCAATTGAACAAAGTAACAGTTAAGAACAAGTATCCTTTGCCTCGCATTAATGATTTATTCGACCAACTTCAGGGAGCGAGAGTGTTCTCCAAGATTGATCTCCGTTCAGGTTATCACCAGCTGAAGATCAGGGACTCGGATATTCTTAAGATGGCTTTCAGGACCCGATATAGTCATTATGAGTTCTTGGTGATGTCTTTCGGGCTGACTAATGCCCCAGCAGCGTTCATGCATTTGATGAACAGTGTGTTCCGACCTTATCTCGATTCGTTTGTCATAGTCTTCATCGACAATATTCTGGTGTATTCGCGTAGTTAAGAAGAGCACATGGAGCATTTAAGAATTGTGTTGTAGATATTAAGGGAGGAGAAACTTTATGCAAAATTCTCCAAGTGTGAGTTTTGGCTCAGTTCAGTGACTTTCTTGGGGCACGTGGTGTCCAGCGAGGGTATTCAGGTTGATCCGAAGAAGATAGAGGCGTTTCAGAGTTGGTCCAGGCCGTCCTCAGCCACAAAAATTCGCAACTTTCTTGGTTTAGCGAGTTATTATCGCCGGTTTGTTCAGGGATTCTCATCTATCGCATCGCCCTTGACCAAGTTGACTCAAAATGGTGCTTCATTTGTATGATCGGACGAGTGTGAGGAGAGCTTCCATAAGATCAAGATAGCCTTGACCACGACTCTAGTGCTAGTTTTGCCATCAGCTTCAGGTTCATATACCGTGTATTGCGATGCTTCGAGAGTTGGTAGTGGGTGTGTATTGATGCATAAGGGTAGAGTTATTGCTTATGCTTCTCGTTAGTTGAAGCCCCATGAGAAGAACTATCCCATTCATAATTTAGAGTTGGCTGCCATTGTGCACGCATTGAAGATTTGGAGACATTACTTGTATGGTGTGTCTTGTAAGGTGTTTATTGATTATCGTAGCCTCCAGCACTTGTTCGAGCAGAAGGATCTTAATTTGAGGTAGCGGAGGTGATTGGATTTGCTAAAGGATTATGACATTACTATATTGTACCATCCGGGAAAGGCCAATGTGGTGGCCGATGTTTTGAGCCGAAAGGCGGTGAGTATGGAAAGTTTGGCATATATTCTAATTGGGAAGAGACCTCTTGCAGTTGATGTTCATACCTTGGCCAATCGGTTTGTGAGGTTAGATAGCCCAGTCAAGTATTGGCTTGTGTGGTTTCTCGGTCTTCCTTATATGATCGCATCAGAGAGCGCCAGTATGATGATCTGCACTTACTTGTCCTTAAGGACAGAGTTCAACACGATGATGCCAGGTATGTGACTATTGGTGATGATGGGGTGTTGAGGATACGGGGCCGGATATGTGTGCCCAATGTAGATGGGCTTCGGGAGTTGATTCTGGAGGAGGCCCATAGCTCGCGGTATTCCATTCATCCGGGTGCCGCGAAGATGTATCAGGATTTGAGGCAGCATTATTGGTGGAGAAGAATGAAGAAGACATTGTGGGATTTGTAGCTCGGTGTCTCAATTGTCAGCAGGTGAAATATGTGCATCAGAGACCGGGTGGCTTGCTTCAGCGGATGGATATTCCAGAGTGGAAGTGGAGTAGATCACTATGGATTTTGTAGTTGGACTTCTACGGACTTTGAAGAAGTTCGATGCTATTTGGGTGATTATGGATCTGCTGACCAAGTCTGCACACTTCATTCCTGTGTGTACTACATACTCTTCAGAGCGGTTGATAGAGTTCTATATCTGGGAAATTGTTCGTTTGCATAGTATCCCGGTTTCCATTATTTCAGATAGGGGCACTCAGTTTACTTCACAGTTTTGGAGGTTTGTGCATCAAGAGTTGGGTACTCAGGTTGAGTTGAGCATAACTTTTCACCCTCAAATGGACGGGCAGTCCGAGCGCACTATTTAGATATTAGAGGACATGTTGCGTACTTGTGTCATTGATTTCGAAGGGTCATGGGATCAGTTTATACCGCTTGTAGAGTTTGCTTATAACAACAACTACCAGTTGAGTATTCAGATGGATCCATATGAGGCTTTGTATGAGAGGCGGTGTAGATCTCCAGTTGGTTGGTTCGAGCTAGGTGAGGCTAGGCTATTGGGGACAGACTTGGTGCAGTATGCTTTAGAAAAGGTGAAGGTGATTCAGGAGAGACTTCGTATAGCGTAGTCGAGACAAAAGAGTATGCTGACAGGAAGGTTCGAAATGTGTCCTACATGGTTGGTGAGAAGGTTATGTTGAAGGTTTTACCCATGAAGGGTGTTATGAGATTTGGGAAGAAGGGTAAATTGAGTCATTGGTTCATTGGGACTTTTGAGGTGCTTCGGAGGATTGGGGAGGTGGTTTATGAGCTTACTTTTTCACCCAGCTTGTCGAGTGTGCATCCGGTATTTCATGTTTCTATGCTCCGGAAGTATATTGAGGATCTGTCTCATGTTCTAGATTTCAGCACGGTTCAGTTGGATGGTGATTTGACTTATAATATGGAGCCAGCAACTATTTTGGAGCGTCAGGTTCGAAAGTTAAGGTCAAAGAATATAGCTTCAGTGAAAGTGCAGTGGAGAGGTCAACCTGTGGAGGAGGCCACTTGGGAGACCGAGCGGGAGATGAGAAGCAGATATCCCCACCTATTTGAAACTTCAAGTATGTTTCTTGACTCGTTCGAGGACGAACGTTTGTTTAAGAGGGGAGGATGTGACAACCCGGCCAGTCATCTCATGAGTTACCACTCCGTTTTCCCCATTTTTGCTTCTTATTGCTTTGTGTATCGGTTCTATATGTGATCGGGTTGGTTGGCTCGGGTTCAGAAAAGATTTGGTAAGGTTTGAGACACTTATCTCTTTTGAGGAAACTTAAGTTGGAAAAGTCAACCGGATGTTGACTTATGTGTTAGAGGGCTCGGATGTGAATTCCGATGGTTCGATAGCTTCGGGAGGTGATTTGTGACTTAGGATCGTTATCGGAATGTATTTTGGAGGTCCGGAGTAGATTTAGGCTTGAATTGGCGAAAGTGGATTTTTGGCGTTTTCCGGTTGATATGTGAGATTTTGATATAGGGGTCGGAATGGAATTCTAAGAGTTGCAGTAGTCTCGTTGTGTCATTTGGGATGTGTGTGCAAAATTTCAGGTCATTCAGACGTGGTTTGATTGGGTTTTTGATCAAAAGCGGAATTCGGAAGATTTTGGAAACTTAGGCTTGAATCCGATGAGTTTTGGTTGATTCGATGTTGTTTGAGGTGTTTTGAAGATTGGTATAAGTTTTAATGAGGTTATGGGATATGTTTGTGTTTTTGGTTGAGGTCCCGGAGGCCTCGGGGTGATTTCAGATGGTTGACGGAAGGAATGGAAGTTTGAATGGCAGCTAAAGTTGGAAATCTACTATCATAACCGCATCTGCGGTTGGGAGGCCGCAGATATGGAAAAGATTCATAGAAGCGGAAGCTGGTGAAATTGGCAGGAACCACAAAGTGGTAGAAGAACCGCGCCTGCGATGGCGCAGGTGCGGGCTAGGCATCGTAGATGCGGAGCTGGGCGACTTAAGTGAGGACCGAAAATGCGGTTCAAGGACCGCAAATGCGGTACCGTAGAAGCGGGAATTTGGCCGCAGATGCAAACTCCCTGGGCCAGAACATATAAATTCATTCCTTCGCGATTTTTGAGTTATTTCACCATTTATAAGTCGGCTTTTGGAGTTTTTTGGGCGATTTGAAGAAGGATGTCAAGGGGATTTCATAGAGGTAAGGATTTTGGACCTAAAACGCGTTCCTATGGTATTATTTCATGGATTAGAGCTGTAATTAATAGAATTTAAGGGTTAAAATTGGGGAAACTAGGGCTTGGTATTGGAGACTTAGACTTGGGGATTTGAGGGACCATTTGTGGTCGGATTGTGGTACTTTTGATATGTATGAACTCGTGGGGAGATAAGAAATATATTGATGTGAATTTCATCGAATTCCAAGATGTGGGCCCAGGGGTCGGGTTTTGGTAATTTTGGGATTTATGCTATAAATTGATTATTTTTGCTTGGGCTTCATTTTCTTAGCATATTTTGACGTCGTGATTCTGATTTTGGATAGATTCGACGCGAGTGGAGGCCGATTCGAGGGGAAAAGGCATCGTGAGCTAGAGTTTAGACCAGATTGAGGTGAGTAATGATTGTAAATGATGTCCTGAGGGTATGAAACCCCAGATCGCACATCGTTGTGCTGAGGTGACGCACATGCTAGAGAATGAGCGTGGGGTCGTGCACTGTTGGGAATTGTGACTTAATCCGTCCTGAATGACTATTTTACCGCATATTTGACTGAAAATTGTTTGCTATCATCATGTTTGAATGCCATATTTGGGCCTCATGCCAACTATTTGAACCCTTAGGGCATTTTTATTGATATTTCCTCACTGTTTGATTTTATACTTGAGCTCAGTCATGCTATATTCTACTATTTTCATAACTCAGCCATGTTTACTCTGTTTTAACACTTAAATGATATTTTGAATAATATTATGGGATGAGCATCACTATTGCCCGAGCGGCTTGTGAGATTCTGACTGAGTAAGGCCAATGGCCTATGTTGTGAGAAAACACTGATTATGATTATAAGGCCAAGGGCCTGAAATTTATACGCCACGAGGTGGCTTGTTGATATGAGGCCGAGGCTTTAGTGATAATGCCACAAGATGGCTTAATATTGTGCTTGGGCCGTAAGGGGCCCCTCCAGGAGTCTGCACACCCCCAGTGAGTGTGGGTACCCATTGTGATGTGAGATATAGCCCGAGGGGCTGGTATTGTTCTGAGATATTTCCCAAGGGACGGATTTGTTGACATTGTGCCCGAGGGACGAACCTTTATGTGCTTATCTTCCTTATTGCCTGTCATTTACCTGCTTAATTGTTAAAAAGGCCTTTTATGAAGTTTAAACTGAACTGAAGTGATTTTTACATATCTTTACTTATTCACTGTTTTACTGGCTTTTTACTGCTTTATTATAGCCTGTAATGTGCCTTACGTGATTTCTTGATTTCAGTCTTTATTTATAGTTATTACTCACTGAGTTGGAGTACTCACTTTACTCCCTGCACCCTGTGTGCAGATTCAAGTGTTGCTGATCCTGCTAGCGAGAGTTGAGAGCTCCCGGCAGACTTCGGAGTTCACGAGGTAGCTGCTTGGCATCCGCAGTCCCGTGTTTCTCCCCCCTATCTCATTTCCTTTCTCTTGTTAGTGATTCTGTAATAGCTTTGTAGACGCTTCAGACTTGTAGTATATTGATAGATGCTCATGATTAGTGACACCCTATGTCGGGCTGTGTTGGCCTTATTTTCCGCAACTTTACTGTTTCATCTTATCTATTTGAGATAGTTAATGTGTTTAAGACTTACTTGCATTATCTTAACTGTTTAAAAATAAATTGGGAATGTGTCAGCTGGCCTTGTATTCACGGGAGGCACCATCACGATCGAGTTCGGGTTTAGGGTCGTGACATATCCCAAGTGTTTTGCATAAATAAATTACAAAGTTAAGATGAAGGGATGTAGAAATCGGCGATTCTATCTCCCAACAATTGTTCCACGATTTATTCTTGCCTCCGGTCGCAAAACTCCTTCAAAAGTGGTGTTTAATATCTATTTATATGTGTAGGGAAAGACCTAAACGACATAGGCCAAGTCTTAGTCAAACCAGGAGACGAAATAAACCTTCAAAATTCGGAGTACGCGCGCCTCAGACCATGCCTCGCGAGGCTCCACGCAAGATGGACCTCGCCCTAGACCACGCGTCTCCAGCCTTCACGCGAGTTGGAGCTCGCCTCATCCCTCGCGTAGCCTGCTCTCACACGAGCTCAAAGGCTCGCTTAGCCAGCTCTAACGTGAGCTCATAGGCTTGCTTTGCCAGCTTCCTCATCTTTTCACTGCTTAATGCATTCTTTCTTCTTTCCACAGTTTTCGCACATACTTTATTCATTAAATCTTCCTTTTCCTCAAATTTCATATCCAATTCACCTACACATAATATAGACTTCGTTACGTGCAAATAAAGTGTAGTTTAACATTAAAGCACATAAAATGCAAGGTAATTAATGTACTAAAATTATGAATTATCGCCACTCATCACAAATCCTCAATAAAGATTATCACCATCTCTTAAACCAAGCTCAAGTTCTAGATATCACTTATTTATCATAAATTGAGTACATCACATTGTTTACCCTTAAAAACGGATAACAACTTAATTTATACGCGATTTTAAGGATATGTGTTATAACTTGATAAAAATTTAAGAGAATAGATTAATATTGAAATTGACGATAAAAGAATAAATGCAAACCACACAAGTTGAATAGCCTTGGCCCTCGAGTTCAGTCACCCTTGAACCAAAACATGTTTCAACCAACTTATGAACAGAGTAACAAGATAATGATAGCTAGAAATTGACAGTATATTGCTTTGTATTGCGTGAATATCATGTGTCTTACAAATGATCAGACCCCCTTTATATAGTAGGGGAGTACTACTCTTGATACAATTCTATATGAGGTAAGAAATCTCATGATTAGCTAATTAATCGGCCTCTTCTTGAAACGTGTTGTGATTTCTGTCATGATCCTCGACCGATTGCGGATATTTCAGCTTTCTATTATTTGGCTAGGTAATTCTCCCTCGATCTTACTCGATCTCGCTCGATCTCGATTGATCGGTCTTTGGGGCATGAGCTCGATGATCTAATTTTGCACTATGGTTCGATATAATACGAAGTCGAACCTTAACCTATCATATTCCATTCTCGATTAGTCACACAAGAGGTGAGCCCTATTTTGACCGTATACAGATAGTCCCCTCGTTTCTCAGAGAGAAGAAGGCCAGAAACGATATGAACTTCCGAATCCCGTCTCGATGGGCCATGACATAAGTGATGAACGTCACTAATACACTCGACTATGATGTAAGCAACAAATGGATATTGAAATGTCCCATCGGTCTAGTTACCAAAATATTAAATTCCTGTCAGTTACTGGTCGGTCACTATGGGTTCTGAACCGTCACCAGCAAGCAATAAATACTCTAACCTCCCTCTATTCAAACTTTACGTTCAAAGCTCCTCCTATTCTTGTTTCTTTTCAAAAATTCCTTTGCTTTGCAACTTTTGCACCCAAATTTCTTGATCTTTTAGCAAATCGCATACCATCCTAATTCCCCTTTATTCTATTTCTATAATGGCAAAAAATTCTAAGATTGTGCTGCAAAAAAAGGCCGCCTCTTCATCATGGTCCGTCGGCGATGGAGCTCGGCCGACATCCTCTTAAGGATTTTATTCTGGCAGGGTGCCCTACTGTTTCTAATTTTAAGATTGAAAATACATCCTAGGTATCGGCTCAATGTGAATCGGTCTCGAGGTACATATGCACAATTACTGATGATCTCCTTACTAAGGTTAAAGAGGATTGCAACTGGGTCGATAAGCATGCGATGGTACCTTCGATCGAGGAATCGATCACTACCCATGTGGAGGGTTCTAAGTGTTTACACTTACTCCTTCACGTTGGGTCCCTTAGATCCTATCATTGTCGCCTTATGCAAAAGGTACGACGTGACCTTTGGCCAGATCCACCCTTCCTTCTAGAGAATAGTGATTCTCCTTCGATTTTTCGTAAGTAAAATCGAGGGATGTCCCTTTACCCTCGATCACCTTATGCGCCTTTCCAATCCCCGACTCTATTGAGGAGGGCTGATCAAGCTTGCTCGTTGGGCCAACAAGGCCCCGTTCTCGAGTATAGATGAGGCTCGGGACCGAGGTTGGATGGGCCTGTCGTGCCCTATTTTCTCGCGAAAGCGGGTTTCGACGTCGTGACAACTCCTTTTACAATGAGAGAAAGAGTGCTAAAAGAATAAGATTCATCACCTAATGATTTTTAAGGTGCGTTAGGGAACCTATTATGCAGATAACTCTATCTGACTAGTCAACGCCACCAAAGATTAGGTAAAGGCTCAAATTACCTCAAAGAGAAGGTGTTAGGCACTCTTCGAGGTCCACAACTGTGGGTCCAGTCAAACTTGAAATTATATGGATTATAGTTAAGCTAAGTGATCAAATAAACAAAGGGAATATGAAGGTCAAAGAATTTCATTACAACACGATTAGTACATATGTTAGTACGAATATATGGACACAACTATTTAGATCTAATAGAAAATATATAAAGGAAGGGGGGAGCCCTAAGTTTTTTAGCCTAATGGATCATCCCGTGCAACATAAATAATATTTCGCTACTCCCTTGGGGTAGGGAGTTACTCATATTATCCAGCGGGCATAGACTATCATCTTCTGCTACCCGATTACTATGTTAAAGTTGTTTACTTAAAGCGCACTAATTGAATTCTAAGTCATGCTCTATGTGTGCACTACCCATCCCATACCTATAGTCTAGGAGGTATTGGACCTCTACTTGGTAATTCTAGACCTTACTTAGGCTGCTTAGAAATGTCAAAACTAGGCGACATACAGAACACTTATTAGACTTCAAATATGGGCAGTTAAGGGCTCAAGTTTGCCTCCACACTTAAGCAACAAATGCACGCAAGATAAGTTTTCATGTTAGGCAATTCAGAATTAAGAACCTTAAGCCTTATAGACATGATTTCTATGTGACAATGCATTAAAGCATACAAGCAGTTTCAGAGGCTAGGTGTTGTTTATCTCCATATAATTACACGATTGTTACATGCTGATTTGAGGTTGCAGATTTCCAGTTACTTAACCTACAGATATTGCGTCTAAGTGATTTACGCAGTAAAGACAGTGAAATCTATTGGGAGAAGCCCAGAATTACTCATGCTTTTTGACAGTTACGTAAATGAGCAATAACAGAGTTGAGAGGTGCAATATTAACAATTACTAAGGCGGATAGTGGTATCCTATAGACAGGATCTCTAACGATTAGCACTTGGAATCGATTTTATTGTTTAGCCCTATAGTCATGTTGTCTAAGCAAACAATATGATACAAATTAAATTCCATAGGCATGATTTAGTGGATACGCTGCAGTGATTCGAATTGAAAGAAAGTTCAGTGATAATTATTTCCTATAGGCAGGTTTTCTAGTAACACGTAGCAGTAGGAATAATTGAAGCATTTGAATTCATGTTTTGATAACAGATGAGTAGTGTGGGTGTGTGCTTCTCCTAGTGTTACACTCCGTGTGTTTGACAAATATATATATATATATATATATGATTTTATATAGTTATTAATATTACTACTTTCAATTATACACATAATATAAGAAAGTTTATGAGATTTTCTTTATTGTAAAGATAGAAATTATTTTTTTCACAAGAAAAGAAGGTTATCTTTTTTTACCATTTTAAGAATTAAGCGTACGAAAATTTGTACTCTTTATATGAGATTAAGAAAATTAGAAGTTGAGAAAATATATGTATTTTTACATGGATATTTTGATGAAATAATAGTGTATGTATTAATTTTATATGGTACCACATGACCACGATAGTAAAGTATATTATAGTAAGGTATATAAAGTATATTAAAAGTGAGTAGTACTTTAAGTAATTTGAAATTTTTTTAATTACGTGGGTAATTGATTAATTACCGAGTATCGGGACATCACCTAATTAACTAATAAATTGGATAAGATTAAACTTTTTTTCCCACCTATTCCACGTGGCAGATTTTTCTTTAAAAAGATTGTTACTCATGTATTTGTGAGATAGGTGGCATGTTCATTGGAAGCTAGCTTTTGGTGTGAAAGCATTTCTGGGGTCAAGTTCATTATGAGACATTGAGGTGCAACGTCTGACTACAATGGGTATAATCAAATATTTTGATATGTTTAACTGATTCTATTTTTGAAGCACCAGGAAACAAGGAATTGAGAGACGGACCCAGGATTTGAGAATAATGGGGCATTATCAAAAAAATTGTAGCAAGCGGGTTTCGAACCAAACCCGCGTCGTGTGACAAAGAGCAAGGCTTATTCTTAGAAGCGGACCGTTGTTGCATGCATAATTTTGTTAATGAGGGTGCCAAGGAAAATATTTAAGGGGTCCCCAACGTATATACAACTATGTATATATAGAGTTTTTGTCGAAGTTAACGGGTTTACGTGACCCCTCAAGCATGGCTATAGGTCCGCCTCTGGCCATAGCCATAAAGCTGATATCCTAAAGACTAGAAGGATAATTAGAGATGCTAAACTCATGTTACTGTGTACTACACTCAACTTTTCTCCTTAATTGCTTAGAACTTGGGATAACTCTATGGAAAACATGCAGTAATTTCCTGGTTTTGCCTTTTGTCATGTGATTGCCATGCTAGTTTTGTTTAGCCTCCTCGTAGAATGAGGTCAAGCTTTTCTATTGCGGCATGCTACTAAAATAACACAGGTAGTGTGCGCCAACTTTAGCACCTGATAAGTGTGAATCTGCTTTGGATATCAGGTATTGGAATGATAAAATAGATTCGAATATAGTATATGGCAAATTTTGGCAGACTACAATATGTGGTTATGTTTTCTTTTACCTTCTTAAAAATAAAATAAAATATGTGGTTATGTTAGTTACTGGGGCTAGAACGTAAGGCGATCAATTTAGGTTGATTTGTCATTTAGTTTATTTTACGTATTAAATTGTAGTTTGTTAATATGTGCAGATATCATAACTGCAAGAGTGGTATTCCTCAGAAATATAGCCGCATATTTTTATTTTAACATGGCTGTCCTTACCCCTTCCTTTGTGAAGGAGAAATCTCAAAAGAAAAAGATTGTGTTTAGTGCTTAAATATTACTGGATTTTTTTTTGAGAAGGAATATTGAAATTATTACGTATTTTTTATGCATTTCACTCATTTATATATGTGCATTGACACATGATCAGATGGCGTTATATACACGTATATATGTATATGGGATATGGGAAAAGGTTACGGCGTTATATACGCGCCACCACCTGATCAGCTGGTATACGATGATGATGTTGCCCACAGTGGCTGAAATATGACTCAGACGGCGTTATATACGCATATATATGTATGTATATATATATATATGTATATGGGATATGGGAAAAAGTCATGGCGTTATATACGCACCACCACCTGATCAGCTGATATACGATGATGATATTGCCCACAGTGGCTGAAATGATATGAAGGAATGCCCTCAGAGGCTTGATGATGTTATGAAATAGGTACCTGTGCACGACATGACATTCACACGCATATGCATGACATTATAAATATTTCATAATTTACGAAGCTATCCAGATTTACAGTTTAAATTGACATTGAACTCGTTACTCCTTGCAGAAGCTAGCTATCCGACGTTATACAATTTTTTTATGCAAATTTGCTGCTTTGCCTTTAATCAGTTAATGCTCTAAATATGCCATATAGAATGTTGACGAAACTTCGAAACTGTCAATTGATAAACCAAACTACGCTTCATTCCCTAACTAGTTATTCATAAAAACTCGTAGGATGAAAAATAAAAGGGCTATTTGGACATTCCATTTGGTAAAGAGGGATTGATCCATCCGAAGGAAGTTACACCAGATATTGCCATCTCCAATTTGTAACAAAAAAATTATTATCCAGCTCTTAAGATTTCTTTTAGTCTTTTATTATGCGATGCAATTGAATTCCAAGTTTTATAATTATTCTATTATGCCCACTGGCATTAGGGTCACTGAGCTAGACTAAATACATGTCTACAACCTTTAGATGATTATTAGGAAAACCAGTTGTGGTAAAACTTGTATGTAACCAAGTAAATACTCTTGGATTGAAAAATTAAATGACTTAGAAATAAAAAGCTCAAAATCCTTGCCAAGCTTTCTCATATCGTTATGATGTGTTCATGTTCTGTGATTCGAGTTTCGCTTTACATACTCGGTACATTATTCGTACTAACGTCCTTTTGTTGGGGATGCTGCATTCATGTCTGCAGGTGTAGACAATCAGTTTGACGGATCCTCATAGTAGACGAGATTGGCATTCGGCAAAGAATCGGTAAGACTCCACCTCATTCGGAGTGTATTCGAGTCTATGAGTCATCATTTCAGAATTTTATTACATACTTATGGGCAGGCCAGTACCCTGTCCGATTTGATGTTAAACAATCTTAAAGGCTAGACACATGTTTATTATGTACAGTATGTCAGAGGCCTTGACGGCCCATATGTATTCACGTTTTTATGAACGATGGTTCATTGATATAACATTTTTCCACCTACAATTGTATATTACGAGTTGTGGCCATGTTGGCCCATGATAGTTGAATGAGTTACAGAGTGGTTCGCTCGGGCCACTACGGCACCGGGTGCCAGCCACAGCTCCCCAGGTTCGGGGCGTGACACCTAGTTACATGATTTTTATAGTGCACATAGGGATTGAATGACATATATAGCAAATAAATCATTGAATCCTATAGGCATGTTTTCTACCCTTGCATGCAAACATAAGGATTTACCCATTCCCCGTTTTTACTAACACCCTAATTGTTTATTACAAAGTTATTACATGCCCAATAATGAATATGATTACAAGTATTAGTTACCTCCTATAGAAAAGGTTGATACCTTATTTATTTTAAATAAATACCCTTGTAAAAATTATATTTTATAGCTACCTTTTGATTTTTTATAGCCAAATATCTATTTATGGTCTCCTCCTACCCTTAAGCCATAAAATAAGCTTTATTTTTCTCTCTCATGTCTCCTCAAATTTCTCCTATCCCCTACCCCATCTCTATTCCCCCTCCCTCTCTTTCTACTTACCCAACCAGCTCTTCTCCGCCTCCGAACGCCTCCACGCTTCTCTCTATCCCTCCATCCCTCTCATAACCAACTGGGTCAAATCGCCTCCGACCCGATTACAAGTAGATAAGGCCTTAAAAGTCGTCTCTACGCATCGGTCCGATGAGAAGAAAGAGAGCGAAATTGTGCTTGGGAATACTGAATTTATGGACTTTGCAGTGGAGGTATTTGCAGACGCTATCGTTTCGGGGGCTGGGAAAGAGCTGTTGAAGCGGGTTCTGTTGGGGGCTTTTGGGATTGTTGGTGTTGGTGCGGTGGTGAAACCCGGAAAAGAATTGGTTGCGGCGGCAATTGGTGTTTACGCGCTTGGTGTTGCCACTTCGGTATACGTAAGCTTAGGGTTGTTCTTAAACAGAGACGACGGAGTTGGGGGCTGAGCAACTTGAATTTTCTATTAATATATTTTAATGTATCTCGCTGTATTTTATTGTATTCATTGTCTTTTTTTTCCATTGTATTTCAATGTATCTCGATGTATTTTATTATATTCATTATCTTTTTTTCATTGTATTTCAATGTATCTCGCTGTATTCTATGTATTTCATTGTATTCATTGTCTTTTTTTTATTGTATTTCAATGTATCCCATTGTATTCTATGTATTTCATTGTATTCACTGTCTCTCTATATTCCATATATTCATATGTTTTTTTTAATTAATATAATTTATGTATTCAGATGTATTATATAATTTCTCTGAAGATTGCTATGTTTTTGGGGTGTTTTTCGGTTGAGAATCTTTTTTGTAACTGGAAATACAAAATTTGTGTGCTATAATTGAGTTTGTTGAGTTATATTAGGAGTTTATTATGTTAATTAATTCACTTTCCGTTTAAAAACAGTGTAATCTCCTGTTTCACGCCGTGAATATAGTCGAATACAATAATCTGTCTAGCTGTAATCTCATGTTTCATACCATGAATACAGTCGAATACACTCAAATACAAAAATCTGTCTAGTTGTAATTCCCTGTTTCATGCCTAGAAATGCTACTGTATTCATGAATACAATAGCTTAAATACAACGAATACACTCTAAAAAATCTGAAAACATAGCTATGGAAAGTAATATAGAAAATGATAGCTACAACTAGCTAATAACCACTAAAACATAGTGGTTTCTGAAAGTTTCTCTACAAATAATGACAATAGGCCCACATCAGGCCCAAAAGAAATACCCAGCACTGTCTGGGCCTTCAACAGTTCCTTCATAGCATACCCAGATTTCCAACAAGGAGCTATTGATCACGCCCAACTATGCCTTATAAAAAGGACAATGCGGTCGTTGCAAATATAGTTCGGTTTACAAGTCCGGAGTCGAATCCCACAGAGAACTAAGGTTTGGCTACAGCTGTTCACTATCACCAAGAAGACAAGCTTGAACAATTCCTAACTTATAGATATTTAGATTCTTGTGTTTAACTAATTAACTAACAAATTAAAATACTAAATTAACAACTAAATATACTAAGGGTTAGAGACAAGATTAAGGAGGTCTAGAGTTATGATTTCCCCAATTGTCGGAATCGTTCCCGCTATGTCTTCTATAATTTCGCCTAAGTATTCTCTACCGATCATGAGCACTCTTACTACCGTAAATATCTCCCGAGTAATTACGACAATTTACTAAACACACTCTCCCGAGCTACGCTAGCTGGCTTTTAATACAGCTCACTTCAGATCGCACCCAAGGCTTCGTTATTCTTAATCCCGCCTTTAAACCCGCAGTTATAGATCCCTCTTAAACTTTGGGAGTGATGTTGTTCAACACTTACCTAAATATGCACTCTCTCCCGAGTTATGCATACTAAATAGGCAAAGTTAATTGAGAGCTCTTCAATCAACCAGAATATAAACGTAGTTGAACAAATAGAGAAAAGCTATGGCTCAATTATATAAAAACATAACAAGAATTTATCCTACAAAAGGTTCTATCAAAACTCTAGATAACAATTTAGCTATTCATAATAGTATGTAAAACTACAATACTAAAAGTCATAACCAACAATGAAAAATAGGAAAAGGAAGGAAAAACTTGTGGAAGAATTCTCCGCCTTGCTCCCAATGCGTTCTTGCCTCCTTAGGTCGAATCTGTGTCTCAAATCTATCCTCCTCTCTTTCTTGGCCGGCTTCCTTAGTTTAATATAGGTTTAGGGCTTAAAATCCCGTGTTTTGCACTTTGGTCCCTGAAATTTACGCGTCCTGCCGCGGTTAGGCCCTCTGAATCTGCAGCTCTGCTCTGCTCTGCCGCGGTCCTACCACGGTCCTACCGTAACCGCGGTTTTCACCCTATTCCGTTTGGAATTTGGAAAAACGTAAAACATGAAAGTTGTAGAACTTTGGGTTATATTTCCAACCATATACTATGGATCCCAAATAGAGTTCTGAGCAAAACGTTATGTCTATTTTACTAGACAGTGTGCAATATACCTCTTCGAGTCTTCGTTCGTACTTAATTATCAAATTTGACCCCCGAACGCGATCCCGGCTTAATTCCTTGAGCTATTACTCAGACTTCAAAGCTTCAAATTACTTAATTTCATTCTATAATATCTATATAGCTCGAAATCACTCCTACAAGGCATAAAACACACCGTTAGTGCAAAACACTAGCGATTAAAGCGCAAACTCAACTAAAGTGCAGTAAATTAGAGTGTAATAATCGACTAAAATACGTAATTATAGCCTATCATCAGCTATATTCATCAAGCACAACCCAGAATCCCTAGAAGAGCTCAAACAACCATAAATTGACCACATTACCCCAGGTATCACATCACTTGTGCCAACCAGCTTACATGTTCATTAGATAATAGGAATAAGGAATTGGGATGGTTCAGGTTTCAGTAGTAGGGGTGACTAAAGACCAAATTCTAGTGTGTCAGAGTTCACAAGGGTCTCAAATGCACCCTGAGCAGTGCTCACACTAGGGAGGTCAGTAGCAAGAGCCGTGGTAGCCTTGGCTTTCAGCCGGCTAAGAATGAGAGGTTCAGAATCGCATAGGTGACAAATGAGGGAGAGTGGACAATGATCGAGGGATAGAAGTTGAGGGGATGCACTTATAACTTAAAGTAGAAATAGCAAGGTTGAGAACACAAAGCAACTAATCAAATAGGTCAAAAAACTTAAAAACATGTTCAGCAGGGACTTAGAAGCAGGTTCACACTTAGTAAAGTAACACATAGACAACCACATATTGAAAGAGTTGTGGGGGGGAGGGGAACAAGTTTGCAAGTGTAACGACCCGACCGGTCGTTTTGAACTTTCGCACTTTGATCGCCAATTCCCGGGCATGAGTTGCCCCGTGTAACGTATTATGACTGATGTAGATCGTTGGTTTTGGTTTTCAGGAAAAATCGGAATGAATTTGAAGGAACAGTCTCAGTTGAAAGCTTTGAATTTGAAAGGTTTGACCAAGAGTTGACTTGTTTGTATATGATCTTGGATCGGAATTTTTATTATTTGGTTAGCTCCATTAGGTGATTTATGACTTAGGAGCGCGATCGGAATGCATTTTGGAAGTCTGTGGAAGGATTTGGCTCGAATTGGCAAAGTTTGTATTTTGGCGAATTCCGGTTGATATGTGAGATTTTGATCCGAGGGTCGGAATGGAATTCTGAGAGTTGATGTAGCTTTGTTATGTCATTTGTGATGTGTGTGCAAAATTTCAGGTTATTCGGACATCATTTGGTCGGGTTTTTGATCGAAAGTGTATTTCGGAAGTTTTTGGAAACTTAGGCTTGAATTCGATGAGTTTTGGGTAATTTGATGTTGTTTGAGGTGTTTTGATGATTGGAACAGGTTTGAATGATGTTATGAATTATGTTGGCATGTTTGGTCGGGGTCTCATGAGGCTCGGATAAGTTTTGGAAGAGTTTTTGGAAGATTTTGCCGTTTTGAGAATAAGCATGTAATGATCTAAAGGTCCATTTTTAGTTCTAGAGATCTAAATTTGATTTTGAGACTTCCAGAATTTTGATAATGAATTATAGGAGTGATCTAGAAATTTTAGTCTAATTTCATCAAGTCACGATTGGGTTTTTCACCCGAATCATATGTTAATTGTTTAACGAATAAAATGGGTATCGCACTAAGCAAACGAGCTCCGAATTGAGTTTCGATTGAAGGACTATGTTCATATCATTATTTGAGACCCATAGGAACAAGAATCATTGAATTACGAGGTCCAAGACCCGAGAAATGAATTTTTGAGTAAAATTGTTTTCTGAAAATATTTAAGGAAAATGAAAATGAAATTTGATTAGAAAGTGATGATATCGGGCCCGTATTTTGGTTCCGGCACCCGATACAGGTCTTATATATAGTTTAGGCACTTTTTGTAAAGTTTGGTTGAAAACGGACGTCGTTTGATGTGTTTCGGACTCAAAATGGAAAATTTGATGTTTTATGAAATTTGAAAGAATTCTTGGATTTTAAAGCTTAAATCACGGTATATGACGTTATTTTGGCGATTTGATCGCACGGTTAAGTTCGTAGGATGTTTTTTAGGTAGTGTATGTGTTTGGTTAGGAGCCCTGAGGGCTCGGGAGTGTTTCAGAGTGATTTCGGACTTAGGAAAAATTGCAGAAAATTGCAGAAACAGTACCGTGTATAGTACCCCATGAACAGTACCATAAACAGTACCCTATGAACAGTACCGTGAACAGTACCCCGTAAACAATACCCCATGAACAGTACCGTGTATAGTACCCAGTGAACAGTAAAAACGCATGAACAGTACCCCGAAAAATTCTGAACAGTGTATAATTCGGGCAGTCCGAGAGTTTTCTCATTTTTTGAGCTATGGAGCTCGGATTGAAGCGATTTTTACCATATGGATTTGGGTAAGTGTTCTATATCCAAAAGTGATTATATTTTATGATTTCATGGTTATTTTCATCATTGAACCAAATGGAAGAAATTGGAGAAAATTGTAAACCTTTAAAAAACAAAAATTCTAGATGTGGAGACCGAATTGTTGTCGGATTTTGGTAAAACTTGTATGGTTGGACTCGTGTTTGGATGGGGTTTCATATTTTGTAACTTTTGCCGGGTTCCGAGATGTGGGCCCCACGGGCAAATTTTGAGTGTAATTTCAGATTTTTAGTGGAAATGTAGAATTCCATATGGAATTAATTCCTATAATTTTTATTAACTGAATCGAATCATTATGGCTAGATTCGAGGCATTCAGAGGTCAATTCGAGGGGCAAAGGCATCGCGAGCTAGAGAATTAGCCGGTTCGAGGTGAGTAATGATTGTAAATGATGTCCTGAGAGTTTGAAACCCCGGATTGCACATTGTAGTGCTATATTGAGGTGAGACACGCGCTGGATGATGAGTGCGGGTCCTTTACTACTGGGGATTGTGACTTGGTCCATCCCGTATTGATGATTTTACTGCATATTTGATTGAAACTGATTTGTTATCATCATGATTTGGGCTGATTGCCGTATTTGGGCATCGTGCCAATTATTTGAACCCTTCGAGGATTTTTATCACTATTTCCTCAATGTTTTGACTTATATTTAAACTCAGTCCTGTTGATGATTATTGTTTTACAAGCTCAGCCACTTTTATATATATTTGAAACTCAAATGATATTTCTAAATGATATTTTGGGTTGAGAACTACTATTTTACAAATGCCCAAGGGGCTTGTGATGATTTTCGGACTGAGTGAGGTCGAGGGCCATATGTGAGGATATGCTGAGTGATATGAGGCCGAGAGCCTGAGTTACTATTTATGCCACGCGGTGGCTTGAGTGATGTGAGGCCGAGTGATATGAGGTCGAGGGCCTGAGATACTTTATATGCCACGCGGTGGCTTGAGTGATGTGAGGATATGCTGAGTGATGATGCCACGAGGTGGCTTGATATAGCGCTTGGGCCGTAAGGGGCCCCTCCGGAGTCTGCACACCCACAGTGAGCGCGGGTACCCATTGTTTTGAGTGATTGATACTATGCCCGAGGGGCTGATATGAGTGATTGTGAGGTAGCCCGAGGGGCTGATACTATTCTGATATTGAGCCCGAGGGACTGTAACTGTTTTGATATTGAGCCCGAGGGGCTGGCACTGTTCTGATATTGAGCCCGAGGGGCTGGTTCTGTTGATATTATGCCCGAGGGGCAATTTGTTGTACATGTTTTGCTCGAGGGGCTGTTTATATTTCTATCATTTTTGTTACTCACTTGTAAACTACTTGCTTTACTTGTTGGAAAAAAGGGGTTTTCACTTGATTTCTCACTGCTTTACTGTTTAAAGTGATTTTTCTGCTTCAGTATGGAATACTTTGTGTTTTTGCGTGATTTCTTGCCTTCAGTCTTTATTTATTATTATTACTCACTGAGTCGGAGTACTCACATTACTCCCTGCACCTTGTGTGCAGATTCAGGTATGTTTTGGCTGATCGGAGGCAGAGTCATCAGGGTTTAGCAAGGTAGCTGCCGGCGTTCGCAGCACTGCTTTTCTCTCTCCTCATTTCATTAGTCTGTATTTGTACACTCCAGGCTTTCAGTTGTATTTATACCCTAGTAGATGCTCGTGACTTGTGACACCCCGGTTAGGGCTGTGTCGGGTTGTGCTTCCGTTAATTATATCATTAAATCATATTTAAACTGTTTATTAATGTTTAACTATTTTTGAAAAGGCGATATGGGTTTGTTGGCTGGCCTTGTCTTCACGAGAGGCGCCATCACGACCGGAGCGGGGTTTGGGTCGTGACAGCAGGATTGACAAAGATTATCATGCACAAATGCACAATACTGAACAAGTTGAAACATAAGAGGTCCAAATTATGCTAAGTATACATTCTAGTGTCATAAGACAGACATGTTAACCCTCATCAGGAAACAAGACAACATTTAGACATGATAGGGAACACACATTGTGACAAGCCAAGTGATCACTGAAGGAACATGGAATCAAGTGAGCCAAAGACATACTGAGGGACATATTAGCAGAGAAGCAAGATCATAGTCGATAGAAAAGGTCTTAACACAGATTAGAACACATTACATATGCAAGACCATCATTACAGAGATTCAGAACAGAGTGGGAAAGTAAACTTATATCAAATAGCAAAGGCGAAATACATAAACTGGACCTTTAAGTTGTCCACAACGATCACATGAACACCTCAACTGACCCCATTATCAATTAGACACCTCTTCTCCTATTGAAGTGCGACCTCGTAGACACTCGAGTCCAAAAGATCACAAGCGTGAAATACAATCGCGCTGACGTGGAAAAAAAAGGCCCAAGTTATACCAAGGATTCATCCTAATATCATGAAACAAAACAATTCAAACATGGTAGGAAAAACAAGTTGAGATAACTGTTCTAAAATCTCAAGCAATCACTAAAGGGGTATAGGATCAAGTGAGTATGTTGAATGATACAATAGCAGAGAAACAAGTCATAGTTAACAATGAAAATCCTAACTCAGGTTATGACAGATGTGAGGCATTCATTACAAAGTGTGATCATCACTTGTTTCTAAATTGAATTCTGCACTCCGAGGCCTTAAAACCTCTTTTAGCATCACCTCGATTTGCGTGCGTAGTCCTGGCGCATAGCCGAAAAGTTTATATGTGAAAATTTGTGGAAAATAATAAATTTTGACTACAAATGAGTTAATTTGACTTCGGTCAATGTTTTGGGTAAATGGACCCGGACCCATAATTTAAGGCTATATTGTGGGACGGGCCCGGGGCCTAAACGGGCCCAACGGGCTGGGCCAAACGGGCCCGGGTCAAACATTCCCAATGGGTGGAACCGGCCCACTGTGGTCCTAAGCCCACATGGTACCGGGCTAAATGGGCCGGGCCTAACGGGCTTTTTTATTCCGGGCTATTTTTTTTTAATTTTTTTTATCTAAGGCAATTTCTTGTAAACTATATATGTATATACTAATATAAATTGCTTATATATAGCTATATAAATATATATAGTATATATAGTATGTATAGTATGTATATATAAGGGTGTATTGTGTGTATATATATATATATATAGTGCCTTATATGTATTAGATATAAATATGTATTATATATATATATATATATATATATATATATATATATATATATATATATAATTATAGTTTATATGTATTAGAGATATATATAGTGCCGTATATATTAGTATATATAGTATGTATTGCCTTATATATATATATATATATATATATATAGTTTATATGTATAAGATATATAATATATATACTATATCAAATTTAAACACAAAATAAATTGCAAAGAAATATTCAAGGGAATATCTTATAATTTTTATTATTACGACATTAACAAAGAATGACAATATCTTTCTTAGTCTTCCTCCCCCCAATGGAATGAGCACAACAAGGTACTAATACCACCATTAAAAGGAAAAAAACTAAGGAAGATGTGCCAAAATACAAGTTACATATTAGTCTATGTATTATCTCTAACAAATCTCATAAATCGTTCAAGGTCCGGAGGAATTTCCGTTGGTGGTGGTGGAAAAGAAGCTTGTTCATCACCGCCTCCGGACGAAGCAGCATCCTGCGCAAGTTCCGCTAGCATTTCTTCATAAGCTTCATCTATCTCCGGTTGTGATTCTGCAAGTCCAAAATTTCTTCTTTCCGAACGGATCAAATATCTGAAGAGTACTGATTTTTCCAAGCTCTCCCTCATAGACGCTCTATGATTACTGATTTGAAGTCTCGCTTGACTGAAAGCGCTCTCCGATGCCACTGTTGAAGCATGAACACTTAAAATATCTCGAGTCATCCTTGAAAGAATCATATAGTGTTTTTGTTTGTCCTTCCACCATTCCAAAACATCGAAGGAGCCGTCGGGATTCTCTGATTCAAGTCCCTGCGACAAATAAACTTGAAGCTCATTTAGTTGTGAACTATCATCAAAATTATCACCTTGAAAACCCCTAAACTCCGTCCAAGAACTAAGGGCTTTTAGGCCCGCAGTACTTTTAGATGATTGCGAACTAGACGAAGTAGGAGTTGGAACATTTGGTCTAGCATGATCTAAGGCAAGTTGATAAGCATTATAAATTGTTTGATCATTTATTTTAACTGAGGCTTTTGCATCTCCAAGTGTAGCAAATTCCTCAGCTGAAAATGATAAAGCGTTATAAATTTTTGAATACCAAAAGTGATGACCGCCTAATTTCATTGTAGGATTTAACAATGCACCAACACCAAAAATAAGGGGGGATAGGGAAAAAATATTTTTTAAACTTAGCTTTCATAGAATTAATAGCTTCTTGATAAATTACTCCACCCTCTGAAAATTGAGTAAATAAATCTACAAGTGCTGCAATATAAACTAAACAGTTAGAAATAGCAGGATAATATTGGCCAGATAATTCATTTGTAGCAACATGAAATTGTTCTAAAAAGTTTACAAGCATTTTAACATTACTCCAATCTTGATTTGTAAGGTGCTCATCATCATCATCATCATCATTACCATCACCATCACCTACACGAGCATCATACGTTGCGCTTGTTGGGTTCCTATATTCATATGCAACAACTAAACTTTCATACATGTAATTCCATCTAGTCGGACAAGGTTTAGGAACCTTTCTTTCTCTGAGGCCAAATTCATCACATTTTTTAAAATAGTCTCTAAGTCTACTTCTACGGTTTGAATAAAAAAGCAAATTAAGAGCCATTTTAACCTTTTTAGTTTCTGCATTTAAAACATTCATACCAGCACCGACGATTAAATGGTAAATATGACAAATACATCTAACATGAAAAATATTACTAAATGCAGGATTTAGTGTAGTTGTAAGCAAGCCTATAGCGTTAGTGTTACTAGAAGCATTATCCATTGAAACCGACATAATTTTATCTCTAATGCAAAAATATCTACAAATATCTGCAACTGTGTTAGCAATAAACTTACCTGTGTGGCGTGAATTAATTATTCTATAAGCAATAATGCGCTTTTGCATTATCCACTCCTCATCTATCCAATGACTTGTAACAGTTAGATAATCACAGTCATTACCACTTCTACCAATATCAGTAGTAATAGCAATGCGACAATCTATATGAGTAAATAAATAGCGCAAATATTGTTCATATTCATGTTTATATTTATAAATATCGCTCTTTACGGTTGCGCGAGGCCATCCTTTATAAGTAGGATTAAAAACTCTTCTAATATAATGCACAAAATGAGGGTTAGAAGGAAAACTATAGGGTAAGCACATAACAGTAACCATTTTTGCCAATTCTTCACGATCTTTATTTGGATCATAATATAAAATGCCACCAGTAACGGTGTTAATTCCCGATTGAACTAGATTTGAACATGTACTAGGGTTAACCGTAGTATCTACACTTGTCCCCTCTTGCGCAGCTTTCATTTGAAAATATCTAGCCTTATCTCTAGGGTGTATCTTTATGTGTCTAGTCAAACTACCAGTACGGCTACGGTCTCCAGTAAATTTATAAACCAACAAAGACCCACAAGTTTTACACTTAGCCTTATTTTGTTCTCTTAGTTGAGTAAAAAAGTGCCAAACAAGAGATATTTCGGGCCGTTTAGAAGTGTGTCTATTAAAAGTAGGGGTTACTACAGGAGGGTCTGGCGGGGCATCATGGGTTATTAACAGGACTAGTAGGTGTATCATCTAAATCCGGTTGCGTTTTATCTAAATCATCATTTTCCTCATCATTTTCAAAGATAGTTTGATTAGGATAAAGAACATTCATAACTTCTTCATTTAATTGTTGACCTGGTGCAACATCATGGCAAAATTGACTATCGAAATATTGAAAACAAGGGTTATCACTATCAAGAATAATATATGGAGGAGGATGGGTAACAGGTTTGGGTCGGGGAGCCGGGGGAAGGGTAGTAGTTTGGCGACTAGATTCACCAATTTTAGATTTTCCCTTACCCTTACCACCAAAAATTTTTTTCAAAGAAAAGTTCATATTAATTATAATTATACTAAATAAAACAAACAAAACTATAATATTAAAACTTAAGAGTTGGAACGACTTTACCAAATTGACGAACAACTTGTTGAAAATTGAATATCGTTGAAGACTTGAATACTTCAATTCACCAACTTCACAATTTTTCATGAAATTGCAATAATAAAGTAAGCAATTATAGAAGAAAATTAGAGAGAGATTGATGAATTTGTGAGTAAAAATGAAAGAACGAGGGGTTATTTATAGTTGAGAATTGGGAAAAGTGTAATTATAAAACGTTTGGGGTTAAAACAAAGTTTGGGGGCCAAATGACTATTTTTTAAACTCCCAAACGGTTGGAAATTGAAGACCAACGGCTAGATTTTAAAAATCTGACCGTTGGTCATTTTTTTAATTTTTTTTTTAAAAATAGTCGTTGGGGCCCGTTAGGCCCGGTTGAACCGGCCCAGCCCCGCCTGCCGGTCCCGGGCTTAACGGTCCTGGGTTCACGGGCTATTTGGGTTGGACCGGCCCGCTACGGGCTTATGCACCATTAGAGACCGGCCTGTTTGGCCCGCGGTCCCGGGCTGGTCCTGGGCTATGCCCGGCCCACAATACACCCTTACCGTGATTTGACGGTCTCGGAGGGTCCGTAGGAAAATATGGGACTTGGGCGTATGCCCGGAATCGAATTCCGAGGTCCCAAGCCCGAGAAATAAATTTTTAAAGGAAATTATTTTCTGAAATTGTTTAAAGGAATTTGAAATAAATTTTGATTAGAACATGTTGGTATCGGACCCGTATTTTAGTTCCGATGCCCGGTACTGGTCTTATATGTGATATAAGATAACTCTGTGAAGTTTGGTAAGAAACGGAAACCTTTTGACGTGATTCGAACCGTAAATGCAAAGTTTGATGCTTTAAGAAGTTTTGAAATATTTCATCGATTTTGAGGTTTAATTCGTTGTTATTGAGGTTATTTTGGCAATTTGATCGCACGGATAAGTTCGTATGATGTTATTGAGTTAGTACGTATGTTTGGTTTTGAGCCCCGAGGGCTCGAGTGTGTTTCAGATGTGTTTCAGAAGGTTTTTGGAACTCAAAAAGTTGCAGGTTTTTGTTGCTCAGTGCCCAGGGATTTTACTCTTCCCGTTCGCGTGGTCCCTCTCGCGAACGCGTAATGCAAATCTCCCAAGTGCCAGATTTCTTCTTCGCGAATGCGAAGCTTGAGACGTGAACGCGAGGCTGAGGGGGGAATACCCTTCACGAACGTGTCCATGCACTCGCGAACGCGTAAGGTTAAAGGCCTGGGGAGGGGTCACCATTTTGTGCATCGCGAACGTGGACACTGGCCCGCGAAGGCGAGCCATCTTCCGCGAACACGATGGGCTTCTCGCGAACGCGATGACCAATTTCGCCCAGTTATTTTAAAAGTCCAGAAATAGTAGCCATTACAGGATTTCTTCCAAACTTCATAACTTCTTCATCTAAACTCCAAATTGGGCGATATTTTAAAGGGGATTCCACCACCAATTCATAGGTATGTAATCTTAGACTCATTTTCTTCAATTTTCATTAACACCCATTAGATTTCTAGGCTTAAAACATGTTCTTAAGGGTAGAAAATTCGGGATTTGGGTAGAGTTAGGGCTTTTTGATTATTTGTGAGGTCTTTGGGGTCGAATTTTGGAACTAATTATATATTCGGGCTCATGGGTGAATGGGTGATCGGGTTTTGGTCCGAACCTCGTGTTTTGACCAAGCGGCCCCGAGGTCAATTTTTGACTTTTTGGGAAGAATGATTAGAAAGCTATAATTAAGCGTGGGAATTGGATTGTTTAGCGTTTATTGATGTTATTAAGTCGATTATGTCTAGATACAATTGATTTAGAGCCGAATTCGAAAGGAAAACAGTGTTTGAGGCTTGAGTTGGCCATGGAAGTTCGAGGTAAGTGTCTGGTCTAACCTTAGCTTGAGGGATTAGGAATTATGTCTATGTGCTATGTGTTAATTGTGGAGTACGACGTATAGGCATGGTGACGAGTATCTATACATCAGTGTCAAGCATGCCCATGGGTCTTGTATTATAAATTGTTACGACTCTGTCGTGGTTTATTGTGCCTCACATGTTATTCTCATCATTGTTCCTTATCGGGATGCTTGTCTGATATTATTGTTCCCTTGCCGGGATATTTTTGAGATGTTATTGTTCCCTTGTCGGGATATTGTTGAGATATTATTGTTCCCTTGCCGGGATAGTGTTGAGATATCATTGTTCCCTTGCTAGGATGTTTGTTTGATATTATTGTTCTCTTGCCGGGATTCCTTGCGATTATTGTTGGCTTGTAAATGGGAGCGTGTGGTATTCCTACCACAAGATATAATGAAATGGGAGTGGGTGGTATGCCTACCATAAGGTATAATGAAATGGGAGCGGGTAGTACGCCTACCACATGATATAATGAAATAGGAACATGATATAATGAAATCGGAGCGAGTGGTACGCCTACCATAAGATATAATGAAATGGGAACAGGTGGTACGCCTACCACAAGATATAATGTAATGGGAGCGGGTGGTACGCCTACCATAAGATACATGAAATGGGAGCAGGTGGCACGCCTGCCACGAGATACAGGAAATGGGATCGGGTTGCACGCCTGCAACAAGATGTGAAAATAAAGTGAAATCTGCCTTTGCATTCCTTATTCTTGTTAGTGGTTAGATTTTGAATCCTTTATAATCCTCTTGATATTTTTTTTACCTGTTATTCCCCAATGCATGTTTCCCCCTCCCATCTTTACTTGTTTATTGCTGTATTTTCTTTCCCGCTATATATATTTGAACTGCACAGGTTTATCTGGAGTCTGGTCCTAGCCTCGTCACTACCTCGCCGGGGTTAGGCCAGGCACTTACCAGCACATGTGGTCGGTTGTGCTGATGCTACACTCTGCACTCTGTGCAGATACCGGAGCAACATTGGGACAGTAGCACTTGGGGAGCCAGCCTTCCGTCCATCCAGGGATCCCGAGGTAGTTCTGCAGGCGTCTGTGGACCCGACATTCTCTTCTATCCAATTATATGTTCTGGTTTCACTTGTTTCCGAGACAGACTGTATTTCCTTTTTTTAGACATTTGTATGTAGTACTCATAGACAGTCCATGAATATTGTGACACCAAATTCCGGGTAGAGGAGTATATTGGCATTGTAGTGCTGATTTTGATCACTTGTAGCTGTTTAAGTCTTCCGCTTATTCTATTATCGTTATTCTTTAAATTTTTGATTACTTGTTAATTCAAGTTGATAAAAGGATTAAAATGATAGAGTTAGAATTTCTATGTTTCGTGGCTTGCCTAGCTTCTACGAGTAGGCGCCATCATGACTCCCGAGGGTGGGAAATCCGGATCGTGACAAGTTGGTATCAGAGCTCTTGGTTACATAGGTCTCACAATTCACGGACAAGCTTAGTAAAGTCTGAGGGATCTGTACAGAGACGTTTGTATTTATCCCCCAGAAGCTACAGAGTTAGGAAAACATCACATTTGTTCTTTCTTGTCGTGCGATTTTGTTTCTCAATACTAATTGAATTTCTACTCTGTTCTTTGGCAGATGGCGAGAACACGCGTTTCCTTATCCACCACTTAGCAGCCCGAGCCCCCAGCAGCAGCTCCCATGAGGGGCAGAGGGCGAGGCCGAGGCCGTGCTAGAGGGGTCAAGGTAGGGGCAGAGCTCAGCCCCAAGTAGCAGCACCAGTGGCGGAGCCTCAGGTTGACTTTGATGATGAGGTTTCGGCCCCAGTAGTTCTGGTAGGCCCAGATCAGGTCCCAGAGGGGTTTATTTCCACCTTAGTTCTTCATGATGCTCTGGTCCGTCTAGTGGGCCTTATGGAGAGTGTCACCCGGGAAGGCTTGCTTCTTGTCGCACCAGCTGTCTCTCAGGCTAGAGGAGGAGCCCAAACTCCTGCTACTCGCACTCCGGAGCAGGTAGTTCCCCAGATTCAGACTCTAGCGGTTCAACCAGTTTGAGTAGTACAGTCGGGTGTGGTAGATCAGACCGGTGATGGAGCAACTGTCTGTCGATGCTTTGTGGAGGCTGGATAGGTCCACCAAGTTCTTCACTACCACTTTCAGCGGTGCATCTACCGAGGATCCCTAGGACTATCTAGACAGGTTCCATGAGGTTCTCAGGAACATGGGGATCGTTGAGACCAATGGGGTTAATTTTGCTACATTTTGCTTGTCTGGATCCGCCCAGACTTGGTGGAGAGATTATTGTGTGGCTAGACCAGCCGGATCGCCAGCCTTGACTTGGGAGCAGTTTACACAACTATTTCTGGAGAAGTTTCTCCCCATTACTCATATAGAGGCCTATCGGAGGCAGTTTGAGCGTCTCCGGCAGGGTTCTATAACTGTTACCCAGTATGAGACCAGATTCATCGACTTGGCTCGTCATGCTCTTGTCATACTTCCCACCAAGAGAGAGAGGGTGATGAGGTTTATTGATGGTCTTATTCAGCCGATTCGTCTTCAAATGGCTAGGGAAACTGGGAGTGAGATATCTTTCCAGGAGGCGGAGAATGTGGCCAGGAGAGTGGAGATGGTTCTGTCACAGGGAGGTGGTCATGGGTCGGACAAGATTCCCCATCATTCAGGCAGATTTAGTGGTACCTCGTCTGGAGGTAGGGATTGGTATGGTAGAGGCCCTCCTCCTAGGCCTTTTCAGTCAGCACTTCAGGTTTCTCACAGTGCTTCAGGTGGTCGTGGTCCTCAGATGCAGTATTCTGATCATCAGTCCTACAGTGCACCCCCTTTTCAGAGTTTCCAGGGTCGTCAACACCAGCAGCCGAGGGCTTGTTTTACTTGTGGTGACACAAGGAACATTGCTAGGTATTGCCCTCGAACTTCAAGCAGTTCTCCACATCAGGGTTCCCGTGCTATGGTTCAGGCACCAGGTGTTCCACAGGCCGCCCAGCCAGCCAGAGGTGGGGGTAGAGGTGCTAGAGGTAGAGGTAGAGGTACTAGAGGTAGAGCTCAGACCTCTAAAGGTGGAGGCCAGCCAACAGCAGGCCGTTCCAGAGATGTAGTTCAGGGTGGTGGGGCCCAGCTCCGATGTTATGCTCTCCCAGCCAGGCCTGAGGCTGAGGCTTCAAATGCAATTATTATAGGTACGGTTCTGGTTTGTGATCGAGATGCTTCAGTGTTATTTGATTCAGGGTCTATGTACTCGTATGTGTCATCCTATTTTACACCGTATCTGGTTATGCCTAGTGATTCCTTGAGTGATCCTGTTTATGTGTCTACACTGATGGGTGATTTTATTATGGTAGATCGAGTCCATCATTCATGTATAGTTGTGATTGGGGGTCTTGAGACTCGTGTAGATTTGTTGCTTCTGGACATGGTTGATTTCGATGTTATATTGGGAATGTACTGGTTATCACCTTACCACGCTATCTTGGACTATCATGCAAAGACTGTGACCTTAGCTTTACCAGGTTTGCCTCGTTTAGAGTGGAGAGGGACTCCTGGTCATTCCACCCGTAGTGTTATCTCTTATGTGAAGGCTCGGCGCATGGTCGAGAAAGGGTGTTTGGCCTATTTGGCATATGTTCGTGATTCTAGTGTTGTGGTTCCTTCTATTGATTCTGTGCCCGTTGTTCATGAGTTTCCTGAGGTATTCCCTTCAGACCTGCTGAGTATGCCACCTGATAGGGATATTGATTTTTGCATTGATTTGGCTCCGGGCACTCAGCCCATTTCTACCCCGCCGTATCGTATGGCCCCGCCTGTGTTGAAAGGTTTGAAGGAGCAATTGCAAGGCTTGCTTGAGAAGGGTTTCATTAGGCCGAGTGTTTCGCCTTAGGGTGCGCCGGTGTTGTTTGTTAAGAAGAAGGACAGATCGATGATAATGTGTATTGATTACCGGCAATTGAACAAGGTTACAATCAAGAATAAGTACCCATTGCCGAGGATTGATGATTTGTTCGATCAGCTTCAGGGTGCCAATGTATTTTCGAAGATCGACTTGAGATCTGGCTACCATCAGTCGAGGATTAGGGCATCTGATGTCCCTAAGATAGCTTTCCGCACTCGGTACGGGCACTATGAGTTCTTAGTGATGTTATTCGGGTTGACAAATGCCCCAGCAGCTTTTATGGATTTGATAAACCGAGTGTTCAGGCCTTATTTGGACTCATTCATGATAGTCTTCATTGATTATATTTTGATTTATTCCCGCAACTGGGAGGAGCACGAGCAGCATCTTAGAGTGGTTCTTCAGACCTTGAGGGATAATTAGGTATATGCTAAATTCTCGAAGTGCGAGTTCTGGTTGAGTTCAGTTGCATTTCTGGGTCATGTGGTATCAACAGAGGGTATTCAGCTTGATCCGGAGAAGATTGAGGCAGTCAAGAACTGGCCTAGACCAGCACCAGCTACAGAAATTCAGAGTTTCTTAGGATTGGCAGGCTACTATCATCGGTTCGTGGAGGGGTTTTCATCTATCGCAGCCCCAATGACCAGGTTGACCTAGAACGGTTCCCAGTTCAGATGGTCGAGCGAGTGTGAGGCGAGCTTTCAGAAGCTCAAGACAGCTCTAACTACGGCACCGATGTTGGTTTTGCCCATAGGTTTAGGGCCTTATACAGTTTATCGTGATACATCTCGTATTGGACTTGGTGCACTATTGTTGCAGGGTGACAAGGTCATTGCCTATGCTTCACGGCAGTTGAAGATTCATGAGAAGAACTATCCGGTTCATGATTTGGAGTTGGCAACCATTGTTCATGCGTTGAAGATTTGGAGGCATTATCTGTATGGCGTGGCATGTGTGGTGTTCACAAATCACAAGAGTCAGCAAAAGGAGTTGAATTTGAGGCAGATGAGGTGGTTGGAGTTGTTGAAAGATTATGATATCACTATCTTATATCATCCGGGAAAGACTAATGTAGTGGCTGATGCTTTGAGTAGGAAGTCGGCCAGTATGGGCAGTCTTGCTTATATTCCGGTCGGTGAGAGATCGCTTGCTTTGGATGTTCATGCTTTGGCTAATCAGTTCGTGAGGTTGGATGTTTCTAAGCCCAGCCGTGTGTTAGCTTGCACAGTCGCTCGTTCTTCATTATTGGAGCGTATCCGAGATTGGCAGTATGATGATCCCCATTTGTGTGTCCTTAGAGACACGGTGCAGCGCGGAGGTGCCAAGTAGGTTACCTTAGATGATGTTGATGGAGTTTTGAGATTGCAGGGTCGAGTTTGTGTACCTAATGTGGATGGGCTCCGAGAGTTAATTTTAGAGGAGGCCCATAGCTCCCGGTACTCTATTCATCCGGGCGTCGCGAAGATGTATCAGGATTTGCGGCAGCATTATTGGGGGCAGAGAATGAAGAAGGATATCGTTGCATATGTGGCTCGGTGTTTGAATTGTCAGCAGGTTAAGTATGAGCATCAGAGGCCTGGTGGTTTGTTTCAGAGGATTGAGCTTCCCGAGTGGAAGTGGGATCAGGTCACTATGGATTTCGTTGTTGGACTCCCACAGACTCAGAGGAAGTTCGATGCATCGTGGGTCATTGTTGATAGGCTGACCAAGTCAGGACATTTCATTCCTGTGGTAGTCTTCTATTAAACCGTGAGGTTAGCTGAGATCTACATCCGGGAGATTGTTCGTCTTCATGGTGTTCCCGTGTCTATCATTTCGGACCTAGGTACGCAGTTTACCTCACGTTTCTGGAGAGCAGTTCAGCAAGAGTTGGGCACGCAGGTTGAGTTGACCATAACATTTCATCCCCAGACGGACAGGCAGTCCGAGCGGACTATTCAGATTTTGGAGGATATGCTCTGAGCTTGTTTCACTGACTTTGGAGGCTCGTGGGATCGATTTTTGCCTTTAGCAGAGTTTGCCTACAACAGCAGTTACCAGTCGAGTATCCAGATAGCTCCTTATGAGGCTTTGTATGGTAGGCGGTGTTGGTTTCTGGTTGGATAGTTTGAGCTGGGAGAGGCTCGGTTGTTGGGTACGGATCTGGTTCGGGAGGCCTTGGAGAAGGTCAGGATTATTCAGGATAGGCTTCGTACAACTCAGTCCAAGCAAAAGAGTTATGCCGACTGCAAGGTTTGAGATTTGGCTTTCATGGTCGGTGAGCGTGTATTGCTTCACGTGTCACCTCTGAAGGGCGTGATGAGATTTGGGAAGAAGGGCAAGCTTAGACCTAGGTTCATTGGACCGTTTGAGATTCTTGATCGAGAGAGGGAGGTGGCTTATAGACCTGCATTGCTGCCGAGCTTATTAGTCGTGCATCCAGTGTTTCATGTATCCATGCTTCGGAAGTATCACGACGATCCATCCCACGTGTTAGATTTCAGCATTGTCCAGTTGGACAAGAACTTGTCTTATGAGGATGAGCCGGTAGCTATCCAAGACCGATAGGTTCGTCAGTTGAGATCGAAGAGTTTTTCTTCTGTTCGTGTTCAGTGGAGAGGTCAGACTGCTGAGGCATCGACCTGGGAGTCCGAGTCCGATATGCGGAGCTGTTATCCCCATCTTTTCCCTGACTCAGGTACTTCCTTCTTATGTCCATTCGAGGACGAACGATTGTTTCTAAATTGAATTCTGCACTCCGAGGCCTTAAAAACCTCTTTTAGCATCACCTCAATTAGCATGCGTAGTTCGGGCGCGTAGCCGGAAAGCTTATATGTGAAAATCTGTGGAAAATGATAAATTTTGACTATAAAATGAGTTAATTTGACTTTGGTTAATGTTTTGGGTAAACGGACCCAGACCCGTAATTTGAGGTCCCAAAGGGTCCGTAGAAAAATATGGGACTTGGGCGTATGCCCGGAATCAAATTCCGAGGTCCCAAGCCCGAGAAATGAATTTTTAAAGGAAATTATTTTCTGAAATTGTTTAAAGAAATTTGAAATGAATTTTGATTAGAACATGTTGGTATCGGGCCCGTATTTTAGTTCCGGTGCCCTGTGTCTTATATGTGATTTAAGATAACTCTGTGAAGTTTGGTAAGAAACGGAATCCGTTTGACGTGATTCGGACTGTAAATGCAAAGGTTGATGCTTTAAGAAGTTTTGAAATATTTCATCAATTTTGTGGTTTAATTCATTGTTATTTAGGTTATTTTGGCGATTTGATCGCACGGATAAGTTTGTATGATGTTATTGAGTTAGTACGTATGTTTGTCTTTGAGCCTCGAGGGCTCGGATGTGTTTCAGAAGCTTTTTGGAACTCAAAAAGTTGCAGGTTTTTGTTGTTCAGTACCCAGGGATTTTACTCTTCGCGTTCATGTGGTCCTTCTCGCGAACGCGTAAGGCAAATCTCCCAGGTGCCAGATTTCTTTTTCGCGAACGCAAAGTTTGAGACGCGAACGCGAGGCGGATGGGGGGAATACCCTTCGCGAACGCGCCCATGCACTCGCAAACGTGTAAGGTTAAAGGCCTGGGGAAGGGTCACCATTTTATGCATCGCGAACGCGGCCACTGGCCCGCGAACGCGTTGGCTTGAGGAGCCAAAGCTCCACGAATGCGAGCCATCTTCCACGAATGCAAAGGTCTGTCAGACCTAACTCATCGCGAACGCGATGACCAATTTCGCCCAGTTATTTTAAAAGTCCAGAAACAATAGTCATTACGGGATTTCTTCTAAAACTCATAACTTCTTCATCTAAACTCCAAATTGGGCGATTTTTGAAAAGGGGATTCCACCACCAATTCATAGGTATGTAATCTTAGACACATTTTCTTCAATTTCCATTAACACCGATTAGATTTCTAGGCTTAAACCATGTTCGTAAGGGTAGAAAATTAGGGATTTGGGTAAGTTATGGCTTTTTAATTATTTGTGATTTGGACCTCATTTTGGGGTCAAATTTTGGAACTAATTATATATTCGGGCTCGTGGGTGAATGGGTGATCGGATTTTGGTCTGAACCTCGTGTTTTGACCAAGCGTGCCTGGGGTCAATTTTTGACTTTTTGGAAAGAATGATTAGAAAGCTATAATTAAGCGTTGGAATTGGATTGTTTAGCGTTTATTGATATTATTAAGTCAATTATGTCTAGATACAATTGATTTGGAGCCGAATTCGATAGGAAAAGCGGTGTTTGAGGCTTGAGTTGGCCGTGGAAGTTCGAGGTAAGTGTTTGGTCTAACCTTAGCTTGAGAGATTAGGAGTTGTGTCTATTTGTTACGTGTTAATTATGGAGTACGACGTATATGCATGGTGACGAGTATCTATACGTCGGTGTCAAGCATGCCCGTGGGTCTTGTATTATAAATTGTTATGACTCCGTCGTGGTTTATTGTGCCTCACATGTTATTATCATCATTGTTCCCTTGCCGGGATGTTTGTCTGATATTATTGTTCCCTTGCCGGGATATTGTTGAGATATTATTGTTCCTTTGCCGGGATATTGTTGAGATATCATTGTTTATTGTGCCTCACATGTTATTATCATCATTGTTCCCTTGCCGGGATGTTTGTTTGATATTATTATTCCCTTGCCGGGATTTCTTGCGATTATTGTTGGTTTGTAAATGGGAGCGGGTGGTACGCCTACCAAAATATATAATGAAATGGGAGCGGGTGGTACGCCTACCATAAGGTATAATGAAATGGGAGCGGGTGGTACGCCTACCACAAGGTATAATAAAATGGGAGCGGGTGGTACACCTACCACAAGATATAATAAAATGGGAGTGGGTCGTACGCCTACCACAAGATATAATGAAATGGGAGCGGGTGGCACGCCTACCACAAGATACATGAAATGGGAGCGGGTGGCATGCCTGCCACAAGATACAGGAAATGGGATCAGGTTGCATGCCTTCAACAAGATGTGAAAATAAAGTGAAATGTGCCTTTGCATTCCTTATTCTTGTTAGTGGTTGGGTTTTGAATCCTTTATAATCCTCTTGATATTCTGTTTTACCTGCTATTCCTCAACGTATGTTTCCCCCTCCCATCTTTACTTGTTTATTTCTGTATTTTCTTTCCCACTGTATATATTTGAATTGCACAGGTTTATCTGGAGTCTGGTCCTAGCCTCGTCACTACCTCGCCGGGGTTAGGCCAGACACTTACCAACACATGGGGTCGGTTGTGTTGATGCTACACTCTGCATTCTGTGCAGATACCGGAGTAGCATTGGGACAATAGCACTTGGGGAGCCAGCCTTCAGTCCATCCAGGGATCCCGAGGTAGTCCTATAGGCGTCTGCGGGCCCGACATTCTCTTCTATCCAATTATATGTTCTGTTTTTACTTGTTTCCGAGACAAACTGTATCTCCTTTTTCAGACATTTGTATGTAGTACTCATAGACAGTCCGTGAATATTGTGACACCAGATTCCGGGTAGAGAGGTATATTGGCATTGTAGTACTGATTTTGATCACTTGTAGCTGTTTAAGTCTTCCGTTTATTCTGTTATCGTTAATCTTTAAATTGTTGATTACTTGTTAATTCAAGTTGATAAAAGGATTAAAATGATAGAGTTAGAATTTCTATATTTCGTGGCTTGCCTAGCTTCTACGAGTAGGCGCCATCACGACTCCCGAGGGTGGGAAATCTGGGTCGTGACACAAAGATTCAAAACAAAGTAGGTAAGTATATTCATGAATATTCAGGCACCAATACATTTAGCTAAACGAGCTTATGAGGGTTGAGATTATCCTAGTTAGCAGCATTAGGGGGAGTTAAATGCTAAGAGACTTAGAATAAGCGTAAAGCTAACAGAATGTGCATAAAAACAACCCCAGGAACGTATTAAGCCATAGATTTTAGAAGTGAGAACACATGCAAATTAGAGACACATAAAAATGAAATTACAAAAGGTCAAGCGACTTACCAGTTAAACAGACAACAACAAAGAACAAAAATTCCACAAGAAACTGGGATCTCAATGCGTAAAAGTTCCCAAGAGCTTCAACAGAACTCCGGGCCATGCTCGCACCAAGAGAAAGTTCGAATAATAGGATCTCAGAGGCCTTGCCTTTCAGCCGGCCAATAACGAAGTATAGAACAAGAGAATGAGGGAATCACAGAACAAAGCTCCAATTTTTAGTGAAAGTATATCGATTAATGTCCCTCTCAAAGGGAAATGTGGAGGGGTTTATATAGCAGTAAAATTGGATGAATAAACAAGGAAATAAAGTAAATTAAACTAAAATAAGGAAAGAAAGCATGCAAAATCGATTTAGAATCAATTTAGAAGAGAAACGGGTAAACCCTAGTTCAAGAGGGAGAACATAAATCGACAGAGATCTCACTAAAATTAGACTCACATAGCATGGTATTGAGTGTATATAGACGAGATAATGCTCAAAGTCAAAAGGTTCAAACCACTTTAATTCAATATCAGAAGATCTCGCTTGCCAAACTTAGGCAAGCACCTAAGTAACAGCACAAACGGGCAATCAACAGCGAAGGGAGACCAATAAGGTAAGTGAATCAATGATTGATTCCATTTTAGAGCCGGATTTGGAGAGGTCAAGAGATACAACGTCTAGGGTTCATGAAAGAGAAGATAGTGGAGAGTGTTTGAGGGCGGCTGGCGAAAAGAAATGGAGATTAGGGTTTGGGTGAGAGGATATAAGAAGAGTGGGGGGGGAATGTTATGAGCCGTTGATCAATGATTCTATCAAGCTGGGTCATTTTATTTTCGGACAGGGTTGGGGAATTGGTTCATTTGAATTGGGATTATGGGTTATTGGGCTGATTTTGGTCCGAAAATTGGCTCAAAGTTTGGGCCAGCCTTTTAAATTATTTATCAAAAATAATTTATAAAAATGATTAATAAGTAAATAAAAATATTTGTATGCACTAAAATGATTTAAAATAATAATATAGCATTATAAAAATGTAAAAATACTTTTTGACATAAATAATATAAATAAAGAGCATTTGTGTATGAATATAGGCTATTTTTTGTAAAATTGTGCAACTAGCTTTAAAAATGCTAATGTAATTATATAAAATGAAGTAAAACATTTGAAATATATATTATAGGTGAAAATAATAATTTTAGGTAACAAAGTCATCACAAAAATAATTTGAAGGAGTAATTAATAATGATTCAAATAATTTAAATGCAGGAAAATCAATTTAAAAACTCTAAAATTTATGAAAAATTATAAGAAATGCTTGTTTAGATTTGTAAACTAAATATGATGCAAAATTGATGTTTTGAAAGTATATATATATATATATATATATATATATTGAGAAAATATGAGGGCAAAATTGGGTATCAACAGTTGCCCCTCTTTACCTTGGGAATGATGAAAGAATCATCGGGTAAAGAAAATGATGACCAATTTTAGCCGAATGGAGCGAGGAATGATGTGATCTAAAAAATGGGGGTCGAACCCTGGTTCCTGAGTTGCCTACATATCCCTGGTGTTACGAAAATCAGGCAATGTGTAGTTATAGATCCAACGGCGAACAAAACCTATGGATTTCTTATAAGAATTATCGTATGTTTTGGAAAAGGTTCTTTTGGGTAGGATAGTATCGGATGAATTTATGTGAAGTCATGAATGTGAGTTTAAAATGTTATGGATGTATCACGGAGCAAATATCTGAACGGTCATAGAGTAAAAGGCAGGTAATTGATGATGGTCAGTTATGTTTGAAACAATTGCGAGATGTGAACGTTGCGAACGAAAATCGGAGCAAAGATTGCTCCTGCTTGAAGAACGGTTACCTCCTGGATTACCTGCAAAATTTAAAACACGGTGCATGGGAATATATATATGGTTTATTAAAAATTGATGCAAATTCCTTTTGGACCATGAAGGTTGTCTTTGGACGATGAGGATAATGTCCTTATACCATGACGTCCTGGGCCATGAATCGTGTGATAAAGGATTCACAGGCCATGAAATGTGTCCTTATGCCATGAGGATGGTGCCTCTGGACTATGACGCCTTTGAATAATGATGTGCAATTTGAAAGATCCTCAAGCCATGGAATGGTGTCTCCTGGCTATGAGGATGATGCCTACGGACTATGACGCCTTTGGGCAAAACGACAACGTTTCAGCCCATAAAATGCAAATATATGATGCTTAGTCGTATGCGAGATGAGACAAGACAAGGCTTAGTCCTGTGTAAGATGAGGGCAGTGCTTAGCCCTAGGTGAACAAAGGATAGTACTAGGTCTTAGACAGTGTAGTGGAGATATTAATCAATATTATGCAAGGAGAAGACAGTTCTTAGCCTTATGCAATCATGGAGGTGATGCTTAGACTCATGCAAGAAGAGGAGACAATGGTTAGTCTCGATGCAAGGAAAGACAGTGCTTAGCCTTATGCAATTAGGGAGGCAGTGCTTAGCCTTATGCAAAGAATAAGAGACAATGTTTAGTCTCATGTAGAGAAAGGCAGTGTTTAGCCTTATGCAATTAGGGAGGCAATGCTTAGCCTCATGCAAAGAGGAGACAATGCTTAGTCTAATGCAGAGAAAGCAGTGCTTAGCCTTATGTAATTAGGGAGGCAATGCTTAACCTCATGCAAAGAGGAGACAATGCTTAGTCTCATGCAGGGAAAGGCGATGCTTAGCCTTATGCAATTAGGGAGGCAATGCTTAGCCTCATGCAAAGAGGAGACAATGCTTAGTCTCATGCAGAGAAAGGTAGTGCTTAGCCTTATGTAATCATGGAAGCGGTGCTTAGACTCATGCAAGAAGAGGAGACAATGCTTAGTCTCGATGCAAGGAAAGGCAGTGCTTAGCCTTATGCAATTAGGGAGGCAGTTCTTAGCCTTATGCAAAGAATATGAGACAATGCTTAGTCTCATGTAGAGAAAGGCAATGCTTAGACTTATGCAATTAGGGAGGCAATGGAGATAATTCTTAGTCTCATGCAGAGAAAGGTAGTGCTTAGCCTTATGCGATTAGGAAGACAATGCTTAGCCTCATACAAGAAAACGATGAGTGATAGTGAGAAAGTAAAGTATTTCTTAGATGGAGATGTTTGCGCTTGATAATTTGTTGTCTTAAAGGAAGTGACTTGATGTGTCAGCGGATATCGTTGTCTTATTATGCCTGCATCTAAAGAAAAATTATGAGTTCTGTAGGGAAGGTTGGTACGCGCTTTTGTTTTCTTGCTCTATCTTTGCTCCTGCCTTGAGACCCTGTTTGAGTTATCTTGGGTAATATCTGGCTGTCATAAAGTTTTCGAAAAATATGCAAGCATTTGATAAATATAGATATTTGAATAGTAGTATGCGATATCAAGTAATTTAGATGAACCGATGACTGTGACATATTTTAGACACATTGCGACTTCCTTGCTCTAGAATTTTGAGGGGGAGGTCCCCCTCAAAATTCTGCCCCAGTTTAAATGCAATACTTCTGACAATACTTTGGCTATTTCGCATATGACGAAGTTGGCTGAACTTGCTTCCCTCAAAATTCTACCCTAATTTTCTGATCATGCAAAAATAAAGATTTTATTAAGATGTGACCGAACTCATAGTGTTGCCTACGTATCCCCTCTTAAACGGGAAACATGTCAAGCGTAGTTCAGTTACATCAAATGAAGAAATATAAACAATCCTAAACAGAGTATATCTTGACTGCATCTGAGTTGATAGGTTTTGGACAAATTTCTCTGTCTATTTCTACAAGTATGAGTGTTCCTCCTATTAGTACTCGATGAACTATGTAAGGACCCTGCCAATTGGGTGAAAATTTCCCTTTAGCTTCATCTTGATGCAGGAAAATTCGCTTTAGCACCAACTGCCCCGGTGTGAATTGCCTTGGTCTAACCTTTTTGTTGAAAGCTCTTGTCGTTCTGTTCTGGTAGAGTTAACCGTGACATACTGCATTCATTCTCTTTCTATTAATGAGGGCCAATTGTTCATAGCGGCTTTGTACCCAGTCTGTATCGTTGAGCTCAACTTCTTGTATGATTCTTATAGAAGGAATTTCTACTTTGGTAGGGATAACCGCTTCAGTACCGTAGACCAATAAATAAGGAGTTGCACTAAATTATCTACCATTTTCCTCAATATCTTCATGATGTTTTTGTTGGTGGCTTCTACAACTCCATTTATTTGTGACCTGTATGTTGTGGAATTCTTATGCTTGATCTTAAAAGTCTCACACACAGCCTTCATCAGATCACTGTTAAGGTTGGCAACATTGTCGGTGATGATTGACTCCGGTACTCCAAATCGATAGACAATGCGATCCCGAACAAAATTTGCAATGATTATCTTAGCTACAACTTTGTAAGATGCGGCTTCAACCCATTTTGTGAAATAGTCTATGGCCACTACAATAAATCTATGCCCATTTGAAGCAGCGATTTCGATTGGACCGATGACATCCATGCCCCAAGCGGAGAAAGGCCAGGGTGCACTTGTCGTATTGAGTTTATTGGGTGGCACTCGTTTCATATCAGCATGTATCTAGCATTGGTGACACTTATGGGCGTACTTGATGCAGTCTATTTCCATAGTCATCCAGAAATGCCTTGCTCTTAGTATTTTCTTGGCTAAGACAAAACCATTGTGCGACTCGCATGTTTCGACATGCATTTCCTCGAGCAATCTGGATGCTTCCTTGGCATCGACACACCATTGTAGCCCTAGATCAGGAGTCTTTCTGTACAGAATACCTCCACTTTGAAAGAAGTGGTTGACTAACCTTTGGAGTGTGCATTTCTGAGTATGAGTTGCGTGCTCCGGGTACTTCCCCTTTGCCAAGTATTCTTTGATGTCGTGGAACCATGGATTTCCATCACTTTCTTCTTCAACATGAGCACAATAAGCTGGATGCTTATGAATTCCTATTGGGATAGGATCTATGAAGTTCTTGTCTGGGTGTTCTATCATGGATGATAAAGTGGCAATACATCTACGAACTCATTCTGAACCCTCGGAACATGTTTGAATTCTATCTTGGTGAACCTCTTGATCAACTCTTGCACACAGTACAAATATGGTAATATCTTGGTGTTCTTTGTAGCCCATTCTCCTAAAACCTGATGCACCAAAAGGTCAGTATCTCCAATCACCAGCAATTCCTAAACATTCATGTCAATGGCCATCTTGAGTCCCAAGATACAAGCCTCATATTCTGCCTTATTGTTCGTGCATGGAAACCTTTGTCATAGTATGTTCTTAGATGCATTTTTGGATCACCAATTCCGTCGAACATTTCAAACTTGGGAGGTTTGTAACCCTCTGGCAGTTCTACATCTGGTTGAATGCATAAGTCCTCATAATTCAAACCCTCAATTCCCTTTCCACCCTCGACACTCTGAACTCTGCCAGTGAGCTTCTTGAGTTCTTCCGCCATATTCTGATGAGCAGGTACTTCTTGGTAGATTTAGGTATATATAGGGTTTGTTGTGGGGTGTGGGGTAAAGTTTCCACATATATGGGATTGCTTTGGTGGAATTCGGGAATTTGGGCATAATAGTGGTCATTAGTTGAGTTTTGGGGATCAGGAGCAGGTTGTGATGCATTCTGAGGGGTATGGTAAGTGGTGGTTTATGGGTATTAAGTTGGATGGTGATGGTGTTGTTGAGGAGTAGGTACCGATTGAAGGTTATAGTTCTGAGGAGGTGTGGTGTATTGATCGGGTGCGGGAGGGTTTGGCGGTGGATTTTGATTTTATGTGTTTTGGGGAGGTGCTAGGTTTTAGGCGTTTGTGTTTTGTTGGGATATCAGGGACATTTAGGGTGAGGAAAAGATTTGCTAAGTTCCGGACCTACTCGAGTTCTCCTTGTAGCTCCAGTATTTTCTGTTCGAGGCATAGGACCAATTCATTTTGTGCTGGAGTACTTCGACCATCCGAAGTTTCAATGTTTTCTGCATTGTCCTTTCTAATACCACTTAAATCGTCCATCTTTCCTTTCCCTTTGCTTCTGCCTTTAGGATCACTCGGTGGAGGGGAGGTGGAGGACCTCTAGATCTAGTCTGATATACGGATGATACCAGTATGCACGAACCAACCTTGGGGAATGGGAATAATCAAAAGAAAGAAAAATAAATAACCAAGTCAGTAAAGGATATTAAAAGAATGCTTTCAATATTGAACATGCTTTACAAAATAAATTCGCGTCCTAATTTGGGGGACCTCGTTGTGCCCGAGGTATGCCTAAGAGACACATAGACTTGGAGAAAATTGATGCCAATAATTGCGTCATTTCATTAATGTGGAAATAAATCAAATCCTAACTAAAACGACAATAATAAGAAAGTTACTAATGACATTTTCCTTATTACAATCAAAATCTAAAACTAAGCTAGAAAGTAGTAAAACATCATTTCCTAATCTACTAGGTCCGAGAAGGACCTTCCCCGTGCTTGGCTCTTTTGACTCCATCAATCAGGTTCCCTAGGTTGCGCATATCCAACAGTAGGTAAGCCTTTGCTAGGTGCCCTCCTTCACTGCCATCCGTGTTTTGACAGTTTGAAATCCTCTTTCTCATTTTTCTCTCAAGCTCCATCAACCCGTGCTCCAGATATTCCAATCTCTATGTTGACTTGGTGGCAATTTCCCTCTATTCGTTGATTGCTTCCATATCCACTTTGTGTTGTTCCAGATGCCTTGCTTTAGACTGGAAGACCCTTTTGCGTAACCTCATATACTTGACATGTGCTTCAGCAACGTCATCTATGATCCTTTTTTTAGATTAATTCTCGGCTTGACGTCTCTTGCTATATCTTCCACTAACCATGATGGGTAGAAGTACACATGGTCGGCATGATACCTATCTGGCTCAATAGTATCCTTTTCCACAATGACCATCCGATTCCATATATTCTTTGCCTCAAACTTGAATAGAATAACATCCCATTTAAAATCTGCTTTGTACTGGACCATGTTGAAAACCTGAGGTATAACCTGTTTTCTTCCTGCTTGTCTTATTACCCTTATAGGAGCATAAAGATAGATTCCCCTCAACCTGATCAGTACTAGATGAGTAGTATCTCTTGACCTGATGATGAACTTACTGCTAGGAAACCATTCGAACATCCAATGTACCTGCTCGTCCGTCAGATTGCTGAGAAATGCACCCAACTCACAACATTTCCAGGCTGTGCAAACCTGTCTAGGATAAATGTCATTCTTTTTGGGTGATGGTAAGATATGCAGTCATTCAATGGTCGACGCAGAATCTCTTGGCGATATTCTCCCCTCCGAAAATGTTGTAACAACTAGACTTGTAGTAATAGATTACAACCTTCGAAGTGCCCCAATCCTTGTTTGCATCGATCTAGAGTGCGGTACATTTCAGCTAAGATCATGGGGATAATAGTATGGTTTTGTCCCTATATGCCTTCCATCAGGGTCCTGGCGATCATGGCTAGACGAGTGTGGATCCTTCCCCCTTTTATTGGAAATATCAATAACCCCAAGAAGCAGATGATGAACATATAAACCCGACTGTGCGTCCAACCCAAATAAGTGATGGCGAGCTCCTCATGATAAAGACGATATGACTTACTGTGCTCGTAATGCTCATAAAGGAATTGAAATGGGATGTATGACTTCTTCAAACAAACCAACTCATTATTTTTCTTGAAACCTAACATTTTCAGAAAATCGCGAGGGGTGCGATTCTCTGGCACTAATAACCCTGGACTATCCCATGGCAGCTTAGCGAAACCTCTTATTTCCTCTAAGGAGTCATTTCTATGTCACCAAATTGGAAGACGACCCTTTTCTCATCCCAAAACTTAGTAGCAACCTCAATCAATGCTCTATTCAGTCGGATGTCTATCAAGGACAGCAAATTACCAAGGACCCTCACATGATTCTTGTATCTAGGCGCGAGATTTTCCACTAATCAAGTAGCAGAGGTGGCATGTTTTGGACCATGCCGAACTTGGGGACTTCGGGCTTCATTTTCTACAAACAATAAGGTTATCCCTCTCCCCCTCCAGTTTCGACTATTTACACACTAATGATCAACATATTGGCATATTCTCTCCAAGTAATGCACATAACATGATGGTGTCCATTGGGATTTGTGAAAATCCCGTTGGACTTTGGACAAGGCTTATCTTAGCGGGCTATTACGTTAATAGCATTCTAACCCGTATTAGGTTTAACATGATGCACATACATTTGATATTGGATTAAGGTTTCTAAAATAGCCTAGACCGGTACTCTCAAGTGGACAACTTGAGAGGGAAAGGCACGGGACCGTGGACTACACCGTTGATCGACTAGTCTACCGCAAGTAAGCCTTTCCGATTTAAAAGGGTGATTTTGGAAGAGCACGGACACTCATCAAGCGCCGCTATGTTGATAATACGCACGAATGGAGTATGATGTGGAGCATGATTTATGCAGATATAAATAACACGTTGCCAAGTATTTGCATGATAAATATGTAAAAAGTGGTAAATATAGTATTAAGGTAAAACGTGAAAAAACATAGAAAAGAAAGACAAAAGAAAGAAGTTAGTTCGGGGATATGTGCGAGAATGTAATAAAGCAAGTAAAGGAGTAGGGATGGGAGAGGCATGATATGATAGTCTTAGACAAAATGAAGAGCAATGAGGAGCAGTCATAGTAAATAGAGGTGGACGGGGAAGGGATGTGCATGTTATAACAGATTTAAACGAATAAGGGTGAATAGGGAAAAGGGTGTGCATGTAATAGCAAATTTAAACAAATAAAGGTGGAGAAGGGAAGGGATGTACATGTCATAACAAAGAAAATAATCCACATAAGTCAAGTTCATTATGATAAGACCCTAAGTGTAAATCCCCAGCGGAGTCGACATGCTGTCGCGCCCCATTTTCTTGCGAAAGTAGGTTTCGACGTCATGAAAACTCCTTTTAGAATGAGAGATAGAGTGCTAAAAGAAGAAGAGTCTCCACCTAAAGATTTTTAAGGTGCGTTAGGGCACCTATTATGCAGATAACTCTATTTGACTAGTCAACGCCACCAAAGATCGGGTAAGGGCTCAAATTAACTCAAAGAGAAGGTGTTAGGCACTCTTCGAGGTCCACAACTGTAGGTCCTGGCCGAACTTAAGATTATGTGGATTAAAATTAAGCTAAGTGATAAAATAAACAAAGGGAATATGAAGGTCAAATAATTTTATTACAACACGATTAGTACAGATCTTAGTACGAATATAGGGACACAACTATTTAGATCTAATAACAAACATATAAAGGAAGGGGGGTCCTAAGTTTTTAGCCTAAAGGATCATCCCGCACAACATAAATAATACTTCGCAACTCCCTTGGGGTAGGGAGTTACTCATATTATTCAGTGGGCACAGACTATCATCTCCTGCTACCCGATTACTATGTTAAAGTTATTTACTTATAGTGCGCTAATTTAATTATAAGTCGTGCTCTATGCGTGCACTACCTGTCCCATACCTATGGTAAATGAGGTATTGGACCTCTACTTGGTGGTTTTAGACCTTACTTAGTCTGCTCAAAAATGTCAAAACTAGGTGACATGCAAAACACTTATAGGACTTCAAATATGGGTAGTTAAGGGCTCAAGTTTGCCTCCACACTTAAGCAACAAATGCACGCAAGACAAGTCTTCATGTTGGGCAATTTAGAATTAAGAACCTTAAGCCCTATAGACATGATTTCTATGTGACAATGCATTAAAGCATACAAGCAATTTCAGAGGCTAGGCGCTGTTTATATCCAAATAATTACACGATTGTTACATGCTGATTTGAGGTTGCAGATTTCTAGTTACTTATCCTACAGATGTTGCGTCTAAGTGATTTACGCAGTAAAGACAGTGAAATCTATTGGGAGAAGCCCAGAATTACTCATGCTTTTTGACAATGACATAAATGAGCAATAACAGAGTTGAGAGGTGCAGTATTGACAATTACTAAGGCGGATAGTGGTATCATATAGACAGGATCTCTAACGATTAGCACTTGGAATTGATTTTATTGTTTAGCCCTATAGTCATGTTTTCTGAGCAAACAAGATGATACAAATTAAATCCTATAGGCATGATTTCTAGTGGATACACTGCAGTGATGCAAATTAAAAGAAACTTTAGTGATATTTATTTCCAATAGGCAGGTTTTCTAGTAACACGTAGCAGTAGGAATAACTGAAGCATTTAAATTCATGGCATATATACGAAATAAATCACTGAATCCTATAGGCTTGTTTTCTACCCTTGCATGCAAACATCAGGATTTACCCATTCCCCATTTTGACTAATACCCCAATTGTTTATTATAAAGTTATTACAGGCCTAATAATAAATTTGATTACAAGTATTATACAAATAATGACAATAGGCCCGCAGCAGGCCCAAAAAAAATACCAAGCATTGTCTGGGCCTTTAATAGTTCATTCATAGCATACCCAGATTTCCAACAAGGAGCTATATTCATCAAGCACAACCCAGAATCTCTAGAAGAGCTCAAACAACCATAAATTGACCACATTACCCAGCTATCACATCACTTGTGCCAACTAGCTTACATGTTCATTAGACAATAGGAAGAAGGAATTGGGATAATTCAGGTTTCAGTAGTAAGGGGTGACTAAAGACCCAAATCCTAGTGTGTCAGAGTTCACAAGGGTCTCATATGGAACACGAGCAGTGCTCACACAAGGGATGTCAATAGCAAGAACCTTGGTAGCCTTGTCTTTCAGCCGGCTAAGAATGAGAGATTTAGAATAGCATAGGTAACAAATGAGGGAGAGTGAACAATGGTCGAGGGACAGAAATTGAGGGGATACACTTATATCTTAAAGTAGACATAGCGAGGTTGAGAACACAAAACAACTAATCAAATAGGTCACAAAACTTAAAGCAGGTTCAGCAGGGACTTAGAAGTAGGTTCACACTTAGTAAAATAACACATAGATAGCCACATATTGAAAGAGTTGGGGGAACAAGTTTGCAGGATGGACAAAGATTATCATGCACAAATGCACAATACTGAGCAAGTTGAAACCTAAGAGGTCCAAATTATGCTAATATACATCCTAGTGTCATAAAACAGACATCTTAACCCTTATCAAGAAACAAGACAATATTTAGACATGATGGGGAACACACATTGTGACAAGCCAAGTGATCACTGAAGGAACATGGAATCAAGTGAGCCAAAGACATACTAAGGGACATATTAGCAGAGAAGCAAGATCATAGTCGATAGAAAAGGTCTTAACACAGATTAGAACACATTACATATGCAAGACTATCATTACAGAGATTCAGAACAGAGTGGGAAAGTAAACTCATATCAAATAGCAAATATAGGCATTCAGGCATTGACACAGTAGACTAATCAACTAAAGAAGGCACAAGTTATATCAAGGATTCATCCTAATATCATGAAACAAAACAATTCAAACAAGGTAGGGAAAACAAGTTGATATAACTGTTCTAAAATCTCAAGCAATCACTAAAGGGGTATAAGATCAAGTGAGCATGCTGAGTGACACAATAGCAGAGAAACAAGTCATAGTTAACAATGAAAATCTTAACTCAAGTTATGATAGATGTGAGGCATTCATTACAAAAGATTCAAGACAAAGTAGGTAAGTATATTCATGAACATTCAGGCACCAATACATTTAGCTAAACGAGCTTAGGAGGGCTTAGATTATCCCAATTAGCAGCATTAGGGGGAGTTAAATGCTAAGAGACTTAGAATGAGCGTAAAGCTAACAGAATTGTGCATAAAAACAACCCTAGGAACACATTAAGCCATAGATTTCAAAAGTGAGAACACATGCAAATTAGAGACACATAAAAATGAAATTGCAAAAGGTCAAGTGAGTTACTAGTTAAACGGATAACAACAAAGAACAAAAATTCTACAAGAAACCAGAATCTCAATGCGTCTAAGTTCCCAAGAGCTTCAACAGAACTCCGGGCCATGCTCGCACCAAGAGAAAGTTTGAATAATAGGATCTCATTGGCCTTGGATTTTAGCTGGCCAAAAACGAAGTACAGAACAAGAGAATGAGGGAATCACAGAACAAAGCTCCAATTTTTAGTGAAAGTATATCGATTAAGGTCCCTCTCAAAGGAGAACGGGGATGGGTTTATATAGCAGTAACATTGGATGAATAAACAAGGAAACAAATTAAATCAAACCTAAAATAAGGAAAGAAAGTATGCAAAATCGATTCAGAATCAATTTAAGAGAGAAACGAGTAAACCTTAGTTCAAGAGGGAGAACACAAATCGATAGAGATCTCACTGAAATCGGACCCACATAGCATGGTATTGAGTGTATATAGACGAGATAATGCTCAAAATCAAAAGGTTGAAACCACTTTAATTCGATCTTAGAAGATCTCGTTGCCAAACTTAGGCAAGCACCTAAGTAACACCACAAATGGGCAACTAGCAGCGAAAGGAGACCAATAAGGTAAGTGAATCAATGATTGATTCCATTTTAGAGCTGGATTTGAAGAGGTCGAGAGATACAACGACTAGGATTCGTGAAAAAGAAGATAGTGGAGAGTGTTTGAGGGTGGCTGGCGAAAAGAAATGGGGATTAGGGTTTGGGTGAGGGGATATAAGGAAAGTGGGGGGAAATGTTATGAGCCGTTGATCAACGGCTGGGATTTTATCAGGGTGGGGTCATTTTGTTTTCGGACTGGGTTAGGGAATTGGGTCATTTGAAGTGGGATTAGGGGTTATTGGGCTGATTTTGGTCCGAAAATTGGCTCAAAGTATGGGTCAACCTTTTAAATACACATATTTTATCAAAAATAATTTATAAAAATGATTAGTAAGTAAATAAAAATATTTTATGCACTAAAATAATTATTTAGCATTATAAAAATATAAAAATTCTATTTTGACACAAATAATATAAATAAAGAGCATTTGTGTATGAATATAGGCTATTTTTTGCAAAATTGTGCGAATAGCTTTAAAATGCTAATGTAGTTATATGAAATGAAGTAAATTGTTTGAAACATATATTATAGGTGCAAATAATAATTTTAGGTAACTATGTCATTACAAAAATAATTCGAAGGAGTAATTATTAACTATTTAAGTAATTTAAATGTAGAAAAATCAATTTAAAAGCTCTAAAATTATGAAAAATTAGAGAAAATGCTTATATAGATTTTTAAACTAAATAATGATGCAAAACTGATGTTTTGAAAGTATATATATTTTGAGAAAATATGAGGGCAAAATTGGGTATCAACATGATCGATTTTTCCGAATAAAGACTTTGGACCTGATCCCTGCTGAAGACATGCATTTCCTGAGAAATAGAACATGAATCGTAAGTAGTACTTCGCCTTGAATTTTCAATCTCACCATTTTACCTCTTATCTTTTTCCTTATCTATCTTTTTGGTATTGTAGTTGTGGCCCAAGTGCCGGACATAGTTCTTGAACTCAAGGAATGGGTCGAGGGCATGGTATCATAAAGACCATATCCTGAGCGTGCTTGGATGGAGTTATTGAAGGGTCGATGGGAGGCACACAACCATTGTAAGTTTTCTCCTCCGATTCAATACTGTTTGATTTTCCCCTTATACTGTTGTATTCTTATCGGCTCTGTTTTCTTTAGTAGGTCTCCCCAAAGACGTTGCCATGAGGCCTCTATCCTGTGATGAGGATGTGTCTCTCAGGTCCCTTGCTCCAAAGCAGGGTGATAAAAAAGAGAGGAAAAAGGCCTCGAGTTCCCCAAACTCGAAAAAGAAGAAACCGAAGAAGAGGTTGCACAAGCCCATGAGAAGCACCAATGTTCTATCCTCGAGTTCAATCTGCCGATTAAAGGACGAGTCCGAAGAGGAAGAAGAAGAAGAAGAAGAAGAAGAAGAAGAAGAAGAGAAATCCTAGTTGGTGGCCCATGTGCGGGCAGGTGTCGTGATGCAGGAGTCCCCTGAACCGGCGGATGCCAAAATCGGATTGTCCCGACATGAGAAGGTCGATGAGGGAGTCTTAGTCGAAGCTCCCGAATGAGAAGGGGTTGAGGCCACTTCACCCTAAGCTAAGGGGGTCAGAGAGAGACTAGGGACGACCCTTCTCGAGCAGAGGAAGGTATCCCGAGAGACGAGCTTGGGGCGATCGATATTACTGGGTCTCCTCATTTTTCAGACGCCATGATTCGTGAGGCCAGTATGTTAGAAAACCGTTCTTAGAAGGGGCCTCATGGGGCGACTGATATCCACCACTTCTTAGATGGATTCGAGCCTACTGCCTTCGAGGATGTCACTGGGCTCGGAGACTTGCTGGTTCCCAAGAAAGTACCATCGTCGAGAGCGAGTTGGTCTTTCTCGAGCCCAAAATTGGTGAACTGGTTCCCAGCCCCGAGTATCGATCATGACCGAAGACGGTCAATATCTTTCTCTATCTCGGAGGATGCCTGGGTTTCCTCTGCCCCTGTGGGGGTCGCTAGTTACCTTCGGTGCTTGGTGACCGAAGAAAATCAGGTAGTGATGGACAAGGTAGAAACCCCTGCCTATTCAATAAATCCTAACAAGCATTAAATCGGGTAACTTCATGTATCTTTCTTCTCATATATTCTAAATTTAAATTTGTAAATAACCATAACACTTTCCCTTATGCTTGCAGGCTTCGGTGCTGCATCATGAGACTTTCCTCCGATACCGGGAAGAGTTAACTCACCACGAGGCCGAGGTTCGGGACCTCACTAAAAAAAATAACACCTACAGGATTCTCAGTGAGAAGCTTCAGGCCGATTTAGTAACGGCTCGGAATGAGCAAGTCGAGATGGTTGAGCAGGTATTTTGAGTGCTCATAATAGTGAAGATGAACTAGAAATAGTGACTAACGATCTGATCCTGCAGGTCCGAAAAAAGCTTGAACATATCGGGGAGCTTCAGGCACAAGTAGATACAATAAAGGTTGAGGCTGAGGAGTTCAAGAAAAATATGGACATCTTAGTCTCGAAAAGGGAAGCTGCCCAAGCACAACTAGAGTCAGCCAAGACCCAGCTCCGAGCTGCAAAAGAGAAGGCCTCGGTACAGGTCAAGAAAATCAAGAAGCTTCAATCCCAATTGGATTTGGCCATTTATGATAAGGCAAACTTGGCCAATGAACTCGAGGCGGCCAGATTTGAGGTGGTCGTGGCCAATAGCAAAGCCAATGCTAAATTGGCCCAATTCAAGGTCGACGTCGAGGCCATCCAGGCATATGCCAAAAGCATGGTGGATCATGCAAGGTGGCAAGCTAGAAGGGAAGCCCTCGAGGGAGTCCATGTTTAGGACTTTGATAGCCTGGCTGAACTTGAGAATGTCAAAGCAGAAGAACCCGGGCCCGAAAGCTAGCCTTTCCCGAGGAGGATTCTGAGAGTTAAAGCGAGTCTGAAGGCAGGAAAGATCCCAAGGGCGGAGATGCTGCCTCCGATGAAGACTAGGACGCTTAGGCCTTTATATTTTTTGCTTGCTTTTGCATTATTTTAGGCCGTTTTGGCCATTGTAAATTTTTGAATTAAGCCATTTTGGCCTCTATAAAAGATTATTGGGTAAATATATACAAGGATTTCATTTCCCTTTTGGCTTTCGAATTTTTCCTTTGCTTTATTACTTGTATTCATAAAGTTCGAGATGTCTTAGAATAAAATAGCTTGGGTTGTGTAAGTTCGAACAAACCTTGCCTTTACATTATTTTTATTTTTGAATCATCTTGGAGGTTCGGTGTTACCGGGAACCTTTTACCAAAGTAAGTAACTCAGATTATTGTTTGCCGAGGGTAGAATTTAAAATCGGTTAAGAAAATTTCGAAGGCCTATTTTTTGTTACGGTTCCCGGACGTCTTCAAGCCGTGTTAATACGGCCTTAGCCTTTTAATTCAGGTGTAGCCCAGTGAGTTTGCTTTCTCGAGTTATCCAGGCTTGCCTAAGATAATAGTCCTCGAGTGGGTATGGCTGTGGCCTTTAAAATTCGAGGGTTTCTTGAGAGGTTTTATGCCCCCGATGATTAATAATTCGATCTGTTTGAGTTTGTTTTTCGGACGGCAGTCCCCTAGTAAGGGAGTGATCATCCAAACTCTGGTTATAGTCGGCCCTTGATCTCGTTTCCTTAAGAGATCTAATGTACGAAATTGTTAAAGTGAAAATTTTTCTAAGACATAAGATAATTGCAAGGGAAGTACTTCTCTTTATTCTTGTGAAAAATAGTTATACATGTGTACATGTTTTATGTCAGGGATCGAACAACCTATGCGGGCACGGTTCATTTGACCGTTTGACCCTTACAACAAATCTTACCTATCGAGACCCTGCTATTACAAAGTAATTTCCTCGCAAAAAGTTGATATCCAAGGGTAATGTCCCCACTATTCGAGGTGGATTATAGAGGAACCTCAGATACTGTTAATGCTGTCTTCGACACCGATTCGTGATCGACCTTTGATTCTAAGTTAGCACGATCACCTGTTGACTCATTAAAAACCTTGCCGAAAAAACCAATTGGGACAAAAACGGTTTAAGGGAAAAAGAATGTAACGCGTGCTTTCAGACCTAAAGACTTTGTGTTGCTCTTTGTCGACCATCTACAAGTGTTAGTCCAAAAATAAAAAGAAAATGAAATGAGGCCATACCTTAGCAGTAATATCGTTTTAGGTAAGTTACGTTCCAATTGTTTGGTAGTTGTTCTACATTTGTCATTCCGAGCTTATATGATCCTTTCCTTGTGTCCTAGAATATAGTATGGTCCTTCCCAGTTTGGACCCAATTTCCCTTTGTTCGAATTCCGGGTGCTTAGTGTGGTCTTCCTTAGTCCCCGACATTGAAGTATCGAAGGTTGTCCCTTCAATTGTAATACCTTTCGATCTGTTGCTTTTGGGTGGCCATTCGAACAAGGTGGCTTCACGCCTTTCATCCAATAACTCCAAGCTTGTATTCATGGCCTCATCATTTGATTCATTTGTTGCATATCAAAATCTGATACTCGGCTCCTCGACTTCAACCGATATTAAAACTTCAGTGACATAAACAAATGGAATGGGGTAGCCCCGGTACTAGGCATCGAAGTTGTGCGATATGCCCAGAAAACTTCGGGTAGGATCTTTTTCCATTTCCCTTAGCGTCAGTCAACCTTTTCTTAAGGTTTTGGATTATGGTTTTGTTGGTCGATTCGGCTTGTTAGTTCCCACTAAGGTGATAAGGCATCGATAAGATCCTTTTGATCTTATGGTGTTCGAGAAATTTGGTCACTTTACTGCCGATAAACTATTTTCCGTTGTCACATACAATTTCGGATGGTATCCCTAACCGACATATGATGTGCTCCTAAATGAAGCCGATGACTTCCTTCTCCCTGAACTTCTCGTATGCCTATGCTTCAACCCACTTAGAAAAATAGTCAGTCATAAATAAGACAAATTGAGCCTTACCTGGTGCCGTTGGAAGAGGACCGGTGATGTCCATCCTCCATTTCATGAATGGCCATGGTGATAAGACTAAATGGAATAGCTCCCCGGCTTGGTGAATCATCGAAGCATACCTTTGGCACTTGTCACATTTTCGTACGAACTCTTTCGCATACTTTTCCATGTCGATCTAGTAATAACCGGCTCTGATCACATTTTGAACCAATGATTCGGTGCCTGAATGATTACCGCAAGTGCCCTCATGAACTTTCCTCAGAACATATGCGGTATCTCCCAGTCCTAGACATATTTCTAGTGGACCATCAAACATTCTCCTGAACAAGGTTCTGTCCTCGGACAAGCTGAATCGGGCTACCTTTGTGTGCAGGGCCCTCGATTCCTTGGGATCTGAAGGAAGTTTCCCGGTTTTCAAATACTTTACATATTTATTTCCCCAATCCCATATTAAACTTGTGGAGTTATTTCTGCGTGACCTTCCTCTACTACCGACCTTATGAGTTATACGACCGCCCCCGAGTTGAGCTCGTCATCTTTGACCGACGACCCTAAGTTTGCAACGGCTGCCCACTATTTTGATCGTGGGGCACATGCTGCAAAGTCCACTCTTTGAACCGATGTAATGTTACTTGTAACCTGTCTAGGTATCTTTGCATTCGTTCTTCTCTAACTACGAACGTTCCGTTTACTTGGTTTACTACAAGGAGGGAGTCACACTTAGCTTCGATCACCTCCGTCCCCAAGCCTTTGGCTAGTTCAAGACCTGCAATCATGGCCTTATATGCGATCGATGTTAAGCAAAGGAAGGAATCTTTAGGGCATGCCTTATTTAAATCTTTATAATCCACACACATTCTTAGTTTGTTTCCTTTTTAGGAACCACTACTACATTACTAACCATTTCGAGTATTTGACCTCCCAAATGAATCCTATTTTAAGGAGTTTAGTTACCTCATCATTTATGAAGGCATGCTTGATCTCGGACTGGGTTCTCCTTTTCTGCTTTACTGGATAGAACTTCGGGTCCAAGCTCAGCTTGTAAGTAGTGATCTCCGGTGGGATCCCTATCATATCGAGATGGGAACAAGCAAAACAATCCATATTAGTTATAAGAAATTGAATGAGTTTTTTCCTGAGCTTGGGAGTTAAATTCGTGCCCAGGTATACCTTTTGATCAGGTTGATTTGGTAGCATCAGAATTATCGGGAGCTATAAAGGATCGAGGAACCCTGTAATCGTCGTCTTTGTCAATCCCTTGTTTGTCTGATTGGATCAAGGCTAACATCGATGATTGCTATTTGGCTTCCTGTTTCACTTTCGACCCTGAGCCATTTGTCAATGAGAGTGTTGATATTGGAATTACTTTATCGACGACAAACATCTCCTTTGCGGCAGGTTGCTCCCTGTAAACCGTCTTTATCCCTTCTGGTGTTGGAAATTGTAATACTCGATGAAGAGTCGAGGGCATGACCCTCATATTGTGGATCCATGGTCTCCCGAACAGGGCATTGTACCTCATGTCCCCTTCGATTACATAAAAATTGGTCTCCTAGGTGGTACTGACTATGTTTACCGACAATGTTATTTCTCCCTTAGTAGTTTCGCAAGCCATGTTGAATCCATTTAGCAATCGGGCCGCAGGTACGTTCTGGTCCTGTAGACCGAGTTGCTCTATAACCCTCGATCGAATGATGTTGGCCGAGCTACCTGGATCAATTAGCACACATTTAACTCGAGTTTTATTCAAGAGTACAAAAATTACCAGTGCATCATTATGGGGTTGCATGAATCCTTCTGCATCCTCGTCGTTGAAAGATAGAGTTCCCTCTGCTATGTAATCTCAAGTTTGTTTTTCCCTTGTAGTTGTACTTTGGTGCACTTTATCATCAGACCTTGAGGAACATCGACCCCTCTGATGATCATATGGATGACATGCTGGGGCTAGTCTTGTTCATGTTCTTTATTGGAATCCTTATTTCTAAAATGATTCTTAGGTCGATCACTCAGAAATTCTCGAAGGTGACCATTGTTCAATAACTGGGTTGCCTCTTCCTACAATTGTCGGCAGTCCTCCATTATGTGGCCATGTGTGCCATGATATTTGCATATTTGGTTAGTATCCCTTTGTGTTGGGTCGATTTGTAAAGGTCGAGGCCACTTGGTATCTTTGATGCGTCCAATGGCCGATACGATGGCAGTTGCGTCCACATTAAAGTTGTACTCTGATAATCGTGGTGCCACTTTGGGTCCGATAGATCTATCGAAGCCGTTATTTCTCATGAGTCCCCGAGAGCTTTGACCTCAATCATTTCTTCTTTCATTTCGTGCAGAATTTCGCCCAAATCCACTGCTCCTACAATCTCCATTATACAGCTGATATCAATCTCTGTTCGACCTCGATTCTCGGTCAATATCCATCTTGATTTTATCGATGGGTCTAATAGGATAAACAGACCGAGAAGGAGGCCCAGGTTGATCGTCCTCGACCCTGATCTTTGATTGATACCGATTATGCACATTGGCCTAAGTAACAGCCGGGTATTCTATCAAATTCTGCTTCAACTATTGTGAAGCCTCTGAGATTCGAACATTGAGTCCTTAAGTGAAAGCTTGAACATCCCAATTATCAGCGACCAGTGGCAAGTCCATACATTCCATTTGGAATCGAGACACAAATTCTCTGAGCATTTCGTTGTCCTTTTGCCTTAGCTTGAAAAGGTTTGACTTCCTGGTTTCGACTTTGATGGCCTCAGCGTGTGCCTTTATGAAAGAATCTGCAAGCATAGCAAATAGAATTAGGTGGTAAATTATGGTACCATATCATACTCCCTTTGATAGGGTCTCCCCGAATTTCTTTAGCAAGACATATTCGATCTTGTCATCCTCTAGATCATTCCCTTTGACAGCACACGTGTAAGAGGTGACGTGCTCGTTCGGATAAGTCATTCCATTATACTTAGGAATCTCGGGCATGCGGAACTTCTTGGGGATTGGCTTTGGAGCAGCGCTCCGGGGGAAAGGTTTTTGTACGAACTTTTTGGAAACAGTCCCTTCAATATTGGCGGTGCCCCCAGGATTTGATCGACCCTGGAGTTGTAAGTTTTTGCCTTTTTGTCGTTTGCCTCAATCTTCCTTTCCCCCGACTCAATTCGCTTTATCAGTTCTTTGAGCATTTTCATGATTGCAGGATTGGTCTCCGACTCCTTCTCGTTCGATTTTCTTGAAACCGATTCGACCCTGTGTACAACTTCCTGGGACGGCTCGAGCTTGGCCCTGCTCGGTGGGTGATTTTGATTTTGGAGCGGGGCTATCACTGCCTGCTGAGCCTGCAACATTTCGAAAATCACCCATAGGCTGATCCCGCCATCTTCATCGCCTTGTGCGCTTTGAGCGGATGATCGAACATCCCCATGGACGCTGCCCTCGGGAATCGACAACCAAATTTCCGTTGATGGCCACATGTGAGCTGACGTCAATTGGATCTACAGCTGGAACTCCATCGAGGCCAATCGGAGATACATCGTTCCTTGGTGTTATGTTATCATTTTCGTTGTGATGGTCGAAATTATTGTCAACATATAGAGGCGTTGAGATTTGACATTTTAGTCCTGTAATCAAACATACTTCAATGAACAAGTGTAAAATAGAGTGTGCTACGAAAGTTTGTACGAGGTAATCACTATTATCCTTAGCCCAACGGTGGGCGCCAAACTGTTTACCATTAAAAACAGATAACAATTGAATTTATACGCAGTTTTAAGGATACGTGATATAACTTGGTACAAATTTAAGAGAATAGATTAATATTAAAATTGACGATAAAACAATAAAAGCAAACTACACAAGTTGAATTGCCTTGGCCCTTGAGTTCAGTCACCCTTGAACCAAAAGATGTTTCAACCGACTTATAAACAGAGTAACAACATAATGACAGCTAGAAAATGACGATATATTGCTTTGTATTGCGTGAATATGATGTGTCTTACAAATGATCAGACCCCCTTTATATAGTAGGGGAGTCCTACTCTTGATACAACTCTATATGAGGTAAGAAATCTCATGATTAGCTAATTAATCGGTCTCTTCTTGATATATGTCGTGATTTCTGCCGTGATATTAGATCGGTTGCAGATATTTCGACTTTTCGTTATTTGGCTCGGTAATTTTCCCTCGATCTTGCTTGGTCTCGATCTCGATCTCGATCGGTCTCTGGGTCATGAGCTCGACGATCTAATTTTGCACCATGGTTCGATATAATACGAGGTCGAACCTTAACCTATCATATTCTATTCTCGATAGTCATGCAAGGGGCGAGCCCGATTTTGACCATATACACACATAACTTTAATCCTAACGTTAAATATTCATTTGTACACTATAATTGTATGCACCATCTTCCAATCCTAATCTCATCTAATACCTACAAATGCTCAAAGCAAACTAAAATTCCGTTAGGTTTCTTGATGTAAAAAAAAGAAAGACAAAATCTCTTGATAAAATTAGATAATTAACCCAAAATGATATATCAAATAAGATTAAATTTATATTGCACTATTCAAAATATAGTTGTATTAAATATAAGCAACTGAAATATTATAAAGTCATAACGTAGTACAATTCTTTAAGTTATAAAAGGAATTCAATAAAATCTCATACTTTCACTCTTCGCTATAACCGGTGTTCTTATGTTTCACACTTTGGTTCTTAACTATATATGGTCAATATAATCATTTATTAACAAATTAAGCATGATATATTTACATATATGTCCCATTCTACAATGCAAATAAGTCTTTACATTTTGCATTAAATTTTAAGTTGAGATGTACATTTTCTTTAACTGTAATACGCCCTTTGTTAAAGAAAAGATTGTAAGGGCTACTTTGATAATTTGGATTCTCTTTGAACTTCTTCCATCAAGGGCTATCATTGGCATTGCAAAAGGTTACAAACTATTTGAACCAAAACAAAACAAAAATTATACAAACTAACGTTTCCTTATGAAGTATTTTTCAACGAGGACAACAACTTTACCCAATTCCACAAAAGTAATTGTCTCCCATATTCCCATACATAAATAAAAAAAAATCAATTGAGGGTGTGTTTGGTGTGGAGGCAGAGGCGCACAAGTTAAGTTGAGGAGTCATCCGCACCTAGAAATTTTGGCAAACACTCCATATATACTTACAAATGTCTTCAAAAAATAGTTGGATATTAGCATAGACCCTCATATTTATTGAGTGCCATGGTGCCCCACGACTGCCAAATCTTGGGTCCGCCTCTGTGTGGAGGAATACGTTTTCCACAAAATATCTTTTTATTTTCCTATGTATTGTTAGCTAAGATATTTGAAAAAATATCTTCGTATGAACTCATTTTTTTTCTATCATTTTTTTCTCGATTCGAGAAAAATAATTTTTCTATCGTTTAATTCAGGAGGGGGAAAACAACACTTCCAACCCATACTATAATCCACGTCGGCTCCGACTCAGCCCCACTCCCCGCGACTTGGCCCCCTCCCTATATCCACCAACTCCCTCATCCTCGCCGCACCTCCCCCCTCTCAACCCACCAATTCCTTCCATCACTCCCCTGCCCACCCTATGCCCCAAGACCGACCTCGACCTCCGAACCCCACCACCCACCCACCTATCCTTTTTTCCCTAGTATTTCTCTAAATTCTATATAAATATTTTTGGGATAATATTTTTTGCTTACTAACAAAATATCAAAAACTAAGGAAGATAATTATCTATTATTCATGAAAATATACCACACGTTAAGTGTGTATTTGCTGGTTATTTCTTAATTTATGAATTTAATTTTCGATCAAAAATATGATTTGACCGGGTCACTCAATATCTTTAATATTCTCAAATAACAATTCCTCGCTAAACACAATCCATTAATGCTTTTGATCTCCGTTAATCGAAACAATAAATATAGATTTAAAAGAATTAAGAGATGAATTCTATTATGTTGAACAAATTAAGTTTTACCTAAACGATTAGGTTGTAATTTGTAAAGGTAAGAAAAAAGAATACTTAAATTACACCAGAATAATTTTTCAGAAACAACCTCTTTATTTCATAAGGTAAAAGTAAGATCTGCATACATATTATCCTCTCAGACCTCACTTGTGAATTTCACCGGATTATTGTTATTGTAAATTACACAAGAATTATTTTTCTTAAAAGAAACAAATAAAGGTTGAAAAGGGGCTAAATGAGTTTAATTGAACCTAGAGGACTACCAATACAATTTCCACCACAAAAAAGCAAAAAACCAAAAAAAAGAGAGGCAAGTTCTCTTCAATCTAAAACCCTACGTCCTCCTCCATTCTTCTTCAAACCCTACCATTCCATTCACCCCGCCGTATCTTTCCACAGCAAAAAAGTTCTAAGGCACACACACAGAAGCAAAAAAACAAAATAATATCGAGTAATGGCAAGCAGTGCAGAGCCTAAATTGGAGAAGAAAGAAGTAGAAGAGGAAGTAGTAGAAGAAAACCCAAGCGCTGCTGCAGATGATGAAGACACTGGTGCTCAAGTTGCTCCAATTGTGAAGCTGCAAGAAGTTGCTGTCTCCACTGGTGAAGAAAATGAAGACGTTCTTCTTGATCTGTTAGTATCCCCTAATCTTTTATTTCACTCATTTCCCCACTTAAAGAGTATAGATTTGTTTATTATTTTTTTCCAAAAAAAAAAAACTCTAAGCTCTTCGAGATTGCATAAAATACTACTGTGTCTGAATACCAATCTAGTTGGGGTCGGCTATATGAATGGTCGCTAGTCATGTTGCTCCATTTAGACTCTTTCATTTGATTGTGATTTCAAATATTTTTTAAAATTGTTTTAAGTATAAAAAAAAGCTTTTTTGTAGAGTTATCTCGTACCTATGTTGCTGAGTGTTAGCAAATATCGGGTGGAATAGTTAAAGCATGTCACCCATTGGCGAAGCCAGAAATGTTTCCAAGGGTATTCAAATTTGAAAGAAGTAGAAAAAAAATTCCGACAAAGAGTGTTCAATATAGGTTTTATATATCTAAAATCAATATTTTACTTGTATACACATTGTAATTTTTCGGCGAAGCCATTTGCTCAAGGTGGCTTCGCCCATGATGCCACCACATGACTAAAAAATTATTTTAAGTATAATGCATAATTATATTACTACCTTTTATGCCATTTTTATGTATGTAATCTTATTCGAGAAGTTCAAGGAAAGTGAATTGAGTTTATTCTTGCCAAACCCCATTCTTAGGGAGGGATGGAGTTATACATAAAAATATGGGGACTATCCCTTTTGCGAAGCAAAAAGAGAGAATGATGGTTGTGGATGTTTGTGATTGTAATTGTGACAAAAATTTGTTTGTGGGTATTGTAGGAAGTCAAAGTTATACAGATTTGACAAGGAAGGGAATGCATGGAAAGAGAGAGGTGCCGGGACTGTGAAGCTTCTCAAGCACAAGGAAACCGGAAAGGTTAGGCTTGTCATGAGACAATCCAAGACACTGAAAATCTGCGCCAACCACTTGGGTCAGAATCTTTCTTTCTCATTTTGTTTTGTTTTTCTATTATGTGTTTGTGATTGTATTTATACTGAAGTGCTGTTTGATAATCGTTTGTGTAGTCCTTCCTGCTATGACGATTCAAGAACATGCTGGGAATGAGAAGTCTTGCGTGTGGCATGCTGCTGATTTTGCTGATGGGGAGCTAAAAGAGGAGACTTTTTGCATTCGTTTTGCTTCAATTGAGAGTGAGTACTCTGTTTATGCATCTTCTGGATTTTATTGTTCATCTTTTAGCTAAAAGATGCTTTTCGAGTAATTTGTCTTCTTTGTATTTGATGTGTGCTTACCACATGAAAGCTATGTTGCTCGGACTCTCCGAAAATGTAGCGGGATACGTGTTGGATCCTTCAAAAGTAGTGCATTTTTGAAGGATCCGACACGGGTGCGGCTACATTTTGGAGAGTCCGCGCAACATAGCACGAAAGTCCTTTGGATACAATTGTCATACGCTATTTTACGTTTTCTACGTCAAAAGGTGATTTATCAAGTGCCAGATGAAAAGTGAAATAAGTTAACACATAGATTGGGTCACCAGTTAAATCACATGCAACCTCTTTTGTAGGTGTTGAGATTGGGGAACCTCTAGTTTAGAGTGCTCTAATTTGTATTTAAGGACATTAGTAGTAATGAATTAAAATGGTTCCGAATGAAATGGATATAGAGGATTCATATTGATGAGTCCAACTAGTTTGAGTTTGATGTGTAGTAGTAGTTGTTCTGTGCTACCTCTTTTTTGTTGCAACTTCATGGAGTACATCTAGAGTGAGATTACTTATAAAAGAGTGATAAAAGAGGAGTGAGCGTAAAACCATGATTTTCTACTTTCTAGTACGAACTGACATTTGCTTAGAATGTCCAAATGTTAGGGTGCGTTATATGATAGTACCAAGAGAATTATGTCTGGTAGAGACAAATAGTTTATATCTTCTGTTATTTGGAGGTAGACTGGGATATGGTTTGAAGAGTGAAATAGCGTAAATAATCTCCAATAAAAAGAGTGAGATAGCATAATTGTGTTGACCTAAGGGATGGTGTTTGGGAATTGGTACTTTACATGTTTAGGTACTGATTAGAGTTTGCCGGAATTATGGTAATTAACATATTTAATGTGGCACACACTCCATGCGGCACTGAATTGCGCTCTTGCTAGTGCATCTTCAGGAGTCGTCTAGCTAATTTTCCCCGATGGCAGCCTAAAATTTCTGGATAGTGGGTTATGTCATACAGCAATCTTTATTCACTAATTTGATTTTGAGGTTGATGAATCAAGTATGAGAAATGAATTTCCTGAGATATTCTTGACTTGTAAAGCACAATTTCTGAGTCCATGCCGTATTATAGTGATTGCTGATTAATGGCTCCAACCTCCTTGAGTTACAGTCATTAAACTTGTTAACATTCCTTGCATGGGCTGTAAAGCTGCAAGTCATCTTAAATCAACACTGGACAACTGTCTGATATTACTCAAGATTTGTAGAGTAGAGTTATATGGGATAATTGGAGCAATTCTTCACATTACATCTGGGTGCTTCAAAACCAGAGTATAACTTTGTTTTTATCTTGTCGTCAGACTGCAAATCTTTCAAAGAAAAAGTTGAAGAAATTGCTGAATCTCAACAGACGAAATCTGAAGAAAGTGAAGGAGCTGCTGCTGCTGCTACTGAACTTATTGAAAAACTTAGTGTTGAAAGCAAAGATAAAGAAGACAAGGCTGAGGACAAAGAAACCTCTGCAGAAACAGAGGAAAAGGAAGATAAGAAGGAAGAGAATGCTGTTGAGAAGAATTAAAATGTTTATTTGTCGGTCAGGGTTTTCTTTTTGAAAGGTTTATAGTATTCATTGTTTCTGTCTGATCCTATAGATATGATAGATATAAGCAATGTGTCTTGTGGGTCTTATTTGTTGGTCTTTGTGGTGGTTTGGATTTTAATTGGGGTCTGGAGTCGAGTGCAGTTTCTTGTTTTAATGGTCTTTGCCGTCATCTTGTACTTATTTATGGTTAGTTTGAAGTTTTGGTTCACAGGGTACACCACCCAGTATAAGAGAAACATGAGTCAAAACCTTAGGTTGTACTAAGGTTATTTCGTGGTATAGTTTATGTGGTTTCTTCTTTGTTTGGAAAATGGAGAAAGGATTAGGAACTTAACTTTCCTCATTTTGGTTTTTTCAAAAGGAGAAAGTTGAAAGGTGAATTAATCATTTTTGAATGGCCTCTCTTAAACTTTGTTTCAGGAGATGAATCTGCAGGAAATTTTAACGTGGAACCAAAGGAGCGGTTTGTTTCTCTTCGTCTTAAATATGAAAGAAAACTATTCTTTTACTTTACATGTAACGACCTGGCTGGTCGTTTTGAGAGTTATAGTCTCATTCCCTATTTCTTGCTTTTATTTTGTTGTGTTCTTTAGCTATATTATGATATACCGGGTTAATTGGTTCGGGTCCGGAGTGGTTTCGGAGTGAATTGAGACACGTAGACTCTTAATTAAAAGCTTAAGTTGAAAAAGTTGATTGGATATTGACTTATGTGTAAACGACCTTGGATTTTAATTTTGATGGTTCCGTTAGCTCTCTTAGGTGACTTTGGACTTAAGAGCGCGTTCCGGAATGTGATTTGGAGGTCCGTAGTAGAATTAAGCTTGAATTGGCGAAAGTTAGAATTTTAGTGATTATGGCCGGCAGTGAAATTTTTTATATCGGGGTCGGATTGAATTTCCGGAAGTTGGAGTAGGTTCGTGGTGTCATTTTTGGCTTGTGTGCAAAATTTGAGATCATTCAGACGTGGTTTGGTAGGTTTCGACATCGATTGTGGAATTTGGAAGTTTAGAAGTTATTTAGGCTTGAATCCGGGTGTAATTTGGTGTTTTGCTGTTGTTTTGAGTGATTCGGAGGTTCGACTAAGTTCGTATGATGTTATAGCACCTGTTGGTACGTTTGGTTATGGTCCCGAGGGCCTCGGGGTGATTTCAGATGGTTGACAGCTTGATTTGAGTTGAGGAAATGTAGCTGAAATGATGTTGCTACTGGTGTAACCGCACATGCGGAGTGGGAACCGCAGGTGCGAGCCCGCAGAAGTGACGAAAGGGTCGCAGATGCGGCTAAGGAAGATCTAGGCAGAGAACGCAGGTGCGATGGAATTCTCGCACCTGCTATGGTCGCAGAAGCGGACTTTAGGGCGCAGGTGCTAGCTTGGACCGCAGGTGCAATGTGACATCCGCACATGCGATGAGCGTAGATGCGGTCTCTAGATCGCAGAAGCGGAGGCAGTGTTTAAGTGATTCTCCGCAAAAGCGGAGCTTGGTCCACAGATGCGGCTCCATAGATGGGGAAAATGAGCCGCATGTGCGAAAAAACCTGAGCAGAGCATATAAAAACGGGACTTCGTGATTTTTCACCATTTTTAACATTTTGGACTCGGGCTTAGGCGATTTTGAAGAGGATTTTCGAGGGGAATTCTGAGGTAAGCTCTTGTGCTTGATTTTGATCATAAATCTAGTTTCTCCATTGATTTTTCCACCTAGATTGTGTGGTGTTGAGGTGAAATTTGGAAGATTATGGCTTGAGAATTGGACAGTGGATTTTGGGGATTTGGGTGACCAAATGATATCGGATTTTGATGAATTTAGTATGTTTAGACTCGCGAGTGAATGGGTTTTCGGGTTTTGTGACTTTTGTCGAATTTCAAGACTTGTGTCTGGAGGTCGGGTTTGAGTTGATTTTGGATTTTGACTCTATTTTTGGTAGTTTTTCTTGTGGAATCGATCCCTTTAGCCTATATTGATTGTGTTGTATTACTTGTGGCTAGATTCGGGACGTTTGGAGGCCGATTTGAGAGGCAAAGGCATTGCGGAGTAAGATTTTTCTTAGTTTGAGGTACGTAACGCTTTCAAACTTGGTTCTGAGGGTACGAAACCCAAAACTATGTGTTATGTGATTAATATTGAGGTGACACACATGCCAAGTAACGAGCGTGCGAGCATACACCGTGAGAATTATGACCTGGGTGATTCCATGGCATCGTTTAGTGACTCTATCCTATTGATATCCATGTTTTCATCATGTGATAAAGTAATTGAGCTGTAAATCATGCTAGCTATCATGTTTAGGCTTTATGCCGGTATTGTTGGGACCTTTAGTTGTCGTTTCTTGCTGTCATCTAACTATTCTTTTTAATATTCCGTACTCAGTCATGTTCATGAATTTTTATATCATATCTCAGTCTCAGTTATTTATTGATTCATCATATCATTATTCCGAGTTTGTTTTCATGACATTGTGAGCTCGTGAGTGAGACTGGAGAGGTTGTTGACTGAGTGAGGCCGAGAGCCTGGTTATGAGTGATAGTTATGGGACCGGGCTGCATGGCGCAGTGGTTATATTGATGATAATGATAGCGCTTGGCTGTAGGGGCCCCTCTCGAGTCTGTAACACACCCCCAGTAAGCGCGGATGATATTATTGAGGGGTGGATTTCCCGGGACATGGATTTGTCCGAAGTACTTGATACCTGGAGATGGATTTCTCCACAGGGTTGGATTGCCCTTTTCCTCGGTACTGGGTGACTTATAGTCAGTGTTGTATATGTTCCAGGATGGATTTCCCTGGGCCGGATGGCCATATACAGTACCGAGTAGTTGAGCACTTGAGAGTGAGAGCACATGGGCATTTCATACAGTCTATGCATTGGCATGTAGAGATAGCTGAGTTGTATACCTTACACTGTTCAGATCTGTATTTACTTTATTTTCTTGAGCTGTCTATTTAACTTGAAAGCATGCCTACGTTTCTGTACATTTGTTCATGTTATATCTGTTGCGGTTGAGTTCGTCACTACCTTTCAGTCCAATGTTTGGACTTGTTACTTAATGAGTTAGTGTACTCACGTTACTCCCTGCACCTCGTGTGCAGATCCAGGCGACTCTGTTTACGGCGGTGGTTGCTGATTGAGGATCCCAGAGTTCGGAGACTATCAAGGTAGCTGCACTGCGTTGGCGGGCCTTGACACTCCTTCTTTATCATTTGATGTATTTTCAGTTGTTTTCTTTAGACCTTGTAGTGGATGGTATTCCGAATAGACGCTCATGTACTAAGTGACACACCGGTTTTGGGCTGGATTGTATCACGCTTTGGGATTTATTATGTTTTCAAAATAGTTTCTTTAATGTTGACTGCTTCCGTCAATATTTTTAAAGTTATTTTTACTATATTGGGTTGTTGAGTTGAGGCTAGCCTAGTTCCACAATAGGCGTCATCACGATAGTTGGTTTTGGGTCGTGACAAGTTGGTATCAGAGCTTAGGTTACATAGGTCTCACGAGTCATGAGCAAGTTTAGTAGAGTCTTGCGGATCGGTACGAAGACATCTGTAGTTATCTTCAAGAGGCTGAAGAACTCTTAGGAAACTTCACATTCTTAAATTCTTATCGTGCGATTCTGTTGATACTGGTAATTAAACTTCTGTTATTCTATTCTCTCACAGATGGTGAGGACACGTGCTACTGGGCAGGACAGACAACCACCAGTGCCACCAGTCGGGGCCGTGAGAGGCCGAGGTCGCGGTAGAGGCCGTGGTAGGGGCAGAAGTGTAGCCCACACAATAGCTAGGGCAGTACCTGCAGATCCACCAATTGCCCCAGTTCAGGATCAGGTCCTAGTTGTGGATGCACCTGTAAGCACGTGATTTTTGCCCTATGAAAGAATTACTCCCAAAAAATTCAAAATAAAATGATTTTCCTTGGTGTGCAATTTTGAGAATTTTTGTGACATTTTTTGGATAATTATTTGTACTTGTCTATGCATGTTTATTTGTTAAATTAATAAAAAATACAAAAATATGTCGCATTTTGCATATAGGATTTAATTCTACAATTGTTAGTAATTAAGTTTGTTTTACAAAAATTGAAAATTACAAAAATAGGCATCTTTTGTATTTTTAGCATTTAATGTCCAATTGTACAATTTTATGCTTAATTCTTAATTGTGCGTTAATTGTTATTGAGAGTTAATTTGCGCTTTTATAACTTAATTTAGTTCTTAATAATAATTTAAGGATTTTTAGAATTTAGTTTTAGAAAAATAAAAGAAGAAAAGAGAGCAAAAAATACAAAAAAATCGGAATTGGGCTCTTCTTCTAATTCAAGCTACAAGCCCAAGAATACCCAACCTTCCCCATGACCCGGTCCATCTCCACACGGGTCGACCCGGTCCGCCCCATAACCCCAATACCTAACCCCTCTTCATTTTTTATTTTTTCCCAAAACAAAACAAAACAAAAAAAAAAAAAAACCAAACCCTAAACTAAACTATCCGCCCCCACCCTCTTTTTTTCTTCTCCAACTCCCCGAGCTCCCCAACCATGGCAACTACCCTTTCCCCTCTGCCTCACCTTCGCACACACGCACAGCCCCTCCGGCGACCAACCACAACACCCATCGACGACCTCACATACAAAATAACCAACGTCCATGGCTGCCATGGCTAGCGCTGCCACTGCTGCGTCTTCGTCTTCTCCATGGCGAGCTCAGGCTCGTCCATGGACTGCCCTCCACTGCCATCTTCGAGTTTCTGCTAAGTTGTCGCTGCCTTAGCCCCGTCCAAACGACAACCAGTCCAAGCACCACCATCTTTTGCTTCGTCTTCAACATACCAACTGACCACATTCTCGTCGAAACCAAACGACCACGTCGCCAAACCCGGCAACATGAACGACCCTGCTCGTTCACCACTGCACCCGCTGCATGCTGCTGCCTTAGCTCCGACCAACATCCATCGTTGTTGCGTCTTCTTCGAAACCCAGTCGCTGCTGCTTAATCGTCTTCATGGCCAAGCTGCTCCTGTTTTTGCTTCTTGCTGCTTCTACTACGATCCAGCCATGACGAGCAGCTGCTCCCAACCAAACGCCCTCCTGTGTCGTCGCGACTACTCCCAAAACCAAGATCCTTCAGCTGCTTCACTGCTGCGTGGCTGCACGTTCTTCTCCATTGATGATGCGTCTTCCAGCTTCATCGAGGCTCGTCGCCGCTGCTTCTCTTCCTTCTACCATGGCTACTGACGCTGCTGCATCTGCTGCTTCCGCGATGTCCAACCATCTCCTTCACGCCTAAACCCAAACCCCATCGCTTCTGCTGTGTTGCTGCTGCTTTGTCAGGCATTTGATTCGAAACAAACCCCGTTCCTGCTCGCCAAGATATTTGCCGGGCAAATTCGAGTTATGTTGGTTTCAAGGTTTTCGGGCAGATTTGTTTTCATCCAAGTTCTTCGTGGTTTCGATCCGGTTAGTGGGTTTTGAGTTTCACTTTTGTCCGTATTTTGCTTTTGATATTCTCGAATCTAAAATCGGTAAATGTTTGATTTTTATTTTGTTCATGTTCATTGTTTTGTTAATTTTTTAGTTTGTTCATGTGAAATTGTTAGTTTAATGTTTGTTAGATTCAAATTGAAGTTTAATTAATTATTTCTTCAGTTTGTTTCATGTGTTATGTATTTTTCAGAAATTGTTAATGTTGGTTAAATTATTTGAATCCGTCATGTGTGTTGTTTAAAATAGATTTAATTCATGTTCATCTTTGTTTGAAGTTCGTTTTTAATCCAGTGATGTAATGTGAGTTTATGTTTTGGGTTTTGATTTGTTGATTTAGTTTGAATCATGTATCTTTGTTGTTAATATTGTTGTCTCTTTTGCTTATTCATTTTTTGGTCTAAGTTAACCAGGATTGGTTCCCAATATGGTTAATTTATTTCCATTAATTTGAAGTTGTATGATTCATCTGTGTTCATATGATTTGTTGTTGAATCTGTTTAGAAATTGGTCATATTGGCTATATTTTGGTTGAGATTGATTAGGTGAATTGGTTATAGCTGATGGGGGTAGTTTGGTAATTTGCAGCACGTTCAGGGGTAAATTGGTAATTTCAGTAAGGTCGGAGGAGTATTTTTGGAATTAAACATTTGAACAATTGTTTAATATAATGGGAGACAAAACATAAATTAGTGGGGGAATAATGTAACTTTTTATGTTAAGCATGGGGGACAAGATGTAATGGGGTGGGGTTGATATATTTGTTTAATGTAGTGGGGGGCAAAACATTAGGTAGTGGGATTAAAAGGGGATGAGTGGGAAGATAGTGGGTTTGGTAGGAGAAAGTGTTTGTTTTATTAATTGATTAAAGGGTTTGGGATGGAATATAAATAAGAGACTTGATCAGATTTTTAGGGAGGACAGAAAAAAGAGAAGAGAAAAAAGGGAACAGAGAAGAAAGACAGGAAAACAGAAAAAAAAGGGGGAGATAAAAAAGAGGGAGCTGGATATTAAAGAGAGAAAAAAAATTTCGAAAATACTAAGACTCCAAAAATACACAACTGACACGCTGGTTATTGTAAACTGAAACATGTAGCATGAATACGAAAATGAAGAGTTGAAGTTTCAGATTTATTTTAATTATATTCTAAATTTTATTTGTATATATAAATTGTTTAGCTTACTCTAATCAGAATCATGTAGCTGTTTAATATATATAGTGAAACATCGGACGATAGCTTAACAGACGAACTATCCATATATTGCCTAAAAATAGATAAATGGTGTAGTAACTTCGTCTAGTTAAATCGTTATTGTTAGATGATTACCATGTCTCAAAAAGCACGATAGTTCATCAAGCGAATAGACCATTTTGGAACTTGGAGGAATGTTGTTTAGTTAAATACTATTGGTTAATTTCAGCATGTAAATAAATTAAGACATTTTCTCTTTCATTTTGTAGAGACAAATTTAATAGAGAAAAATGTAGGCATTTTAGGATTGTCCTTTAAAAAATAAATGAGATGAGCCTCGCCCAAAAAAAATGCAAATTGCGAGGCCCTCAATAATTGGTCATAATAAATACTTAGAATTTGGGATGGACTGTTTAGTGAATTTCACTGCCTTCCCCAAAGACAATAACGTGTTAGACTCTTTAGGCACGATTTTAATAATAATACATTCCTAAACTCGGGTGCGCATTTATGCGACCCAAATCCAAATCCCAAAACATTGAATAAAAATACGGTTCGGATCGCGGGTGCATTTCATGTCACGCAATCCAAAGACATGTTTTTAAACGATGTTCACATTCTTTTAAAAATATAATAATAAAAGCGGTAAAGAGTTAAAAATTTGCACATGAGCTCATAATTGTATAAAAATCAGATATTTAAGCCAAATATGACAGTTGAGCGACCGTGCTAGAACCACGGAACTCGGGAATGCCTAACACCTTCTCCCGGGTTAACAGAATTCCTTATCCGGATTTCTGGTTCGCAGACTGTAATATAGAGTCATTCTTTTCCTCGATTCGGGATTAAATTGGTGACTTGGGACACCCTAAATCTCCCAAGTGGCGACTCTGAAATAAATAAACAAATCCCGTTTCGATTGTCCTTTAATTGGAAAAAACTCCTTCACCCCTCGCGGGGACGGAAAAAGAAGGTGTGACAGCTCTGGCGACTCTGCTGGAGATTTTTTGATCCAGAACCACTGGTTCAGGGTTAGAAATTCGAGCTTAGATAAATTGTTATATCTGGTTTTATCTGATTTTGTTACATGTTTGGGCTCAATGTACTAATTGGTTGCCTTTTACCACTTTGATATTACATGAACTGTATATAAACTGTGCCGAAACCCATCTCCTCTCTGAGTCTTCTGAATCATGAAGAAGGGTGTACTTCGTACGACTTCTTTTCTGTATAGTGTCAAATCCCAATTTAGAACGAGGTTCGGACAAGTTGCTAAGCCGGTGAAGCTTCTGTATTCCCGGTACGCTACCCCCCTCGGCTCGAGCTGTCCGCTCGGGTAAGCCAGGTCTAGAACAAACACCCAGGTTCTGAACCTAGTATAACAAAGCCACATGCCGGATCCCTAGTAGGAACGTTTGTTTGCATCACGTGCATCTGACTTTGGAGGCTCAACACAGGGGTTGGGTCTGTCTAGGACAGGTGCACCAAAAATGAAAATGACCATCCTGATGCATCTTACTTGCTGCTACTTGCGTATTTATTTGATTCGGACTTGTGTGTTGACCGATTTTTGAATATCAGGAATATTGTGAAATTGAAAAAAAAAAGAAAAAAAATAGCGGTTAGGGAATTGATTGTTTATTTTTGAAAAAAAAATGCCCAAATACTGTCGAAATTCTGCCGAAAATCTTGAAAAAATGAAGAAAAGAAAAATGTTTTATTTTATTTCACTCAAAAAATAATAAATAAAAAAAAGAGTCTTTTATTTTAAGTTTGGAAGAATAGGTCGGTCATTTTGGTGAAACGAAAAAGAAAAAAAAATCTTCACTTTGTCTTATTTTCTAAATAAAGAAAAAAAATAGTTTGTCTTGCCATGAAAAATGAAAATGAAAAGAGTCTTGTTTTTAAAATGGTTTTTTATTATTTATTTATTTGTTTATGAAAATGCCAAAAATGAAAATAAAAAGAGTCGTGCGTTGAACATGTTTTTATTATTTGTTGCAATATATATATAAATCCAAAAAATTATTTTTCTTTATTTCCTTTCTAGAAAAGTTTTTTTTTTACCCCCAATTTTCAAAAAAAAAATCCAAAATATTTTCCATTATTGATTTCTTTAGAAAGTATTTTTAATTGTTCTTTTTTAAGAAAAAAAAATAAAAATAAAAATAAAAATATTTTCTTATAATTTCTTCCAAAAAAAAAATCCGAAAATATTTTCATTCTTCTTTCAAAATTGAAAAGAGAATTCAAAATTCAAAAATATGTTTTAGAAGCGTCTTTCATTGGAAGTAAAATTCGAAAAATATTTTCTTTCTTCTTTAGAAGTTTTTCTTTCGAAATTCAAAAAATTTCAAAATCTTTTTCTTTAGAAATCTTTCTTTGCAAAAATGCTCCCTATCTTCTTTATAAGTCTTTTCTTCAGAAAATAAAATAAAATAAAATAAAATAAAAAGTTAGTTTATTTACTTTATTCATGATCTCCCGAACTACGCGGGTTTGATTCTCACCAGATGTGAGATACGTAGGCAACCCTCATCGGGTCCAACCTCCCTTTTTGCTAAAATAGCCAAAACAAACAAATAAATAAAAAACATGTCAAAATTTTAATTTTGTCATAAAGAAGTCGGGTGACGCTGTTTTGTCAAAACATAGCCGAATGTTCCCGAAAGGGACGCCGGAAGGCTGACTTTGCATAAACAGCCATCTTTGGGTCATTTTTTAGGTTTGGTCCAGTTGACCCACATAGCCTTAAAAATCTTCATCCCCGAGGCGTTGAAAGGTCGTGTTTGCAATATTGAGTTTTCTATTTTGAAAAACGATAAAAAGAGTCATAAATAAGTCGGGTGATGGTGTTTTTGTCAAAAATAGCCGAACGTCCCCGAAAGGGACGCCGGAGGGCTGACTTTGCATAAACAGCCACCTTTTGGTCATTTTTTAGATTTGGTCTAGTTGACCAACACATCCTTAAAAATCTTCGTCCCTGAGGCGTTGAAGGGCCGTGGTTGCAACACCAGATTTTATTATAATTTGAGAAAAAACAAAGAGTCAGCGGTCAGGTGAATACCGTTTGGGCTTTTGGTCAAAATAAGCCGAGCCAGCTTCGGCAGTGTCTTAAACCGTTCTTGCCGAAATAGCCTTAGAGTATCTTTCAGTTGTCGAAAGGTTATTTTCGTAAAAGAATGGACAAGTTTGTAGAGTGTCATAAAATAATCCTCCCGGCCTCAAAATTTATGTGAAATTTGGAAGGGGCCACATTTGCAAAAATAACCGTTTGGTTGCATTTTTCAAACGGGGAAAGGAACTGGCCGTTTGTTTTTGAGTTTGTAATTCTTTGATTAGAGTATGCGAGTTATTTGATTTTCGAGGCCATTTGTTGTCTTTTGTCAAAGTCTGTTAGTATGGTCAGTTTTTTTAAACTTTTGTAATCAAGTTTGTTTTAATATGAAAATTGAAAATTCCAGAAAAAAAAATGTTTTATTACTATTTATCTTTTATTGGTCCGAACTACGCAAAGTCTGATTCATGCGGGGTCATGATACGTAGGCAATCTCCATAAGATTCGACAACCATTGAAAAAAAAAAGAAAAAAAAATAAAGGAAAGTGTGGGAGATTTTCAAAGGGGAACAATTACAAGAAGTCGGAACGACGCACGTAACTGAAGTGAATGCGTGATAGAATGGTCTAACTGCTTAAGGGCATTGTATCTCTGATATATGATTATCTGTCAAATGCCCTAACACTAACGTGATGGCTTCACTTTGCTGTTGTTCATATATAGAAAAGTGGTTGGTTGTGGTAACTCCTCCCTGCAAAGCAAAGTCAAAGGACAATGACTTAGAACCTCATAACCAAGTGGGTCGGTACTGATGACCGACAACAACTGGTCGAACGGAACAACGGGTTGGTAGAAGAAGTGAAAATGCTGAGACAGCATATGACAGACATGTATCAGGCATGGATGACTGGGAAAGCACCACCCCTCCACCGCCAAGCTTCTTGAACTCTATAATTACCCAAGCACCCAACACCATAACGGAAGATCCTCCATACTCTTTATCCCAACCCACTTATGGCAGCTTTCCCAGCTACCCGAGTAGCTCCATCACTCGTCAACGCTACTCCCCTCCCCAACACTACTTCTCTCCACGAGACTCCCAAAGACATGCTTCACTTTCCAAATACCCAGCTCCACAAAAGGCCTATCCACCCTCACAAGCCTACCGGAAGCCCCCTGGATCAGGTTTCTGGCCCAATCAAGCATTTAGGAACGAGAGGTTGCTAAAACGAGAAAAGGCTCTCACCCCTATCGGAGTATCTTATGCAAGTCTATTTGAAAGGCTAAGGCATGCTGGCCTGATTGAGCCACTCCCCGCATATACTCCAGATCCACGTGCAAGAAACTTTGATCCGGCAGCACGATGCGCATACCACTCCAATGTCAGAGGGCACAACATTGAGAGCTGTCGTAATCTGAAAAGGGAAGTAGAAAAAATGATCCAAAAGGGCGGATTGTGATCAATAACAGTGACATGGAGCACTCGAACCCTATCGAGAACTTGTTGACGAAGGTTGATGATGTCGAAGCTGGTAATGGTCTTGGCAGTATTGATGCAAAGCTCAGTGGCTAAGATGCCAGGTTTGATAATTGGGAGGACGCTCCGTTCCTTGGTTAGCAAGATAGAATCTTGTGGTGGCTTATTTTGTTGTCATTTCTGTTGACCGGATTATTCTTAGGGTTGTAGTCCGGATAGTGTCTTGTGTCAAACTTTCTTATCTTTCCATTTGTCATAGCGGTTTGTTTAAGTTTTGTCCAGTTTGTTTTAGGATTTTATTCCGGTTTGTTTTGTTTGTCTTGTTATTCAAACCATTCCACCGGTAGTCTAAAGCAAATTCGGTCTTTTATTATTTCCAGTCATCTTTTTGTTTAGTCCTTTTATCATTTTTATTCAACACCGATTTTAGTGACATGACATGCGCACACAGTTTGGGCCTAATCTTAAAAGTTAATCGTAAAACCCCGGAAAGGTGATCAGAACATTGAAAGGAAATAAGGACGGTTGAGATTATTCGGAGCTCGAGTCATGTGGAACTAGGGCAAGTAAAATACAAAGAAAACCGTTTAAAAGCAAGATTCGCCAAATTGGCATGAGGGTCGTTCATGATAATGAGAGTGAGAGTGTCGCCCAACGGTGCTTTAGAAATGACAAATGAAAAGCAAATGTTGAAAATAATTGTCAAGTCCAGCACCATCAGAAGAGACTATAAATCTATGTTCAATTGTGTTGTTTTCACTTGGCATGTTTTAAAGACTGGAATGACGAAGGCGTTTCGTTCTGCTACCTAAACACTTTATCTTTCGTTACCCCTTTTGAGCCTTGTTTATTTTCTTCTTTCATACCCCTCTTTCAGAATCAGTAGCAAAGAGTAGAAACACAAACATAAAAGATAAGAAAAGAAAAGGAAAAAGAAAAAACTTCAAAAAAAAAAAGAAAAAGAAAAAAATCAACAAAACGACAAAAGAAAAATGAAAAAAAAAGAGAAAAGAAAAGAAAAATGATAACAAAAAAAAACAAAGGAAAGTCAAATGAAAAAAGAGGAATTGGGAACTACGTTCGACCTGATTCCTCAAAGAGGATACGTAGGCACCTCACGGCTCGGTCATGGTGTAATAAAAATTAAAAAAAAATTAAATAATCCCCAAGCAAGAAATTGGGGCAAGGGTTGCGCTTGTTGTAAACAAATATGGTTCCGAAAGTTGTAATTTTGAACCTCAAATTGATTTGTTTTTGAGCCTTTAATACCTTTTCTTTCTAGCCTGTCCAAAAACCCACATTACGGTCCAAAGAAAGACCTTCTGACTAGTCTGCAAAAGACGCCAAGTCAGACAAATGAGAGTCTTACCGGTGAACAGAACACTCTGTTCCACAGCAGAAAGGACTCTAATCCCCAGCCGAAAGAGTCATGTCGGCAACACTCCAAATCCCCAGCTGTAAAGTGATACAACTAAGAGAGTCTTATCGGTGAAAATCTTCACGGACACCATAAGGCGATGAAAGCTGAGAAAAAAAAAACCAAAATGAGAGAGGCTTGATAGTGAAAACCTTTTGGGCACTACAAGTCGAATAAGATTGAGAATCAGATGGGGAATCACCAAATGAAGATCTTGAAAGATGATTGACGGTAGAGGATAGGCCACATGCGCATGTCATGACCATTAGAGTCGGTATCTGCATTTGATAGGTTTTTATTTATAGTTTCTCTTGTTAAAGAGTCATCTTTTTCCTTTGTCTTTTATTCGGTTCCCTTTTTGTTTATCTTTCTCCTTTCATAGAAAATTCCCCAGTAGAGTCTGTTTGGTCAGAACAAGTGAGAAATAACTTCAAAATCTGCCATTAGCTTTCCAATTATGCAAGATGAGATCTGACTAGTACATCCAAGTGGTATAGTCAGTAAGGAACAAGCACAAGGCCAGTGTCAAGAAAGATATCCCCATCAAAAGGGAATTGACAAAAGGATTGACGAGTGTCAAGAGGGATACCCTTGCCGAAATCAAAGGTTATAAACCTCAAGGCCAAGGCCTGTGGACAAATCAAGAAGAGCAATGGGCATGATTTGGGAAATTCATACGAGACTAAAAGGTCGGTAAAATGACAGTTTCCGAACTATGCCACAAAAGAAGAGGGATATCCCCAGCAGAAAGGGATCATTCCCAGCAAATAATATCATCCCGCAAGTTTTTTGGAATGCAGAGCAGGGAAGGAGAAAGGGAAAAGCCATCCCAGTGGAGTATCACAACCAACCACCGTGCTTTAAACTAACAAATTTTGTTTGATTTGAAACAGGTAAAGGAAATGGCATTAATGACGGAAATGCATGCCACAAGGGAGATTATCAAACTGGGGCAGAAAATTTTCCTTCCATTTAGAAAATTTTCTGGAAGTCAGGTACCCATTTGGGGAAGAATAAAGATAGCACCAGTCTCAAGGAAAGTGGTCTTTGAACCAGTTTTACCCCCATCATAACAAGTTTTAATAAAGGAAGTTGTTCCCCAGCGGACAGAACAAAAGGATGAAACTTGTGCTCGGAAAAAGCAAAAGGCCAGTATCATTCTCAGCAGCCTTCAGAAGAGTGAAACACTAGTTTTGAAGGAATCAAAATCCCCCAGCAGTGTTATCCTCGACAGCGTTATCCCCAGCTGATAACATTTTATCCCCCAATAGATAAGTAAATAATTCCCCAACAGTGTTATCTCCAGCAGTTTCGAGGAGTCCAACACAAGTTTGGTGAAAATCGGTATCCTCAGCGGTTCCTTTCGGGGAAAGGCAAAACGAGTCTTAAGGGAGATAGTCTTCGAAGGAAGAAACTAGCAAAAAAAAAAAAAAAAAAAGGAAGTAGTTTGCAGAGGAATGAAACATCCTACTTAAAAGGAAGTAGTTTTGGAAGGAGTAAGATAACATATTTACTCAGCAGAATTATCCTCAGCAGTGTTATCCCCAGCAGGGTTACTCAGCAGTTCGCAGTGTTATCTCCAGCGGATCATCGAGATGTAGAAGCATCCTCGACAGAGTTTCGACCAAGTTTCAAGAGGGTCGGACAACCCATAGTGGGTAAGGAAGAAAAGGAAAATTCATCCCCAGCAAAATAATCTCCAGCAGTTTCGAGGGAAGACAACACAGGTAAGTAAATAATTCAGGAAGAAGGAAATGGTTCACGCATAGGAGACACACTTCCTAAGTTAAGATTTCATTAATAGGAGACGCACTTCCTAGTTTAAAATCATTAAAGTTTTACCCATATGAGACACACTTCCTAAGTTTAGTTTTACCCCTAGGAGACACACTTCCTAAGTTTAGTTTTACCAATAGGAGACGCACTTCCTAAGTTATTTTGCCCATAGAAGATGCATTTCCTCCTAAGTTTGTTTTACCCATAGGAGAGGCATTTCCTCCTAAGTTTGTTTTACCCATAGGAGATGCATTTCCTCCTAAGTTATTTTACCCATAGGAGACGCACTTCCTAAGTTTAGTTTTACCAATAGGAGAGGCATTTCCTCCTAAGTTATTTTACCCATAGGAGATGCATTTCCTCCTAAGTTTGTTTTTACCCATAGGAGATGCATTTCCTCCTAAGTTTGTTTTACCCATAGGAGATGCATTTCCTCCTAAGTTATTTCACCCATAGGAGAGGCATTTCCTCCTAAGTTATTTTACCCATAGGAGATGCATTTCCTCCTAAGTTTATTTTTACCCATAGGAGAGGCATTTCCTCCTAAGTTATTTTACCCATAGGAGATGCATTTCCTCCTAAGTTTGTTTTTACCCATAGGAGATGCATTTCCTCCTAATTTTGTTTTACCCATAGGAGATGCATTTCCTCCTAAGTTATTTTACCCATAGGAGAGGCATTTCCTCCTAAGTTTGTTTTTACCCATAGGAGATGCATTTCCTCCTAAGTTTGTTTTTACCCATAGGAGATGCGTTTCCTCCTAAAGTTTATTTTCACCCATAGGAGAGGCATTTCCTCCTAAGTTTAGTTTTACCCATAGGAGAGACATTTCCTCCTAAGTTTGTTTTACCCATAGGAATGGCATTTTATTTTTAAAGTTGTTGTTGAAGTCAGGAGCCCGCCTGAAGAGAGGAATGACGTTTTTATTTTCAAAGTTGTTTGTTGAAGTCAGGAGCCCGCCTGAAGAGAGGAAAGACGTTTTATTTTTCAAAGTTGTTGTTGAAGTTAGGAGCCCGCCTGAAGAGAGGAATGGCGTTTTATTTTTAAAACTTGTCGAAATCTCGCCAACCTAAAGAAAGGAATGACATTTTATTTTTAAAGTTGTTATTGAAGTCAGGAGCCCGCTCGAAGAGAGGAATGACGTTTATTTTAAAAGTTGTTTGTTTGAAGTCAGGAGCCCGCCTGAAGAGAGAAAAGGCATTTTATTTTTCAAAGTTGTTTGTTGAAGTCAGGCGCCCACCTGTATAGCGAGTGGAATACTTTTCAGTCTTATACTACAGATTTTGAAATCAGTAACCCCACCGGAAGGCAGAAGGTTACAACAGGAATTCCCAGCAGGAAACAATAAAAATCCCAGCACCGGAAAGCAGAAGGTGGCAACAAGAGGTCCCAGCACAAATTCAAGCGCATGAGTCAAAAGAAAGAAAAGACGCGTCTTGAAAGAAGCGGCCTGTGAACATTAAATTATGCCCATCATAACAAATTTGATGAAGAAAGTCGTATCCCCAGAGGAACCGCCGAAAAGCTTAATGAAGGAAGCCATATCCCCAGTGGACCGAACAAAATGATGAAAACTGGTATTCAGAAAGGCAAAAGGCCAGTGTCATCCCCAAATTCACGGAAGAAAAGCACCAGGGGAAACACAAGCCGACAAGAAAGCAAGGCAACAAGAACAAGTTGCAGATAGATGAGATCTTATGATCCGTAGTCTAGCCTAGCTTCTTGTTTTCTTTTAAGCATGGTGTAATAAGGAGGTCAGCAAACAAGTAAAAGTAGCATACAACAACAGTAACATTGCAGTCCCAGGGTAGTCCCAACTACCAAAACTTCCCGAACTACATTAACCTGATTCCCCTTTAGCCAGGGATATGTAGGAAACCTTTGAAGCAAAGGTTCGGTTAAATCTTTTTCAAAAAAATGCTTCACACGGAGTACTCGGATGGGCAAAAATCGCTCACTTTATCTTTGCACGAAAACCCTTCGTGTCTTCGGGCAAAGAGGGGCAGCTGTAAGCACGTGATTTTTGCCCTATGAAAGAATTACTCCCAAAAAATTCAAAATAAAATGATTTTCCTTGGTGTGCAATTTTGAGAATTTTTGTGACATTTTTGGATAATTATTTGTATTTGTCTGTGCATGTTTATTTGTTAAATTAATAAAAAATACAAAAATATGTCGCATTTTGCATGTAGGATTTAATTCTACAATTGTTAGTAATTAAGTTTGTTTTACAAAAATTAAAAATTACAAAAATAGGCATCTTTTGCATTTTTAGCATTTAATGTCCAATTGTACAATTTTATGCTTAATTATTACTTAATTGTGCGTTAATTGTTATTGAGAGTTAATTTGCGCTTTTATAACCTAATTTAGTTCTTAATAATAATTTAAGGATTTTTAGAATTTAGTTTTAGAAAAATAAAAGAAGAAAAGAGAGCAAAAAATACAAAAAAATCCGAATTGGCCTCTTCTTCTAATTCAAGCTACAAGCCCAAGAATACCCAACCTTCCCCATGACCCGGTCCATCTCCACACGGGTCGACCCGGTCCGCCCTATAACCCCAATACCTAACCCCTCTTCATTTTTCATTTTTTCCCAAAACAAAAAAAAAAAAAACCCTAAACTAAACTATCCGCCCCCACCCTCTCTTCTTCTTCTCCAACTCCCCGAGCTCCCCAACCATGGCAGCTACCCTTTCCCCTCTGCCTCACCTTCGCACACACGCACAGCCCTTCCGGCGACCAACCACAGCACCCATCGACGACCTCACATCCAAAATAACCAACGTCCATGGCTGCCATGGCTAGCGCTGCCACTGCTGCGTCTTCGTCTTCTCCATGGCGAGCTCAGGCTCGTCCATGGACTGCCCTCCACTGCCATCTCCGAGCTTCTGCTAAGTTGTCGCTGCCTTAGCCCCGTCCAAACGACAACCAGTCCAAGCACCACCATCTTTTGCTTCGTCTTCAACATACCAACTGACCACATTCTCGTCGAAACCAAACGACCACGTCGCCAAACCCGACAACATGAACGACCCCGCTCGTTCACCACTGCACCCGCTGCGTTGCTGCTGCCTTAGCTCCGACCAACATCCATCGCTGCTGCGTCTTCTTCGAAACCCAGTCGCTACTGCTTCATCGTCTTCATGGCCAAGCTGCTCCTGTTTCTGCTTCTTGCTGCTTCTACTACGATCCAGCCATGACGAGCAGCTGCTCCCAACCAAACGCCCTCCTGTGTCGTCGCGACTACTCCCAAAACCAAGATCCTTCAGCTGCTTCACTGCTGAGTGGCTGCACGTTCTTCTCCATTGATGCTTCATCTTCCAGCTTCATCGAGGCTCGTCGCCGCTGCTTCTCTTCCTTCTACCATGGCTACTGACGCTGATGCATCTGCTGCTTCCGCGATGTCCAACCATCTCTTTCACGCCTAAACCCAAACCCCATCGCTTCTGCTGTGTTGTTGCTGCTTCGTCAGACATTTGATTCGAAACAAACCTCGTTCCTGCTCGCCAAGATATTTGCCGGGCAAATTCGAGTTATGTTGGTTTCAAGGTTTTCGGGCAGATTTGTTTTCATCCAAGTTCTTCGTGGTTTCGATCCGGTTAGTGGGTTTTGAGTTTCACTTTTGTCCGTGTTTTGCTTTTGATATTCTCGAATCTAAAATCGGTAAATGTTTGATTTTTGTTTTGTTCATGTTCATTGATTTGTTAATTTTTTAGTTTGTTCATGTGAAATTGTTAGTTTAATGTTTGTTAGATTCAAATTGAAGTTTAATTAATTATTTCTTCAGTTTGTTTCATGTGTTATGTATTTTTCAGAAATTGTTAATGTTGGTTAAATCATTTGAATCCGTCATGTGTGTTGTTTAAAATAGATTTAATTCATGTTCATCTTTGTTTGAAGTTCGTTTTTAATCCAGTGATGTAATGTGAGTTTATGTTTTGGGTTTTGATTTATTGATTTAGTTTGAATCATGTATCTTTGTTGTTAATATTGTTGTCTCTTTTGCTCATTCATTTTTTGGTCTAAGTTAACCAGGATTGGTTCCCAATATGGTTAATTTATTTCCATTAATTTGAAGTTGTATGATTCATCTGTGTTCATATGATTTGTTGTTGAATCTGTTTAGAAATTGGTCATATTGGCTATATTTTGGTTGAGATTGATTAGGTGAATTGGTTATAGCTGATGGGGGTAGTTTGGTAATTTGCAGCACGTTCAGGGGTAAATTGGTAATTTCAGTAAGGTCGGAGGGGTATTTTTGGAATTAAACATTTGAACAATTGTTTAATATAATGGGGGACAAGACATAAATTAGTGGAGGAATAATGTAATTTTTTATGTTAAGCATGGGGGACAAGATGTAATGGGGTGGGGTTGATATATTTGTTTAATGTAGTGGGGGTCAAAACATTAGGTAGTGGGACTAAAAGGGGGATGAGTGGGAATATAGTGGGTTTGGTAGGAGAAAGTGTTTGTTTTATTAATTGATTAAAGGGTTTGAGATGAGATATAAATAAGAGACTTGATCAGATTTTTAGGGAGGACAGAAAAAAGAGAAGAGAAAAAAGGGGACAGAGAAGAAAGACAGGAAAACAGAAAAAAAGGGGAGATAAAAAAGAGGGAGCTGGATATTAAAGAGAGAGAAAAAATTCCGAAAATACTAAGACTCCAAAAATAAAAAGAAAAACATTCTGGAAATTCAAAAGAAGAATAGTATACACCTGATATACAATTTAAATATTCTGATATACGGATTCAGAAATTAAGGGTTGAACATTAATTAGTCTTTCAAATCTGAAAAGATTCCCTTGGCTTCTGTCCGTTGATTGTTGTTGGTGTTTTCTGGATTTTTATCTTGAGTTTTAAAATCCGTCACTGGTTTCTCATTGCTGGTTGCTGGGTGTTGTTGTTGTTGTATGCTACTGAGTTTCTGCTGATCTCACTTTTCTTTTGCTTCCAATATCAGGTACACAACTGACACGTTGATTATTGTAAACTGAAACATGTAGCATGAATACGAAAATGAAGAGTTGAAGTTCCAGATTTATTTTAATTATATTCTAAATTTTATTTGTATATATAAATTGTTTAGCTTACTCTAATCAGAATCATGTAGCTGTTTAATATATATAGTGAAACATCGGACGATAGCTTAACGGACAAACTATCCATATATTGCCTAAAAATAGATAAATGGTGTAGTAACTTCGTCTAGTTAATTCGTTATTGTTAGATGATTACCATGTCTCAAAAAGCACGATAGTTCATTAAGCGAATAGACCATTTTGGAACTTGGAGGAATGTTGTTTAGTTAAATACTATTGGTTAATTTCAGCATGTAAATAAATTAAGACATTTTCTCTTTCATTTTGTAGAGACAAATTTAATAGAGAAAAATGTAGGCATTTTAGGATTGTCCTTTAAAAAATAAATGAGATGAGCCTCGCCCAAAAAAAATGCAAATTGCGGGGCCCTCAATAATTGGTCATAATAAATACTTAGAAATTGGGATGGACTGTTTAGTGAATTTCACTGCCCTCCCTAAAGACAATAACGTGTTAGACTCTTTAAGCACGATTTTAATAATAATACATTCCTAAACTCGGGTGCGCATTTATGCGACCCAAATCCAAATCCCAAAACATTGAATAAAAATACGTTCCGGATCGCGGGTGCATTTCATGTGACGCAATCCAAAGACATGTTCTTAAACGATGTTCACATTCTTTTAAAAATATAATAATAAAAGCGGTAAAGAGTTAAAAATTTGCACATGAGCTCATAATTGTATAAAAATCAGATATTTAAGCCAAATATGACAGTTGAGCGACCGTGTTAGAACCACGGAACTCGGGAATGCCTAACACCTTCTCCCAGGTTAACAGAATTCCTTATCCGGATTTCTGGTTCGCAGACTGTAATACAGAGTCATTCTTTTCCTCGATTCGAGATTAAATTGGTGACTTGGGACACCCTAAATCTCCCAAGTGGCGACTTTGAAATAAATAAACAAATCCCGTTTCGATTATCCTTTAATTGGAAAAAACTCCTTCACCCCTCGCGGGGACGGAAAAAGGAGGTGTGACAGCACCAGCGGGACCAGCTCAGGCACCAGTTGTACCCATCGTGATCCCAGGCCTTCAAGAGGCCTTAGCTCAGATTCTGTCTGTGTGCACCAGTCTTGCTCAGGCAGTCTTTGTTTCTACTACATCATCCACTTCCCAGGCCGGGGAAGGTATTTAGACTCCCGCCGCCCATACACCAGAGCAGGTGGTACAGGGACTCCAGACACCGGGGGCACCACCAGCCCAGTCGGTTGCAGCTTCTCAGGATTATATGGTTTCCACCATGCCTGATGATGAGCAGTGTAGATTGGAGAGGTTTGGGAGGCTCCAGCCTCCAACTTTCAGCGGTGCAGAGGGCGAGGATGCCAGAGGGTATTCTGGAGACCAGTAGGGTCTCGTTCACTACTTTTCAGTTCACTGGAGCTGCCTTCACTTGGTGGGAGGCTTATGAGAGGCGCATGCCGGTTGGTGCAGCGCCACTTACATGGCAGTAGTCCTCCATTTTCTTCTTGGAGAAGTATGTGCCGTAGTCTTGCAGAGAGGAGCTACACAGGCAGTTCGAGAGGTTGCTTCAGGATGACATGACTGTGACTCAGTACGAGATGAGAATTTTTTGAGTTAGCCTGTCATGCTGTTTGGTTGGTTCCCACAGACAGGGAGAGGATCAGGAGGTTCATTGATGGCCTCACATTTCAATTGCGGGTGCTTATGACCAAAGAGAGGGTGTTTGGTGCTACTTTGGATGAGGTTGTTGACATTGCTCAGGAGATAGATTCAGTCCGTAGCCAGGAGTGGGTGAGAGGGAGGCCAAGAGGACTTGTGATTCAGGTAGCTTTGGTGGTGTTCCTTCTGGGGGTCAGTTTCACCACAACAGAGTTCGTCCTTACAGGCATGCTCAGACGGCCCGCCCAGTTCACCGTGGTACATCATCTGGCCATGGTTCTCACGGTTCTCAGCAGGGCCACTCATCTCTTAGTGCCTTCCAGCTCAGAGTTCGTCTCATGCACCATTAGCTCGGGGTTCATCTATGTCAGGGCCTTCTAGCGGGTATTCTGGTGCTCGGGGCTCCCTTCAGTCCCTACCGCCAGTGGCCGGTAGAGGTTGCTTTGAGTGTGGAGATTTGGGTCATATCAAGAGGTATTGTCCCCTCCTTAAGGGAGGTTCATCTCAGCAGAGGAGGCATCTTTCGACTTCAGCACCAGTTACTTCACCACCCGCCCAGCCAGCTCGGGGTGGAGGTCAGTCAGCTAGGGGTCGCCTTAGAGGGGGAGGCCGATCAGGTAGCGGTGAGGCCTATTTCTATGCACTCCCTGCCAGACCAGATGCCATTGCTTCAGACATAGAGATCACATGTATTATCTCCATATGTCATCGCGATGCTTTTGTATTATTTGACCCTGGTTCCACCTATTCATATGTGTCGACGTATTTTGCTCACTATCTGTACATGCCCCATGAATCTCTCATTTCATATGTTCGTGTATCTACACCAGTGGGCGATACTATTATTATGGATCGCGTATACCGTTCGTGTGTAGTGACTATAGGGGGAGGGGGGTTAGAGACTAGAGTTGATCTATTGCTACTTAGTATGGTTGACTTTGATGTGATATTGGACATGGATTGGTTGTCTCCGTGTCATGCTATTCTGGACTGTCACGCTAAGATGGTGACATTGGCTATGTCGGGGTTGCCACAGATTGAGTGGCGAGGTTTATTGGATTATGTTCCCAGCGGAGTGATTTCATTCTTGAAGGCCCAGTGGTGGTTGGGAAGTGTTGACTTTCTTATTTGGCCTTTGTGAGGGATGTCAATGCAGAGATGCCTACTATTGATTCAGTTCCAGTGGTGCGAGATTTTCTGGATATGTTTCCTGCAGACCTGCGGGGCATGCCGCCAGACAGGGATATTGACTTCGGTATTGATTTGGTGCCGGGCACTCAGCCCATTTCTATTCCACCATATCGTATGGCACCGGCGGAGTTAAAGGAATTGAAGGAGCAACTTCAGGAACTCCTTGGTAAGGGGTTTATTCGGCCTAGTGTATCACCTTGGGGTGCACCAGTTCTATTTGTGAAAACGAAGGATGGTACTATGAGAATGTGCATTGATTAAAGGCAGTTGAACAAGGTCACAATCAAGAACAAGTATCATTTGCCTCGTATTTATAATCTATTTTATCAGTTTTAGGGAGCGAGGGTGTTCTCCAAGATTGATCTGCGGTCGGGGTATCACCAGTTGAAGATTAGGGACTCGGACATTCTTAAAACATCTTTAAGGACTCGTTATGGTCATTATGATTTCCTAGTGATGTCTTTTGGGCTGACCAACGCCCCGGCATCGTTCATGCATTTGATGAACAGCGTGTTTCGGCCTTATCTCTACTCGTTTGTTATTGTGTTCATTGACGATATCCTGGTGTACTCTCGTAACCAGGAGGAGCACGCTGAGCATTTGAGGGTTGTATTGCAGCGACTGAGGGAGGAGAAGCTTTATGCCAAGTCCTCCAAGTGTGAGTTTTGGCTTAGTTCAGTGACATTCTTAGGACATGTGGTATCTAGTGAGGGTATTCAAGTAGATCCGAAGAAGATAGAGGTGGTTCATAGTTGGTCTAGACCGTCTTCAGCCACAGAGATTCAGAGCTTTCTTGGTTTTGCCGGTTAGTACCGTCGTTTAGTTCATGGTTTCTCGTCTATTGCATCTCCCTTGACCAAATTGACCTAAAAGGGTGCTCCCTTCAGGTGGTCGGATGAGTGTGAGGCGAGCTTTCAGAAGCTCAAGACTGCCTTGACCACAACTCCAGTATTAGTTCTGCCATCCGCTTCTGGTTCTTATACCGTATATTGTGATGCTTCTCATATCGACATTGGATGTGTTTTGATGCATGAGGGTAGAGTGATTGCTTATGCTTCGCGTCAGTTGAAGCCCCATGAGAAGAACTATCCTATTCATGATTTGGAGTTGGCTGCCATTGTTCATGCGTTGAAGATTTGGAGGCACTATCTCTATGATGTGTCTTGTGAGGTGCTTACTGATCATCATAGCCTCCAGCACGTGTTCAAGCAGAAGGATCTCAATTTGAGGCAGCGGAGATGGTTGGAGCTACTAAAGGACTATGATATTATCATTTTTTACCATCTGGGAAAGGCCAATGTTGTGACCGATGCCTTGAGTAGAAAGGCAGTGAGTATGGGTAATCTTGCATTCCTCCCTATTGGTGAGAGACCCCTTGCAGTTGATGTTCAGGCTTTGGCCAACCAGTTAGTGAGATTGGATATTTCGGAGCCCAGTCGGGTCCTAGCTTGTGTGGTTTCTCGGTCTTACTTATTCGATCGCATCAGAGAGCGCCAGTATGATGATCCTCATTTGCTTATCCTCAAGGACAGGGTTCAGCACGGTGATGCCAGAGATGTGACTATTGATGATGATGGGGTATTGGGGATGCAGGGTCGAATATGTTTTGTTATGCCCTGCAGTATTTTATTACAAAGATGTTACACCCCGCAGTATTTTATTACGATGATGTTACGCCTTGCAGTATTTTATTATGATGATGTTAGGCCTCGCAGAATTATATTACGATGATGTTACGCTCAACAGTATTAAATTACGGCGATGATACACCATGTAGTATTGTACGTTGGATTTGTCGTAAGATAATTGACATCATTTCAAGGACAAGATTATTTGGAAATTATACGCATTATGCTATTTCAAACAAGTGATGAGTAAATTTGTGAAAGTGAGAGGGTAAGCAAATCGAAGAAAATGAGTTTCGCCGAAGTTTGACATTTTGGGATAAAATATGGCCCGAGCTAAAATACCCGATATTTATGGACTAGTACAACACAAGGTACCACATGGCCATGATAGTAAGGTGTAAGGTGTGTTAAAAGTGAGTAGTATTTTAAATAATTTGAGACAATTCTTAATTATGTGGGTAATTGGTTAATTACCGGGTAACAAAATATTACCTAATTAACTATTGAGTTTGGGATAAGATTAAAACCCCACCCCACCCCCACGTGGCAGCCATATAAGAATTAATTAATATGAATCTTAGAGTCATTATATTATGTGGTAAGAAATGAAGATGTGTGGTTTGGCAAAGTCTTAAAATGTGAGCCATTCCATTTATTAAAGAATATCATATCATAGAATTGTTAAATGACCTATATACTAACGAGACTTTCAACCATGCACATTACTTATCAAATGTTTCTATTTCAAGTCATCAACTTGGAAAGTGCTCTCTTATTTTCCGATTCTTCTTCACGAGGAAACCTTGAGTTGAAGCAGTATATGGACTGCATATCGACATGAAAAAGTTAAGAGTTCATCCTAGTTGGGCTGGTTCATCATGTTTGTAGTTTGGCTCAGAAGCTCAGGTGCAATTTTTCTCAAGAATATCATACGGATTTTTCCCTACTCCGGGTATGTTAAGGTCATCCCTTCATTCTTTTTTGGCATGATCCAAATTATACAAAAGAAACGAGCAAATACACGGTTTCCATAAATTACTTTATTCATAGAAATACTAGGGGTATCTATATTCTTGATTTCCCATGTGAATTATTATTATTTTCTGTTCATGGGTCTCAGAAAAAGACGTATTTGATAAAGTTTATCCGAAAGGCATATTGAGTTTTATGGCATTACGAGAAAATCTTATTAACATATTTCTTATGCATTTCATGCATTTATACATGTACATTGACCCATGACTCAGACGGCGTTATATACATATGTATATATATATATATATATATACATATATAGATACATACATATATATATATATACATATATGGGATATGGGAAAAGGTTACGGCGTTATATACGCACCACCACCTGATCAGCTGATATACGTTGATGATTTTGCCCACAGTGGCCGAGATGATATGATGGGATGCCCTCAGAGGCTTGATGATGTTATGAACACATGTACTTATGCACGACAGGACATTCATATGCATATGCATGATACTATAATTATTTCATGATTTACAGAGTTATCCAGACTTACAGGTTGAGTCATTTACTCTATATTTCTTCCATGTTTGTTATGTACTTATTCATGTTCCTTACATACTCAGTATATTTTTTGTACTGACGTCCCTTTTGCCTGGGGACGCTGCGTTTCATGCCCGCAGGTCCCGATAGACAGGTCGAGAGCCCTCCAAGTAGGCTATTAGCTCAGAGGAAGATGTTGGTGCGCTCCATTTGCTTTAGAGTTGCTTGTTTGGTTAGTATGATTTAGACGTGTATTGTTTGGTATGACGGGACTCTATCCCGACCTTTATGATATTTATGTACTCTTAGAGGCTTGTAGACATATGTCGTGTATGTAAAAGATTGTACAGCCTTGTCGGCCTATCTTTTGAGTTTATAAATAATCATGTTGGCCTATTAGGCCCATATGTCATGTGTATATGATGATGTAGTAAGAAAGATACGTTACGTTGGTACTCGGTTGAGTAAGGTACCGGGTGCCCATCGCGGCCCATCGGTTTGGGTTGTGACATGTTTTCCCACTGTGGATGAGCTACGAGAGTTGATTCTTGAGGAGGCCCATAGTTCGCGGTATTCCATCCATCCGGGTGCCGTGAAGATGTATCAGGATTTGAGACAGCACTATTGGTGGAGAAGGATGAAGAAAGATATAGTTGGATTTGTAGCGCAGTGTCTCAACTATCAGCAGGTGAAATATGAGCATCAAAGATCGGGTGGCTTGCTTCAAAAGATAGAGATTCCAGAGTGAAAGTGGGAGCGGATCACCATGGATTTTGTAGTTGGGATCCCACAGACTTCAAGGAAGTTCGATACCATTTGGGTGATTGTGGATCGGCTGACCAAGTCCGCGCACTTCATTCCTGTGAGTACTACCTATTCTTCAGATCAGTTGGCTGAGATTTACATCAGAGAGATTGTTCGCCTTCATGGGGTGCCAGCTTCCATCATTTTAGACAGAGGCACACAGTTTACATCGCAGTTTTGAAGGGTCGTGTAGCGAGAGTTGGGTACTCATGTTGAGGTGAGTACATGATTTCACCCTCAGACTGACGGACAATCCGAGCGTACTATTAAGATATTGGAGGACATGCTACGTGCTTGTGTTATTGATTTTGGGGGATCATGGGACCAGTTTCTTCCACTCGCGGAGTTTGCTTACGACAACAGTTATCAGTCGAGTATTCAGATGGCTCCGTATGAGGCTTTATATGGGAGGCGGTGTAGTTCTCCAGTGGGTTGGTTTGAGCCGGGTGAGGCTAGACTTTTGTGTACAGACTTGGTTCAAGATGCTTTGGACAAGGTGAAATTGATTCAGGAGCGGCTTCGAACGGCACATTCGAGACAAAAGAGTTATGCTGACAGAAAGGTACGTGATGTGTCTTACATGGTTGGAAAGAAAGTCTTGCTGAAGGTTTCGCCCATGAAGGGTGTTATGAGATTTGGGAAGAAGGTCAAGTTGAGCCCTCAGTTTATTGGGCCGTTTGAGGTGCTTCGGAGGATTGAGGAGGTGGCCTATGAGCTCGTTTTGCCACCTAGCTTATCGAGTGTGCATCCAGTATTTCATATTTCTATGCTTCGGAAGTATATCAGCGATCCATTGCATATTTTGGATTTCAGCACAGTTTAGTTGGATGGTGATTTGACTTATAATGTGGAGCCAGTGGCTATTTTGGGGTGTTAGGTTCAAAAGTTGATGTCAAAGGATATAGCTTCAGTGAAGGTGCAGCGGAGAGGTCAGCCCCTGGAGGAGGCTACTTAGGAGACCGAGCGGGAGATGCGGAGCAGTTACCTATACCTATTTAAGGCTCCAGGTATGTTTCTAGACCCGTTCGAGGACGAACATTTGTTTAAGAGGGGGAGGATGTAACGACTTGGCCGGTCGTTTTGAGAGTTATAGCCTCATTCCCCCATTTCCTACTTCTTTTGTGTTCTTCAACTATATTATGATATACCGGGTTAATTAGTTCGGGTTCGGAGTGAATTGAGACACATAGTCTCTTAATTGAAAGCTTAAGTTGGACAAGTTGACCGGATGTTGGCTTATGTGTAAACGACCTCGGATTTGAATTTTGATGGTTCTGTTAGCTCTGTTAGGTGACTTTGAATTTAGGTGCGTCCGGAATGTGATTTGGACGTCCGTAGTAGAATTAGGCTTGAATTGACGAAAGTTAGAATTTTAGAAGCTCTTTAGGCTTGAATCCGGGTGTAATTTGGTATTTTGATATTGTTTTGAGTGATTTGAAGATTCGACTAAGTTCGTATGGTATTATAGGACCTGTTGGTACATTTGGTTGTGGTCCCGAGGGCTTCGGGGTGATTTTGGATGGTTGACCGCTTGATTTGAGTTGAGGAAATGTAGTTGAAGTGCTGCTGCTACTAGTGTAACCGCACCTGCGGAGTGGGAACTGCAGGTGCGAGCCCATAGAAGCGACGAAAAGGTCACAAATGCGGCTAAGAAAGATTTGGGCAGAGAACGTAGGTGCTGGAATTTCCGCACCTACGATGGTCACAGAAGTGAACTTCAGGGCGCAAGTGCGAGCTTGGACCGCAAGTGCAATGTGACATCCACACCTGTGATGAGCGCAAATGCGGTCTCTTGATCGCAGAAGCAGAGGTAGTGTTTAAGTGATTCTCCGCAAAAGTGGAGCTTGGTCCACAGATGCGGAAAATGAGCCGCAGGTGCAAAAAACCTAGGCAAAGCATATAAAAAGGGGAGTTTGTGATTTTTCACCATTTTTAACATTTTGGACTCGGGCTTAGGCAATTTTGAAGAGAATTTTCGAGGGTAATTCTAAGGTAAGCTTCTTGTGCTTGATTTTGATCATAAATCTAGTTTCCCCATTGATTTTTCCACCTAGATTGTGTGGTGTTGAGGTGAAACTTGGGAGATTAGGGCTTGAGAATTGGAGAGTGGATTTTGGGGATTTGGGTGACCAAATGATGTCGGATTTTGATGAATTTAGTATGGTTAGACTCGTGAGTGAATGAGCTTTTGGGTTTTGTGACTTTTGTCGAATTTCGAGATGTGGACCCGGAGGTCGGGTTTGAGTCGATTTCGGATTTTGACTCTATTTTTGGTAGTTTTCTTGTCTAATTGATCCCTTTAGCCTATATTAATTGTATTGTATTACTTGTGGCTAGATTCGGGACGTTTGGAGGCCGATTTGAGAGGCAAAGACATTGCGGAGTAGGATTTTTCTTAGTTTGAGGTACGTAACGCTTCCAAACTTGGCCCTGAGGGTTCGAAACCCAAAACTATGTGTTATGTGATTAATATTGAGGTGACGCACATGCCAAGTGACGGGCGTGTGAGCGTGCACCGTGAGAATTATGACCTGGGTGATTCCATGGCATCGTTTAGTGACGCTATCCTGTTGATATCCATGTTTTCATCATGTGATAAAGTAATTGAACTATAAATCATGCTAGGTATCATGTTTAGGCTTTATGCCGGTATTGTTGGGACCCTTAGTTGTCGTTTCTTGCTGTCAACTCACTATTCTCATTAATATTCCGTACTCAGTCATGTTCATGAATTTTTATATCATATCTCAGTCTCAGTTATTTATTGATTCATCATATCATTATTCCGAGTTTGTTTTCATGACATTGTGAGCTCGTGGGTGAGACTGGAGAGGTTGGTGACTGAGTGAGGCCGAGAGCCAGGTTATGAGTGACAGTTATGGGACCGGGTTGCATAACGCAGTGATTATATTGATGATAATGATAGCACTTGGGTTGTAGGAGCCCCTCCCGAGTCTGTAACACACCCCCAGTAAGCGCAGATGATATTATTGAGGGATGGATTTCCCTGGACATGGATTTGTCCGAAGTACTTGATACCTAGAGATGGATTTCTCCACAGGGTTGGATTGCCCTTTTCCTCGGTACTGGGTGACTTATAGTCAGTGTTGTATATGTTCCAAGATGGATTTCCCTGGGCCGGATGGCCATATACAGTACCGAGTAGTTGAGCACTTGAGTGGGAGCACATGGGCATTTCATACAGTCTATGCATTGGCATGTAGAGATAGCTGAGTTGTATACCTTACACTGTTCAGATCTGTATTTACTTTATTTTCTTGAGTTGTCTATTTAACTTGAAAGCATACCTACATTTCTGTACATTTATTCATGTATATCTGTTGCGGTTGAGTTCGTCACTACCTTTCAATCCAATGTTTGAACTTGTTACTTACTGAGTTGGTGTACTCACGTTATTCCCTGCACCTCGTGCACAGATCCAGGCAACTCTGTTCACGGCGGCGGTTGCTGATTGAGGATCCTAGAGTTCGGAGACTATCAAGGTAGTTGCACTGCGTTGGCGGGCCTTGACACTCCTTTATCATTTGATGTATTTTCAGTTGTTTTCTTTAGACCTTGTAGTGGATGGTATTCAGAATAGACGCTCATGTACTAAGTGACACCCCGGTTTTGGGCTGGATTGTATCACACTTTGGGATTTATTATGTTTTCAAAATAGTTTCTTTAATGTTTACTGCTTCCGTCAATATTTTTAAAGTTATTTTATTGTGTTGGGTTGTTGAGTTTGAGGCTGGCCTAGTTCCACGATAGGCGCTATCACGACGATTGGTTTTGGGACGTGACATTATATCCCATTCCTTTTATTTCTCTGTTTACCTACCAAAGGTTCAATATACACGAGCCAGATTCTTAAAAGGCATTGGATGAATGAAAACCAAAACGTAAATTTTAAGGACCGTGGAGGGAATATAAGGACAGCTTGTTAATAGTCCAAGAATGTGGCCTAGCCATCATTAAAGTGGTGAAAAACTTGGGTTACTGTTTTAAAACCAGGCCGACAGGAAAGGCAGGTAATTTTTTCTAAGTCTTGATGGACTGCTATCCGATGCATGTGCTAGTAGGAAGTAGTTTGTACTTTGTATTGGCTGGAATAGTCGAAGTGGTCGCAAGATGATCTAGACACCGCTATTATATATACATATAAAAATAATGATGGCATGGTATCTTTTGCATGCAATACCAATAGTTTGTACTTTGGGAATGCTCTTTTCTTGACGCTCAAGGAAGCTACTTTGCTATGTCTCAATGCTTCTGTCCAAAAGGTCTAACATATCGTGGTCCTCAGTAATGGAAAAGCCTCTCAAGAAAGGGAGAAGGAACAACCAATAGGGAAGTTAGAACATGATATCATTTTTTCTGGTCTGCTATAGATGAAAACATGAAAATACAAAGTTTAAACCTCACAGGCAGATGCAGTTTTGCCAGTATATGAAAAATAAAAACAGTATGATTAGCCCAAAAGTCAAAGACTATGCTTATTTCCATTAATTAAAATTTATATGACCAGAAACTGCCACAAGAGAGAGCGTTTGACTGCAAACCTGGGCAACCAAGGCAATATACACCAATCAGCCTAAGTTTCTATTGCACAAATCTTCCCTACAAACAGTTTTCCATGTGCTAGAATCACGAAGTTTCTCAAACACTACTGTACACTTACACGATATTTCTGCAAAATGCAGAGGGAACCATCTTGAATGCTGATGAAGGGGGGAGCAACCTGATCAAATACAACAGGTGTATGCTACCTCCCCTTGTAGTTCCCTTTTCTTTTCCAATTAAACATTGGCAATATCATGGAGATATTGCATTACCAGTAGACGTTATCATCTCCGTATCCAGATCTCCAGCTCTTCCTTTTCTTGCAGGATAGTCCGTAGAATCACCTGCAGACATATTAATTAGACTAGTAGAAAAACAAGTTTGGTATTAAACAATATTCAAGGTCATAACACTTACTGAATATGGAATCAATAGATGTTCGTCTAGGTGATGTGTCCCTTGTAGGATCTGAGAAAAAAAGAAATAAGGATGATATCACTCTCTGCAGTTAGAAGTAGACAAGGATACAACTAATTTTTTCCATTTCATAAAGCAAACAAAAACGTGAAAACTAAAGTATATTACTCAGCGGTAGAAGGCCATGAAAGGGGAACAAATGACTTACCAGGAGAGTTGCGTAGTGCCTTGACAGCGTCGAAGTTTTTGTATGTATAGCCCACAAAACTTAAATCTTTGGGAGTTAATAACATCTATAAACAGGAAAGCCAAAGTCAGATAACTAACTTTCAGAGGCTGCAAAGAAAAAATTAGTAGGACCTTATTTTGCATCAAATATTTTAACTTGAAATATTGGTAATCTTCTTATTGGTTTGGTACAAGAATACTAAGATAAATGGGACTACTGACACGTAAATTTATAGATGTACCACAAATCATGCAGGCTGCACCAGGAACACTAAGGAAAACTTATCATCCTTTAAGAATCTTGCAAAGTTATGCTCAAGCTCACATTTCTAAAACACTTGCACAGACACTTTTATATCCACTTTTAAATTGCTTCTAAGCTTTGTTTCATCATTTTATCATGTAAGGACAGGTAGCTCAGGAAATGGACATGTATTCTGAATGCGAAATGTCATGACTTTTAGGAGAACTAATACAAGCTGATGTATAAGAAACAAAACAAAAAGATCAAAATTAAAGATTCACTTCACTTTTTCTTTTCTTTTTGGTAGTAGAGATATGAGTATAGTAAAAGATCTACTTTACTGACGATTCATAAAGCATGTTATACATGTCAAGATGGGTAAGTTTTACCCAATGTCTGTATGCAATTATGTGGTGTCAATTGGATCTATATATCTATTACTAAAAAAGAAGAAAGATATATCCTTCTCAGAAAAAAAAAAGGATATACAAAATCTACAGGCCTCTGCAGTATATATATACATATTTTGAGAGCACCTGTTTGCAATATCTGACATAGCTTGTATATATATTTTGGATAAGAGTTGAGGAAAACATATTTAGATAGTTCTTTTTTTATTTAAAATGGAACCAAAACACGATTCGATAGTATATTCTGAGTAGTAAACCCTTCTAAGCTTCACTCTTTTGCTCGTTGCTGCAGAATTTCAGGCAAGTGGTGGGTTAAGGATGCACATACTTTATCAGGTTATTGGCCATAACATTCTACCATATTTAATTATTTATAAGGTACTGAAATAGATACAGAAAAAGAAACACTTGGTTACTAACCTTCCGAGAAGGTCCCGAACCAGATCTTGCTGATGGTGTAGTAACCATCTAAGAAGAAGTCCAGAAGGCAAGAACAAAGTTACAAGGAGAAAGACATGCATGAAGTATAAGACAAATAAACCACTAGAAGACTATATTTGAACTAGAATAAGATCGGTGACAAAGTATAATAATCCAAATTTAGTTAAGGAAGGCATAGACTGTGAATCAAGCATATTCCTGCAAATAGGTAAATCAAATAGTGAAGACTGCAAGTTTGAAAATCAAACCCAAAATCCTCACCAGGAGTTGTCTTTAAAAGATGCCAGAACTGTAGATCATGCACACTATTGAGTTGACAAAGTTTGACTAGAAACAAAGATAAGGAGAAAGTTTGACTAATCTAACACAAGTATAGCAGTAAGGATAACATTTAGATTTCGACATAAAGTTAGCTAGCTGAAAAGAATAAGCTGCTCATGGAGTCATACAAAGCAACTGATAAAGACTAACTTTAAAAAGTGAGATGACTAGGAAGGATTCAAACTGCTTTATAAGAAACTCCACCAGTTTCATTGTGAAAAGAGAATGGAAGAAGAGAGAAAAGTCTTTTGAAAATGGTACTAGGGGACGTGTTGCAGATGTAAATAAATAAACAAAAGTGCACCCTCTCTAATAATCTAAACCTCAAGAAATGAGGCGATTCACACTTCAACATTGTACCAAAGTAAACAGAGATCCTAGATTTGAGTCTGAATATTACACATCAACAAAATTCTGTATGTGCTTGGCCTAAGAAAAAAAGAAGTAAACCCAAAAAAAAGTGGCATGTCGGCTCCTTTCTATAGATTGCCTATCTAAGGATACAAGTCAAACAGTAAGTATGATCGCAAGCTGTTGCAATGACAGTTTCTTGAAGAGCATTATCTTACTCAAACAAATAGTAAAAATCCCATGATGGTTATTGTTGTATACAACTCAGTGCGTCCCCTCAACTGCACTGTTCATTTATTCTGGGGTTGAATTGATAGTATTCAAGGTAGTCGACAAGTTGTTGACATTCAGACTAGAGAACTGCGGCTATCAGATGAAATTAGGATTGAAAAAGGGCCAACTAGCTCTCGAGTAAAGAAAAATATGCAGAAATGCGGAAATGTGCCTGTCTCAGTAAAAATGAAGAAGTTGCACGAAAGTAGAGGGGCAAATTGATTCTGAGACATTCTTGGTTTCAGAGGACCTTCCCTTCTAACACAATTTTTTTATATCTATTATTCTTGGAGAACTCTGGAAAATTGTTTATCTGAAACCAAGACTAATTCTTTAGCATCAATCTCTCTTATTGCTTGCCTAACCCCTCCATTTCTGCAGAATCACACATTTCCGTCTCTTGGCCCCTTTTAAACCTAACTTCACTGCATGCCCATAGCTACCGAGTTCGAACTTCAGCAACTCGTCAACAACTTCCAAGACGTATCTATCCAAATCAAGAAGAAAAAAAAAAGAACGCAAAATTGAGGAAACACTCGCTGCTGTGTATGAGATTAACCAATCATGGGTTGGTGTTATTTGTTTGAGAAAAAAATGGGCTTCAAGAAGTTGCTACTGTAAAAGGTTATACGCATGCCTACTGTGTGACTTGTATCTTCTGGAGGGCAACCTACATAAAGGAATAGAACTCTTATATGAGGGGGTCTGCACACTTCACATGGTTACATAGGAAGCACAGATCCTTATTCGAGTTTCACCAACACCACTCAACAAAATATTTTTACGTACTCTGACCAACAAAAATAATCAAACCTGCATGTGAGGGTGTGGTGCAGAAAACTTAACCTTTTGGATGAGGCAATTCACACATCACCAATATTCTAATTAAAAAAAAATGAGTCCTTGACTTTTGTGAAATACCTCATCAAACTTCATAAAATTCTGGGTGTCCAGCTCTCCATTAACTTCTGGTTTGAAGGCTGCTTCCATTTCATACAGCTTATCCCATACAATATCCTTGAACCAAGGATGAGCCTGATACCAGCCACTTGGAATAAATTTAACGGAATAAACATGAAAGTTCCAGTGAAAGCAATTGAATATAAATGATTTAAATAGTACCTTTATTTGGTTTGAACCTCCAGTGCCCAGTCTATGTTCAACATCACATAGTAACCAGCAGATAAGATCCTTTGCCTCATGTGAGAGTTTGGCCTCTTCCGGAAATTTTAACTGATTTCTCCAGTGAACTATCTGGCAAGCACACACATGGAGTCAGAATATGATCGATTTGGCGATTAACAGGAGAATCCCCAAAGAAGGTTGGTTTCAACATGAAGGCAACCAGAACATTGTGGATACTATAGAAATGGGTGTCACTAATGCTACACATCTCATAGTAAACATTGATTGTAGCAGTGGCAAGCATATCAGTGTGAATGCAATACATCTGCTGAGACTTCTAGTGCAAAAAGGTAGAAAACTTGAACCCATTTGATCCAAACAGCACAGGCTAATCTATGTGGTTAAGTATCAAGTGGAAAGGTCTTGGGTATCAACTGTCCAAGTTGTCTTCCATAACACAAAAATGAAAGGTGGTTCTTACTTAGATTACATATAAGAATTCTAGTTCTTTCTCTGTGGACATTTTGCAACAAGTTCTTAGCATTAAACTTTTCTTTTATTATCTATAGATTTTAACAGTGAAAGCCCAGGGCACCTTTTGTTATCTCAGAAGCAGCAGATATCCTTATCATACAAAGAGGAAAACAACATACATGAAGAAATGCAAGAAGTAAAAAAAACAGAAGCAAAGATGCTACCTTTCTGCAAGTAGTTATTGGATCATCAGCGTAGAATGGAGGGTAACCAACGAGCATTTCGTACAAAATTGCACCAAGGGACCACCTGCATGCAGTATAGCAGATAAAAGATGAGAAACAGATAAAGCACAGCATGGTTCATTTTTTATTTATATTTATAGAAAATAACGAGTAGATATTATACAATGGGTTAGAAAATAAAAGCATTTCCTGCAATACTCATCAAACTAAAGTGAAAACATAGGGAATACATCTGTGGAAATGGTCTGGGTATCAGTGAAGTTCCACGGAATCCCAAACTTCACTGATAGCCAGATGAGGGACTGGATCAGGTAGCATCAGATATCCTGCCAAGCCCAACTATCTGCCAATTCCAGCCTATATCATCCCCAGAATGGTTAAGGCATGAGGGGGAAGGGAGGTAGGTTAAGCCCTGAATTGACAGTTTTACACTTAGACATAAAAGGACGAAGGGCAAACCCTTCACTGATTTTTTTACTCCCTTCTTCCTTACCCCTTCCATGGCCCAGCATCTAGAAACTCTCTATTCCCTTTCCCTTCAACTTAACGTGCTTCTCTCCTCCCACAGTGAATTCTTTCCCTAGCCCCCTTTGCACCTGCACCAAAATATTTCCTTCGTATCCCATCCCTCTCCTGTTCCCATTGCCTCATGCAGCACCCTCCCCTGCTTACACTGAAGTCCTCGCTCCTCCCTACTTCTCCTTCACGTTCCCCAACACAAGCAAGCTGCCCATATAACCTTAGACTGCTTTCTCAGTTAGTGAGGTTATTTAACCATTCCACTCCTCGTCTAGTAGGTCTTTTTTTTTGCTGCTATATTTCTTCGTTTGCCGCTAATTGATATCTGCTAGATAGAATTTTGTTTAGATGGACATAGAGGTACCACAAATATTTTCTGCCCTGCTTCATTTTATTATGGAGACTTCCAAATATCGAAGTATGTCAATCTTCATGGAGTAGACTGAAAAGGAAAGAGTATTTTATAAAATAAAACATAGAGAATACTGTTTTTAATTATCATTATCAGTAAACACATGCCACCACATATGTTGGAAAGCAAACTAATGAAGAGAGAAGCATAGTAGGCAATATATTGGGAGGGAAATCCATCAATTAGTTAAATGATCAGTAAAGTCCTCTTGTCAGATTTATGCACCAAACTGAACAGGTCTCACTATAAATATTTGTCAAATAGAGTCATGCACAGCACTGACATGTATGAGCAGAGAATCCAAGATATCTTGGTGATCTATCGTAAAAAAGCTTACTATAATTTCAGAATAAACACTAACCAATCGCATTCCATTCCATATCCCTTCTTCAATAGTACCTCAGGAGCAATATAGTCTGGTGTACCGACTGTTGAAAATGCCTTTTGGATAATGAAGGCAAAAATTAGTTTCAAGTACATAAAAAATTTAATACTGCTGAATAACAAAGAACTATGGTTGTCTACAAAAGTGAATATTTAGATTATATGACAATTAAAATTTAATACTGCTGAATAACAAAGAACTATGGTTGTCTACAAAAGTGAATATTTAGATTATATGACAGAGTTATTGTCATATGCAAAAGAAGCATTATTCCGTTGACTGAAATACAAGCCCATACAACTTCTGGTTCCTGCCATGATCTGTCTTTGTATAAGTGCATATGTTTGGGAGCACAACAAAACTTAGTTCAATTATAACGCAGCAAATTGCATCTTAGACACGTCAAATAGTTAGGTTTCAAAGAGCATATCAAACAGTAGATTCAAATAGTATTCAAATGGATATTATCAGCTGGAAGTACCGGTGACCAAACCTTTGTTAAAACATAGATCTTTCATCGTTTAATAATAGAAGAGACTCCCTGCTGGCTGCTTCACAATTGATGTGCTATGGTTTCGACATCTTTGGGCAAATTTGGCAGTTAAATTTTTGTGAACTAACTCAATTATTCACTTTTTGGTCCATTTTACTTTTTACAAGGTAAAATAATATTATTTATATGGGAAATCTCTGTATACAAGAATATGCCACCATGTTGATAGCCTACAACAAACTATGGTTCTCAATAAAGTATCCAATTTTCTATACAGACTAGAACCCAGTGGTGATAAAGGGGAAACTAGAAATAAGAGGTTATTCTTCATATATACAAAATTATTCTCTACGCCAGCAGGGCCCACATAAGAGCTAGTGGGGCAACATCCTATGCTTTGAGTCTTCTCTTCCTTCTTTCACAGGCCAAGTTGAAACACGCTTCCTTCACTGTACCCGACATCGTCCATTGTACACCAACCAATTCCACTACAACTGTGTTGCCACCTTGCATTGTATTTTGTTGATAACCATGAAATCACCTACTTATAGCTTCAACACTCGATGGATCACGGACCAATTCCTCCACCCTTCTCCACTTAATTATCAGAGTTGGTTCTCTCAAGAAGTTTGAATCCGTGGTATGCGTCTACCACTATTCTTGTAGTTCTTGTTCTCGATCAGTTCAAAAGATTTAAATTGAACTCCGAAATAAGTTCTTTCAACTTTTCAGTCTCAGAATGGTTTATTGTACTCTAAAATAGTTTGGTATTCTTCTGGTATTAGCCCGAATTTGAAGTTAAAAATAGGATTGAAGTTGCACGCGAAATGGTGGATTTGACACGCAAGTTAAATGGTGACAGAAATTATGCTAAAGCAGATTATTTGACTTGAAGTAGGAAAATAAAATGACCAAATCAGAGAATCTTTAATGAATTGGAAGGTCCTAGTGTCTGCTATAAATAGTTTCCTTTCATTGAGTTTTTGTGTCTGCAATAATTAGTAACAACAAAGCTGAAGGCGCCTTCACTAATCAAGTGTGCTGTTGGGGAAACTCTCTCATTTTAGGAGCATTTGCTTCCAATTTTTGCGTCAACAACAGTATAACTGCATGCCTTATGACAAAATCCCCACACAACCCAAAGGAAAAAAAACATTTATCAGTAATATGACATACCAATTTCCTCCTGTTCATCTGCCATTGATGAAGTTGTTCACGCGGACTTTTCCACTTACTTCCGTCACGGGCATCTGGGAAGCTGCTATCTATATCCATAGGATCATCTCTATTCTCATCATCCATAGTTTCATTTTCTTTCAACGTGGATAAAGTTCTACAATCAAGAGGCTTACAGAGACCAAAATCAGAGAGCTTCATGTGACCATTTTTGTCCAAAAGAAGGTTGTCAGGTTTGATATCTCTGAAAAAGAGAAAATGGAAAATATGAACACCAATCAGTCTCCCCGTCAAAAGAAATATGCCGCAAGAAAGCTATTGCATATTTGCATCCAATATCATACAAATAAATTATCTTACGTTTTAATCATCTCACAACAATAACTTTCACAAATCAGAAGTTGATGCAAGCATATACCTGTGAATGTAATTATGCTTGTGAATGGACTCTATAGCTAGAACAGTCTGCGCAATATAAAATTTAGCTACACTTTCAGACAATGTGTCTTCTCTAATGAGCAGAGTCATCATGTCACCGCCAGGAAGATACTCCATGATAAGGTAAAGATATTCAGCATCTTGGAATGAGTAGTATAATTTTACAATGCAATGGCTGGCCACTTCCGCCAATAAATTTCTTTCCGCTCTCACATGCTCCACCTGCGAAAATCATTTTGTCAACAGGGAATACGCATTTGGGGAATTACATTTGAACACGTCATAAAGAAGCAGATGTTACATGCAAACATGACACAGACCCCGCCCCTCCAACTTCCTATTAAATAGAGAATGCATGGACTATGTTAAGCTCCGCAGTGCACCAAGCAAAAGTCTTAATCATTCATACACTGGAGCCAGTAAAAACAATCTTAATATGACATTCAATCATTTCATTCCATAAGGGGAATAAATGAACTTGGTATGATACTCGATCATTTCTGTTCTCTAAGGCAATAAGGTACTTTATTGAAAGAATCATTGCAGAAGTTTCATGAAAAGGGGCTCCCAAAGAAGGTTAACTCGGTTAAGTTTCAAAATAAAAGCTGTCCCGGAAAATGAGGAGAACGACCAGTCTCCCCATTAAACATGCAAATAAGATATAGCCCTAAAGAGCATGTTATGAATTCTCTGAAAATTCCCATGATACACTCAAATTTAAAAGATAAAAGACAATTGAAAAAGAGATCTATAACTGTTTCTAGTGATAAGTTTTTTATTTTGATATTTGCTGTTTGGTCAAGCTAACAAGCACCTCGACTAATCCACTAGACAGCCTGTCTATCCCAAAAGCACAAGTTGCCAAAGTAATCCTGACCACTAAAGTTGGAGCAAATGGGGTGATAAATTGATAATATAATCTAGCATCACATGTTAGATAGATGAATAAATAAAACACGTAATAGACAAACCTTGTTTCTCATAGTGAAGAGAGAGAGGGTATTAGAATACAACTATGGAGGACTAAGGGGAAAACCTTTAGCTTTAAATCACAAAGAACCCTAGAAAATTGAGCATAATGAGTAAAAAAAATTCAATTTTGAAGTATTTTTTTATTGTTAAATTCCAATTTTGAAGTATTCCTAATTTCTGTATGGACACAGACCCCGCCCCTCCAACTTCCTATTAAATAGAGAATGCATGGGCTATGTTAAGCTCCCTAGTGCACCAAGCAAAAGTCTTAATCATTCATACACTGGAGCCAGTAAAAACAATCTTAATATGACATTCAATCATTTCATTTCATAAGGGGAATAAATGAACTTGGTATGATACTCGATCATTTCTGTTCTCTAAGGCAATAAGGTACTTTATTGAAAGAATCATTGCAGAAGTTTCATGAAAAGGGGCTCCCAAAGAAGGTTAACTCGGTTAAGTTTCAAAATAAAAGCTGTCCGGGAAAATGAGGGGAACGACCAGTCTCCCCATTAAACATGCAAATAAGATATAGCCCTAAAGAGCATGTTATGAATTCTCTGAAAATTCCCATGATACACTCAAATTTAAAAGATAAAGAAAATTGAAATTTGAAAAAGAGATCTATAACTGTTTCTAGTGATAAGTTTTTTATTTTGATATTTGTTGTTTGGTCAAGCTAACAAGCACCTCGATTAATCCACTAAACAGCCTGTCCATCCCAAAAGCACAAGTTGCCAAAGTAATCCTGACCACTAAAGTTGGAGCAAATGGGGTGATAAATTGATAATATAATTTAGCATCACATGTTAGATAGATGAATAAATAAAACACGTAATAGACAAACCTTGTTTCTCATAGTGAAGAGAGAGATGGTATTAGAATACAACTATGGAGGACTAAGGGGAAAACCTTTAGCTTTAAATCACAAAGAACCCTAGAAAATTGAGCATAATGAGTAAAAAAATCCAATTTTGAAATAATTTTTTAATTGTAAAATTCCAATTTTGAAGTATTCCTAATTTCTGTCCTAAATTAAAATTCTTAGTGAAAGTTGATGAGATAATGTAACTATGAAATGTACTGTATAATTTCAGCCATTTCTACCTAGCAAAGGAACAATGCAGAAATACTTGCAACTCAGTGCAGAAGATCAAGCTTAGTTGTGATCTACTTTTTTGTTTTTGGTGTAAACAGATTTACACAGAAGATACTGTGTCAATCCAAGATATTCTAGAGTCTTGATAGGATTGCATACCAGTTCTCTTATTTCTACTTACCTGTAAATATGGTTTTCAGTACAATCTATGTACTGATTTTTTTAATATATACAAATGTTATCAGCTCAAAAAAATAAATTACTTGAAAGTATGGTTACACAACAGCCCAAGCAATCACGCACCGTGAAGGATATAAGAACTAGCTATCACATGCATTGAATGATTCTCAAACTGGTCTTTTTGCACGTCCAGTGATAAAACTTGAATCAGAGCGGAGTACTAAAACACCGTCACTCCAGGGTGTATAAAGAAGCCTTCGTTACTCCCTTTTATATGTTTTGATGTTAAGGTATTCAAGGGAAGGCTGCATGGCAGTATCAATTGTAATAACCTAATATTTTAAGAGTGAACTTTTAAGTTCTTTCTTTAATTGTAGTTAGCGATTTAGAATATATTCTTGGATATATTACTTACACACATACAAAGTATATGATCACCAGTGAATTAGGTGGCCAATTTTATAATTTACTTGGTTGTTTGGTTAAAGTTTTCAAAGAAGAAAAAGATTCAAGTGGGCCAAACCCAACTTGCAAGACTTAACGTGCCAGATGCTTTTGGTGGAAAAGAAGTATATATTAGGGTGTGGTCTTTGAAAGGAAAATATTAAGTTAATAGTGGCTTTGCGGGCAATAGTTACAGCGCCGTGAAGGACGTTGAGGTTCATTCTTCTTTTTCCTAAAATCTAATCCATGAACATTAAAGATCAGTTGATACAATTTTTGGGGGAAAATCAACACTATGTTAAACCTAAAACAGTGAGAGAAAAGAAGTCAAGAGAAGCTCCTATTATATTGCAGCTTCGGCCATATCAGATCTTAAGGTATGGAGGCTTTTCCTTTTTCTTTTTGAGATTATTGTTGAATCATAGACGTTCATACAAAGAATATATAAACTGAACACTAGGTTAGATTATGTAATTGGGACGTATTTTAACCTTTAAATTTATGATCTGAGGAGCAGAATATTAAAACTTAGTCCTAAGATTGAATATAGGCTAAGTGAGATTTGAACCATCTATCGGCTCCGAGATTAAAACTTGATTTATAGATTTGGACTCTACGACTCACGTGTAACGTGAAAAAAAAATTATGGAATGACCTCGACTAGCATAATTGGCACCATTAATTAATATTTTACATAGATTGAGGTCATTGGAGGCCATTTGATTGGTGTTCTGCACTTCGCAAGATTGGGGGACTTGTCGTGATCGAGGTAAGTGAGACTTTAATCTTTGATGCTTGCTTTTTTTAACACCCGTTTTGAAAATGTGTTTTCTCTGTCTGGTCCATGTGTTGGGACAAACGTGCGCTTGGCAGAATCGGTGGTCTTAGACTAGCCGCAAATATATTATTTTATTAAAAAAAATCAAATACAAAAAAAATTATTTTTATAAGTTGTTTGATGGCATGATACAGCTGTGAGCCATGATGTTGAATTTGATAGTTTGATACGGTTGTGCGTCATGGTATTGAGTTTGATACGGCTGTGCGCCATGATATTGAGTTTGATACGGCTGTGCGCCATGATATTGAGTTTGATACGGCTGTGAGCCATGGTGTTGAGTTTGATACGGCTGTGCGCCATGATATTGAGTTTGATACGGCTGTGCGCCATGGCGTTGAGTTTGATACGGTTGTGCGCCATGATATTGGGGCATTGTGTATGCCTTTCTACATCACCTGAGCATTATGTATGCTTTTTGATATATTTGGGGCATTGTGTATGCTTCAGTGAGCATTGTGTATGCTCTGTTACATATTTGAGGCATTGTGGTGCCGTTGTGGACTCGTAGATGTGTTGGTAAATTTCTTTCACTGCAATTATGCCAAGTCTTTAGTGGGTACTCTTGTTGGTTAATTCTTATTAACTCTGTTGATACACATATATTGAGTTATTATATAATTATCATATTTACTATATCAGTCGTGTTGTGGTGTGTTTGTATTTTCTAACACTTGTTCCAGAGGTATTTAAAGTGGCGGGTCGATGATCTTACTGGGTTACATTTACGTATAACTCACTCCTTACTTGCATCTTTATGCAGATACCATTGCGGGAGATGGAGATAGTAGCTGACGAGTTTGTTCAAGTGGATCCTATTGCTGAGTTTCTTAGTTCGTGTTTGTTATTTTCTTTTTCTTTGGGGCTTGCATACCCGTCAATAAAACTCATATTACTCTGTTAGATGCTCCATGGTCTTAGTGTGGGATTTGGGCTAGAGTATTATTATTTGAGTGATTGTTGGTTTTTCTATCAATTGACTAAGGTATTGGGCGATAATTATTTCCTCTGTAATTATTAATAATACTTTACGCCTGCACTTTTTCTCTCAGTGTTTGCGTAAATGGTTAAACGTTAGAGAAAGGGATTCACCTGGCGGATGGTGTTAGCTGGGTGTCAGTCACGTCTAGGGGGTAGTTTGGGACGTGACATCAATTAACCAACTATGTTTCATCAACCCCAAACTAGTCGAGGTCCGTGACAATCCTTTATATATCTGCTCTATTACCATTCATATCACTTCGCTCCAATATTTTTCTTTTATGATAGTGGTATTTTGGCCAGCTTGCGCACACCTCGACTATTCCACCGGGTACCTGCTACTCCCAAGTTCCAACAGCACTGACATCGGTCATCTCTGCCCAGTAAGGCTTAGACAGAAGGGAAGATATCACCTAGGGGTTTTTTTTGTCTTTGTTGGAATTGAATTTGTAACTTCAGGTTGTCTACCCACTTCATTGACCACTAGGCCACACCCTTGTGCGAACATATCACTCTAATATTGGTAATCACTTTTAAGTCAAAATACAGATTTTCCGATTTTCCTGAAACTGGAAGTTCTCTGAATCTCGCAATTGTCCCTTTCTGGACATACGCAAGTGTAACTAAACCTTAATCTCAACTAGTTGGTACTGCATATATGGATCCTTGCTTTTCGTAAACCATTCTTGGTTAAATCCTCATAAATACTAAGAGACTGAAGGTTAAATGGGAGTTTGTCAGAACAAAATTATTAGCTCTAGAGTCTGCTAATTAGTTTGGTCTTTTTTGTGATAAGGTAAATAAATTTCATTAATACGAAACAGCCCCTATACAAGAGGTATACCAAAAAGTAGTAAACCTACAAAAAGTGATGGTTTTCTAAGAAAGTCACCCAATCTTCTAGACTACAAGGAATCTCATGGGTGCACCAAAAGGAAATAAGGGATAAAAGGCTATCCCTCAAATGTACAAAATTCATATCTATGCCTTCAAAAGCTCTCCTATTTCTTTTTCTCTAAACAACCGACATGAGTGCAAGTGGGGCAACACTCCAAGCCTTATGTCTTCTCTTTCTTACTCCACAGCTCCAACTGAACATTAAACCCTTCGCAGTACCTGGCATCACCCAATAGGTTCCAAACCATGTTAGGATTTCCCACCATAACCTCGAGGCAACCCGACAATGTAGAAGAAGGTGCTCTACATCTTCCACTGACTCCTTACGCATAAAGCACTAACATAAGTGCCCTTCCTCTTCCTCAAGCTCTCGACCATCGAAATCACCCTTTTGCTGCTAGCTAAGTGAGGCAACATACCTTCCTCGGTATCCCAGGGATCCACACAGTAGTATGAGGAAAAGCAACCTTGTCAGTAGTCACAAGCTTTTCATAAAAAGTCTTCTTTGAACATTCTTAGATCTTTGCAGAATATAAAAAGATTAATATGTTTAAAGATGAAAGATGACAGTAACTGGACTAGAATGTTACTGCGGGATATCCCAAGAAGTAAAACCTCTTAATATGTCACAAAATGAATGATAAGATTCAGAATACAAAGGTTAAACTATGTAATCCTTCGGGCTGATTTTGGATATCAATTTCTACACCTTTTGGAAATTAAATTTACATATTCGGAAACTTGAGAAAAAGTTCTATAAATGACATTCAAGAAATTTTTTTTTTTTAATAATGTTCCCGAGACTCAGAGTTGAAGAAAATGTCTTACTTTCCAGGTAATAATGGAACTGTATAAGATGGGATAGAAGGAGTAAATGTTATCTAATTTACACAACTAGTTACTTGAAGGTATTTATTGTTAAGGAGAAGTCATTGCATCAAAAAAAGTTCTATAAATGACATTCAAGAAATTAATTTTTTTTTAATAATGTTCTCGAGCTCATAGTTGAAGAAAGTCTTACTTTCCAGGTAATAATGGAACTGTATAAGATGGGATAGTAGGAGTAAATGTTATCTAATTTACACGACTAGTTACTTGAAGGTATTTATTGTGCAATAGCAGCTAAACATAGAAGAAGATAAGACCTATCTTCCTTCAAAAGCAGTCTTCTAGAAAGCAAATTAAGTAATTCCTGTAAGGAGAAGTCATTGCATCAAAGTAATTTTCGGCTTTTCTTTCATCTTAATTTATTCGAGTGGTGCACCAAATGTTAAGGTCACACAATCAAAAGGCAAGATCCTCTGAAAATGTTCTTCGATCACCCAAAGACAACCCATTGCCATCCCCCCGTCCTCCCAAGAGAAAGGAAAAAGAAAAATAGCGAGCAAGTAGAAAAGGAAATAGAGATGAAATTTAGAAATAATGGACATACAAACATAAATAAAAAGTAAGAGCGGCAGGATATAAGCTGAATTGGGCTAAACAGCTTGGCAGTATATCACCATCACCAGTGGTATGTCAATGCGTATAGGCAGTCAATTTCCAACTCTGAGGTTTCTTAGCATCGTAATAACATACTCTACTAAAGAGTAGCAGGAAAATTGCTAAAACTAGGTGTATAATGACAACTCAAAAGAATAATGGAGGCAATATTCCTCTTCTCACCTGTCCTTTGATGAGCATTTCAGATTTCTTTAACTTCTTCATGGCATAAATGTTGCCAGATTTCTTCTCCCTGCACAATCTTACCTGCAGAGCACAAGTATCCACATTCTAGAATCAGGAATGATCAGTAAAAACATAAGTTCAGTTATAGCAACACAACCACGTACATGGAAGAGGAAGATATTGGTAAAGAATAAGATAGACAATCCTGATTTTCTCCTCCAAAGATAATTAAATACTGACTAAACTTCAACAACGGAAGCCAACTGAGAGCATCGGTAATATAGGTATTGGATCAGATAGAGAAGATCTTCATGGTCCAACAGGTGCTTGTCATTATAGTCTCCACTCTTCCCTAAAATAGAATAGATAGTACTTTCTGGGACATGAGGTGCAACTAATCCATTTAAGCTTCGTTCTTTTGTACTCTGTTGAACAGCAGCCTTTTTAAAAGAGATCTCTCTGATTTTTGTATGTACTTCATTATTCGACATCTTAGAAGAAAGGCGTGAAAGAGAATGGACCTTGGGCCCAACCCCAAAAAACTAGCTCATCGGATGAGGATTCCCTAAAACGATACGAGGAGACAACAATACATAGCCTTAGAGGCCATTTGGTTGGAGGGTTGAAACAATATCCCAGCATAAAATAACATAGTTTTGCTAGAACGAATCGGAAAAATAATCTCTCCATAAGTTATGCAGCATTTGGTTGGTCATAACAACAACAACTACTATGCCTTAGTCCCAAACAAATTGGGCCGGCTATATGAATCCTCATGTTTCTCCATTGGACCGCTTTTTGTTGGTCTTAAATAATACCTGCATTAAGTTATGCAGGAATTTATGTACTATTTTATCGGGATAAAATATGGATACAAATACATGTATTAGCAATATAGAGATTTTTTTGGATAAGTGAGAATATGTCCAGTGTCGATGAGACGTACTAAGTACCACGTGGATGGTTGATGTGCGCACAAGTTGGCCCGAACACCACATTTATTCAAAAAAAATGTCTCTTAGAAATATGGAGATAAAAGTATCTAAAGACAAAAATGCCTTTTCAGTAGATAATCCATAGAACATTATTCACCATAAAACAATCCCTATTCCTTTGCATCCACATGAGCTCCAAAGGAGTTACAACTAACGCTCTTCTTCTTCCTTGTAGATTTCCATCTCAAGCGTCTATCTTACTGTTTGTCACCCAGTCAACTCCAAACATGTTCCAGAATACACACAATATATACGCAATAGAACAATAGAGTAACAAAAATTTAATGTCCTCTCACTTCTTCCTACACAGAGACCACAACTAATCTAAACTGTCGTTCTTTTTGGGTTTGCCTGCTAAACCTATTATCAAGAGGGTTCTCCAAGATCTTGTCTAAGTTAATCCAAAACCCTCATCTCAATCTGAAGCCAGATCAATATGTCGTTATCTACAAGGTTTTTTCTCTAATTATAATTGGTGTTCTTGGTCCCATTTCCCGCTAGGTTGATTCTCTTCATAAAGACACAAGTTCATCTTTGTAAGCACCTGGAATCTTCTAGAAGTTCAGGCTTGCATTTCAATCTTATATGTATTGGGACATTCGACCCGCGCTTGGTGATCAAACTTTTAAATTTCTATCTGCCTTATGATAAGTAAATGCATAATCTTATTAACTAATGTTTTCTGTATTTTGCTTCAATTAACTTTTCTCTTTTGTTCTGGTGTTCATGGGAGGGACAGACCTGGTTTCTAACTCTTTTGGTCCTAAAGAGGTCAACTACACGGCATTAATCTTTCGTAAAGTCCAATACTTTGAGTTTGTTTTGATTCAGCACATGAGATGCCTTGATTCAACATGTGAGAAATTAGACGTGGTTTATGTCTTACAACTTGTTCAGTGGCACCCATGAGAAGTAGACGTAATTGCATTTCAGAAAAAGTGAAATCCAGACAAAAAAGTTAACTGAGTTTATATTTCACATATGAAATAGTTTATATTTCGCATATGAAACTGAATAGGTTCAGATGACTTCTGGGTTCAAGTGTTGCATCTGACACATCTAGGCATTTGGAATGAGTTATCAAAGGCTGGAGACCAGGGAAGACTTGATTGTAATAATAAAAATGAAGGCTGCACACCCAATAAATCAATGGCAGAAGCTGGCGTCTACTCAACATCTTAACATGGTACTCTTATGGTCAATTGTTCACAATTTTTTTTAAAAATAAATTAGACCAACCAGATTAGGGATCAGGATCACCATCTCACACACCTGGTAGGCTTATAAAATGAGAAACCTTCTTGACATATGGCCTTGTACTATTCCTCAAGATGTGTGTGGTATACCAGAAGAGTCTAAAGTAAAAGGGCAACCCGGTGCACAAGGCATCTCGCGTTCAGGAAGGGTGCGGGGAAGGGAAGCACCCCAAGGGGTGTGATGTAGACAGCCTACCTTAATGCAAGCATTAGTGGCTGCTTCCACGACTCGAACCTGTGACCTAAAGGTCAACACGGAGACAACTTTACCGTTGCTCCAAGGCTCCCCTTTGAGAAGAGTCTAAAGTGAGGGCTCAAAATAGAATGTACTTTCTACTCCCTCCATCAATTTTATTCGACAAATTTTGACGAGTACGAAATTTAAAATATTTATTTTGACTTTTGTACTATGTCAAGGATTATGGAAATAAATACTGTACCGGTGAGAAAAGTTTGTTTGATAAAAAAAAAATCGTTCGAAATTAGATCAAAATATTAAATGAATTTGAACTTTTTTTGTCGGATGTCCCCAAAGGAACCCGAAGGGATAATTTGAACTATTGCAATATGTGAAAGTTGCATAAAAAAATATTATAAATAGAAATGTCAAACCTTTTGGCATTTAACAAAATACAAAGTTTCATATAAATGGAAGGAACGGATTACTACTTTCTACTATCAGTTTGTCCATATCCAAGCGTTTGCATGAACATAATGCAGATAAAGTAGAAATGGAACTAGAAAATTATGAAACAAAATCCTTTACTTGCAATCAGAACAAAACAAAACACAGACCTTAAAGGGATAATACTGACCTCGCCATAGGCTCCTCTGCCAATAATTGTAAGAAGTTCAAAATCATCCACACATATTTTATGCCTCTTTAGTCTCATATACTCTGTCTCCTTTTGCTCTAGATCTTTGATCAGGTGCATTTGCTCATCTTTAGGCACATCCGAAGATGCTAGCTTTCTTTCTAGAATCCAACGCCTATTTTTAAACAATATAACAAATAAGAGATGAGGAAAAGATCGAGAGAAGCTTACCTCAATTATACCCTCAAGCTATTGTGGGTTTAGATAGTGATGTACACATTCTAAAATAGGAAGGAGTATCAAGATTACATAATTACAGGAAATTAACATTCATAGTGGTACTTACACATCCTAATTGCATGTCTATGTGTGTGTATAATATGTGCATGTACATATAATATGCATACACACACATACATATAGAACTTTTTTTTATAGGAACATATAGTATAATTATAATGTATTCTTATAAATTAATATGCCAGTACACACAGCATGCTAAGCTTCTTTTACTTTCTCTCTCCTATTTTTAGCAGGAGCGGCAAAAGGGGAGTAAGTGGCACAGTGAAATGCTATTCTTTCTTTTTCTTTATTTTGTAATCAGTCACACTGAGATATTATGATTCTTAGTGAATATAGTCAAAGAAAAGTCGAGATTCACAAGTGAACTCCAGAAAAATATCAAGTAAATTTTTCTCTTAAAATTTAAATTGCTATCTGTTTATTTTTTGATTAAGCAATGTGATTGAGAAACCCTGCATACAAGACGTAACAAAAGTAAATATGGCTTCTTTTAACGATGTAGAAGTCATGTTGGATTTTTTTAGCACATTAAAAACCCTGTACCGATGCTATATTATACATATTCCTCAGCACTCACTTGATGCTGATATCTATTTACTATTATTACCAATCAGGAAAAAAATAAAAATGTAAGAGAAGTAAATAATATTGTAGAATACATGATTTTCTACAAATAGCTCCCAATCTTCTATAATTGGCATCTCATATGTGCTCCTGATGTATACTATATAAAAGCACAGTACTTCAAAACAAAATGCCGATTACCTTTTATATCCTTCGAAAATTAAATTAAAGCTACATTCCTTGTTGGATAAAATTGTAGTCACCGTTTATATCTTAACTTTTGAGGCTGGACATATTACGCTTATACAAACTAAATTTGAGCCCCATTAACTCTTGACAAGCTCTCACAGTACAATTTACACTAATAGATTTTCAGGTTTTATTACAAACTTCCATACCCATGGGAAAGAAGGCATAAAACTGCTCTCTCTAACGGGTTCCGAAGTTGTCGTTTGTGATTTTGCCACTTTGCCAGCTGGTCCTCTGACCAAAGAAAACAAACTAGTAAAATCGGAATCTTTAAAACTGTGAGATCCACAAACAACCAGCTTAAAAGTGGGGCTTTCAATATACAGATTTCAATGCTTCCTAGTGACATCAAAACTAAATGATTATCCTGGAGAACGATAATGTGACCATCATAGTGTAAGCTTCTTAACGCAATAGTTCATGATGTCAAGTGATACCTTCACACATAGTACTACAACAGTAACTGTGCCTCAATCCTAGTTGGATCGACCATATGAATCCTCAATGTCCGTTACTCCGTTCACCTTCATTTTGGACCCGTTTCATTCCACTACTTATAGTTAATGCATCATCAACCCCGTGACAAGTCACCACCGAAATGCCCTAATTATTTATCACAAAAAAACTCCCTTAGTTCAACCAGCTGATCCGTATGAGTATAGCTAAATTAAGTCAAATTGGTCCAAACAAGAAAGAATGACGATGAATCCCACGAAAAACCCATAACTCTTGTTTTATCTAATTCCAGCTTCGAAACACATAAGAAGCCAATTAAAAACAAGCAGAAATAAACAAGACAATCAAATTAATGAAATAAACAAAAGATGTTTCTTAAAAAGAAGTAACCTTACCTTTGTTTGCGTTGTTGAATAGTGTTGATGTGGGTCTTGTAGTGATTCTCAATAAATTGCTTAGCAGCAGCTACTTTCTCCATTGTTAACCTTGATCCAATTACCACCTCCTCTTCCCTCTTCCCTTCCTCCTCCATTTTCTCTCCCTCTATTAAACCAAACAAAACAAACCACTTTTAATTTCTTCTTCTCTCTGTATATATATATATGTATAGAGTGGAACTTCAGAAAGTACAGTTAGGTTGGGGGAGAGGGATTCGCTGCACTTCACAGCTTTCACTTGACAACTGGCAATTCTTTGCGTCTTGTTTGAATAATCATTGATTCGTAAGAATAATTTCGGATTATGAAATTATTATTCATACAAAGCTAAACTGATCAGTTGCATTATTGCTATTGTTCAATAACTTTCTTTTTAATCAGTCTAAAGAATAAAGTTTCTGACTGCCACGTGGCAGTGAGATGAGCAGATTGTATAACTTCCTAGATCTATGCTAATAAAACCTTTGTCAGTACAGCTAAAAGAGGAACCCAAACCCAGCTGCTAATGTCGGCGCGTGTCTAGCAATCTCGAAACCGACGATTCACCGGGAAGAGTGTGTTAGTGCAAAAAAACGCTTATTTTGAGAAAGTACTTTTTTTTTTTAAAGTATTTTTTTAAAAGTACTTTTTGATAAGAACTAATTTGTATTTAGTTAACTTATTTGAAAAATACTTTTGAGCAACAATTAGTATTTGACCAAGTTTTTAAAAATTTCTTCTAAGTGTATTTTTCTCAAAAGTGCTTTTTAAAAAAGTATTTTTGAATAGAAGCTACTCAAAAATATTTTTTTGCCTCTAAAAATTTGGTCAAACACTTCAATTTTGAAGAAAAAGCACTTTAAAAAAAATACTTTTGGCTTAAAAAAGCTTGTCCAAACAAGCTATAAATCAGATAAGTTTTAAGGTAGACCATTTTCTAGTCTAGTACAGAGAAAAATGCTATTGCTGTTACTGAATGCTGGAAAAAGGACACATCAAATACCATTTGCTTGTTTTTTTTTTTTCCAGTAAATTTAATTTATGAAGGTCATCTTTAGTTCTCCCTCTCCACATTGTTTACTTATTATGGATTAATTTATTTATCATTCAAACTTTTAATTGGATTAAATTGATTATTGATTATCATTTAGATACTAAGATTTACAAGGATTATATAATACAATTTTCTCGTATTAAAATAACGAAAGAATACATCTAAATTTTAATAAAAATCAGTCCTTATTTCGAATCTCATAAAATTATTGCCAAATATGGATCACTGTTTGCGTTGAATGGAGAAACTGATATCTGTATGCTAACCAAACTATAATTCTTTCGCTTTTGGGTTATGCAATTTTGGTTAGAGTTTTCATCATATTCAAGCAATGTAATCAGCAAAATTATATAATTTAATACTGTAAACACTGAACATATCAAGAAAATGCATTTACAATTTTGTCAATAAAAAAATTTGGCAAATTTATATTGTGTGTACATTGAACACTTATTTACTTCTTACGTCTGTGTGTTAGAAATATTTGTTTCCAAATGGTATAATGTTTGGTAAGAATCCCTTTATCTTATCTATCAACTTAAAAATAACTGATAAACCTAATGTATTGGATATACATGTAATTCAAATTATTTTGAATTGTTGTTATACTTAGAGTTATCTTATATTTTAGACATGCGTATACTCTATATATATTTCATTGTAATTTTCAGAATAATTGATCAAGAATAGAACTTTTTTACGGTATCACAGGCTTAGGTTCTTTTTTTTCCTACACTTCCTTCCTCATTGTATCTTCTTCAGCCGTTTCTAACTCTTCAAGTCCCTCTTCCATGGTTGCCCCATTATCTCAAGTTACCCCTTCGCCTTCAGCTATTTCTCTCTCAAATATTAAAAACTTTGTTCCTACAATTCTTGATTTTACAAACTATATCTTGTGGAGAGAGCTCTTCTTGCCTATCTTCAAAGGTCATGGAGTTTATGGTTTTATTGATGGTAGTCATTCCTCTCCTAAACCCATTATTCTTGCTGAGAGTGGTGTCTCCATGATCAATCCTACGTTTCAACAATGGGTTCAACTTGACTCTATTATTCTATAATGGATTCAAGCAACAATTTCTCAAGAAATTCTACAAGCAATTATTAAGCCAAATCATACTCTCATAATGTGATGACTCGATAGGTTATCTTATGTTTTAGAACCTAATTCTGTGTTTTGAAGCCTCAAATACCTCATTTTAACTCTCCTCGATTGACGTACACAGTCTCGGTATTTTTCCGAAAAACTTTTATGTTAAAAACTGATAAAATATGAAAATTTTGCCTTGAAATCTATTTGAGTTGACTTCGGTTAATATTTTGAGCAAACGGACCCGGATCCGTATTTCGACGGTTCCGATGGGTCCGTATCGTGATTTGGGACTTGGGCGTATGCCTGGAATCGAATTCAGAGGTCCCTAGCTCGAGTTATCGCATTTTGTTGAAATTTGAAAGCTTAATGACTTTGAAAGTATGATCAATGTTTGACTTTATTGATATCGGGTTTGTATTTTAGTTTCGGAACCCGGTATAGGTCCATTACTATATTTATGACTTGTCTGTCAAATTTGGTGAGAAACGGAGTTGGTTCGACATGATTTGGACGTCCGGTTGTTAAAATAAAAGTTTCAAAGTTTTCTTGAAAATTTCATTTTATTTGGTGTTCAGTTCCTAGTTCTAGGTGTTATTTTGGCGATTTGATCGCGCGAGCAAGTTTGTTTGATGTTTTTGGACTTGTGTGAATGTTCGGTTTGGATCCATGAGGACTCGGATGAATTTCGGATTGGCTACAGAGTGAATTTAGACTTAGAAACATTGTTGGTGTGCTTCAGTTCTGGTGCAGGGCACAGACCTAGCAATTGCGAGGCCAGGCTTCGCATTTGCGACCTCTGTCAGGTTCGCATTTGCTACAAATTCTTCGCATTTGCGAAGAGGGGTGGGTCAGCACTGAGTTCGCATTTGAGATCATTTGGTCTCAATTGCGAGGAGGCCACTGTTCGCAATTGCGAACAAGTCAACGCAATTGCGATGATAGCAGGAATTGTGAGACTTCGCATTTGCGAAGAAAAGCTCGCATGTGTGGGGTTCGCAATTGTGAACTCAGGTTGCAATTGCGACACCTGCAACTGGTCGAATAGCTGAAAAACGGGATTTTCTCCCATTCTTCAAATTCAAAACAAGAAAACCCTAGAGACGATTTTCCCAAGAACCCTTCTTCCCCAAATCATTGGTAAGTGATTTTAATCTATTTTCTTTCAATCTTTCATTATATTTCATAAGATTTCAACCTAAAATCTAGTGTTTTCATTGTGGAAATTGGGAGTTTGGGTAGAATTAGAAATTTTTGTAAAATTGGGATTTAGATCTCAAATTGAGATCGGATTCCAAAATAAATTACATAACCGGGCTCTGGGTGAATGGGTAATCAGGTTTTGGTCCGAATTTTGGGTTTGGGGCCCGGGAGTTGGCTTTTGTTGATTTTTTCAATAATAACCTAAATTAAATATTTTGCAATTGTGGGTAATTCGTAAGGCTTATTTTGAATTGTTTGGTTGGTAATTTGCTAGATATTGTTGGTTCGGAGGCTTGTTTGAAAGGCAAGTCTTTGGTTGAGCCTTGAGTGGTTTTTGGAGCGAGGTAAGTGTTGAATCTGACCTTGATTTGAGGGAATTAGGAACCCTCGGACTATATGCTATGTGAATTTCATGTGAGCTGCGTATATGCGAGGTGACGAGTGCTTATACGCCACTGAATTACTTGTTTTCTCTGATTTCCGTCGTTCTTTAATTATCTCATTCCCTGTCTTAAATGTTATATGCCCTAAATGCTTTCCATGCTTATTTGTTACCTGTTAATCAATGGCCTCTCATGTTAATGATGTTAGATCTTTTCATAGTTTCATGATTCCCTGCTATTTTCTTAAACTGACTTACTTGCACTTTCTAATTATCAATTACTGAACTGGTCTCGTTGTGTAGTATTACATATGTAAATTCTTATGGTGTGCAAGGTTTCCTTTTTGGTTTAGTTTGGTATTTATTGATCGTAAAGGTTTTCGTGGTTTGAATTGTTAATTTGACTGTGCATATTGAGTATTTGGTACTGACATGGTGGGATCGGGTTGCACGCCGTAACAGGTGAAATAAGGGTGTATTGATATGGTGGAATAATATTTGTATTATACTTTGGGATCGGGTTACATGCCGCAACAGGTGGAATACGGGTAGATTGATATGGTGAAATAAGAGTGAATTATGACACTGATATTGATATATGGTGGGATCGGGTTGCGCGCCGTAACACGTATATATTATTTACTGTTGTTGATGTTATTACGATGAAATAAGGGAGGATTATGTGTTGTATGATGGGATTGCGTGCCACAACAACCTATGTGTCTTACTCTTTGAGCTGTATTGATTTTCAGTATTTTCATTTGGAACTCTAAGGATTGATAATTCTGAACGACACTGGCTTATTTTTTGAGACTGTAACTATTATTTTTAGTTGACTATCTTATTTTGTTCCGTATTTCCATTTTTGTCTTTATTATATACTATGTACAGGTTGTACTGTAGGTGGCCTGCCTTAGCCTCATCACTACTTCGTCGAGGTTAGACTCGACACTTACAGAGTACATGGGGTCAGTTGTACTCATACTACACTCTTCACTTCTTGTGCAAATTTTGGATTCGGTCCTAGCGGCAGTTATTATTGAGCTCGGATTGGACAGCTTGCGGATCGATCCCCTTTTCTTTTTTAATTTATTTAGCTGTGTACCTTCTTTTCAGACAGCTTTATGTTCTTTCATACCCTTGTATGTACTATTCTAGTAGCTCGTGCACTTGTGACACTGGGTTCATAAATGTATTAAACGTTTGGCTGTTTTAGCTTCCGCATTATTACTTTGGATTATTGCAGTAGTTTCGGTTCTTTATCATTAACTAATATTAAACTATTAAAAATGGATAAAATTTTCTAACGTTGGCTTGCCTAGCAAGTAAAATATTAGGCGCCATCACGATCCCGACGGTGGGAATTTAGGTTCGTGACAAGTTGGTGTTAGAGCACTGGGTTGCATAGGTCTCACGAGTCATGAGAAAACTTAGTAGAGTCTGGAGGATCGGTACGGAGACGTCTGTACTTATCTTCCAGAGGCTATGGAGTTAGGAGCAATTTCGCTTTGATTCTTCTCTATCGTGCGATTTAATCTATCATTGTTGATTGAACCCTTCTAATATATTATCTTGTAGATGGCGAGAACACGCACCGCATCTTCAACTGTACAACAGTTGGAGCCCCCAGCAACAGCTCCTACGAGGGGCAGAGGTCGAGGAAGGGGCAGAGCTCAGCCCAGAGCTCGAGCAACAACACCAGGGATGGAGCCTCAGGTGGAGTTTGATGAGGAGGTTCCAGCCTATACTGTGCCTGTCGGACCAGCTCAGGTCCCGGAGGGGTTCATCTTCAGGACGCTTTGGTCCGTTTGGTGTGTCTTATGGAGAGTATGGTCCAGGCCAGTACATTTCCTATGGCACCAGCCGTCTCTGGGGCTGGGGGAGGAGCACATACTCCCGCTACTCACACTCCGTAGCAGATGGCTCCCCAGTATCAAACTCCAGCAACCCCGCCAGTTGGGGTAGTTCAGCCAGTTATTGCGGCACAGGCCGCTGATGGACATGCCATGTCTTCTAAGGGCTTATTGAGATTGGACAAGTTTACCAAGATCTTCCTAGATCACTTTAGTAGAGCACCTTCTGAGGACCCACGAGATTATCTTGATTGTTGCCATGAGGTGCTGCGGAACATGGGTGTAGTTGAGACCAATATGGTCGATTTTGCTGTGTTTCAGATGACGAGTTCCGCCAAAAGATGGTGGAAGGATTATGTATCTACCAGACCAGCTGGGTCGCCTGCTCTTACTTGGGACCAGTTCTCTCAGCTATTCCTTGAGAAGTTCCTTCCTATCACACTGAGAGAGAGTTACCGTAGGTAGTTTGAGCATCTCCAGCAGGGTAGTATGTCAGTCACGCAGTATAAGACCCGTTTTGTCGATCTAATTGTCATGATATTCTTCTGCTTCCTACTGAGAGAGAGATGGTGAGGAGATTTATATAGGTACTTATTGATACCCAATTTTTCCCTATGTATTTTTATACGCAAAATACTTTCAAAATAGCATACAAAATACTTTCAAAATAGTATATATATATGCATATATAAGTATGTCCAAATATTTTAGTATTTTTCCTAATTTTTAAAATATTTTTAAATTAATTTATTGCCCTATTTTAACAATACAAAAAACCAATAATTGTTCCTCAAATTATCATTTTTGGTGAATAACTTATTTTATTCTCACATTTATATCAAAATATATCTAAGATAAATTTTTACGCATTTTTACAAATTTATTTAGTATTTTTAAAGCTAAATTGCATATAATTGCAATTTTAGCCTACTTTAAGATTTAATAGCATTTTATAATTATAAAATTGATTCCAGTATTTTTAACTTAATATTTATATATTATTAATTAACTCAGTACCTTTAATTTATTTTCAAAAATCATTTTACTATTTTTTATAAAATAAAAAGGAAAAAAGTGGCTATTTAAAACTTATCCCTAACTATTTCAATTTTAGCCTAAAATCAACCCCAATTAAACCCCAATTCCAATTCAAACAGACCAGCCTAATTCCTAAAACTACCCGCCCCTAACCCGTTTATTTTACCCGCCCGACTTCCCCTTTTGATCCAGGCTGTTGATCATTTTTTATCAACGGCTAGAATTCCCTCTTTCCCTTTTAATTCAACAACCCCCACCAACCCTATCCCATTTCTCACCAACCGCCGCCTCTGAAACCTCTCCACTCTCCCAAATTCTCTCGAACATTCCCTAACCTTAGCCACCTCTCACCGTCTTCAACTTGGATACCCACGGAACCCATGGCTTCTCAGGCCATGGGAGCCCTATACTCACCTCTCCTTGCTCTTATATGCTTGATACTTGAAGATTCGAGGACTGACCTCGAAGGTTTTCACCCAAACCTCTGCTGATTCAAGGTTTCACGGCCATTTCCGGCCTTGCTCCGGCGTACCATGGTATTTTGAGCCTGGTTCTGACTTCTCCGACTCAGATCGGACCTTTTCCAAGCCTCTCTCATTCTTAGGGCTCTTCTGAAAGCCTAACTCTTCGAGGTTTTCTCTGATCTTTTTAGATCTATTATGTATTTATGCTCTATTTGAGTTTTCAAATTATTTCCCCAACTTTCTTTCAAAAATTACTTCCACAAAATCGCTTCTTTTTCGATTTAGGGTTTTCTAAAATGCTTAAAATGTTTCTCTGACTTTTCTTTTCCTTTTATTTGTGTGTATTTGTCTCTACTATGCTCATATGTTTCCTTTTTACCATACATGTTCTTTTGTGCTTTCTGTCTTTCATTTTTCTACTATGTTTCTATACCATGCTCTCACATGTTTATCTCACTGTGTTTTCCTGTATGTTCTTTTGCTATACCTTTCGGGTGTTCTTGTGTTCTTCTACTGTATTTTCTCTACTAAGTTCTTAAGTCTCTTTGTTTGCCTTCTACTGGACCTTGTTTTAAGTTTCTTCTAAAAGACCCATTTAAGCATGTTTTCCTCTACTATTTCTTCTACTCTCATTACGCTTCGAATTTCTTCACTCTGTTTGCTTTGAACTTTCTACTGAAGTTGCTTGTTTTCTCATGAGTTTCTGAAAGAAATCTCTAAGCCTGTTTTAACTACTTGCTTCCTCATCTCTGTACTTGACTCGAGGTGGAAACCCTAGAATTTGGGGGTTCTGCCGAGGTTTGGTCATGTGATTGAACTAGGGTTCTGTTCGAGAACCCTTGACTCTTTCAGACTAATCTTTGAGTCTATGAACTAAGTTTGAACTTCTTTGTTTGCACATGATTCTGAGTTTTTTAAAAAGTCTTCTACACTGGACTCTTCTACTTATTGACATGACAATTTTCTTTCATACTTAACGTGTCTGTACGCTTTTTATATGTGATAAGTCTTTCTTCAAAAAGGTTTTCCAATTTGTGATTGGTTCAGAATCCCTTTTTAATAGGACTAATTGATTGTTGTTGATTTTCCTTAAGTAAAACCTTTCTTCACCTTTTCTAACTGGGTTCATTCCTACAAATCTTTGGACTTCTGATTTCTTGGTTGTTAACTGATTCCCTTGCCTTATTTGCACAAACTGTGTATTGTCAAGACCTTGTCCTTAAATAGACCTTTATGTATTTACCCCTATTATACTATTTTGTGCAAAGTGTTTGATTAATTTCTTTCCTTAATGGGTTTATACCCGTTTGTAATCTGAATCCCTTAATTAAAGGGAAAACTTGTGTAATTGATTGACAATCGATTTTCAAACTATTCTCTTACCTTATTTCTGCTTGCCTTCTATACTATAAAAGGGCACGACCCCTTTCTCACTAGACACTTTCAACTGAACACTTTTACACTTCAGACTTCCCACCCACAATCTCAATTCTCTTCTAAACTCATCATATTCTGACTGCATGTTTGCACTTTGGCTTTACAAGACTACTGCTTTCTTCTTACTTATTTCTTTAAGACTGGTATGTTCTAGTTTTGGCTTCAGCATCATCTCAATGTGTCTACTTACAGCCTTTACATCCATGTCTACTTTACTGTCTATGTGGAGTTAGATGTTTAACTAGCACGTTAATTTCTTTTTACATGTTTCTGCTGTGAATCCCTGCACCCTGTTTCCTTCTATGTGCTTTGAGTTGTAGTTCAGGACATGGCAATATGCAAGTTGTTGTTCATGTTTGGACTTGATCCCTGAGGGCATCCCGACTCCCAAAACAATGTGTTATAACAGGCTTGTAGGGTGTGCCAGCACTTCTCATTGCTATGTATGCCCACTAGCATGTCCTTGCTTCTTTACCACTTCCCATTTCCCCCTTTTCAAACTCTGCACTTACACTCACTCTTAGCTTCTAAGTTCTGTCCCCCTCCTGTGAGCCTTGCCTTGGGACCTTGAGTTCTCTCTGAACTTGGACACCTGAGGACTGGCCCTTTCACACTGCACTATGACTTAATCCTACACATTTGGGTGTGAGCACTGCCCGGAGTCCATTTGAGGATCTTAGGGAACTCTGACACATCCAAATGAGAGAAAGGCTTTGGATCCTGATCTTTGGAGTTGGTTCATCACATATTTCAGACATGAAGTCCGAATTAGGCTCCCCTTGGTTGTACTGTTAATTTCTTATGTAATTTTGCTTTTCTTATTCATTCTAGGTTATAATAATTTGTAATAACTATTGGGGGTGGCTAGTGAAAAGGGATGGGAATGACTATATGCAAAAAGGGGTGGATATCATGCCTATAGGTTTATTAATTTCTGCAGATACCATGCCTATTTCTGCATTCTCATCTTTAGATAATATGCCTATAGGTTTATTAATTTCTGCATCCACGTAGGTATCCTGCTTATAGGTTTACTTACAGAATTCTGCACTTGCATATAGACACCATGGCTATAAGAATTCTTGCATTATATAGACACCATGTCTATAGGTTTATGCATTCATATAGATACCATGCCTTTAAGGTTTTCTCCACTTCTGCATTATATAGATACCATGTCTATAGTTTTATGCATTCATATAGATACCATGTCTTTAAGGTTTTCTACACTTCTACATTATATAGATAACATGTCTATAAGAAAGTTCTGCACTATCTCATATAGATACCATGCTAGAAATCCAAATCCTGCATATGCATCTGTCACTAGACAAACCTGTCTATAAGATTTAAATAACTAACAACATTTAGATACCATGCCCATAGGATTTCTGCACTCTTGCTACGTCTGTAAAAATGTTTAAAATCAAAAATGCCTAGAAAGCATGCCTATAGGAGCTATTAATCAAATATGAATCATTTCACTTTCTTATAAGTCTGAAATCAGTAACAATAATGCCTAACGTCTGCAGGACTTGAACTCGCCTTTCCTGATTAACTGACAATTTCTTTTCCTAAAATTAGCATACTTCTTTTGAAACCAGTAGATATCATGCCTATAGTTTCGTTTAACACTTAGGCAAGCCATAAGGTAAACTTGTAACTGAACCAGGTTTTGTTAATTACAACCAGCGGGCAACAAATTCGGACTTCTTATCTGAAAATATGTGATAAATCAGCCTGCTTTAACTTTTTAAGTTTGATTAGAACTTAATCAGTACATGCAAGACATGCTAAACTCTATGCTTTTATTTGATTTAAGGAGGTCTATTTGAGCCTTTCTATCTGTTTATGTGCTTTCCCAATACTTGCTACATATATGTTTTGATTGCCGCCTTGGAATTTTGTCCTTTTAAAACTATGAAACCTCATATTCCTTCCCTTTTAGGATTAGTAGTCCCAAGTACCTCCGGGACTGATAGGATTGGGGCGGGTAATAGCAAGCAATAAGTAAACGAGACTATTTCGCGCTTTAATACCTTCACGGGGTGGGAAAGGGTAGATATGGATATGATGACCACGCGATAACATCTCGTGTAGCCCCTCTTTTAGGAGTGATTACCGGATGTTGTATGGGGTGATCCATATTATTTGTAAACCTAGGACCCCCCTCCCTTTACTTGTTCATTTTATTACTTTCAGAATTTCCCAAACTATTTTCTCAAAAAATTCAGCTTTCTTTTATTTCTTTAAACTTTAATCTATTTGCAATCATTATATGAAAACCCCCTCATATTTGAAACTTTTTACTTGCCTACTTGTTATTTGCACTTAAGGTCACAATTATAGTATGGCCGGGAACCACACTAGTGGATCTTGAGGGGTGCCTAACACCTTCCCTTCGGGATAATTTCAAGCCCTTATCCAATCTCTAGTTTTCTAAATCAAACTCTTCTTAGTGTCCTAATGCACTTTAATTATTAGGTGGCGACTCTTCTCTTTTAATAACCGTTAAAAGAGTTGTTAATGTCATAAACCCGATTTCGCGAGAAAAAGGGGGCACGACAGCATGGCGACTCTGCTAGGGATACTGTATCTTTTAGGCTTTTACCATTTCAGGCTATTATTGTGACTTTACGCTTCTCTATATGTCTTTATTTGCTTAATGCCTTTATATATTTAATTCCCTCTCCTATTACAAAACTGACTTGTCTTTTGTTTCTTTCCTTTATTTCTTTTACTGCTTTCCTTTACTAGTTTCCTTTATTACTGCTTTAAATTAAGACTGAATTGTTGTAATTACTTCATAACGTGCAAATATGTGACAACTTATTTTAATTATTGCATAAGCATGTTTTCAACATCATATTCCACTCGTGCCAACTAAATATCATAGCAACACTTATAATGAGTGGTTGCGCTCTTCCGATATTATCACCCTTTAAATCCGGCAAAGCATATTTGTAGTAAAACTAGTCGATCAACTGTGTAGTCGACGGTTCCGTGCCTTTCTCTCTTGAGTTGTCCGCTCAAAGGTACCAGTCTAAAACCCCATAGAAACCTTACTCTGTTTAACTGTGCATGCATCATGGTCAAACCTGGCCGAGTCAGTTGTGTTTAATGACTCTTTAAGATAGCCTTGTCCAAAGTCCATTGGGTTTTCCCAAAACCCAAATGGACACTACCACGTTTTGTGCATTTATTTGGAGAACTAAATGCTTTATGCTAATTGTTGGTATTAAATAGTCGAGTCTGGTGGGGGTAAGGGCCTAACCCTTTTGTCTTGCAGAAATATGAGGCATGAGGTCCCCAACTTCGGTATGGTTAGCATACCCTCACTCTTGCTGGACTGGTGGAGGAGTCTTCCATCAAATGACCAAATCAACGAGTGGAAAGAGAGGGCCGCCAAAGCTAGCAAAAAGTTGGAATATCTGGAGTACAGTCTGCTGGAATTGGAAGGGAAAGTGAGGAAGAGAGTCACCGACTGTCAGAGCACTGAAGGAAACGAAGGAGAACACATGGCAAAGGCATTTCTACTGGTGTACCTATGCGAGCTGGAGGATTTGATTAACGAGAGCATTCAACCTGAGGAAGGTCCTGCGGGGACCAAATAGATAGGAATCTTTTCTTTTTGCTTTAAGAAATGTAATAAGGCCAATGACCAATATTGACATTTTATTCCTTGTTATTTAGTGTCGTTTTGGGATTCATCTACTTTTATCAATAAAATGAGGTATTTAGCATTCTAAGTTCTCCAAATCAATTTGTCGCTAGGACTATCTCGGGCACAACGAGGTTCCCAAATTATGACGCGATTTACATTCTTGCACTATGTGTTTAAATATCGCAACACTTTCTTATAATCCGCACTGGCTTGTTACCTTTTTGTTTTTATTTTTGTTTTATTTATTCCCCTCCCCAAAGGTTAGTTCGTGCACTATGGCATCATCATTCTACTCCACAAGATCCAAGGGCCCTCCACCCACTCCTCCTCCTAGTCCCGTCAGAAGTAGGAACAAGGGAAAGATGGAAGATTTGAGCAACATTAGAAAGGAAAACTCGGTTGTACGGGTAGAAATCACTCAGGGTACTCAGGTCTCCAATGAAAGTGTGTCCCAACTCGAGCAAAAACTGTTAAAATTTCAGAAGGAACTCGATCAGGTCCGGAACTTAGCGAGCTTATCATTTTGCCTCACCACTCCAGATGTCAATTTTGCTAACGCTCAGAACCCCACACCTCCACAAAGCATCCCGAAACCACAAAACCATCCCGCTCCTCACCATCACTGCAACACCTGCCATACTTCCAACAATACTCCACTGATTATCCCAGAACCTTTGAACTCCACAAATGACCATTTCCATACTCATAACACCCCCATCTATGTGGAGACTATACCACACTCCACTCAACCAATTTCAAGTACACCCAAGTCTGATGAAAAAGACTCACTCATCAGGAACCTGGCTGCAGAACTTAAGAAGTTGACTAGTCAAATTCAGGGTGTCGAAGGAAGTAAGAGGATTGAAGGGTTGAACTACGAAGACCTTTGCACACAACCAGATGTCGAACTTCCCAAGGGGTACAAACCTCCTAAGTTCAAGATGTTTGATGGTATAAAGGATCCGAAAGTTCACCTGAGAACATACTACGACAAGCTGGTTGGAGTAGGGAAGGACGAAAGGACTCGAATGAAACTTTTCATGAGAAGTCTGAAAGGAGATGCTCTGTCTTGGTACATTAGCCAAGACCCGAAGAAATGGTTGAATTGGGTGAGTATGGCATCTGACTTCATGGACAAATTTAGGTTCAACACCGAAAATGCACCGGATGTGTTCTACATTCAGAACTTAAAGAAGAAGCCCACGAAAATATTCCGCGAGTATGCCACTTGCTGGAGGTCAGAAGCTGCTAAAGTCAGGCCTACTCTATAGGAAGAACAAATGAACAAATTTTTTCATCCGGGCTCAGGACCCGCAATACTATGAAAGACTGATGCTGATCGAGAATCATAAATTTTCCGACATCATCAATCTAGGAGAAAGGATCGAGGAAGGTATCAAAAGTGGTATGGTTACGAACTTGGAAGCCTTCCAAGCTACCAACAAGGCTCTACAGTCTAGTGGTACGTCTAAGAAAAGGGACGTAGGTGCTGTAATGGTTTCATAGAGAACCCAATCCCCTGTCAAACACCAAACCTACCTGATGCCTCCACTCATGTATCAACCTACTCCAAATTACCAAGCACCCTCACCTTCTTACCAAACCCCACCACCCACTTATCAATCACCTCCACCTCCTACATATCAACCTACCTCACCCAGATATTCCCAACCCGCGCATGTCTACCAAGCCTACAATGCTCAGCCATCCCACTATTAATCACCTCCCGTACATCAAAACTTTCCTATACCTCGACCAAATTTCGACCGCAGCCCCCCCAAACAGTATACCACCATTGCTGAATCGATTGACCAGCTGTATGAAAGGTTCAAAGCTGCCGGTTACGTCACCCCTATCCCTGCTATAACCCCTGAAAACCCTGCTCAGTAGGTTAATCCGAATAAATCCTGTGCATACCATTCCGGCATGAAAGGGCATACCATTGATTAATGCCGCTCTCTGAAAGACAAGATCCAGACTTTTATTGATAACAATATCATTGTGGCAAAGGAGCCTACTCCGAATGTTCGCAACAACCCTCTACCGGACCATAAGGGTGGAGGTATTCACATGATTGAAATAGAGGATAATTAGGATCCCAAAGGATCTATCGGTTTAATCACAGAAGGTGACGAACCAAAAAAGCCAATAGTCACCTTAATCTGATTGTAGTCCAGACTCAGCCTTCTGGGGATGCCGAGGTAAACATGTCTGTACCACTTGAGTTTGAAGCACCACCCCCTGCAAAGATGCCAACACCAATTGAGGTCGAGTTTGGGTCTCCAACAAATGTACCCGCACCGTTTGAAGTTGTACTTTTACCCTTCAAAATACATGCTCCGTTCAGAGTAAAGGTGCCCATTCCAGTAGCAATGTTGGCCGTAACACCGTTCCATACAAATGTCATACCTTGGGATTACACAGCCGAGGTGAGAAGAAAAGGGAAGGTCAAGTTCGGGGAAGTCGTTGCGGCACAGGGTATGACAAGAACCGGCAGGGTTTGTGCTCTGGAGAATTTAGCTGAGTCGAGTAAGCAGGCCTCTGGTCGGCCGACCACACTGAAACCGGGCCCGACTATCTCTAGAGAAAGATACAAGCCAAGGAATACTCAGTCATTGGTCAGCTGAACAACACACCAACACAGATTTTTATCCTAGCTTTGCTGCAAAGTTCTGACGTACATAAGAATGCCTTGTTGAAGGTGCTGAGCGAGGCATATGTACAAAGCAATATCACCAGAGGAGAAATGGCAAACATGGTAGGGCAGGTATTGGAAAGTCACAAGATCACTTTTCATGAAGATGAGCTGCCACCAGAAGGGTTGACTCACAACAAAGCATTACACATCACCATACAATGCGAAGATTATTTTATCACTAGGGTCCTGATTGATAGAGGGTCCAACCTCAATATTTGTCCATTGGTAACACTCAGAATATTGGGAAAGGGTCTGCATGAGATCAAGTACGGGGCCATCAACGTCAAAGCTTTCGACGGTTCCCAAAGATCCACTTTTGGGGAAATCAACTTGTGTTTGCAAATGGGGCCTACTTGGTTCGATGTTGATTTTCAGGTTATAGATGTGCCGGCGTCTTACAACTTGCTGTTAGGACGGCCGTGGATTCATGACGTTGGGGCCATAGCGTCAATACTGCATCAGGCGGTGAAATTTGAGTGGAACCACCAAGAGGTGATCATTCACGGTGACGATAGCAATCCCATATTCAGTCGCCAAACCATCCCAGCGATTGGAGGAAGGAGAAAGATAGGCGGGGAAATCTATCACCACATTGAGCGAGTCAACGCCGTTGACAAAGACAAATGGTGGGACAACAAAATTGAAAGCATATTGAACTGGAGCGGATATGAGCGTGGTAAGGGACTTGGCAAGAACCTCCAAGGAATCGCCAAGCCGATCAAACTGAAGAAACATGGCACCACTTTTGGTCTGGGATATGAGTATACTTGGGAGGAATTCAACAATTGGTCGCCGCCATGGTGCGGTCCATACTGCCCGCTGGAGCAGCCAATACCACATTTGGAACAGACTTTCCAGCCGGCCGATGTTATCTATGGGTCAGAAGAAGAGGAAGCACTGGCAGCAGTAAGGAATTTGTTTTTAAAAGATGATGACATGGATTGTTGTGTCATTTTCGATGAGGAGGGGGAGGAAGGCCCTTCCATACAGGCTGTAAGACGAGGAGCATGCCTCAACAATTGGACCATCAGAACTACCAGAGCCCGGAAAGCCTCGGGGTAGCAAGGCTAAACAAAGCATAATGCACTATCTTTTATTTTTACTAGTTGATTTTCCTTTCGCATTTTTGAATTTTCGCAATAAGATCTTCCAATGTTCAAAACGGTTATGAAATTTATCAAAGCATTTCGGTTTCCTTACAAATCTTACTCTTATTATTTTCTCTCATTACTTTACTTATACAACATTACTATTACCTATCTTGATAAACCAATAGTTGTGACATGCAACGAGACAACGCAACAAACGGACATAGATTCAGAGGAAGATGATATACCGGAAGAGATTGTTAAAGAGGTTGAAAATTTTGAGAACAGACCTAAGTCCAACCTGGACGAGACCTAGATTGTTAACTTGGAAGATGCAGAAAATATCAAAGAAACTCGGATCAGCGTTTATTTGTCACCGTCAAAAAAGGAAGAATACACAGAATTTCTGAAGGAATATGAGGACATATTCGCCTAGTCATATGATGACATGACTAGTTTGAGCACATCTATTGTGGCTTACAAGCTGCCAACCGATCTGACATGTCCGCCAGTAAAGCAAAAGCTCAGAAAGTTCAAGCCTGACATGAGCTTGAAAATCAAGGAAGAAGTCACTAAGCAGGTCAAAGCTAAGGTTCTCAAGGTAGTAGAATATCCGACATGGTTAGCCAACATTGTGCCAGTACCGAAGTAGGATGGGAAGGTCAGAGTCTGTGTCGACTACCGGGATCTCAACCGGGCTAGTCCAAAGGATGACTTCCCCTTACCGAACATACACATCCTGATTGACAATTGCGCCAAGCATGAGCTGCAGTCATTTGTAGATTGCTTCGCTGGGTACCATCAGATATAGATGGATGAAGAAGATGCTGAGAAAACGGCTTTCATTATGCCGTGGGGGATATACTGCTACAAGATGATGCCATTCGGGTTAAAGAATGTAAGGGCCACCTACATGAGGGCCATGACTACTATCTTCCATGATATGATACACGAGGAGATTGAGGTGTATGTAGATGATGTCATCATAAAGTCCAAGAAAGCCACTGACCACATGGAAGATTTGAGGAAGTTCTTCAACAGACTGAGAAGATACAACCTGAAACTGAATCCCACAAAATGTGCATTTGGGGTTCCTGCCAGAAAACTACTTGGGTTCATTGTGAGTCGCCGAGGGATAGAACTGGATCCATCTAAGGTCAAAGCTATTCAAGAACTGCCACCGCCAAAGAACAAGAAGGACGTAATGAGCTTCATGGGAAGACTTAACTACATCAGCGGGTTCATAGACAATCTACGGTCATCTGTGAGCCGATCTTTAAGATGTTAAATAAGGACGCCGCTACCACATGGACTGATGATTGCCAAAAAGATTTCAACAGAATCAAGGAGTACCTATCAACACCACCAGTCTTAGTTCCGCCTGAGCCGAGTAGACCTATATTACTCTACCTTGCAGTATTGGATGGAGCGTTCGGTTGTGTTCTGGGGCAGCATGATGAAACAGAGAGGAAGGAGCAGGCTATCTATTACCTCAGTAAGAAGTTCACCCCATACAAGGCTCGGTATTCTCTGTTAGAGCGCACCTGTTATGCTTTGACTTGGGTAGCTCAAAAGTTGAGGCACTACTTTTGTGCCTATACTACATATCTCATATCAAGAATGGATCCCTTGCAGTACATATTTCAGAAGCCCGTGCCCACTGGAAAGCTAGGCAAGTGGAAAATCTTATTGAGTGAATTTGACATTGTCTACATAACTCAGAAGGCAATCAAGGGACATGCACTAGCAGATCACCTTGCTGAAAATCCCGTAGACAGAGAATACGAACCCTGAAAACGTATTTTCCTGACGAAGAGGTATCATTCATAGGAGAAGACATTGCAGAATCCTATGACGGTTGAAGAATATTTTTCGATGGAGCAGAAAATTCAAAGGAGTTGGCATAGGAGCAGTCCTAGTATCAGAAAGCGATCAGCATTATCTGGTATCTGCCAAGCTCAGGTTCCCGTGCACCAACAACATGGCCGAGTACAAAGCCTGCATCTTAGGGCTCAAGATGGCCATTGACATGAACATTCAAGAGTTGCTAGTAATTGGGGATTCAAACTTGCTTATACATCAGGTCCGAGAAGAATGGGCGACCAAGAACTCCAAGATACTCCCTTATCTGCATCATGTACAGGAGTTGAGAAAGAGGTTCACAAAGACAGAATTCCAGCATGTTCCCAGGGTCCAAAATGAATTCGCCGATGCACTGGCCACCCTATCATCTATGATACAATATCCAGACAAGAATTTTATTGATCCCATTCCGGTAAAGATCCATGATCAGCCAGCTTACTGTGCTCATGTCAAAGAAGAAGCAGACGGAAAGCCTTGGTTTCATGATATCAAGGAATACTTGGCCAAAGGAGAATACCCAGAGCTCGCAAACGCTATTCAGAAGCGCACACTTCGGAGGTTATCCAACAATCTCTTTCACAGCGGAGGAATCCTGTACAGAAGGACTCCTGATTTAGGATTATTAAGGTGTGTCGACGCAAAGGAAGCATTCAGGCTATTAGAGGAAATTCATGTAGGGACCTGCAGTCCATTTATGAATGGCTTTGTTTTAAAGAAAATACTCCGAGCTGGTTACTTTTGGATGACTATGGAAATAAACTGCATCCAGTATGTCCAAAAGTGCCACTGCTGCCAGATACATGCAGACATGATAAAGGTGCCTCCAAATGAGCTTAATACAACAAGCTCATCGTGGCCATTCGCCGCCTGGGGAATGGATGTTATCGGACCAATCGAATAAGCCACATCAAGCGGGCACAGGTTTATCCTAGTAGTAATTGATTATTTCACCAAATAGGTTGAAGCAACATATTACAGGGCAGTGACTAAGAAAGTCGTGGCAGATTTCGTCCGCGACCGTATCATGTGTCGGTTCGGAATTCCAGAGTCAATCATTACTGATAATGGCTCCAACCTCAACAATGATTTGATGAAATCCATGTGTGAAACCTTCAAGGTCAAACACAAGAATTCTATATCTTACAAACCTTAGATGAACGGAGCCGTAGAGGCCGCCAACAAGAATATCAAGAAGATACTAAGGAAAATGATAGAGAAGCATAAGCAGTGGCACGAGAAGCTCTCATTTGCTTTATTGGGGATACTGCACCACAGTCCGCACATCGACAAGAGCAACCCCCTATATGCTGGACAGAGGTAGTCATTCCCACCGAGGTGGAAATTCCCTCATTAAGAATCATACAGGAACCAAAGCTAGACGATGCAGAATGGGTGAAAAATCATTACGAGCAGCTAGCTCTTATAGATGGAAAGAGAATGAATACAGTTTGCCATGGTCAACTTTATCAGAACAGGATGTCCAGAGCCTTCAACAAAAGAGTCAAGCTGAGACAGTTCACACCGGAGCAGCTGGTGTTAAAGAAAATATTTCCACATCAAGATGAAGCCAAAGGGAAATTCTCTCCCAATTGGAAGGGTCCGTACATGGTTCACCGGGTTCTAACAGGATGAGCCCTCATACTTGCAGAAATGGACAGAGAAGTCTGGTCAAAGCCGATCAATTCAGACGCAGTCAAGCGATACTATATGTAACCTTTACGCTTTCTTTTATGATGTAATTTGAACTACGCCTGACCTGATTCCCGTTTAAGAGGGGATACGTAGGCAGCCCTATGGGTTCGGTCATAATTCAATAAAATTTTCATTTCCCCCGCTATTGGAAATTGGGGCAGAATTTTGAGGAGGACCCTCAAAATTCCGGAGCAAAAGAAGTTGCAATAACTTGAACCACGTCGCAGTCGTTGGTTCATCTAAGGAAAAATATTCTTAATTACGCATTTATATTATGCTTTTACTAAATCATGCATGTCTATTATCAAAATTGCTTTGTTCAGCAATGCTACCCCAAGGATACACACAGTATCACCAAAACGAAGCCGAGCAGATCAAGTTGAGCCAGCGAGGATACGAACTAACCTTCCTCGCCTTTTACAAAACTCACGGTTTTTCTTTGAATGTAGGCACCCAAGTCGTGAAATCATCGAATATATTTATACACTCGTACTTTTCAGAAATACAGCTCTCAGGACCGTCACACCTATTCTCAGTTACCATCAACACACAACATCCCCAGTTGCCACAATATAAGCTAAGGAACTTTTATTACTATTCACCTTTTATTTACTACTTTGCATAAGGCTACCATTTTGCCTTCCAAGACTAAGCTCTGTCTCCATCTGCATTCTCTGCATTGCATAAGACTACCATTCTGCCTTCCGAGACTAAGCTCTGTCTCCATCTGCATTCTCTACATTGCATAAGGCTACCATTCTGCCTTCTGAGACCAAGCTTTGTCTCCATCTGCATTCTCCACATTGCATAAGGCTACCATTCTGCCTTCCGAGACTAAGCTCTGTATCCATCTGCATTCTCTGCATTGCATAAGGCTACCATTCTGCCTTCCAAGACTAAGCTTTGTCTCCATCTGCATTCTCTGCATTGCATAAGGCTACCATTCTGCCTTCCGAGACTAAGCTCTGTCTCCATCTGCATTTCTCTGCATTGCATAAGGCTACCATTCTGCCTTCCGAGACTAAGCTCTATCTCTATCCGCATTCTCTGCATTGCATAAGGCTACTATTCTGCCTTCCGAGACTAAGCTCTGTCTCCATCTACATTCTCTGCATTGTATAAGGCTACCATTCTGCCTTCCGAGACTAAGCTCTGTCTCTACCTGCATCGGTTGAAAGATCGCCACCTTTATTTAAATCCTGCATCGGCTGAAAGATCGCCACTTTTATTTACATCTTGCATTGGCTGAAATATCGCCACCTTTTATTTACATCTTGCATTGGCTGAAAGATCGCCACTTCATTTATACCTTGCATCGGCTGAAAGATCGCCACTTCATTTACATCATCTCATGGGCTGAAAGATCGCCAAATTATCCGAGGGAATCATCGTTTAGAGGCACTATTTGCATAGCCCGAGAACACCATGCCATGGCCCGAGAATTCCTTTTAATCTTTTGCATATCATTATTCAAAGGCATCATGGTTTGAAGGCATCATCCTCATAGCCCGAGAGCATCATTTCATGGCCCGCGAATCCTTTATTATACGCTTCATCGCCCAGGACATCATGGTCCAAGGACGCCATCATAACCGTCCAAAGACAACATTCATGGTCCAACGGGAACTTCCATCATGTTTAAATTTACGCACAATATACACTTGTATTGCTTATTTGTAGGTAAACCGGCAAACCACGGCCGTCTCAGCAGGAGCGATCCCGCTCCAGTTCCCGTAGCCCTATTAGACTTAACCATCCATCCCAACCAGAGTATCGCGTCCGTCCTTGGGAAAACCTCCATTGGTATATTCCGCCGACTGATTCTGAACTACATATGGCCTAATTCCTGTAAGACCAGGGATACGTAGGCAGCTCAGGAACCAGAGCATGGTCAAATTCTTCAAACCATTTCGTTCGGTCAAATTGGCCATCATATCTTTAACAGATAACTCTTTCGTCCTTCCCGGGTAAAGAAGGGTAGCTGTTGATACCCAATTTTTCCCTATGTATTTTTATACGCAAAATACTTTCAAAATAGCATATATATGCATATATAAGTATGTCCAATATTTTAGTATTTTTTCTAATTTTTAAAAGATTTTTAAATCAATTTATTGCCCTATTTTAACAATACAAAAAACCAATAATTGTTCCTTAAATTATCACTTTTGGTGAATAACTTATTTTATTCTCACATTTATACCCAAATATGGTTAAGGTAATTTTTTTTATGCATTTTTACAAATTTATTTAGCATTTTAAAGCTAAATTGCATATAATTGCAATTTTAGCTTACTTTAAGATTTAATAGCATTTTATAATTATGAAATTGATTCCAGTATTTTTAACTTAATATTTATATATTATTAATTAACTCAGTACCTTTAATTTATTTTCAGAAATTATTTTACTATTTTTTATAAAAGAAAAAGTGAAAAAGTGGCTATTTAAAACTTAGCCCTAACTATTTCAATTTTAGCCTAAAATTAGCCCCAATTAAACCCCAATTCCAATTCAAACGGACCAGCCCAATTCCTAAAACTACCCGCCCCTAACCCGTTTATTTTACCCGCCCGACTTCCCTTTTTGATCTAGGCCGTTGATCATTTTTAATCTAATCTGCTGATCATTGAGTCCGCCATCTATTTCATAGTAATCACGAAAAGCAAGCCCTATGTGTCACAAGCAGGCACCACGGGTTTTGATCAACGGCCAGAATTCCCTCTTTCCTTTTTAATTCAACAACCCCCACCAACCCTATCCCATTTCTCACCAATCGCCGTCTCTGAAACCCCTCCCCTCTCCCAAATTCTCTCGAACATTCCCTAACCCTAGCCACCTCTCACCGTCTTTAACCTGGATACCCACCGGAACCCATGCCTTCTCAGGCCATGGGAGCCCTATACTCACCTCTCCTTGCTCTTATACGCTTGATACTTGAATATTTGAGGCCTTACCTCGAAGGTTTTCGACCAAACCTCTGCTGATTCAAGGTTTCACGGCTATCTCTGATCTTGCTCCGGCGTACCATGGTGTTTTGAGCCTGGTTCTTACTTCTCCAACTCAGATCGGACCTTTTCCCAGCCTTTCTCATTCCTATGGCTCTTCTGAAACCCTAACTCTTCGAGGTTTTCTCCGATCTTTTTAGATCTGTTATGTATCTATGCTCTATTTGAGTTTTCAAACGATTTCCCCAACTTTCTTTCAAAAATTACTTCCAAAATCGCTTCTTTTTCGATTTAGGGTTTTCTGAAATGCTTAAAATGTTTCTCTGACTTTTCTTTTCCTTTTCTTTGTGTGTATTTGTCTCTACTATGCTTATATGTTTCCTTTTTACCACACATGTTCTTTTGTGCTTTCTGTCTTTCGTTTTCCTACTGTGTTTCTATACCATGCTCTCACATGTTTATCTCACTGTGTTTTCCTATATGTTCTTTTGTTATACTTTTCGGGCGTTTTTGTGTTCTTTTACTGTATTTTCTCTACTAAGTTCTTATGTCTCTTTGTTTGCCTTCTACTGAACCTTGTTTTAAGTTTCTTCTAAAAGACCCGTTAAGCATGTTTTCCTCTACTATTTATTCTACTCTCATTATGCTTCGAATTTCTTCACACTATTTGTTTTGAACTTTCTACTGAAGTTGCTTGTTTTCTCATGAGTTTCTGAAAGAAATCTCTGAGCCTGTTTTAACTACTTGCTTCCTCATCTCTGTACTTGACTCGAGGTGGAAACCCTAGAATTTGGGTGTTCTACCAAGGTTTGGTCATGTGATTGAACTAAGGTTCTGTTCGAGAACCCTTGACTCTTTCAGACTAATCTTTGAGTCTATGAACTAAGTTTGAACTTCTTTGTTTGCACATGATTCTGAGTTTTTTTTTAAATTCTTTTACACTAGACTCTTCTACTGATTGGCATGACAATTTTCTTTCATACTTAACGTGTCTGTACGCTTTTTATATGTGATAAGTCTTTCTTCAAAAAGGTTTTCCAATTTGTGATTGGTTCAGAATCCCTTTTTAATAGGACTAATTGATTGTTGCTGATTTTCCTTAAGTAAAACCTTTCTTCACCTTTTCTGACTGGGTTCATTCCTATAAATCTTTGGACTTCTAATTTCTTGGCTGTTAACTGATTCCCTTGCCTTATTTGCACAAACCGTGTACTGTCAAGACCTTGTCCTTAAATAGACCTTTATGTATTTACCCTATTATACTATTTTGCACAAAGTGTTTGATTAATTTCTTTCCTTAATAGGTTTATACCCGTTTGTAATCTGAATCCCTTAATTAAAGGGAAAACTTGTGTAATTGATTGACAATCGATTTTCAAACTATTCTCTTACCTTATTTCTGCTTGCCTTCTATACTATAAAAGGGCACGACCCCTTTCTCACCAGACACTTTCAACTGAACACTTTTACACTTCAGATTTCCCACCCACAATCTCAATTCTCTTCTAAACTCATCGTATTCTGACTGCCTGTTTGCACTTTGGCTTTACAAGACTATTGCTTTCTTCTTACTTGTTTCTTTAAGACTGGTATGTTCTAGTTTTGGCTTCAGCATCATCTCAGTGTGTTTACTTACAGCCTTTACATCCATGTCTACTTTACTGTCTATGTGGAGTTAGATGTTTAACTGGAACGTTAAATTTCTTTTTACCTGTTTCTGCTGTGAATCCCTGCACCCTGTTTCCTTCTATGTGCTTTGAGTTGTAGTTCAGGACATGGCAATATGCAAGTTGTTGTTTATGTTTGGACTTGATCCCTGAGGGCATCCTGACTCCTAAAACAATGTGTTATAACAGGCTTGTAGGGTGTGCCAACACTTCTCATTGCTAGGTATGCCCACTAGCCTGTCCTTGCTTCTTTACCACTTCCCCTTTCCCCTTTTTTCAAACTCTACACTTACACTCACTCTTAGCTTCTAAGTTCTTCCCCCCTCCTATGAGCCTTTCCTTGGGACCTTGAGTTCCCTCTGAACTTGGACACCTGAGGACTGGACCTTCCATACTGCACTATGACATAATCCTGCACATTTGGGTTTGAGCATTGCCCGGAGTCCATTTGAGGCTCTTAGGGAACTCTGACACATCCAAATGAGAGAAAGGCTTTGGATCCTGATCTTTGGAGTTGGTTCATCACATATTTCAGACATGGAGTCCGAATTAGGCTCCCCTTGGTTGTACTGTTAATTTCGTATGTAATTTTGCTTTTTTTATTCATTCTGGGCTGTAATAATTTGTAATAACTATTAGGGGTGGCTAGTGAAAAGGGATGGGAATGATTGTATGCAAAAAGGGGTAGATATCATACCTATAGGCTTATTAATTTCTGCAGCTACCATGCCTATTTCTGCATTCTCATATTTAGATAATATGCCTATAGGTTTATTAATTTCTGCATCCACGTAGATATCCTACTTATAGGTTTACTTACAGAATTTTGCACTTGCATATAGACACCATGACTATAAGAATTCCTGCATTATATAGACACCATGTCTATAGGTTTATGCATTCATATAGATACCATGTCTTTAAGGTTTTCTGCACTTCTGCATTATGTAGATACCATGTCTATAGGTTTATGCATTCATATAGATACCATGTCTTTAAGGTTTTCTGCACTTCTACATTATATAGATAACATGTCTATAAGAAAGTTTTGTACATCTCATATAGATACCATGCTAGAAATCCAAATCCTGTATATGCATTTGTCACTAGACAAACCTGTCTATAAGATTTAAATAACTAACAACAATTAGACACCATGCCCATAAGATTTCTGCACTCTTGCTACGTCTGTTAAAATGTTTAAAATCAAAAACACCTAGAAAGCATGCCTATAGGAGCTATTAACCAAATCTGAATCGTTTCACTTTCTATAAGTCTGAAATCAGTAACAACAATGCCTAACGTCTACAGGACTTGAACTCGCCTTTCTTGATTAACTGACAATTTCTTTTCCTAAAATCAACATACTTCTTTTGAAACTAGTAGATATCATGCCTATAGTTTCGTTTAACACTTAGGCAAGCCATAAGGTAAACTTGTAACTGGACCAGGTTTTGTTAATTACAACCAGCGGGCAGGCCAAATTCGGACTTCTTATCTGAAAATATGTGATAAATCAGCCTGCTTTAGCCTTTTAATTTTGATTAGACCTTAATCAGTACATGCAAGACATGCTAAACTCTATGCTTTTATTTGATTTAAGGAGGTCTATTTGAGCCTTTCTATCTGTTTATGTGCTTTCCCAATACTTGCTACATATATGTTTTGATTGCCGCCTTAGAATTTTGTCCTTTTAAAACTATGAAACCTCATATTCCTTCCTTTTTAGGATTAGTAGTCCCAAGTACCTCCGGGACTGATAGGATTGGGGCGGGTAATAGCAAACAATAAGTAAACGAGACTATTCCGCGCTTTAATACCTTAACGGGGTGAGAAAGGGTAGATATGGATATGATGACCACCCGATAACATCTCGTGTAGCCCCTCTTTGAGGAGTGATTACCGGATGTTGTGTGGGGTGATCCATATTATTTGTAAACCTAGGACCCCCCTCCCTTTACTTGTTCATTTTATTACTTTCAGAATTTCCCAAACTATTTTCTCAAAAAATTCAGCCTTCTTTTATTTCTTTAAACTTTAATCTATTTGCAACCATTATGTGAAAACCCCCTCATATTTGAAACTTTTTACTTGCCTACTTGTTATTTGCACTTAAGGTCACAATTATAGTATGGTCGGGAACCACACTAGTGGATCCTAAGGGGTGCCTAACACCTTCCCTTTGGGATAATTTCAAGCCCTTACCCAATCTTTGGTTTTCTAAATCAAACTCTTCTTAGTGTCCTAATGCACTTTAATTATTAGGTGGCGACTCTTCTCTTTTAATAATCGTTAAAAGAGTTGTCAATTCCATAAACACGATTTCGCGAGAAAAAGGGGGCGCAACAGTACTCGCTCATCCTATCAAGCTTCAGATGGCCAAGGAGACTAGGGGTGAGATTTCTTTTTAGAGGACTGCTAATGTCGCCAGGCAGATCGAGGATGTTCTTTCATAGGAGAGATGGCAGAGGTCTGATAAGAGTCCTTGTCATTCCGATGATTTTAGTGGTGCCTCATCTCGAGGCAGGGGTACTTTTGGTAAGGTCCATCCTCCTAGGATATTTCAGTCAGCGCTTCAAGCATCCTGCAATGCTTCAGGAAGTCGTGGTCCTTATGTGCCTTATTCTAGGCAGCCAACCTATAGTGTACTGCTAGCTCCTATCAGTGCACCTCCTATTCAGAGTTATCACCATGGTTATCCGGCCCATGTGGGTCAGTTTCAGTAGCCATAACACCAGGATGGATGATATGAGTGTGGTTGTTTTGGGCATATCAGGAGGACATGTCCGAGATTATTGAGCGGTGCGCCACAGTAGAGTTCTCGTGCCATGATTCTAGCACCGGTTGTACCACCGTCCACTTATCCAGCTAGAGTCAGGGGTCAAGCAGCTAGAGGTGGAGGTCAGACCGTTAGAGATGGAGGCCAGGTCGCTAGAGGGGAAGGTCAAACTGCTAGAGGTGTAGACCAGCCAGATAGAGGTCGTCCTAGGGATGTGGTTCAGAGTGGTGGAGTCCAGCCCCAATGTTATGCTTTTCCAGCCAGGCTTGAGAATGAGTCATCAGACGCTGTTATCATAGGTATTTTTCTAATTTTTCATAGAGATGCTTCAGTTTTATTTGATCCGGGCTTTACTTTTTCCTATATGTCATCCTATTTTGCTTCATATTTGGTTGCGCCTTGTGATTCTTTGAGTGCTCCTGTGTATGTGTCCATACCTGTGGGGGATTCTATTGTTCTAAATCGTGTCTATCGTTCGTGTGTGTTCACTATTGGGAGTCTTGAGACTAATGTAAATTTATACTTCTCGATATGGTTGATTTTGATGTAATTTTGGCTATGGATTCGATGTCACCTTATCATGCTATATTGGATTTTCATGCCAAGACGGTGACCTTAGCCTTGCCAGCGTTGCCTCAATTAGAGTGGAGAGGAACTCATGGCCATTCTACCAGCAGGTTTATCTCTTACGTGAAGGCTAGGCATATGGTCGATAAGGGGTGTCTAGCTTATTTAGCTTACGTCCGCAATTCCACTGCAAAGGTTCCTTAGGATTGAGTAATAGTTGTCCGTGAGTTCCAGAGGTGTTTCCTGCAGACCTACTGGGAATGCCACCCGACAGAGATATTGACTTCTGTATTGATTTGGCTCTGGGCACTCAGCCCATTTCTATTCCACCATACCGTATGGCCCCACCAGAGTTGAAATAATTGAAGAGCAGTTGCAAGATTAGCTTGATAAGGGCTTTATTAGACCTAGTGTCTCGCCTTGGGGTGCGCCTATGTTGTTTGTGAAGAAGAAGGATGGATCGATGAGGATGTTCATAGATTATCGGCAGTTGAAAAAAGTCACCATCAAGAACAAGTATCCATTGCCGAGGATTGATGACTTATTTAATCAGCTTCAGGGTGCCAAAGTGTTTTCAAAGATTGGTTTGAGGTCTGGCTAGCATCAGCTGAGGATTAGGGCATCCGACGTCTCTAAGACAGCTTTTCGGACTCAATATGAGCATTGTGAGTTTCAAGTGATGTCATTTGGGCTGACAAATGCCCTAGCAACATTTATGGATTTGATGAACTAGGTGCTCAATCCCTATTTGGATTCCTTTGTGATTGTATTTATTGATGATATCTTGATCTACTCCTACAGTCGAGAGGAGCATGTGCAGCATCTTCGGATGGTACTTCAAACTCTGAGAAACAACTAGCTATATGCTAAGTTTTCAAAATATGAGTTTTGGTTGAGATCACTCGCTTTCTTGGGGCACATTATATCAGTAGAGGGCATTTAGGTGGATCCTAAGAAGATTGAGGCAGTTTAGAATTGGCCTAGACCGACTTCAGCTACGGAGATCCGGAGTTTCTTGGGTTTGGCGGGTTATTACCGTCGGTTTGTGGAAGGGTTTTCATCTATAGGTTGACCAGGTTGACCTAGAAAGGTGACCCGTTCAGATGGTCAGACGAGTGTGAGGCGAGCTTTCAGAAGCTTAAGACTGCTTTAACTACGACACTAGTGTTGGTGTTGCCCACAGGTTCAAGATCTTATACGGTATATTGTGATGCATCTCGTATTAGACTTGGTGCAGTGTTGATGCAGGACAACAGGGTGATTGCATATGCATCACGGCAGTTGAAGATTCATGAGAAGAATTACCTTGTTCATGATTTAGAGTTAGCAGCCATTGTTCATGCGCTGAAGATTTGGAGGCACTATTTTTACACGTGTCGTGTGAGGTATTCACGGATCATTAGAGCTTGCAGTATTTGCTCAAACAAAAGGAGCTCAATTTGAAGCAGAGGAGGTGGTTAGAGCTATTGAAAGACTATGATATCACCATCTTGTATCATCCTGGGAAGGCCAATGTGGTGGTCGATGCCTTGAGTAGAAAGTCAATGAGTATGGTTAGCCTTGCGTACATTCCAATCGATGAGAGACCGCTTGCAGTAGATGTTCAGGCTTTGGCCGATCAGTTCGTAAGGTTGGATGTTTCTGAGCCCAGTCATGTTCTAGCTTGTACAGCCGCTCGGTCTTCTTTGTTTGAGCGCACCAGGGAGTGACAGTATGATGACCCTCATTTGCTTGTCTTTAGGGACATAGTGCAGCACGGTGATGCCAAGCAGGTTACTGTTGGAGATGATGGATTTTTTAGGATGCAAGGTCGTGTTTGTGTGCCTAATGTAGCAGGACTTCGTGAGTTGATTCTTGAGGAGGCCCACAGTTTCTGGTATTCTATTCATTCGGGTGCCGCCAAGATGTATTAGGACTTGCAACAATATTATTGGTGGAGGGGGATGACGAAGGATATAGTTGCATTTTGTCACGGCCCAAATCTATGTGACGGGCACCCGGCACACTACCCAACCCGAGTGAACCAACCCATATGATGCACCCAAATCATATGCATGAAAACCAATTTAACTGCGGAAGCTCCTCGAAAACCATAAACATTTTCAAGTTAAATGATAAAATATTTTCCAATTTAAAATCACACATGATGCCCTTTCATGATAATAACAATGAGAGTAAGTAAAATAAATATACTTCCATGAATGTCATGTACAACCCCATTACTACAACCTTTCACAACCATCTATGGAGCCTCTATAACAAAGAATAGAACCAACGGTTGGAGAAATTCCAACAAAATAAAATAAGGAAGAACATGATAGCTACCACGAAAAAAAGGTGGTGCTTCATAATATCTTGGAAAGAGAGTCATCCTGGCCTGACCGCATGCCATTCATCATACATCATCCTGAAACATGTAAAGTAAGCAAGGCCCTGGAGAGGGGCCCCTAAGGGTTGAGTACACCACAGCGGTACTCAATAAGTGTCATGGACTCTCTCTACTTAAGTTCTTGGGACAAACTTTATAAAAATTAATGCACCAATATTTGATATAAAACGATAAGAAATTTCATCAATTCATGACCCTTGTTATTTTAAATAACAATCAAGTGAAATATAACTTCCAATATAAACTTTTAAATCATTTACATCAATCCAAGATTTTGGATAAATTGTACAAAATCATTTCATATGCTTTAAGTCATCGAAATCGCTTTCGGCTCCTTAGGCCTAAACATAAGAAAATCATCCTTACCTTTCACTGGGAGTACTATACCATCACCGACATAAGAAGGTCAACTAGGTTATGTACCTAGCGGCAAGTATCATATACCCTACTTGCTCAGGTCGTCTCATCGTAGTGCCGTACGAATCGACTCAGCCATGCTAATAATAGCACAAAATAGTCCTCTCTCGAGGGAGAGCACTCTGCCATAGTCTATACCACAAAGTGGCCATCTATGCCTACACCGACACGTGTAGTTTCATGACGACGAACACAATACATCCGAAGTCAATCTCGGTGAACACAAGTAAATCCCAATATATTTGATACTTCAAAAATAGATTCATAGCATAGTAGCTTCAAAGGATCTATTTTTTTTATCAAATCATAGCATTTATAGAAACTCCAAATCATTTGAACAAAACTTTAATAAGCAACCTTTTTCATGCTAAAGCCTTTAGCAATTTAACATCAAACTCCAAAAGAAATACTGTCCATGAAAACTTATCTGTATCACTCAAATATGTATATTCTTGTCAATACGTAAGTTTTGATAAAAACTTATAACATTTACCTTGAGTGTCATCTTGCCAACAAGATTTAAAATAAAATTTTACAAAACGGCATGACACTACATATGCAACATAGTATTAGTATATGGAGACATCCATACTTGTTTGTCCCCACAAGCACGAAAGCACATTTGCAAACAACTTAAGTATTAACTTGAAACATGCTTTTATAGAAAGTCCCTCAAGAAGAGTAAGTTTTAATCAACTTACCTCGCTTTTGCTTTATTAACATTCACAAGCTTTCAACCTTCTTCCATCATTCCAATATTGATTAAAAAGCTCAACATCACCAACAAGTTTATATCCACAATTATATATCCTAATTACATCAAAATATGACCTAAGATATTAAGCAATATCCATATATGGTTCATAATGTGGCTACAAGCCTCCAACAACTCAAATCGCCAAATAAATTTATAAGCTAGACCATTCAACTTCATCTTGTATTTTAATACCCATTCGAAGTCATTAATGTTACTACATCCATTGCCCATTGTAACCAAGTTACTATTCATCATCTTCCATAATCAAAACTTGCACAATATACAATTCGGATGATTACTTAGTTGATCACTTCCATCTGTTGCTAACAAATAATTCATAGGTTCATTGTATTCGACCAATTTCATCGCCAAGATTCACCATTCATCTTCTCTCTTATTTTCTCAAAAATACTATTTATGTCATGAACTAGATTTTTATAATCCAATCTTTCAACCAATAAAACTTGTAACAAATACTTCAAATACTTCTAACTACTCATAATAAACAAGTTTGAAGCATTGGAATTACCTCTAGTAGATCAACCTTGAAAAATCACAACTTTGGTGATTTTTATGTTCTTGAGGATTTGATGATGAAATCTAGAATTTGGATGTTAGAATGATGTTAGAACTCATGTATATTGAGTAATATCAACTCAAAACATCATTAAAAGCTTACCTCGGTTGATTTGGACTTGATTTGAGCTCAAAATCGCCCCTTCACCTCAAGAACCCTAACCCCCAACACTCAAAATACTCTCTACCCCAACTTGGTATTTATAGGCCCAGATTTCTGGGTTTCGGACGCGATCTGGATGCTATGGCAGCACTTCACTACCAGCCTTTCTTTCGGACGCGTCGCATCCGCAGGCTCCTCCGCCAGTCTTTGGTAATTTGGTTATAACTTCTTGTAGGAATATCCAAATGACAAACGGTTTAAAGGGTTAGAATCTAGACTCAAAGACCTTTCATTTGATAGGTTGTCTATCATATAACTCTTTATACATATGTAGATATACTCGTCCAAAGTTAGGTCTTGTGCGTACTTATTTGGAACTTTAGTCTACCATGAAGGACTTAGTACTGTCCTTCGACCCCACATCACTTATAATATACCTCGTACACTTATTATCATATTCAATTAATATTCACCATATTAATAGTCCTCGTCTGCACATAAAATAGTACAATTAGCACCCGTCAACTTTCTTAATAGCGCTTAAGTACTTCGAAATTTTTTGGGGTGCTATACATTTGTAGCTCAGTGTCTAAATTGTCAGCAAGTAAAATATAAGCATCAGAGACCTGGTGGTTTGCTTCAGAAGTTAGAGATTCCTGAGTGGAAGTGGGAGCGTATTACTATGGATTTCGTTGTTGGACTCCCATGGACTCAGAGGAAGTTCGATGCAGTTTGGGTCATTGTGGAAAAACTGACCAAGTTAGCGCATTTCATTCTTGTGGCAATTCTTCAGAGCGGTTGGCTGAGATTTACATCCGCGAGATCGTCCGTCTTCACGGTGTGCTCATGTTTATCATTTCTGATCAAGGTACGCAGTTCACCTCACACTTTTGGAGGGCAGTACATCTTGAGTTGGGCATGTAGGTTGAGTTGAGCACAATATTTCATCCTCGGATGGATGGACAATCCGAGCGCACTATTTAGATATTGGAGGATATGCTCTGCGCTTGTGTTATAGACTTCAGAGGTTTTTGGGATCAGTTCTTGCCACTTACAAAATTTGCCTACAAAAATAGCTACCAGTCGAGCATTCAGATGGCTCCTTATAAGGCATTATACGGTATGCGGTGCCGATCACCAGTTGGATGATTCAAGTCGGGGCGGCTCGGTTATTGGGTACAGATTTGGTATAGTATACCTTGGATAAGTCAAGATTATTCAGGATCGACTTCGCACAACTCAGTCTAGGCAGAAGATTTATGCTGACCGTAAGGTTCGTGATGTTGCATTCATGGTCGGAAAGAGGGTATTGCTCCGGGTTTCACCCATGAAGGGTGTGATGAGGTTTGGAAAGAAGGGCAAGTTGAGCCATAGGTATATTGGACCTTTTGAAATTCTTTAAAGAGTGGGAGAGGTGGCTTACAAGCTCACATTGACACCCAGTTTATCAGCAGTTCATACGGTATTCCATGTGTCCATGCTCCGGAAGTATCACGGTGATCCGTCCCATGTGTTAGATTTCAGCTCTGTCCAGTTGGACCAGGATTTGACTTATGAGGAGGAGCCGGTGGCTATTCTAGCCCGACAGGTTCGTTAGTTGAGGTCAAAGAGTTATCCTTCAGTTCGAGTGTAGTGGAGAGGTCAGGCCATTGAGGCAGCTACTTGGGAGTCCAATTCGGACATGCGGAGTAGATATCCACACCTTCTCACTAGTCCAAGTACTTTCCTATGTCCGTTCGAAGACTAACAATTGTTTTAGAGGTGGAGAATGTGATGAACCGATAGGTCATCTTATGTTTTAGAACCTAATTTAGTGTTTTGAAGCCTCAAATACCTCATTTTTAGCCATCCTCGATTTGCGTGCACAGTTAGGGTGTTTTTCCAGAAAGCTTTTATGTTAAAATTGATAAAATATGAAATTTTTGCCTAGAAATTCATTTGAGTTGAATTCGGTCAATATTTTGAGCAAACAGACCTTGATCTGTGTTTCGACGATCTCGATGGGTCCGTATCGTGATCTGGGACTTGGGCGTATGCCCGGAATCGAATTCGGAGGTCCCTAACTCGAGTTATTGCATTTTGTTGAAATTTGAAAATTTAAAATCTTAATGACTTTAAAATTTTGACCAATGTTTGGCTTTATTGATATCGGGTTCGTACTTTGATTCCAGAACCCGGTATAAGTCCATTACTATATTTATGACTTGTTTGTCAAATTTGGTGAGATAGAGTTGGTTTGACGTGATTCAGACATCCGGTTGTTATAATAGAAGTTTCAAAGTTTTCTTGAAAATTTCATTTGATTTGGTGTTCAATTCATAGTTCTAGGTGTTATTTTGGTGATTTGATCATGCGAGCAAGTTCGTATGATGTTTTTAGACTTGTGTAAATGTTTGTTTTGGAGCCCCGAAGGCTCGGGGTGAGTTTTGGATAGACTACAAAGTGAATTTGGAGTCAGAACATTGCTAGTGTGCTTTAGTTCTAGTGCAGATCTCAGACCTCGCAATTGCGAGGTCAGGCTTCGCATTTGCGACCTCTGTCAGGTTTGCATTTGCGAAGAGGGGTGGGTCAGCACTGAGTTTGCATTTGCGATCATTTGGTCACAATTGCAAGGAGGCCACTGTTCGCAATTGCGCACAAGTCATCGCAATTGCGATGATAACAAGAATTGTGAGACTTCGCATTTGCGAACCCCAGGTCGCAATTGCGACACCTGCAACTGCCCTAATAGCTAAAAAATGGAATTTTCTCCCATTCTTCAAATTTTCAAAACTAGAAAACCCTAGAGACGACTTTCCCAAGAACTCGTCTTCCCCAAATCATTGGTAAGTGATTCTAGTCTATTTTCTTTCAATCTTTCATTACATTTCCTAAGATTTCAACCTAAAATCTAGTGTTTTCATGGTAGAAATTGGAGGTTTGGGTAGAATTGGGGATTTTTTAAAATTGGGATTTAGACCTCAAATTGAGGTCGGATTCCTAAATAAATTACATAACCGGGCTCGGGGGTGAATGGGTAATCGGGGTTTGGTCCAAATTTCGGGTTTGGACCAAGCGGGCCCGTGAGTTAACTTTTGTTGACTTTTTTAGTAATGACCTAAATTGAATCTTTTGCAATCGTGGGTAATTCCTAAGGCTTATTTTGAAATGTTTGGTTGGTAATTTGCTAGATATTGTTGGTTCGGAGGCTTGTTTGAAAGGCAAAGCTGTGGTTGAGCCTTGAGTGGTCTTTGGAGCAAGGTAAGTGTTGAGTTTAAACTTGACTTTAAGGAATTAGGAACCCTCGGACTATGTGCTATGTGAATTTTATGTGAGCGACGTATATGCGAGGTGACGAGTGTTTATACGTTGTCGAGTTGCTTGTTTTCCCTGATTTCTGCCATTCTTTAATCATTTCCTTCCCTGTCTTAAATGTTATATGCTCTAAATGCTTTCCATGCTTATTTGCTACCTGTTAATCAATGTCCACTCATGTTAATGATGTTAGACTTTTTTATAGTTTCATGATTCCCTGCTATTTGCTTAAACTGACTTACTTGCACCTTCTAATTGTTAATTACTAGACTGGTCTCATTGTGTAGTATTATTTATGTAGATTCCCATATTGTTCAACGTTTCCTTTATGGTTCAGTTTGGTATTTATTGATCGTAAAGATTTTCGTGATTTGAATTGTTAATTTGACTGTGCACATTGAGTATTTGCTACTGATATGGTGGGATCGAATTGCACGCCGCAACAGGTGAAACAAGGGTGGATTGATATGGTGGAATATGGGTGAATTTGTACTGTACTGTGGGATCGGGATACATGCTGCAACAAGTGAAATAAGGGTAGATTGATATGGTGAAATAAGGGTGAATTATGATACTGATATTGATATATGGTGAGATCGGGTTGTGCGCAATATATATATATATATATATATATATATATATTATACACACTATTTGCTGTTGTTGATGTTATTATAGTGAAATAAGGGAGGATTCTGTGTTGTATGGTGGGATTGTGCACCGTAACAACCTATGTGTCTTACTCCTTGAGCTGTATTGATTTTCGGTATTTTCATTTGGAACTCTAAGTATTGGTAATTCTGAATGACACTGGCTTATTTACTGAGACTGTAACTATTATTTTTAGTTGACTGTCTTATTTCATTCTGTATTTCCATTTCTGTCTTTATTATATACTGCGTACAGGTTGTAGAATAGGTGACCTGCCTTAGCCTCGTTATTACTTTGTCGAGGTTAGGCTCGTCACTTACAGAGTACATGGGGTCGGTTGTACTCATACTACACTCTGCCTTTCTTGTGCAGATTTTGGAGTCGGTCCCAGCGGCGATCTTTAGTGAGCTCGAATTGGACAGCTTGCGAAGACTTGAGGTACAACTGCTGAGTGCCCGCATCTCCTAGAGTCTCCCTTTTTTTATTTAGTTGTGTACCTTCTTTTCAGACAACTTTATGTTATTTCAGACCCTTGTATGTACTATTCTAATAGCTCGTTCACTTGTGACACCGAGTTCAGGGATGTATTAAACGTTTGGCTACTTTAGCTTTCGCATTATTACTTTGGATTATTGCAGTAGTTTCGGTTCTTTCTCATTAACTAATATTAAACTGTTAAAATGGATAAAATATTATAATGTTGGCTTGCCTAGGAAGTGAAATGTTAGGCGCTATCACGGTCCCGACAGTGGGAATTTCGGGTCGTGACACACATCTCGTGAAGCATGGCTTCAAATTGAACGCTTGTTTCATGATCAGGTTAGCTCTTGTACACTTCAACTGAAAGTTTAGTTTCAAATCTCAAGAAGGGAGAGCCTCCATCAATGATTAAGTTCATCGTCTAAAATCCATAGTGGATGCCTTAACCTCTATTGGCAACCCAATCTGTGAAACCGAACTTGTTCTTCAAATCCTCTATGGCCTTCCTGCTGACTACATATCTGTAAGTACCTCCATATCTACTCTTGTTCCTCTTCCTACTTTCATAGAAACTCTCTCTCTCTTCTCTTTCTTCACGAGTCCCAATTTTCCAACATTACACCTCCCTCCCTATATGTTACTACAACAGCCTTTGTTGCGAAAACAACAACCATTATTCTTTCTTCTATTGTTCATTATCAACTTTGCTTTCGCCCCAATCACTCTACCCATGATTGTGCTTCTCTTGTTTCTAAGGCCTTCTTATCAGATATTCAACCCGACCCAATTCTTCTGCTTCTTATACGACTCCTAGTGATGATCGTTGGTTTGTCGATACCAGAGCTTCTTCACATACGACTCCAACTGCTACAAGTTTATAATCTGTTACACCTTATCATGGTAATGATCAGATCATTGTAGGCAATGATACTCAACTTCCTATATCTTTTACTAGTCATGGTATTATTTCCACTCCATCATCTAAGTTTTCTTTAAATAATATTGTTCCAAATCTCTTTGCCAATTTGCTTTGTGTTCAAAAATTTATTTCTAATAATAATTGTACAATTGAATTTGATTCTTTTGGTTTGTTTATCAAGGACTTCAAAATGAGGAAAACACTTCTCAGGTGCAATAGTCATGGACCCATGTACCCTCTCTCTTCTCCTTCTAGTAGTATTGATGTTTCTTTTATAGCATTTGCCGCAGCTCGTGCTACATCCTCTCTTTGGAATCGTCATCTAGGTCATCCAAGCTCCATGGTTTTAGATTATTTAATTCGAAAAAATAAACTGTCTTGTAATTCTTTCAAGTGTTTTGATTTATTATGTAATGCTTGTCAGCTTGGCAAGTGTCACGACCACGGTTTGCCCTCTGTGAACCATCGCGACGGAACCTAGTCCCTACTACTAGGTAAGCCTAATAATGCAAAAAATAAAACAGTTTACGGAAGAAAACAAATAAAAAACTGAAATAGTGAATAAAACAGTGTTTAATAGTGTCGCTCGACATACACAATATCAACTCTTAAAACTAATACTTTTCCCAAAACCCGAAATCTCATGAAATCACAAGCTAAGGATACTACATAGTGCTCTAACTCCAGAATGTCTAAAACAAAGTAAATATAGAAGGGTTGTAACTACAAGAGAGAGTGGAGAGACTAGACTTAGCGGAATGTCCAGGAGCAAACCGGTCGTTCCTCGGTCTGCGGACACGGCAGATATACCTCAAAGTCTCTGAAGGGTCACCTCGCCTCAATGATGGTAAGTCTGAGTCGAAGTACCTGGATCTGCACATAAAAAACATGCACAGAAAGGGCATGAGTACACCACAGCGGTACTCAGTAAGTGCCAAGCCTAACCTCGGTCGAGTAGTGACGAGGAAGGTCAGGGCCCTACTGAGGTTAAATAAAATATAAAGTTTGACAGTGTAGAACAGAATAGTATAAATAGGTACAACAGTAAAAGTAACACAGGATATATATGACAACAACAACTGTTACAGAGGCATAGTAAACACAAAAGGAAATACGGCTCAGCACCAAATCATAACAATCGGGGATCTCTTAGGATACCATCTGTATTCCCAAATATACATATCCAACAGATCTCCCGAGATACCGTCCCGTAGTTCAACTCATAGTGCGCGGGAATCTATCAAAATCCCATTCTATAGTCCCAAAAGTAAATACCTAGTACTGGGGAAATCTACCGGGTGCAGTCCCGTAGTTCCATATTGTAAGCACGTGATTTTTGCTTCACGGGAATTACTCCAAAAAAGAAAAAGAAAATCAAAATATATGCATAACTGTTTCTTGTCATTAGTTGATTTTTATTAGATATTAATTTTGTGGGTGTATAATTTTATTTTTGTTTTATTTAAGGGTTTTGTTTGAATTAAAGTGGAAAAGAATGGAGGACACCCGGTTTTGGGCCAGAAAATCAAACAAAAATAGGCCCAAAATGAACTGGCCCAATGAGCAAAATGGTCCGCCCCCTTAAAGCGTCCAAACGGCATCGTTTTGTCCCGTTTAAGCTGGGCCGTTGATCTCAAGTGGATCGACGGCCAGGATCACACCCCCAGATCCGTTTAACATAACCCGACCCAGTAACCATTTCAACCCAACCCCTCACTTAAACCAAACGACCCCGTTTTAATGCCAAACGACCTCGTCTCACCCCTCACCATCAGATCCAAGCCGTTGAGATCATCTGATCTAACGGCCCGGATCCAATCCTCTACTCTGTATATAAACCTTCCCTCACACCCCCACGCCCCCTATCTGAACCCCTCCTTCACTCATCGTCTTCACCAAACACTGAAACCCCCCAAACCCTAGCAGCCGCCCTAGTTTCCCTTTCACCAGAACCCGGCGACATGAACGCCGGTGACCACCTCTTGAACACCCTAGGACCACCTCACTGTCCTGAACATGGATCTGCTATCCATTTGCCTCGAATCACCTTCCTTCGTCTCGAATCTTCATTTGAAGATTCGAGTCGAACTCTGACCTATACCAAACCTCACCATCTTCATACCAGACACTCCCCTGACCCCCCTCGTAACCAAACCAGGCTTGGTTAGGTCCGAATCTACCCACAACATCTAAAAAACCAGATCTGAAGATCCAGACCCTAGAACACATGAACCTGGGGAATCCGGCTAGTCTTAACGGGGGTTTGAGGTCTAATAGACCTTAATCAAGGTGTTCTCGTGTGAGAACACCCTGATTAAAGTTTGTTCGGCCTCAAATGGTCAAAGTTGAGTCAGACTTGGGTCAATTTTGTTTGGGCATTTTTAGGTAAGTTTTCTTTTTCCTTTCTGTTTTATTCGAGTGGTAATTAAGTTGTTAGCATGCTTTGTTGTGATTGCTTTTTATTTCTGGTATTTTTCTTAATTCCTTCCATCTTTGTAAGGCCTTTATTTGGTCGTTGGTTTGTCTGTGTGTGTTCTGAATGTATTCTGTGATATACATGATCGTCAATTAGATTAGTCGTCAAATAAGTTAATTCATATAGGTTTCCAGTGATTGAACAAAGTTGTCTGAAGTCATTCGGCACTCTGTATGTGTTGTTTATATGAACAACTGATTTTTATGTGTTACGACTAATATAGTCGAGTCGATGTATGTCCTCAATTAGTTTCAGTCATTAATGATAACAATTTGATTTGTGTTGTTTATTTCTGTTGTGATCGTATTTGAATCCCATTAGGAACTGAATTGTATTGCCTAATGGTTTTGTTCAATTTGAATCAAAAACATCTAGGGGATAAGTTATAATGGCAGTTCAGACTTTGATTTTAAATGGATGCCATGTTTACTTGGCTCAGATTGTGGGCAGCATGCATATGGTCAGCTGTTAGGGAATTAAAATAATTGAACAGTATGTGCTGTCAGATTATATTCCTGCTGCCCATACTTTGGCTAAATAAATAAGAGATTAGGACACTTTAACAGCAAAAAATAGAGAGGGGCTGTCAGGGATCTCATGGGAGTTTTGTTATTTAAAATAACTGAGTGGAAAAACAACAGGGAAGGGGAATTTTGAGTTGTCACAGACTGTAAAGTGCTGAATTCAGGCTATAAAAGAGGCAGACCTTCCATTTAGAAAGGGGGATTCTTTTTTGGAGCCTAAAAGAGAAGGTTTTCTTAAAAAACTGAAAGAAAGAAACATAAATTCTGAGAATATTGTAACCAAACGCTGTCTGAAAACTACAGAAGAGTTCACATTGGTCAAGTTGTCTTGGCCAAGTTCTGTTGTTTGCCCTGATTGAGCTGCTTGTGATTGTTGAACTGCTGGTGTTGCTGCATTGAATACTCTGTTATTTCTGTTGGTTCATTACTCTGGTTCTGGGATTGTTTGTTTGTTGCTCGACTGCTCGTGAGCTTCATCATTGTTGGCTGGTTATTGTTGCTGTGTTGTTGCTGTGTATCTGTTGTTGCTGTGTTTGTTGCATACTACTCAGCTGATCATTCCTTTCTTCTTTTGCTTGGCTATACCAGGTACACGATTAGAACATTGTCAATATAACTTGAAGGCTGAGCATTAATACAAAAGAGAAGATCTGAAGATTTTTTTTTTGACTGTTATGTTAAACCTCATGTAATGCATGATAGTTTGCAGTGTTGTTTGGATACTGAAGATAGTTTGCATGCCTAGTAGATATCAATTGTAGGGTAATTAAACGTTAGTTTGTATATGCAGGCTAGTAGATAAAAGTATTCCCAATGCAGTAGGTTGAATCTTAGATTTGGTTTAATTGTGTGGTATATTCTGTAATGTATGCCAAGCATGAAAACTGTACATTATTAGCTAAGCTCTTTCTCTTCTGATAAATTGTCTCATATAACTGGTAAACCACACGTTAAGACAAAGAACACAAAGCTTGCAATCTCAACCTCATGAAGGTCGAGCCCAGGTCAAAACAGACCAAGCAGGCCCGCATCGAACAAACAGTGGCCCAGGTCTGGCCCATCCCGCATGAGCTGGATTTGGGCCCGTAATGTTCAATCAGCTGTCCATGTGCGTAATGACGTTTACTTATTCTGTAAAAGCATTTTGAATCCTCCTATAAATAAGCCTACAAGCATGTAATTAACTAGGACTATTTCTGTTTTCTATTAGTAGAGACAAACGCGACAAGAAACGTAGTTGCTATAGGATATCCTTTTAAAATAAGGACGAGATGAGCCTCGACAAAAATAAAGAAAAACGCACAAATTGTGGGGCCCTCGTTAAATGTATATATTGAAGCATTCAGTCCCCAAGGTGGGTCGTTTAGCAAATCTCACGACCCTCCCGGAATAATAACGCGATAGCCTCTTTAAGCGCGTATTTAATAATTTTACCTTCTTAAAATTCGGGTGCACATTTATGTGACCCAAATCCAAATCTTGACGGATTCGAGATGTGTTTCTAATCACGGGTATATTGATTGTGACATGGTTCGAGATGCGTGTCCATGACGTCGCAAATTCATTTTTTAAAATAAGAATGAGACGAGCCTCGACAAACAAAAATGTACAAAGCTGCGGGGCCCTCTAAATGTATGTATATATTAAAGTATTTAGAATTCAGGATGTGCCGTTTAACGAATTTTTACGACCTTCCCCAAAATAACGAGACGCTAGTTGCTTTAGGCGCGCCTTTAACAATCTATTTTCCTTAATTCGGGTGCACATTTATGTGACCCAAATCCAAATCTCAACCGAGTCGAGATATATCGATAACCACGGGTGCATTGATGTAACGTGGTTCGAGATATGTTTTCACGACGTTGCAATTCTTGTAAAATAATAATAACGACAAAAGCGGTTAAAAGTTAAAATTTGCACATAAGTTCATATTTGTTTAAAATCAGATAATCAAGCCGAATATAACAGTTGAGCGACCGTGCTAGAACCACGGAACTCGGGAATGCCTAATACCTTCTCCCGGGTTAACAGAATTCCTTATCCGGATTTCTGGTACGCAGACTGTAATACGGAGTCATTCTTTTCCTCGATTCGGGATTAAAATTGGTGACTTGGGACACCCTAAATCTCCCAAGTGGCGACTCTGAAATAAATAAACCAATCCCGTTTCGATTGTCCTTTAATTTGAAAAAACTCCCTTGCGCCCTCGCGGGTGCTTAAAAAGGAGGTGTGACAGCTCTGGCGACTCCGCTGGGGATGAAACCCAGAACCACTGGTTCAGGGTTCAAGAATTCGAGCTTAGAATAATTGTTATATTTGGCTTTATTATCTGATCTTTATTACATGTTTTTGCATAACGTGCTAAATGTTGTCTTTTACCGCTTTGATATTATCTGAACTATATATAAACTGTGCCGAAACCCTTCTCTTCTTACCTCCGGGGAGAAGCTCGCTGGTCGAGACTCCCTATTCTGTTAGTGTCGATACCTGAAATAAGAAAGAGGTCGGACAAGTTACAAAGTCGGACGATCTCGCGGGTCCCCGATACGTAGCCCCTCCTCGACTCGAGTTGTCCGCTCGGGTACACAGTCTAGAACAAATGCCCCAGGTTATAAACCTAGTATAACGAAACTTCATGCCGGATCCCTAGTAGGAACGTTTATTTGCATCATGTTGCATTCGGCTTAGGGGGCTCAACACAGGGGTTGGGCCCGTCTAGGACAGGCAACCTGAAATGAAAAGACCATCCTGCTGCATCCTATTTGTTTTGCGCATCTATTGCTTCGGTTCCGCATGCTGACCGGTTTCTAAAAAAAAAAAAGAGAGGGGAAAATAGTAGTGTAGGGAGATAATTACTTATTTTGGAAAAATAAAACCAATGTCCAAGTAGTGTCAAAACCTCGCCGGAATTTTCCTAAAAAAAAATTTTTTTTTTTCTAGTTTGATAAAAAAAAATTCTTTTTTTTATCACTCTCAAAATAAAAAAGGGGTATTTCTTTAAAAGTAAAAGTAAAAAAAAAACGGAAAATTCATAATTCAAAAAAAATGTTGTTTCTTTCCTAATACCTCCGTTATAAATTCAGACTAATAGTCCAAATATTTCTTAAAAAAAATGTATAAAAAAAAATAATAATAAACAAAGATTTTCTTTAATCCCTATCTCTTTTCAAAAATAATAAAAAAAAAAAGTTTTGCTTTCTGAGTTTAATTGATTCACGATGTACCGAACTACGCCGGTTTGATTCTCACCGGATGTGAGATACGTAGGCAACCCTCGTCGGGTTCAACCCCATTTTTTTGTTGCTAAAATAGCCAAAATCAATAAATAAATAAAAAAAAATGTGTCAAATTTTAAAGAGTCATAAATAAGTCAGGTGATGCTGTTTTGTCATAAAAAAGGCGAATGTTCCCGAAAGGGACGCCGGAAGGCTGACTTTGCATAAAACAACCACCTTTGGGTCTTGTTTAGTATTTTTGTCCAGTTGACCCACACGGCCTTAAAATCTTCGTCCCCGAAGTACTTAAAGGCCGTGTTCAAAACTTGATCCTCTTTGTAAAATATTATTGAGTCAAGTCATTTTGTTAAAACCACCTTAATAAATGTGCAGGATGAGCACGATGCAAAATGAACATTTTTCAATAATGACCAAAATCTCTGTCAAGTTGCGGCTATGGTGGAATGATCTAGGTGTTGAAGGACAGAATGAGGTCAAGAAATATTTGAAAGGTCTCGTGGGTTTGTTGGAAATCCAACCTCGGGGAGATATCATAAGAGCTTTGGTTACCTACTGGGACCCGACGCACAATGTTTTCCATTTCTCTGATTTTGAACTCACCCCGACTTTGGAAGAAATGGCTGGGTACATCGGAATTGCTAAACTTCCGTTAAAGCAAAAATACTTGGTCGCCCCAAGAGATGTCACGGTACATCGGTTCCTCGATTCACTGAAGATACCCAGAACGGTCCACAACCCGGATCTGGCTGCCGGCTTTTGCACTCCATGCTTCATATATGATAGGTACGGTCATGAAGAGGGATTCAATAATCCAATCAACAAACTGTGCAGCAAAGGTATTCGTCAGAAGTGGGACAAACACAGACGGGTAGCCTTCATGATGATGTTCCTGGGCCTTCTGGTATTTCCAAGGAAAGACGGAAACATTGATTTGAAGATATCCGGGGTCATCAGCACCTTACTCACGCAAAGTGACAGTACTCTCGTACCTATGGTGGTATCTGACATCTTCCGAGCTCTCACAGCTTGTAAAGCTGGGGGAAATTTCTTCGAAGGTTGTAACTTGCTCCTACAAATGTGGATGACCGAGCACCTCTGCCATCGTTCCGAGATTTTGAGCCATGGTTCCCCGGAAAAGACTTGCATAGAAGAATTTTACACGAGAACCAAAGAGATCAGTTTGCCCAAAGGAGTCCTGGCATGGACCTCGTTCTTTCAAGCTCTTACTGCCAGCCAAATACAATGGACGCTAGGATGGTTGCCTGTTGATGAGATCCTATATATGTCGGCAGCTAAAACTCATTTCTTACTGATGGGGCTTAAGAGCATTCAACCTTACGCGCCCTGCCGAGTGTTAAGACAGCTCGGAAGATGCCAGACAGTACCTCATGAGGAAGATCTTAGCACTCAAGCAGTTGAGATAAGTCCTAACGGACAGTTTCCAGAAGCAAAAATTCGCCAAATCTGGAGTGAGTGTCAATATTTGAAACAAAATACTTGCGTGCGGGATCGAGCCAAAGGTGAAATGGCGCCAGGTTACCTTGCATGGTATAGAAGGGAACTTGAGCATGAAAGACCGGCTAAGAGACCCCACATCCTGAATTTCGCCGAATCGTCGCAAAAGCAGTGGGATTGGCTAGCAAAAGAAAGAGGCTATTGCGCCGAAATCAGCTTGTTAAAGCAACAAGTGGAAAGTCTGAAATATGATCACAACGTGCAAGTTGCTACCAATCTGGGAGAACGGAACAGGTTGATTCAGGAAAACGAAATGCTCAGAGCCCAAATCAAACAGATAAGGACGGATGCGGATAAACAGCCAAGGCGTCGATCAGATGAGCAGTTGATAAAAAGGCTAAAAGGCCAAGTCAGGGAATGGCAAGAGGATTTAGAGAAATTTAGAAACGTCATAGCAGAGCTCAGGGCACAGTGGGATACAAGAGCAGATAAGCATCGCCGATATTTGAATCAATTGGAAGGCGACCACGAGAAAACTGTTGCTAAAATGAAGAGAGGGATGGCTACGATTGAGATCAAAGCAGCTAATCAGGCCAAGGATTTCCAAATTGAAAGCAGATACTGGCACGACTTGTTGGCCCAAATGAAGTCAGAAGTACGGCAACTGAAGCATCAGCATATGCAGGATGCTCAGGTATTCAAGATATGTAGCGATCAGACAAAACGCCTACTCGTAGAGAAGAATCAAACCAGAGATAGGATCAAGGCCATTGCCCATGCCATCACCAGACGATGTCTACGATGTGAGAACATGACCAGCATTACCGTCCTCTCGGCAGTGATGGGTTATGTCAAGCAGACTATGCATGAGCTGGAACAACTTGAGAGGGATCTCGCACCTAGGACCGCGGCAAGGCCGAACGATGCCCCGCGGACACCAATTTTCAAAACCATAATGTACTCATAAGTCAAGTCTGTATCTTAGCACCTTCTGCCTGTTTTTTTTCATCAGGGTGATTCTTGGTCTATTTTTTGAGTCTAGGCTTATTTTCAAAGTTTGCTCTTTCTTTTGCAAAATGTAGTTTGTAATAGACCATTTCAACAATAAAAGGTTGTTTGCTTTTACGCTCATTTGTGTTTTGAACTACGTAATGATCTGATTCACGTGGCATCGTGATACGTAGGCAATCCTCATCGGATCCGGTCGCATTTTTACCGCAAAATAAAAACATAGCCAGAAGCCTAAAAAAGAAAGCCGGGATGACGTATGTTTTTCGAAGCAAAGCATGTAGAAACGGTTAAATGCCTAGGAGCATTGCATCCTCTATGTGATATGATCAAATCTGTTAAGCTCTAACGCTAACAAAGTTTGTTGTTGTCTGTTACCAGACGAGTTAGTTGTTAAAGAACTCTGGCAACACACTCCTATCAAACCAGATCCAAAGGACCGATAGCAACAAGCATGACTACTTCAGAGAATAGTAATGAGGAAGAGAGGCCGATAAGCCAGTTGTTAAAAGAAGCGATGGAAAAGATTGAAAGGATGGGACTAGAGATGAATGCAATGCAGCTAGCCATAGCCAAAACACAAAAGAGCCCTGAAACACTGGGACACACGCCGGAATACCCTCACTCCGGCCCTTCCACAAGCCTCCCAAATCCCCGTTATCATCAAGAAAGAATCCCTCATGATTCCCAAGCTCCACCACCCCATCAACCTCTCCCAACACCTAGTATTCCCACTTTTGTGGGACCCACATCAGCCCCCTTGCAAAGAACGACCAGTGAGCCATTGTTTCAGGCTCACGATACACAATACTATCCCCCCGAGCCTACATTTCATGCTCCCGAACCACAGGCTTACAATCCACATTTGGAAGTGCCGGCAGAGATTGAGAAGCCGGCTAAGGCCCCTGAACAGGATGAAGTATTGAGAAAGTTCAAAAGCCTGGAGCAGTCCTTCAGGAACTTGCACGGGCTGGGCAATCAAGTCAGCGTAGCATACAAAGATCTGTGCCCTTTCCCAGACGTCCAACTCCCGGCTGGGTTCAAGATGCCTAAGTTTGATTTATATGAAGGGCACGGTGATCCCATGGCACATTTGCGGGGATTCTGTAGCAAAATGAGGGGGGCAGGCGGCAAGGATGAGCTGCTGATAGCTTATTTCGGCCAAAGTCTGAGCGGATCTGCACTAGAATGGTATACCAGGCAGGATTCCAGTAGGTGGTATACTTGGGATGATCTGGCGCAGGCTTTTGCAGGTCATTTCCAGTACAATCTCGAGATAGTCCCTGACCGTCTCACATTATTAAGAACTGGGAAGAAACCCGGGGAAAGTTTTCGCGAGTTCGGGTTCCGCTGGAGAGAACAAGCAGCTAGAGTCGATCCTCCCATGAGAGAGGGAGAGATGGTGGACTATTTCTTACAAACATTGGATCCAACCTACTTTGGCCACTTGGTGACAACGGTTGGAAAATCCTTCAATGAGGTGGTCAAGATAGGGGTCATGATAGAAGAGGGTCTGAGGTCTGACAAAATCTTGAACTATTCGGCACTCAAGGCCACAACCCAGGCTATTCAAAGCGGCACGGGAGGTGCGCTGAGAAGAAAGAAAGAAGAGGTTGCCACGATCGAGGCAGGCAGTTGGTCCAGGGCTGGCAGGCCACACTACAACCAACCCAGACCTCACAGGTCAAACTACCCATACAACCCACCACAAAATTTCTATCCACCTCGAGAACCACATTGTTCCGTACACCAGGCCCAAGCATACACTCAGCCTCCGGTTCGCCCGCAATGGCGCGCGCCGGCTCCCTAGAACATATATACGCCACCACAAAACACCTATCCTCCACCGAGGGCGTATAGAAACCCTCCAGGGGCAGGCTTTCGGGGAAATCCAGATGCTAGGAATGACAGGTTGCGGAAACAGAGAACTTTCACGGAGTTGGGAGAAACCTACACCACTTTGTTCCACAAGCTGAGGCAATTGGGTTTGGTTAGTCCTGTCCAGACTCGAGAACCAAATCCCCCACCTCAGAATTTGGACCGATCAATAAGTTGTGAATACTGCTCAGGGATGCTCGAGCATGATACCGAGAAGTGTTGGAAATTGAGGCATGCCATACAGGATCTTATTGACACCAATAAGATCGAGGTCCAGACACCGGAGGTTCCTAACATCAACCAGAACCCACTGCCAGCGCACCACGAGACTCACATGATTGAGTTGGTGTATGAGGGAGGAGAGTTGAGAAAACCTTCACAAACGGTGATGATGATCCAGGCCGCCCCGAAAAAAGTCTCAACCAGTGGAGGAACGAGTGTACAGTCGCAGGGAGAAGGCTTCAAGCCGATAGTGATATTGGGAAAGAGCTCGTCCGCCATAACAAGCAAACCCGAGCCAAACAAGTTGGTAATATCGGGGATTCCGCCCACACCGACAGTCGTGTTAAAAGGGGTATGTAGAGAACTGGTAACCATAAAGCCTGTGGTCCAACTGCCGATGATTGATAGCAAGGCTGTGCCTTGGAAATATGAAAAGGCGGTGGTGATGTATAAAGGAAAACAGGTGGAAGAAGTTAGTTGTGAAGCGCAAGGGCTGACTCGATCAGGTCGATGTTTCGCTCCGATGGAACTAAGGAGAACCAACCCAGCTGCAACCAAGAAACCTGTGTCCGAAGAAGAGGCTGAGGAGTTCCTGAGGAAGATGAAAATGCAGGACTACTCCGTGGTCGAACAGCTGAGAAAAACACCAGCCCAGATCTCGCTGCTGTCATTACTGATCCATTCTGAGGAGCATCGACGGGCTTTGATGAAGATATTGAACGAAGCTCATGTACCCAACGAGATTTCTGTAAACCACCTGGAAACCATTGCCAACAAGATTTTCGAGGTGAACAGGGTAACATTCTCAGATGATGATCTGCCGGTGGAAGGTACGGAGCATAATAAAGCTCTATACCTAGCTGTCAAATGTGAAGACTCGGTGGTAACTCGAGTATTGGTGGATAACGGTTCAAGTGCCAATATTTGCCCATTATCCACTCTGGACCAGTTAAAGATCGACCGCGGAAGAATCCGCAAGAATAGCATCTGTGTCCGAGGGTTCGACGGAAACGGAACAGCCACTGTGGGGGATGTTGTACTTAAGTTAACCATCGGGCCAGTCCTGTTTACCATGGAGTTCCAGGTGTTAGATGCCACAGTGTCTTATAACCTGCTGTTAGGACGACCATGGATTCATGCAGCCAAAGCAGTGCCCTCCACCCTACATCAGATGGTGAAGTTCGAGTGGGAAAGACAAGAGGTCGTGTTACACGGCGAGGACGCAGCGTGCACCATGGGCGGAGCCATTGTACCTTTCATAGAGACCGATGATGACAAAGGTCCTTGGGTCTACCAGATTTTCGATACAGGGTCGGCCAACAAAATTTCTGAAGGAGAAATCATCCCGCACCCTAGGATAGCTGCAGCAACAGTCATGATGATCTCAGAAATGCTGGGTAATGGATTTGTACCGGGAAAAGGCCTGGGAATCGAGCTGCAGGGGATTGTTCAATCTGTCACCTTGCCTAAAAATCTGGAAACTTTCGGGTTGGGGTTCAAACCAACCACAGCAGATAGGAAGCAAGCGCGAAAAATGAAGAAGAAGGTTTGGTTTCTGCCTAAACTGGTGCCACGTCTCTCAAGGTCTTTTGTCAAAGCAAGTGCCAAGGGGTCACCGGTCCCAAAGATTCTAGGACCATTGATCGGTATAAATGAGGACCTGAATCAGAGTTTTGAGAGGCTATTCGCTGATGTCAGTGTGGTAGAAGCTGGAGAAGGTTCCAGCAGAACAGAGATACAGTTTGTGGGGCCTGAGGCCAAGACCAACAATTGGACAGTTACTCCTCTTCCTGTCCGAGGGGAGTCTTGGTAGTAGGCTTTGATTTATGTTTTGTTTGTTTGTTTGTTCGGATTATTCCAGGGTGTAATCCAAATTTTACTTTTGTTTTGTAAAAGTGTGAACCCTTTTATCCCGCAAGTTTAATAAAGTTCTCTTCTTTTGCCCATTTTAATTTTGTTTTGTTCTTTTTTTTTCTGAACAGTTCTCTTTTTACTGGTTCTAATGACATGGCATGCACAACGGATCGTCGACCTAGTCTAATAAATCAATCTGAATCCGATTCAATGATGCAAGAGGTCGTTTGCGACGATGAATTTGAATATGACGAAGGTGAAGCCTTCGAAGAGATAAACCGAGAACTGTGCCAATTTGAAGAGAAACCCAAGCCTAACCTAAATGACACTGAGGCTGTGAATCTAGGAGACGCTGATAACGTCCAAGAGACCAAAATTAGCATCCACATTGAGCCGAATGTCAGAGAAGAATTGATCAAAACCCTCATGGAATTCAAAGATGTTTTTGCATGGTCATATGACGATATGCCTGGATTAAGCACCAATTTAGTGGTTCACAAATTGCCCACTGACCCGGCATACCCTCCGGTCAAGCAAAAGCTAAGGAAGTTTAAAACAGAAATGAGTGTAAAGATCAAAGAAGAGGTGATTAAGCAGTTGCAGGCGAAGGTCATTCGGGTCACTCGATATCCTGAGTGGTTAGCCAATGTGGTGCCAGTTCCAAAAAAGGATGGGAAAATCAGGGTGTGCGTTGACTACCGCAACCTCAACAAAGCAAGCCCCAAGGACAACTTTCCGCTACCCAACATTCATATCTTGATCGATAATTGCGCTGGGCGCGAGATCGGATCCTTTGTGGATTGCTACGCGGGTTATCATCAGATCCTAATGGACGAGGAAGATGCGGAAAAGATAGCATTTATCACGCCATGGGGAACCTACTGCTATCGGGTAATGCCGTTCGGATTAAAGAACGCCGGGGCAACGTACATGCGAGCAATGACTGCTGTGTTTCATGACATGATACACAAAGAAATCGAGGTGTACGTCGATGATGTGATCATAAAGTCTTGGCGTCAGGAGGACCATGTAGCAGACCTAAGGAGATTTTTCCAAAGACTCCGAAGGTATGATATCAAGCTCAACCCGGCCAAATGCGCATTCGGGGTTCCATCAGGAAAGCTGCTAGGATTCATCGTCAGTCGACGGGGGATTGAGTTAGACCCATCCAAAATTGAATCCATCCGAGATTTGCCACCGCCAAGGAACAAAACAGAGGTAATGAGTTTGCTGGGTAGACTCAATTACATCAGCAGGTTCATCGCTCAACTCACAGCAACTTGTGAGCCCATATTTCGGCTGCTGAGAAAGGATGCTGCGGTAAGTTGGACGGCAGAGTGTCAAGAGGCTTTCGACCAAATCAAAGGGTATCTGTCTAATCCACCCGTATTGGTCTCGCCTAAGCCCGGGAAACCCCTAATCCTTTACCTGACGGTCTTGGAAAATTCATTTGGTTGTGTACTGGGGCAACATGATGACACAGGAAGGAAGGAGCAGGCCATCTACTATCTTAGCAAGAAATTCACAGTACATGAGGTCAAGTACACTCAACTCGAGAAAACATGCTGCGCCCTAACTTGGGTAGCTCAGAAGTTGAAGCACTACCTGTCTTCATATACTACTTATCTCATATCCCGTTTGGACCCATTGAAGTATATCTTTTAGAAACCTATGCCCACGGGAAGGTTGGCAAAATGGCAAATTCTGCTCACAGAGTTTGATATCGTCTATGTGACGAGGACAGCCATGAAAGCCCAGGCGCTGGCCGATCATTTGGCAGAGAATCCTGTTGATGAAAAATACGAGCCTTTAAGAACGTATTTCCCCGACGAAGAAGTAATGCATACAAATGAGCTGGAGTTACCCGAGGAACCAGGTTGGAAGCTTTTCTTCGATGGAGCTGCAAATGCGAAAGGGGTCGGGATAGGAGCAGTACTCATTTCTGAAACAGGACGCCATTATCCTGTTACGGCTCAACTACGCTTCTACTGCACCAACAATATGGCCGAGTATGAAGCTTGCATTTTGGGTCTACGATTGGCTGCGGACATGGATGTCCAAGACGTCTTGGTCTTGGGAGACTCGGACCTCTTGGTACATCAAATTCAGGGTGAATGGGAAACACGAGATCTAAAGCTCATACCATACCGACAATGCTTGCATGATCTGAGCAAGCGATTTCGATCGGTGAAGTTCAAACATATCCCGAGAGTTCACAATGAGGTTGCGGATGCCTTGGCCACCTTAGCATCAATGCTGCACCACCCTGACAAAATGTATGTTGATCCTCTGCACATCCAGGTCCGTGATCAGCACGCTTACTGCAATGCCGTAGAAGAGGAAACAAATGGCGAACCCTGGTTTCATGATATCAAGGAATACCTCAGAATGGGGACATATCCAGAACAGGCCACTGGAGACCAAAAAAGAGCCCTTCGGCGTTTGTCGAATGGTTTCTTCCTCAGCGGAGGAGTGTTGTACAAAAGAACCCCGGATTTGGGATTGTTGAGATGCATAGATGCCGGTCAAGCCACAATGGTTATAGCAGAGGTACATGCCGGAGTTTGTGGGCCACACATGAGCGGATATGTATTGGCAAGGAAGATCCTTCGAACAGGGTGTTATTGGCTCACCATGGAACACGACTGTATCACTTTCGTGAGGAAATGCCATCAGTGCCAGATACATGGAGATCTGATTCATTCTCCGCCAACAGAGTTACATACGATGTCAGCACCCTGGCCGTTTGTGGCATGGGGCATGGATGTCATTGGGCCTATCGAGCCGGCAGCATCCAACGGTCATAGGTTCATTCTAGTGACCATTGATTACTTCACCAAATGGGTTGAGGCTAAAACCTTCAAGTCGGTAACTAAAAAGGCAGTGGTGGATTTTGTGCACTCCCATATCATCTGCAGATTTGGGATCCCAAAAGTAATCATCACGGATAACGGTGCGAATCTTAATAGCAGCCTGATGAGAGAAGTATGCCAACAATTCAAGATTACCCACCGCAATTCCACCCCATATCGTCCCAAGGCGAATGGAGCGGTCGAAGCAGCCAATAAGAACATCAAGAAGATACTGCGAAAGATGGTGGAAGGGTCCAGACAATGGCACGAGAGATTACCCTTTGCTTGGTTAGGTTACCGCACTACCGTCCGGACTTCCGTAGGTACAACTCCTTATTTGTTGGTGTACGGAACTGAGGCCGTAATACCAGCAGAAGTCGAAATTCCATCCCTCCGGATTGTCGCTGAAGCCGGGATTGATGATGAGGAATGGGTCAAAGCTCGATTGGAGCAGTTGAGCTTGATAGACGAGAAAAGATTGGCAGCAGTGTGCCATGGTCAGCTGTATCAGAAGAGAATGGCGAGGACATATAATAAGAAGGTGCGCCCTAGGAAGTTTGAAGTAGGGCAGCAGGTATTGAAGAAGATCCTCCCACATCAGGTCGAGGCAAAAGGCAAATTCGCCCCAAATTGGCAAGGGCCTTATATCGTGACTAGAGTATTGTCCAACGGTGCTTTGTGTTTGACAGATATCGAGGGGAGATGTGTCGACATGGCTATCAATTCTGATGCAGTCAAGAGATATTATGCGTAATTTCTTTAATTATGGCAATTTTTGGTTCGTTTGTTTGTATCTGGTATTTATTGGATAATGAGATGACGGAGACAATTCTTTTCTTCTATCCAAACACTTTAACCCTTGCTTCCCCCTTTGAGCCTTAAGTTATTCTTTCATACCCCTCTTTTGGAATCACTAATGGAAAAGACATGAAAAAAAAAGAAAAAAAGAAAAAGAAAAGAAAAGAAAAGAAAAAGAAAAAATGAAAAGAAGGAGAAAGAAAAGAAAAAGAAGATAAAATCATAAGAAATACAAAACCGTGGGAACTACGTTTGACCTGATTCCTCGAAGAGGATACGTAGGCGCCTCACGGCTCGGTCATAGTGTGCATAATAGGCACAGTGTGCGTAACGCACGTAGCTCAACATAAGTATAAAATAAAAAATAAAAAAAATAAAAAAAAATTCCCCAAGCAAGAAAACTGGGGCAGAGGTTATGTTTTAAGTTCCGACAAAGGTTTGATTCCAAAAGTTGTAGCAGATCACCCGTCAAAATTATTTCATTTTTTAATAAGCCTTTCTTTAGCCCCACACCGAAACCAACATCGACATCCAAAAGACCTCCTGATCAATATCCAAGAGATGCCAAGTCAGTCAAATAAAGCCGAGAATAACACCCCGATCCCCAGCAAAGAAGAGGATCATAAGACTGGGAAGGAATTGATGGTCAAAGGAATCTCCAGAAGAGAGGGTCGTATCGACAACACCCCAATTCCTCGAAAGAAATAAAAAGAGAGAGTCTTATCGGTGAAAACCTTCACAGGCACCGAGAGGCGACGTAAGATGAGAGATATAAAATGAGAGAGTCTTATTGGTGAAAACCTTCACAGGCACCATAAGACGCAGGGAGATGAGAGAAAATAGAGAGTCTCATTAGTGAAAACCCCTCGAAGGGCACTATGAGGCGACAAGACAGATCAACAAAAAAGCGACCACATTCGCAACAAAATGGACACTCATTTATCATCCCCAGCAAGTCAGACCATCGGGCAAATCGATTGATACAACTAGACTGGGTCGAGAATCTATGGTGCACGTCATGATCACGGGGACCAGTCATGTCCTCCAGATAAGTTCTTCTGAATTTCTTCTCCCACCAAATATCGGTTCAGAAAGATTTTTTCCCTTTTCTATCTTTTATTTTTCTTCCTAATTTGTCTTGAAAAGGATTTTTCAAAGCTTACTACCAGAGACCGAAGGGGGATTCATCCAATGCAGGATAACCCCAACAGTCCTAAAGGCTGGCCCCAGACAATGCAATGTTGTGCCCTGCGGTTTTGAAAGAAGTAAAACTCCTAAAGGGAGTGGTTTCGGGAGTAAAAACAGACTACCACAGCATGTACTGTGAAGAGAAAGAAGAAAAGGGGGATAAATTGAAAACCAATCTCCAGCAGGACGGAAACCCCCAGCAAGCAATTTCGTCCACCAACCAACTATGGGGGCATAGAGCAAGAAAAGGGGAAGAGAGGAAAAATCATCCGCCAGAAAGGCACCTCCTCCCACCACGATTAAAACTAACTAAATCCTTTTGTCTGCTGCATGAAAACAAAGGATTGATAATGGCAGCAAGACGCAACGCCAGGGAAATCACCAAAAAACCGGGGCAGAAAATTTTCTGCCGATTGTCAAAAAATTTCTCGGAAGAACGGGGAAACAATTTCAATACTTTTAAGTTCTAGGTCGCCCACCAGTAAAATGCGGGAATACTTTTAAGTGCTAGGTCGCCCACCAGTAAAATGCGGGAATACTTTTAAGTTCTAGGTCGCCCACGCCCACCAGTAAAATGCGAGAATACATTTAAGTTCTAGGTCGCCCACCAGTAAAATGCGGGAATACTTTTAAGTTCTAGGTCGCCCACCAGTAAAATGCGGGAATACTTTTAAGTTCTAGGTCGCCCACCAGTAAAATGCGGGAATACTTTTAAGTTCTAGGTCGCCCACCAGTAAAATGCGGGAATACTTTTAAGTTCTAGGTCGCCCACCAGTAAAATGCGGGAATACTTTTAAGTTCTAGGTCGCCCACCAGTAAAATGCGGGAATACTTTTAAGTTCTAGGTCGCCCACCAGTAAAATGCGGGAATACTTTTAAGTTCTAGGTCGCCCACCAGTAAAATGCGGGAATACTTTTAAGTTCTAGGTCGCCCACCAGTAAAATGCGGGATACTTTTAAGTTCTAGGTCGCCCACCAGTAAAATGCGGGAATACTTTTAAGTTCTAGGTCGCCCACCAGTAAAATGCGGGAATACTTTTAAGTTCTAGGTCGCCCACCAGTAAAATGCGGGAATACTTTTAAGTTCTAGGTCGCCCACCAGTAAAATGCGGGAATACATTTAAGTTCTAGGTCGCCCACCAGTAAAATGCGGGAATACTTTTAAGTTCTAGGTCGCCCACCAGTAAAATGCGGGAATACATTTAAGTTCTAGGTCGCCCACCAGTAAAATGCGGGAATACATTTAAGTTCTAGGTCGCCCACCAGTAAAATGCGGGAATACTTTTCAGCTCTAGATTCTGGAATCAGTAACCCCACCTGAAGGCGGAAGGTTACAACAGAGATCCCCAAGCAGGAAACAATAAAATCCCCAGCACCAAGAAGCAGAAGGCTGCAAAGGCAAACACGCGATTCAAAAGGAAGAAGGAACGCGTCTCAAAAGAAGCAGTTTGGGAACGTTATAGCATGCCCAACATAACAATTTTGATGAAGAAAGCCATACCACTGAAGAAACCATTGAAAGGCTTAAAGAAGAGGGCCATGTTCCCAGCAGATCAAGCGAAGTGATGAAAACTGGCATTCAGAAAAGGCGAAGGACCAGTATCCTCCCCCAAGTTCACAAAATAAAGGCATCGGAGGAAAGCGTTAGCCGACAAGAAAGCAAGGCAACAAGAACAAGTTGAAGATAGATGAGACCTCATGATCCATAGTCTAGCTTAGCTTCTTGTTTTTCCTTTCAGAACAATGTAACAAGGAGATCGGTGAGCGGTAGAATCCTACAGCAGCATGCAACAGCGCACAACAGCAGCTAACACTACAGTCACGCAGTAGTCCCAGCTACCAAAATTTCCCGAACTACATTGACCTGATTCCTGTTCAGCCCAGGATATGTAGGAAACCTCTGAAGCAAAGGTTCGGTCAAACCTTTTTCAAAAAAATGCTTCACACGGAGTACTCGAACGAGCAAAAATCACCCGCTTTATCTTTGCGCGAAAACCCTTCGTGTCTTCGGGCAAAGAGGGCAGCTATAAGCACGTGATTTTTGCTTCACGGGAATTACTCCAAAAAAGAAAAAGAAAATCAAAATATATGCATAAGTGTTTCTTGTCATTAGTTGATTTTTATTAGATATTAATTTTGTGGGTGTATAATTTTATTTTTTGTTTTATTTAAGGGTTTTGTTTGAATTAAAGTGGAAAAGAATGGAGGACACCTGGTTTTGGGCCAGAAAATCAAACAAAAATAGGCCCAAAATGAACTGGCCCAATGAGCAAAATGGTCTGCCCCCTTAAAGCGTCCAAACGGCATCGTTTTGTCCCGTTTAAGCTGGGCCGTTGATCTCAAGTGGATCGACGGCCAGGATCACACCCCCAGATCCGTTTAACATAACCCGACCCAGTAACCATTTCAACCCAACCCCTCACTTAAACCAAACGACCCCATTTTAATGCCAAACGACCTCGTCTCACCCCTCACCATCAGATCCAAGCCGTTGAGATCATCTGATCTAACGGCCCGGATCCAATCCTCTACTCCGTATATAAACCTTCCCTCACACCCCACGCCCCCTATCCGAACCCCCCCTTCACTCATCGTCTTCACCAAACACTGAAACCCCCCAAACCCTAGTAGCCGCCCTAGTTTCCCTTTCACCAGAACCCGGCGGCATGAACGCCGGTGACCACCTCTTGAACACCCTAGGACCACCTCACTGTCCTGAACATGGATCTGCTATCCATTTTCCTCGAATCACCTTCCTTCGTCTCGAATCTTCATTTGAAGATTCGAGTTGAACTCTGACCTATACCAAACCTCACCATCTTCATACCAGACACTCCCCTGACCCCCCTCGTGACCAAACCATGCTTGGTTTGGTCCGAATCTACCCACAACTTCTAAAAAACCAGATCTGAAGATCCAGACCCTAGAACACATGAACCTGGGGAATCCTGCTAGTCTTAACGGGGGTTTGAGGTCTAATAGACCTTAATCAAGGTGTTCTCGTGTGAGAACACCCTGATTAAAGTTTGTTCGGCCTCAAATGGTCAAAGTTGAGTCAGACTTGGGTCAATTTTGTTTGGGCATTTTTCGGTAAGTTTTCTTTTTCCTTTCTGTTTTATTCGAGTGGTAATTAAGTTGTTAGCATGCTTTGTTGTGATTGCTTTTTATTTCTGGTTTTTTTCTTAATTCCTTCCATCTTTGTAAGGCCTTTATTTGGTCGTTGGTTTGTCTGTGTGTGTTCTGAATGTATTCTGTGATATACATGATCGTCAATTAGATTAGTCGTCAAATAAGTTAATTCATATAGGTTCCCAGTGATTGAACAAAGTTGTCTGAAGTCATTCGGGACTCTGTACGTGTTGTTTATATAAACGACTGATTGTTAAGTGTTACGACTAATATAGTCGAGTCAATGTATGTCGTCAATTAGTTTCAGTCATTAATGATAACAACTTGATTCGTGTTGTTTATTTCTGCTGTGATCGTATTTGAATCCCATTAGGAACTGAATTGTATTGCCTAATGGTTTTGTTCAATTTGAATCAAAAACATCTAGGGGATAGGTTATAATGGCAGTTCAGACTTTGATTTTAAATGGATGCCATGTTTACTTGGCTCAGATTGTGGGCAGCATGCATATGGTCAGCTGTTAGGGAATTAAAATAATTGGACAACATGTGCTGTCAGATTATATTCCTGCTGCCCATACTTTGGCTAAATAAATAAGAGATTAGGACACTTTAACAGCAAAAAATAGAGAGGGGCTGTCAGGGATCTCATGGGAGTTTTGTTATTTAAAATAACTGAGTGGAAAAACAACAGGGAGGGGGAATTTTGAGTTGTCACAGACTGTAAAGTGCTGAATTCAGGCTATAAAAGAGGCAGATCTTCCATTTAGAAAGGGGGATTCTTTTTTGGAGCCTAAAAGAGAAGGTTTTCTTAAAAAACTGAAAGAAAGAAACATAAATTCTGAGAATATTGTAACCAAACGTTGTCTGAAAAATACAGAAGAGTTCACATTGGTCAAGTTGTCTTGGCCAAGTTCTGTTGTTTGCCCTGATTGAGCTGCTTGTGATTGTTGAACTGCTGGTGTTGCTGCATTGAATACTCTGTTATTTCTGTTGGTTCATTACTCTGGTTCTGGGATTGTTTGTTTGTTGCTCGACTGCTCGTAAGCTTCATCATTGTTGGCTGGTTGTTGTTGTTGTGTTGTTGCTGTGTATCTGCTGTTGCTGTGTTTGTTGCATACTACTCAGCTGATCATTCCTTTCTTCTTTTGCTTTGCTATACCAGGTACACGATTAGAACATTGTCAATATAACTTGAAGGCTGAGCATTAATACAAAAGAGAAGAACTGAAGATTTTTTTTTTGACTGTTATGTTAAACCTCATGTAATGCATGATAGTTTGCAGTGTTGTTTGGATACTGAAGATAGTTTGCATGCCTAGTAGATATCAATTGTAGGGTAATTAAATGTTAGTTTGTATATGCAGGCTAGTAGATAAAAGTATTCCCAATGCAGTAGGTTGAATCTTAGATTTGGTTTAATTGTGTGGTATATTCTGTAATGTATGCCAAGCATGAAAACTGTACATTATTAGCTAAGCTCTTTCTCTTCTGATAAATTGTCTCATATAACTGGTAAACCACACGTTAAGACAAAGAACACAAAGCTTGCAATCTCAACCTCATGAAGGTCGAGCCCAGGTCAAAACAGACCAAGCAGGCCCGCATCGAACAAACAGTGGCCCAGGTCTGGCCCATCCCGCATGAGCTGGATTTGGGCCCGTAATGTTCAATCAGCTGTCCGTGTGCGTAATGACGTTTACTTATTCTGTAAAAGCATTTTGAATCCTGCTATAAATAAGCCTACAAGCATGTAATTAACTAGGACTATTTCCTGTTTTCTATTAGTAGAGACAAACGCGACAAGAAACGTAGTTGCTATAGGATATCCTTTTAAAATAAGGACGAGATGAGCCTCGACAAAAATAAAGAAAAACGCACAAATTGCGGGGCCCTCGTTAAATGTATATATTGAAGCATTCAGTCCCTAAGGTGGGTCGTTTAGCAAATCTCACGACCTCTCCCGGAATAATAACGCGATAGCCTCTTTAAGCGCGTATTTAATAATTTTACCTTCTTAAAATTCGGGTGCACATTTATGTGACCCAAATCCAAATCTTGACGGATTCAAGATGTGTTTCTAATCACGGGTACATTGATTGTGACGTGGTTCGAGATGCGTGTCCATGACGTCGCAAATTCTTTTTTTAAAATAAGAATGAGACGAGCCTCGACAAACAAAAATGTACAAAGCTGCGGGGCCCTCTAAATGTATGTATATATTAAAGTATTTAGAATTCGGGATATGTCGTTTAACGAATTTTTACGACCTTCCCCAAAATAACGAGACGCTAGTTGCTTTAGGCGCGCCTTTAACAATCTATTTTCCTTAATTCGGGTGCACATTTATGTGACCCAAATCCAAATCTCAACCGAGTCGAGATATATCGATAACCACGGGTGCATTGATGTAACGTGGTTCGAGATATGTTTTCACGACGTTGCAATTCTTGTAAAATAATAATAACGACAAAAGCAGTTAAAAGTTAAAATTTGCACATAAGTTCATATTTGTATAAAATCAAATAATCAAGCCGAATATAACAGTTGAGCGACCGTGCTAGAACCACGGAACTCAGGAATGCCTAACACCTTTTCTCGGGTTAACAGAATTCCTTATCCGGATTTCTGGTACGCAGACTGTAATACGGAGTCATTCTTTTCCTCGATTCGGGATTAAAATTGGTGACTTGGGACACCCTAAATCTCCCAAGTGGCGACTCTGAAATAAATAAACCAATCCCGTTTCTATTGTCCTTTAATTGGAAAAAACTCCCTTGCGCCCTCACGGGTGCGTAAAAAGGAAGTGTGACACATATAACTGTGCAGGGGGGATCTACCAAAATCCCACATTCGTAGTCCTAAATGTAAACAGACAAGGGGGAGCTACCGGAATCCCACATCCGTAGTCCCAATGTAAATACATAGCAGGAATTAGACAATATTCAGAAATGTCAAATTTCATAGTAAGGCAAACAAGAAATTCTAGCCTAGCATGCTGCACAAAATTTAGGTAAAGCAGTTTGAGCAAATAAAGCAATTAATCACTTAGACATGCTTTCCTAAGTTAACAACATGCTTAATAGTGCAAGTAATAAAACAGGAAAGGAAACATACTAGTAATTACTTAATGAAACCGGATTTCCAATAATTAGCACAAGTACGCACTCGTCACCTTACATACAAGGCATTTCAATTATCAATAATACCAAATCCTAAGGGGAAGGTCCTCCACACAAGGTTAGGCAAGCCATTTACCTCAAATCGGCTCAAAATCAACCCGAGATCAGGTTCTTGCCACGAGCACTCGACTCGAAATGGCCCAAATCTATTCAATTCAATTGCATAATGTAAATAACACTTCAAGTAACTAATTCTACAAAGAAATTCTAAGCTAATACGCGAAATTAGGTAAAATGACCAAAATGCCCCTCGGGCCCACATCTCGAAATCGGGTAAAATTTACATTTCCAGAGTTCTCACACTCTCACGAGTTCAGTCATACCAAAAGTACCAAAATCGAAGCTCAAATGGTCCCTCAAATTATTGCTCAAAGGTCTCTAATTAATCAAGCCCTAACCCCAAATTACTAGTGATTTTCTTTAATTTTTCATGCTTATAATGATAAAAATCACTCCAATAATAAGTTTAGGGACCAAAGACCTTACCCCAATGAACTCCTCTGAAAATCTCTCTTGAAAATGCTCCCCAAGCCTTCTTCCCGTTTGAAAAGAGGTGAAAATAGCTCAAATTCGCGAAGGCAAGTATTTATATGTTTCTGCCCAGTTAATCCGCTTCTGCGGCCCTAGGACCACATCTGCAGTCCCACTTCTGCGAGTCCATGGTTGCATCTACGACATCTCATTAAACTCAGCCTTCAGCACCTGGGACCCCATTTACGCAGATGCGGTACCGCTTCTACGGCTCCTATTGATCCTCCCCATTTTCGCTTCTGTGATGGCAAATGCCACTTGTGCGGCTACGCACCTGGGGGACCCAACTGCAGGTGCAGTTATGACAGAAAACTAGCAGCTGAAGCTACTCAAACAAATTCCAAATTCTTTCGACAACCTTCCAAAATCATCCCGAGGCCCCCGGGGCCTCAACTAAAGGCACCAACAAGTCTAATACCACTGTCCAAACTTATACATTTCCTTAAAACACCTAAAACAACATCGAAACGATGAATCAACCACGGATTCAAGCCTAAGAATTCCAAAACTCTAAAAATACGCTTTCAATCACAAAGTCTATCAAACCTCGTCCGAATGACCTGAAAGTTTGCACACACGTCACATTAAACACTACGAAGCTTCTCCAACTTTAGGAATTCCATTCTGACTCTCGGATCAAAATCTCACTATCGAACCGGAAACTTCAAATTCGACTTTCGGCATTTCAAGCCTAAATTAGCTACGGACCTCCAAAACACCATCCAAACACGCCCCTAAGCCCGAAATCACCCAAAGGAGCTAACGGAACCATCAGAATTCCATTCCGAGGTTGTCTTGACACTATTCCGACTACAATTAAATTCCTAGCACTTAAGCTCTCATTTAGGGACTAAGTACCCCAAAACTCTCCGAAACTCAAAACCGAATATCCCGGCAAATCAAAATAGTAGAAATAAACACGGGGAAAGCAGATAATAGGGGATCGGAGCGTAAATTCTTAAAACGACCGGCCGGGTCGTTACATCCTCCCACACTTAAACATTCGTTCGTCCTCGAACGAGCATAGAGACATACCTGAAGTAGTGAAAAGATGAGGGTAACAGTTGCACCTATCCTGCTCGGTCTCCCAGGTCACCCCCTCGGCCGGCTGACCCCGCCACTGAACTTTCGCCGATGCAATGTTCTTTGACCTCAGCTTTCTAACTTGCCTGTCCAATATTGCCACTGGCTCCTCAACATAAGATAGATCCTTGTCCAACTGGACTGAACTGAAATCCAACATGTGTGACAGATCACCGTGATACCTCCGGAGCATCGAAACATGAAATACCGGATGAACTCCTGCCAAGCTGGGAGGTAAGACAAGCTCATAAGCAACCTCCCCAACACTCTTCAATATCTCAAAAGGGCCAATAAATCTCGGACTCAACTTTCCTTTCTTCCCAAATATCATAATGCTCTTCATAAGAAAATTCAAAGCAGAACTCGCTCTCCAACCATATAGGAAACATCACGAACCTTCCGGTCTACGTAACTCTTCTGTCTGGACTGGGGTGTGCGGAGTCTATCCTGAATTACCTTAACCTTCTTCAAAGCATCATGAACCAAGTTTGTGCCCAATAATCTGGCCTCACTCGGCTCAAACCAACCCACTGGAGATCAACACCGCCTACCATATAAAGCCTCATACGGTGCCATCTGAATGCTGGATTGATAGCTGTTGTTGTAAGCAAACTCTGCCAGTGGCAGGAACTGATCCCAAGACCCTCCAAACTCAATCACATAAGCTCGGAGCATATCCTCAAGAATCTGAATAGTACGCTCGGACTGTCTATTCGTCTGAGGGTGAAATGTTGTACTCAACCCTACCCGAGTACCCAACTTATGTTGAACGACCCTCCAAAACCATGATGTGAAATGAGTACCTCTATCTAAAATGATGGAAACTAGAATACCATACATATGAATAATCTCCTGGATATAAATCTCCTCTAGACGCTCCGAAGAATAGGTAGTACACATATGAATGAAATGCGCGAACTTGGTCAGTCGATCCAAAATCACCCAAATGGCATCGAACTTCCTCAAGGTACGTGGGAGACAAACTACAAAGTCCATGGTGATCCGCTCCCACGTCCACTCCGGAATCTCTATCTGCTGAAGCAACCCACCCGGTCTCTGGTGCTCATAATTCACTTGCTGACAATTGAGGCACCGAACTATAAACCTTACTATATCTTTCTTCATCCGCCTCCACCAATAGTGCTATCTCAAATCCTGATATATATTCGCGACAACCGGATGAATGGAGTACTGCGAACTATGGGCCTCCTCTAGAATCAACTCTCGGAGCCCATCAACATTGGGTACACATATCTGACCCTGCATCCTCAATGCCCCGTCCTCACAAATAGTCACATCTCTGGCATCACTGTGCTGAACCTTGTCCTTGAGGACAAGCAAATGAGGGTAATCATATTGAGACTCCCTGATTCGATCAAATAAGGAAGACCGAGAAACCACGCAAGCTAGAACCCAACTAGGCTCTGTAAGATCCAATCTCACAAACTGGCTGGCTAAGTCCTGAACATTCATCGCCATAGGCCTCTCTGATGCTGGTATATAAGGCAAACTCCCCATACTCAATGCCCAGCGACTCAAAGCATAGGCCACCACATTGGCCTTGCTCGGGTGGTACAAAATAGTGATATGATAGTCCTTCAACAACTCCAACCACCTCCTCTGGCGCAAATTAAGATCCTTTTGCTTGAACAGGTGCTGCAAGCTCCGATGATCAGTATAAATCTCACAAGGCACACCGTACAAATAATGGCGCCAGATCTTCAGGGCATGAACAATGGAAGCAAGCTCTAGATCATGGAGATGGTAGTTCTTCTCATGCACCTTCAACTATCTGGACGCCTAGGCAATCACCCTACCGTCCTGCATCAAAACTGTTCCAAGGCCAATCCTCGAGGCATCACAATAAATAGTAGACCCCGAACCTGTAGGCAATATCAAAACTAGGGCTGTAGTGAAAGCTATCTTGAGCTTCTGAAAGCTAGCCTCACACTCTTCCGTCCACTAGAACGGAGCACCTTTCTGGTTCAGTCTGGTCATAGGGGTCGCAATAGATGAAAACCCTCAATAAAACGATGGTAGTAACTCGCCAAACCAAGGAAACTCCGAATCTCTATAGCTAAGGATGGTCTGGTCCAACTATGCACGACCTCTACATTCTTTGGATCCACCTGAATACCTTCATTTGACACCACGTGGCCTAAGAATGCCACAGAATCCAACCAAAACTCACATTTCGAGAACTTAGAATATAACTTCTTTTCTCTCAAGGTTTGAAGCACTATCCTCAGGTGCTGCTCATGATCTTCCCGACTCCGGGAATACACCATAATATTATTAATAAAGACAATGATGAACGAGTCAATATACGACCAAAACACACTTTGCATCAAGTGCATAAAAGCTGCTGGGGCATTGGTCAGTCCAAATGACATAACAAGGAATTCGTAATGACCATACCGTGTCCAGACAGTCTTTGGGATATCTGGCTCCCGAATCTTTAACTGATGGTAACCTGAGCGCAAGTCAATCTTAGAAAACACCCAAGCGCCCTAAAGCTGGTCAAATAGATCATCAATATGAGACAAACGATAACAATTCTTCACTGTAACCTTGTTCAACTGGCGATAATCAATACACATATGCATGGAACCATCTTTTTTCTTCACAAACAAGACAGGAGCACCTAAAGGTGATACACTGGGCCGAATAAAACCCTTATCAACCAATTACTGTAACTGATCCTTCAACTCAGGAGGAGCCATACGATACGGAGGAATAGAAATGGGCTGAGTGCCAGGCAACAGATCAATGCCAAAATCAATATCTCTATCAAGCGGCATGCCCGAAAAATCAGCTGGAAACACATCGGGAAAATCCCGTACTACTGGGACTAAATAAACTGAAGGGGTATCAATACTGAAATCTCTCTCATAAGCGAGATATGCGTCATACCCCTTCTCAACCATACGCTGAGCTTTAAGAAAAGAAATAACTCATTGGAAGTGTGATCTAAAGTACCCCTCCACTCAACACGCGGTACACCTGGCATAGCCAGCGTCACAATTTTGGCATGACAATAAAGAATAGCATAATGGGGAAACAACCTGTCCATGCCCAAGATAATATCAAAATCTACCATGCTGAGCAACAATAAATCAGCTCTGGTCTCAAAACCACTGAGAGGAACCAAACATGACTGATAAATATGGTCCACAACAAGAGAATCTCCCACAAGAGTAGAAATATAAATAGGGGAACTCAAAGAATCCCGATGTACATCCAAATGCAGAGCAAAATAAGAAGACACTTAAGAGTAAGTAGAGCCTGGATCGAATAGAACCGATGCATCTCTATGACAAACTAGTATAATACCTGTGATGATAGAATCGGAGGCAACAACCTCGGTACGGGCAGGAAGGGCATAGTATCTAGCCTGGACTCCCCTTCTAGGGCGACCTCTACCTCCCCGACCTCCACCTCTAGCTGGCTAAGCAGGTGGGTAAGCATCTGGAGTTGTAACTATAACCTGAGAACTCTGCGGGGCACGCTATAGCTGAGAAGTATGTGGAGGTGCACCCCTCCTAAGTCTTGGCAATCCCTCACCATATGGCGTGTGTCACCACACTCAAAACAAGCTCTGGGAGGACGTGGCGGCTGTGATTGGCTCGATCCAGGTCTGCTGGACTGACCTCTGAAAGCACCCCGCACAGGAGGCGCGCTAGAAATCGGAGGTGCATAATAAGGCTCCTAAGGCCTAGAAGGAGCTGGAATACCACTGGCTACTGGAAGAGATTAATGAATAGGGCGATGTATATGACCCCTACCAGACGACCTGCAGTTGGGGCATGGGCGCCAGAGTAATTGCCCAACTCTCGAGACCTCTTGGCCTCCCTCTACTCTCTCTCCCTAGCATGTATACCCTCAATCCTCCTAGCGATGCTCACCACCTGCTGATAAGAAATATCTATCTCCAACTCACGAGCCATGCTAGACCTGATGCTGGGAATAAGCCCCTCAATAAACCGGTGAACCCTCTCGCGAATAGTAGAAACCAAGGTTGGGGTATGTCTAGCCAAACGAGTGTAACGGACAACATACTCTGAGACAGTCATAGCGCCCTGGCGCAAATGCTCAAACTCTGTGCGCCATGCGTCTCTGAGGCTCTGAGGAACAAACTCTGTCAGGAACATATCTAAAAACTTGGTCCAAGTCAACGAAGCAGCCTCATCCGGACTGTCTAACTCATAGGTGCGCCACCATTCATAGGCGGCTCCTCGAAGCTGGAAGGCAATGAAAGAAACCCCACTCGATCCTGATATACCCATAGTGCGGAGGATACGGTGACACTCCTCCTGAAATCCCAAGGCATCATCTGATACTAACCCACTAAACATCGAAGGATTATACTTCTTGAACCTCTCAAGTCTCTGCTGCCCTTCCTCTGAAGCCGCTGCCCTATCCTCGGGCTGAACTGGCACTGCAAGAGGTATATGAATAATCTCTAGGACATGATCAACATGCACCCGCTACTCAGGAGTGCAGGCGGCGAGAGTCTGTGCTCCTCCCCCGGCCTGAGATGTGGCTGCAGCAAGGGGAAACAACCCTGCCTGAGCCAAAGTGGTGTACATGCTCATGAACTGCGCAAGAGTCTCCTAGAAAGCTGGAGTAGTAGTAGCAGTAGGCGTATCAGGTGCCTGGACTCCGGCTGGAACTGCTGGTGGTACCTCGGTGGCAGCTCGCGCGGGTGCTTTGGCTGCACCACATGTGCGTCCTCGGGCACTACCCTGGCCCCAGCCTCTGATGGCTGCAGTAGGGGGCGCGGGTGCCTGATCATCTCGGGTAACATGTGTCCTCACCATCTGTGAGAGAATAGAAGACAGAAGTTTAGAATTGTGACATCAAAATCTCACACGACAAGGAAATCAAATGAAGTGGAATTTTCCTAACAGTTACATAGCTTCTCGTAGATAAGTACAGACGTCTCCGTACCGATCAACGAGACTCTAATAAACCGGCTTGTTATTCATGACTCCTATAAACTTAGAGCTCTAATACCAACTTGTCACGACCCCGGTTCACCCTCCGTGAACCATCACGACGGCACCTAGTCCCTATGACTAGGTAAGCCTAATAATGCGAAAAATAAACCAATTTGCGGAAGAAAACAAATAAAAAACAAAAATAGTGAATAAAATAGTGTTTAATAGTGCCGCTAGGCATACAAACTAATACTTTTCCCAGAACCCGGAATCTCATGAAATCACAAGCTAAGGATACTACATAATGCTCTAACTCCAGAATGTCTAAAACAAAGTAAATACAGAAGGGGTGTAACTACAAGAGAGAGTAGAGAGAAACTCCTCGGTCTGCGGACGCGGCAGATATACCTCAAAGTCTCCGAAGGGTCGCCTCGCCTCAAGGATGGTAAATCTGAGTCGAAGTACCTGGATCTTCACATGAAAAGCATGCGCAGAAAGGGCATGAGTACACCACAGCGGTACTTTGTAAGTGCCAAGCCTAACCTCGGTCGGGTAGTAACGAGGAAGGTCAGGGCCCTACTGAGGTTAAATAAAAAATAAAGTTTGACAGTGTAGAACAGAATAGTATAAATAGGTACAACAGTAAAAGTAACACAGGATATAAAGGACAGCAACAACTGTTACAGAGGCATAGTAAACACAGAAGGAAATATGGCTCAGCACCAAATCATAACAATCAGGGATCTCCCAGGATACCGTCATATAGTCCCAAATATACATATCCAATAGATCTCCCAGGATACCGTCCCGTAGTCCAACTCATAGTGCGCGGGGATCTACCGAAATCCTGATCAGTAGTCCCAAAAGTAAATAACCAGTACTAGGGGAATCTACCCGGTGTAGTCTTGTAGTTCCATATAACTATGCAGGGGGATCTACCAGAATCCCACATCCGTAGACCCAAGTTTAAACAGACAAGGGGGAGCTACCGGAATCCCACATCCGTAGTCCCAATGTAAATACACAGCAGCAACAGGACAAATCTAACATACAGTTCTATGTCCAGTTAGATTCGAACATGGAGAACCAATCGTAGAATTCACCACAGATGAGGTGAAAGAGTTTGTCATAGAGGAAGGTTTACACCAAGAAGTTGTCATCAAATTCTCTTATGGAAAACCAGAACTTCACGACCTCAGAAGAATTTTTCCAAAACAGTTCGATGTGAAGGGATCATGTAACATCGGGCAGCTGGAGTTTAGACATTTACTGGTACGATTCGATATTTATGAAGATTATGTAAACTTTGTTTCCAGATCTACTAGGCACATTAACTCAAAAGGAGATGAGTTCTTCTTCAGAACTTTTCCTTGGACGATTGGATTCGATCAAAGAATTGAGACTTCGAAGGCTGTGGTGTGGATCTCATTCCCAGATCTTCCACCCAATTATTTTGCAAAGAAATCTTTGATGTCAATTGCATCTGCAGTTGGAAAACCTCTAGCTATTGACAAGGCGACAAAAGATCGAACAAGGACAAGAACTGCGAGGGTTAAAGTGTTGCTGGATCTGCTGGATAAGCATCCCAAAAACGTCAAGATTTCCGTCGTCGACAAATTTTCTGGAAAATCTAATGATTTCCATCAAAAGGTTATGTATGATTACCTTCCAATGTATTGTACATGTTTTAAGCACCAAGGGCATGATGAAAATTCATGTTGCTCGATGAAAGGGAGGAATAAAATTGCAAAGGAAAATATCGAGCAAAAAAGTCGAAATGATTTGGATGAGATTTCTACTGAACAGCTTCAGGGTGATGCAAGGTAATTGTTGAATGCAATAAGAGATGCCAATCAGCTGCAAGAAAATGACAATGTGACTCAAATGTAGGGAGTGGTCGATGACACTTCACATACTCAGAATAAGACGAAAGGTAAGGCTACTGCTACAGGAAATCTTGCGATCATCACAGGTCAAAGGCCTACTAGAAATTTAGGAGGACAATGGAAAGAGGTGAAGGATAATCGTGTGAAGCCTGTCAATAATGAGAATTGTGTTCAAACAAAAACTGGGCATGAGACTATTTCTTTGAATGCTGTAACCAAGAAGAATCAGATGACAAATAATTTGGTATTGGTGGAGATCGAAAATGAGCAGCCAAACCAGGTTCAAACTTTGAACAGATTTGCAGTTCTAGAAATGGAACAAAGTGATGGTAATGTGGGAAATAATCTGATGTGGATAGGAGAAACCTCTGCTGCAAAATATCGAATTAATATGGAGCCAAATGAGAATGTAGTTGCGGCAGCAGATGTTACCAATCCAAGAACAACTCCTACTATTCAGACAAATAGGTTATCAAAAGTGACAAAGCAGCTAAATCCAAATGCTACTGCTTTTACTCTTATTGATAAAGAGAATTTGAACCAGTGTCAGTCACAACAAGAATCTACTGCACAATGGGCTAATAAGGTTTTTGGAAGCAAGCTAGTTACCACTAATCAATCGTGTCAAGATATCCCATCTCAGTCCATGGATACATATGGTATATCTGAACAGGTGAATGAGAAAGATAGGTTAGCTTTGACTAGCGGCAAACTATGGGAGGATCAAGCAGAAGAAGACTACGAAGAAGGCGAAATTCCAGATGGAATACATGGGGAAGATGAAGCTAACCATGAAGGAAATGAGGAGGAAGAGCAAAGGGTTAATGACAATACAACAAACATTGTCAATAATGAAAAGATAAGCAGCATGCAATTGGTAGGTTCTGAAGTCGTGGTTAGCCAGATAGAAAATATGGATGCACTTATGCAATGCCAAAAGGGATTAATAACAGATGAATTTATACCAATAGAAAATGCAGACATACAAGGTTTCGCGACAGCGGAAAAATGTCAAAGGGAACATATACCTGAAGGCAAATTTTATGCCACAAGTGTTGTACCTGAAAACACTCTGGCTCATAACAGAGTAAATAACCTGTCTCCAGATAGAGTAAATACTCTGCCTTCAAACAGAGAAAACATCAAAATCACATCACTCCATATTGTAAAACGCATTGATGAGGGGGGAACAGGGAATAAGCAAAACTGCTGATAACCAAAAGACTGCTGGCAAGAACAGTGAGGTCAAGTCAATCAAGGATATTGCAGACAAGGCCATAATGCTTCATCCACCTTCACTTGATTTGGCAACGCCACTACATAAACAAGAAAAAGAAGAAGAAAACATGTTGGGAAATGGAAGGGATTTAGATGAGGAATCAACTGCTCAAAATTTCCTCAATGTGGCAAGAAAAGGAGATCTCTCTCCGACTCAGATTGCAAAAGTAAAATCTACGACAAAAGAAAAAAAAAAGGAAAACTCAATAGAAACAAAGCTGGCATGCCTACTGCTGGGATCCAAACTCGACGAGCTCTAACTAAATCAAATAATTTGTAATGGATGAAATTATTTGGAATATTAGATCCGTCAATACGCAGCAAGCCTTTGAGAGGCTAGTAACAATGCATAGACAACATCATTTCGATTTTGTTGGTCTCATGGAACCAATGCAGGATAATAAAAAGCTTGAATTGTACAGAAGAAAAATTGGATTATCTCAAGCTTTTTTAAACATTTCAAATAAGGTGTGGGCTTTCGTTGACGATCTGTATGAAGTCACAGTGCTATACGACATGGAGCAGCAAATAACGTTAAAAATGATTCATACAGAAACACACATTGTGCAGATTATTACTTTGGTTTACGCCAAGTGTGATGCAATCGAAAGAATTGAACTTTGGGACTCATTGTACGCAATGGCAGCAAATATGGATATTCCTTGGCTTGTTGGTGGTGATTTCAACGTCATATGGGACGAAGAGGAAAAGTTTGGGGGACTTCCCGTGACTTTGAATGAAGTCAATGATTTCCGACATTGCATGAACACTTGTAATCTTTTTGATTTGGGCTTCAAAGGAAGTATATACACCTAGTGGAATGGAAGAGCAGAAGAAGATTGCATTTTCAAGAGACTTGACAGATGTATGGCTAACATTGAATTTCAACAAATGTTCCCTGGAATAGAAATTACCCATCTGCCAAAAATTGGGTCCGACCATTGTCCCATGTTGTTAAAATGTGATCTTGAAACTATTGCGATAAAGAAATCCTTTAAGTTTCTTAACTTTTGGACAAAACATCCGACGTTCAAAGACGTGGTCAAGGCAAATTAGCAAGCCGATTTTGAAGCAAATCCTTTCACTTTATTCAACCATAAGATGAAAAGAGTGAAGAAAGAATTGTCAATCTGGAGCAAATCAACATATGGAGACATTTTTAAGAAGATTTCCAGTTTGGAAGAGGTCGTCAAGGTTCACGAGGCACAATTTGAAATAAATCCAACTCGGGCAAATAGGGAAAGGCTTTGCAAAGTTCAAGCAGAACTTATCAAATTTCTTGCTCTTGAGGAACAATTTTGGAAACAAAAGGCAGGGATGACATGGTTTAATGATGGAGATAGAAACACAAAATTCTTCCCCGCTCAAGTCAACGGGCGAAGGAAGAGATTGCAGCTATGAGGGATTCAAAACAAAGATGGAATCTGGATTGAAGACGCCAATCAAATGGCAGATAAAGCAGTTCACTACTTTACTGAGCAGTTCCATGAAGACAGAAGTCCATGTGATTTTGAAATTATAGATCATGTTCCAAAATTGGTAGGAACGGAGCAGAACATCCACTTGATAAGACAGCCCACAAAAGAAGAGGTACAACAGGCTACGATGGGTCTAAATGGAGAAAGTGCAGCTGGCCCGGATGGTTTCACATGCGCTTTCTTTCATTCATGTTGGGATATCATTGGTGACGACGTCCTTAACATGGTTAAGAGTTTCTTCAATGGTCATGCACTACCAAGATTTGTAACTAATACAAATCTAATTCTATTACCAAAGAAGAAAGAAGTGCAAACATTTTCAGATTTGCGTCCAATTAGCTTAAGTAATTTCATCAACAAAGTTATATCAAGGGTGATTCACGAGAGGCTAGTTAGTCTACTACCTACGCTCATTTCTGATGAACAAGCTGGGTTTGTAAAAGGACGAAACATTGTTAAAAATGTGCTCCTCACTCAAGAGATAATCACTGATATTAGACTAAGAACGAAGGTCGGGCCAAATATAGTGATTAAACTAGATATGACGAAAGCCTATGATCGTCTTTCTTGGTTATTCCTTACTAAAGTCCTGAGGCAGATGGGTTTTTGTGAAACATTTATTGGCTTGGTGTATGGAATTGTGTCTAATAATTGGTACACCGTTCTCATCAATGGTCAACCACATGGTTTATTCAAGTCTACTAGGGGCGTCAAGCAAGGAGATCCGCTTTCACCAACTCTCTTCATTCTTGTAGCTGAGGCATTATCACGGGTTTTAAATGATTTGCACCTCAACCTCTATTTCTGTGGTTTTGGAATGCCAAAGTGGAGTCCAAAAATAAACCATCTATCATACGCCGACGACACTATAATTTTTTCTTCATCAGATGCTAAATCTTTGCAGTTGGTAATGGAAATTTTGGCAGCATATGAAAGAGCATCTGGACAGCAGATTAACAAGTCCAAATCAGCTGTATACATGCATGATGCTTCTCCTCAAGATGTGGTGAATAAGGTCCAAAGAATTACGGGTATTTCCAGGCAAGAATTCCTTTTCATTTACTTTGGATGCCCAATTTTTTACACTAGAAGGAAAATGGAATTTTATGAAGGTTTGATCAACAAAGTCACGGACAAATTGCAAGCATGGAAAGGAAAATTATTGTCCATTGGTGGTAGGGCGATTTTAATCAAACATGTGTTACAAAGCATGTCGATCCATCTACTATCGGCAATGAACCCCCCTCCATTTGTCATCAACAAGTTACACAAGATTTTCGCACAATTCTTTTGGAGTAGTTCTATTGGTGGCAAAAGTAGGCACTGGGCATCACGGACTACTTTATGTCGACCTTATGAAGAAGGAGGAGTAGGTTTTCGATCACTACACGATGTTGCGAAAGCACTTTTCTCTAAGCTTTGGTGGAATTTCAGGACAAAGCCAACATTATGGAGCTCTTTCATGTCACAAAAATATTGCAAAAAATTAAATCCAATTGTTATACCTCGGAGATATGGATCACATGCTTGGAGAAAAATGCTGGAATGTCGGGACATTGTTGAACATCAAATTGGGTGGCGTACAAAAATGGGTTCATCACTTTTCTGGTTTGACAACTGGACGGGACTAGGAGCTTTATACTTTATAACTCCTCCTGAATTCTACATTGATGAATTAGTTAATAATGTTTCTGATGTTGTGGATAGAAGAGCTTGGGATGCAAACAAGTTAGCGAACATTATGCCTGAGGAATATACTGTGCACATTCTCGACAATATCAAACCACCAGGGGGCATCAATTACTTGACAAACCATACTGGTGTCTTGAGACAGGAGGTAATTTTTCAGTTAAATCAGCGTGGGAGTATTTGAGGCAGAGAAATGATATAGGGACAACATACAAAAAGATGTGGGTAAAGGGTTTACCATTCAAGATCTCGTTCTTTATGTGGAAAGTGTGGAGAGCGAAACTACCTCTAGACGACCATTTGAAGAAAATGGGATACTCCATGCCTTCGCGCTGCTGGTGCTGTGCGCAACCAGGGGAAGAAACCTTAGTGCATCTGTTCTTTACCTCGATTGCTGCCAACAAAGTTTGGTCATATTTCCTAATGAATGCTGGAATTAATCTGGAGAGTATGTCGATGCACCAGGCAATCGTGAAGTGCTGGACGCTCTCAGTGTTACCAAGATTGCAGCCAATTTTTCAAGCACTTCCGGCTATCATTTTATGGGAGTTGTGGAAGAGAAGAAACATCTACAAACACGGGGAAGCAGTAACAATTAGAAGGGTGATATATCAGGTGTCCACAACCATTCAATCACTTGTTAAACTAAGGAAACCTGGCTTGGCTAACGTTCCTCAAAACTGGCCACAACTTCTGTGCATGCTAGAATAGTTCACGCCTCCATTGAAGGTTACTAAAGTTTTATGGGAAATGCCACCACAAGGATGGATCAAAGTCAATTGCGATGGGGCATCGAGAGGAAATCCAGGCAGGAGCTCAATTGGTTACACACTTAGAGATGATGAAGGCAACATAAAGTATGCTTGTGGAAAGTTGATACATGAAACAACAAACAACGAGGCAGAGGCTTTGGCAATTGTTGAAGCACTAAAATACTGTGAAGCAAAAGGATTCGCACAAGTTATTTTGCAAACTGACTCGCTCCTCTTGAAGAACGCTATAGAAGGATGCGTTTCAATACTTATTGACCCACTTCAAATTTTCGGGACGCACCTTCTTGTTGTATGCTCTTGCCATTCTCTTCTGATACAATTGACCATGACACACTGCGGCCAGTCTTTTCTCATTAATCAAACTTAACTGCTCCAATCGGGTTTTGACCCCTCGTTATAATCAATTTCTACTTCAACAACAATTCGAAGGGATATAATTTCAACATCCGCGGGTATAACTGCTTCAGTACCATATACCAACAAATAAGGAGTTGCACCTACTAAAGTGCGAACAGTATTGCGGTAACCCAGCAAAGCAAAGGGCAACTTTTCATGCCATTGCCTAGAACCTTGCACCATCTTTCGAAGTATCTTCTTTATGTTCTTGTTAGCCGCCTCAACAGCTCTATTTGCCTTGGGGCGATACGAAGTGGAATTTTGATGTGTAATCTTGAACTGTTGACATACTTCTTTCATCAAATGGTTGTTAAGATTAGCACCATTGTCCGTGATGATTAACTTAGGAATTCCGAACCGGCAAATTAGGTTTGAGTGAACAAAATCAACCACTGCCTTATTGGTCACATATTTGAAAGTCATAGTTTCAACCCACTTAGTGAAATAATCGATGGCCACCAGAATGAACCTGTGCCCATTTGATATCGCTGGCTCAATTGGTCCAATGACATCCATACCCCAAGCAACAAAGGGCCAAGGTGTGTACATTGTATGCAACTCAGATGGCGGAGAATGAATCAAATCACCATGTACCTGGCATTTATGACACTTGCGCACAAAGCTAATGCAATCTCGTTCCATGGTGAGCTAATAATACCCTGCTCGAAGAATTTTCTTTGCCAAAACACACCCACTCATATGTGGACCGCAAACTCCGGCATGCACTTCGGTCATGACAATAGTGGCTTGTTTAGCATCTATGCACCTTAACAGTCCAAGATCTGGAGTTCTCTTGTACAAAATTCCCCCGCTCAAGAAAAATCCACTAACCAAACATCGAATTGTTCTCTTTTGATCACCTGTGGCTTGTACCGGATACACCCCCATCCTGATGTATTCTTGGATATCATGGAACCACGGTCCACCATCAAGTTCCTCTTCAACCACATTACAGTAAGCATGTTGATCACGGACTTGAATATGCAGAGGGTCAACATAAGCCTTATCCGGATGGTGTAACATTAATGCCAAGGTGGCCAGGGCATTGGCAACCTCATTATGGATCCTAGGAATGTGCCTAAACTCTATTGATATGAACCGTTGACAAAGATCATGCAAACATTGTCGATACGGTATGAGCTTTAAATCCCGAGTCTCCCATTCTCCCTGAATCTGGTGCACCAATAGATCCGAATCTCCCAAGACCAAGACTTCCTAGACTCCCATATCTATAGCTAACCTCAAACCCAGAATGCATGCCTTGTACTCAGCCATGTTGTTGGTACAATAAAAATGCAGTTGGGCTGTAACAGGGTAGTGGTGCCCTATTTCAGAAATGAGCACAACCCCTATTCTGACACCTTTCATGTTAACAGCTCCTTCAAATAAAAGTTTCCAACTTGGCATTTCATCCTGCTCCACCTTATCAATATGTATCACCTCCTCATCAGGAAAATAAGTCCTCAATGGCTCATACTCTTCATCCACTGGGCTCGGCCAATGCTTGGGCTTTCATCGTGGTTCTAGTCACATAGATGATGTCAAACTCTGTGAGCAAAATATGTCACTTTACAAGTCTTCCTGTAGGCATAGGCTTCAGAAAGATATACTTTAGAGGATCCAGACGAGAAATGAGGTAAGTAGTGTAGGACGACAGATAATGCTTCAACTTTTGTGCCACACAAGTCAGGGCGCAACATGTCCTTTCAAGGGGAGTATACTTAACCTCATAGGATGTAAACTTCTTGCTGAGATAATAGATGGCTTGCTCCTTCCTGCCAGTGATGTCATGTTGACCCAACATACAACCGAATGAATTGTCCAGGACTGTTAAGTAGAGAATCAAAGGTCTCCCAGGTTCCGACGGGACCAATACAGGTGGGTGGACAAGTACCCCTTAATCTTATCAAATGCCTCCTGATACTCATCAGTCCATTCGATCGCAACATCCTTCTTCAGCAACTTAAAGATAGGCTGACAAGTTGTCGTGAGTTGAGCGATAAACCTACTGATGTAGTTTAAACGCCCGAGCAAACTCATCACCTCAGTCTTATTCCTGGGTGGTGGCTGTTCTTGGATAGCTTTGATCTTCGACGGATCCAACTCAATGCATCGCCGACTGACTATTAACCACAACAGTTTCCCAGATGGAACACCAAATGCACAGTTTGCAGGGTTGAGCTTAAGATTGTACTTGCGGAGCCTCTGGAAGACCAAACTTTCTTAAGTCCTCGACATGGTCGGACTGTTGCTTTGACTTTATGATCATATCATCTACATAAACCTCAATCTCTTTGTGTATCATGTCATAAAATACAGTAGTCATCACCCTCATGTAGGTTGCCCCAGCATTTTTCAGACCAAATGGCATTACCCGGTAGCAATATGTACCCATGGCGCGGTGAACGCTATATTTTTTGCATCTTCCTCATCCATCAAGATCTGGTGATATCCCGCATAACAATCCACGAAAGACCCGATCTCATGCTTGGCACAGTTATCAATCAAAATGTGGATATTTGGCAATGGGAAATTATCCTTTGGACTTGCTTTGTAGAGATCGCAGTAATCAACGCACACCCTGGTCTTACCATCCTTTTTTGGTACTGGCACAACATTAGCTAACCAGGTGGGGTATCGTATGACTCGAATGACCTTTGGATCCAACTGTTTTGTAATTTCTTCCTTGATTTTCACACTCATGTCAGTCTTAAACTTCCTTAACTTCTACTTGACGGGAGGGAATGCCGGATCGGTTGGCAATTTATGAACTACCAAGTCAATACTCAAACCCGGCATATCGTCATATGACCACGCAAAAATGTCTTTATATTCAAACAGTGCTTGATTATTTCTTCCTTGATTTGTGGTTCCAAGTGTACACTTATCTTGGTGTCCCTGATATTATCTGGATCCCCTAAATTGATTGCTTCAGTTTCATTCAAATTAGGCTTGGGTTTCTCTTCAAAATGATTTAGTTCTTTACTAATTTCCTCAAATGCCTCCTATTCTATCATATTCTGTTTCATCATCACACTTTATTTCTTGGATTATTATTTCAGAGTTAGATTGGCTTTTAAGACTTGACTGAAGATTCCTCATGCATGTCATGTCATTGAAACTAGCATAAAAAGAACTGTACAAAGAAAGAAAAAAATGACACTATCAGGAGTAATGAAAAAAGGGAAATTGTATTTCATTGAAAATAAGGATAGAAGGGTTTGTACATCAAAACAAGCGAAAAATAAAAATCTGGAATACAACCTTGGAATAATCTAGATAAAAGAAAGGAAAACAAAGCGAACTACCAAGACTCCTTCCGAGTAGGGAGAGGAGTAGCATTCCAATTGTTAAGCTTCACTTTTGGCCCAATAAACTGCACGTATGCCTTGTTGGAGCCTTCTCCAATTTCTACCATGTTCCCCTTATCAAATAGACTTTGGAACCTTTCAATCAACTCTTCATCAAAGTCAACCACAGGCTTTGGAACTACTGACACTGAACGCTTTACTACCCCTGACTTGACAAAAGACCTAGAGAGGCGTGGGATAGGCTTAGGGAGCAACCATGCCTTCTTTTTCAACTTTTTAGCCTTCTTCACATCATCCCCTATAGGCTTGAACCCTAGACCAAATGTACCCAGATTTTCACGTAGAGACATTGGCTATATAATACCTTGCAAAGATGCGCCCAGACCCTTGCTCAACACAAAACCATTCTTCAACATTTCATTTGCTACCATGACGGTCGCAGAAGCTAGCTTTGGAACTAGAATGTATTCCCCTTCTAGAACCTTCTCAACTGACACTATTTCAGAAACTTGGTACACCCAAGGCCCCTTGTCATCTTCAAACTCAATAAACGGGACGGATCTATCATTGTAAGCACATAAGTTCTCATCACCATGCACAATGATTTCCTGTCTGTCCCACTCGAACTTCACCATTTGGTGCAAAGAAGACGGAACTGCTTTGGCAACATGTATCCAGGGCCTACCCAATAACAAATTGTAAGAGACGTCCACATCCAATACTCAGAACTCCATGGTAAATTCAACTAGTCCTATTGTTAGTTCGAGCATGATATCGCCAACAAAATCTTTTCCCCCTCCGTCAAAACCTCAAACACATATACTGTTCTTGTAGATCCTCACAGCATCAATTTTCAACTTGTGTAGAGTGGAAAGAGGGCAAATGTTTCCATTGGAACCATTGTCAACTAACACCCTTGTGACTACAGAATCTTCGCATTTCACTGTGAGATAAAGAGCCTGATTGTGTTCCGTACCCTCCAGAGGCAGCTCATCATCCGAGAAGGTGATCCTGTTTGACTCAAATATCTTATTGTCAATCTTCTCCAAATGTTCACTGTGATCTTGTTAGGGACATGAGCTTCATTCAGAATCTTCATGAGGGCCCCGCGGTGCTCGTCTGAATGTATCAACAATGATAGAAGAGAAATTTGAGCGGGGGTCTTTCTCAATTGTTCCACTATGGAGTAATCCTGCACCTTCATTTTTCTCAAAAATTCTTCTACCTCCTCTTCAGTGACTGGTTTCTTCACTAAAATTGGACTATCTTTCAGTGGCTTAGCTTTCCTTAATTCCTATGGGAAAAGCATCTCTCCGAATGAGTCAAACCCTGGGTTTCATTAACTTCCTCTTCCACTTCTTTCCTTTATAAGTTACTATCACTCGCTTGTAATTCCATGGAATAGCCTTGGTGTTATCTATCGGCAACTGGTCACAGGTTTAATAATAATAGGGGCAATGCGAGCCCCTTCCACGATAATGACAAGCTTACTTGCTACCCCCAACACGACCACTTTTGGCTTTCCTTGCTTAGAACCCCTTCGAGACCACCACATACGGCTTATCATTGAGAGTTCTTGGGCTTGTCTGTCAGCCCTTCAGCTATCGAAGATGTTGCCTTTGTAACAACTGGAGCTTTGGAGTTTTGACTGGCTTACTTTCAACAACACGTATCATCATAACAGACTTTGAAGGCTTCTTGGGCTCCCCATCCTTATGCACTATCTCAATCATATGCATTTAGGCATGGGCTTGCAATGGATTTTGATTGATATTCGACACTTCTGGGCTCTAGACCACAATTTGGTTTGTATCAATAAGCTCTTGGATGGCGCTCTTCAAATGCCAACACTTTTCTGTATCGTGCCCGGGGGCATCAGAACAATATGCACATCTAAGGGAATAATCCAAGTTTTTCGGAGGGGGATTTGGTAATTTTGACTCAATCGGCCTTAGAACGTCCAATTGCCTCAACCTTTGGAACATACTGGCGTAAGACTCTCCAAATGGGGTGAAAGTTTGTTTTCATTGTTGCCTCTCCCTTTTGTACTCCGACCTGAGTCGAAAACTGGGACCAGTAGGGTTTTGGTATGTTTGTGGAGGTGGGTAAGAGTTTTATGGAGCTGGGGCATGCCATTACGGGTAAGGAGGGGATTGAGCATATGACTGTGCATGATGGACATGGTATTAGGGTGGACTGACTGAATACTGAGGCTTTGGTGGTGGAAAGTAATGTTGGGTGGATTATATAGAGTTTGGGTGTAGGTTTGAGGCTAGGGTCGAGGCTGGGTGTAGTGGTGAGGGGAGCCCCTTGGGCCATGCCACGATCCTGAGATGACCATAGCAACATCTTCTTTCTTCTTTTTCCCTAACACGCCCCTGATGCCATTTTGAATTGCTTGTATAGTTTCTTTGATGGCAGAGTAACTCATGATCTTGCTCGATTTGAGTCCTTCCTCTACCATTCCTCCTATCTTTACCACTTCATTGAAAGACTTACCTATGGCCGAGATCAGATGACCAAAGTAAGTAGGCTCCAAGGGCTGAAGAAAATACTCCACCATTTCATCTTCCTCCATTGGAGGGTTGACTCGTGCTGCCTGTTCTTTCCAACAGAAACCATACTCCCTGAAACTCTCATTGAGATTTTTCTCTATCTTAGTCAAGGACGGGCGATCTGGGACAATCTCTACGTTGTACTGGAAATGTCGAGCGAAAGCCTGGGCTAGATCATCCCAAGTGTACCACCTGCTATTGTCCTGGCGGGTATACCACTTCAATGCTGCACCACTCAGACTTTGGCTAAAATACGCCATTAATAGTTCATCTTCCCCCCCCCCGGCTCCCCTCAATTTGTTGTAAAATCCTCTCAAGTGGGCCACGGGGTCTCCATGACCGTCGTACAAGTCAAACTTGGGCATTTTGAATCCAACAGGTACCTGGACATCAAGAAACAAGCATAGATACTTATAAGACACGCTCACTTGGCCCTCTAACCCTTGCGTATTTCTCAGTGACTGCTCCAAGCTTTTTACCTTTCTAAATATCTCCTCTTGCTCCGTGTTTTTTGGTGGTTTCTCAGTTTTGACAAGAAGTTCAAAGTGGGGAGTGTAGGAGTAGTGATCTGGGACTTTGAAGGTGGGCTATGGGGCATAGTACTGGTTATCTTAGGATGGGAATACCGGCTCATTGGAAGATCGATGGAGTGTAGCTGGTGGAAGTGCCGCGAAGACAGGGGTAGCTGGCGGAGGGGGGTATGTGGTTGTTTTGGCTGGTGGAGCTTGGATGGTTTGGGAAGTGGTGCCATGATAGTGGTGGTAAGGGGTGAAGCTTGGTGCATGTTGTGGGGATAGATCAATAATGGGGGGATCTTGAGATTGAGCCAGTGGTGGGACGAAAGCAGGGTTGGCGGGGTATGATGGTGGAGGATGCCCTTTCATCCATGCCTGGTACATTTCGGCCATATGGTGTTTCAACTTATGTAACTCCTCTTTCAACTCGGGCTCAGATTCCTCCTCTTCTCTCGACGGATCAATAACACTCGCATCCAATTCTTTGCCGGCCATGATCACCCTGTGTTTAGACCTGGTATTGTATGGGTAGGTTGCCAGAATGCCAAAAAAACTAACCACCTTCCTTTTCTCAATGACAACAGCAAACTTGTTAGTGTTTAAGATTTTAACAAACAAGCAACCGCACGTTTGGGATGCAATGCACCTGAACAATTAAAAGTTTCTACTATGTATTTGAACGGTTGCATGTTTCATCCCGGCCTTAACCAACTCTTTTCACTTTGCACTTTCTCTTCTCTTTTTCTTTCACTACTGCCCTTTTTAGTCACTATTGATTTTCCCACTCGGTTCTTGTTGCTCCCTTTTTTTTGCTCTCGCTTGTGTTCTCTAGTTTTGGTATTCTTTCTTTCCACTCAATTTCTTTTCTTTTTATTTTCTCTCTTTTTTTCTTTTTCATTTTATAGTTATGATCGAACCCTATGGGGATTGCCATCGTATCATGACGCCGCATAAATCAGACCATTACGTAGTTCAGGGATAAGTGTGAAATAAAAAAAGAAATATTTTTGGGTTTTCAAATTTTCATAAAATAAAACATTCTGATTTTCCTCTATTACAACGACTCTGTCCTATAGACTTAAATATAAAAGCTAACAGACTCTAAAAGAAACTGCAATACAAACTCGAAAGTGGACTAGTAGACTCCAAAAGAAACTGAAAATACAGACTCGAAAAAATAAAATTAGAAATACATAAGTGCCTCAACTACTGCTCCAGGGGGCCCCGGGACATCAGTCAGTCTCACCGCGGGCCTACGTGCCATATCTTCTTGGAGGCGATATAGGTCATCCATTATCTGATGGACAAAAATCATAACTGCAGTGAAGAACATGAACCTGGTCATGTCCTCGCATTCATTGCACTTCATCACAATATAGTCAGCAATCCTTCTAACCTTCTCCCTGATGACGCCCTTCTCTTGTAACAGACGTCCAATTTGTTGAGATCTAGCCTCCAAAACCTGCGTAGCCGTATGATTTTGCTCTTGTAATTGTTGCAGATCCTCTTCCAGTTGTGACATCAAGGCATAACAGTGTTCTCTTTCCGCTTTGAAGTTCTTTTCTTGCTTGGACATTTCTCTCTCAAGGGTATTGATCTTTTTCTCTAACCCCATGATTCCTTTGTCGTATTTTTCCTTCAACTATTGAAAACGTGCCCGTTCCTAGGCATTCCTGGCCAACTTTGCTCGGGCCTTTGCTAGTTCGCCCTCGGTCTTTTCCAAATCAAACCCATAGTCACATACTTTCCGCCTAAAGCTATCTATAAGTTTCTCATCTTTTTCACTTCTGGCAGGGTTCTCAGCTGCTATTTTCATCTTCCGGATTTGGGCTTGGAGGGCTTCATTTTCTTGTGCCAATATATTCTTTTCACCCTCATCACAGTAGCTTGCAAACCACTCTCAAATTGAAGATCTCTGACTTGCTTTTCCAACTTCCTTATGGTGGCCCTGTACTTATTTTCTTTGGTCAACCAGGCCCATTGTTCTTGTGCCCCATCAGTGAACTGTTGTACATAGGGCCTTTTGGCGGGCCGTTCAGGCTCTCGATAGACTTGAACCCTTTTACCATACCAAGCCGTGTAACTAGGCTCTACCTCACCCTTGGAAAAATCCCGTACTCGAGTATGCGGCTCCAGGAACCTACACTGATGCCAAATATGGCAAACGTTTTCTTCCGGGAATGCAGCTTTTGGACCTAGTTCAATGATTTGTCGACTTAAATCTTCATCATTAGGGACAATTTGGTACCTGCTCAGCTGGCGTAGAACCCTGTGTGGAGCATACGGCTGAATACACCGAACACCCATTAATAAAAGACAGCACACTCCGGTCGATATATAGATAACTTCGTTGACCGAGAGCCAACCAAATGTCCACTCAATTTTGCTTGTAGTCAAAGAACTCAAATGTGCGAACCATGCCTCCGTACCTTCTGGAAACTCATGACCATCCACCCAGTTTTCGTGTTCTTCAATGCAGCTAAGACCAGTCAGACCATAGTTCACGTACCCCGGACGATGGCAAAGGTGTTTTTCCATCCAGAGTTATAAAAGCATGTTGCAACCCTCAAAAAAATTTTCCCCTGCTCGAGAAACAGTTACTGCTCGATAAATTTCTGCTAGGATCATTGGTACAATAGTGCCATCGACCCTTTTGATCATGAAGTCAGCTACTCCTGCGAGCCCCAACTCTATGTGTCCATCACTCCTTGGGCAGATTAAAGTGCCTAAGAATGCCATATGAAGGCCAAACCTCAGCGTGCCTCCCATTTGTCTTTATTCCCACGATGACTTAAATCGGTATCCGGAGCCTCAAAACTGTGGGGGCCCCATAACAGCGGTATAGGAAGTGGAATGTGCAGAATCTTTCAATCAAGTTCCCATCTTTGACTTCTCGGCTAATACTCAGGAGGTCCAAAAACTTGTGAGGGGTTACAGCTCTTGGGGCTACTAGATATCGGCACCTGAGATTTTCGTTAACACCAGCATAACCTGCTATCTCCTCAAGTGTAGGGGTCAACTCAAAATCAGAGAAGTGGAATACATTGTGGGCTGGGTCCCAAAATGGTATCAATGCTTCAACCATATCAATCCTTAGTTTAATTTTCAACAAACCGGTGAGCCCGCCTAAAACCTTTATCGCATCACCCCTGCTGACTTCCCCCAGATCACTCCACCATATATGGAGTCCTATCGGGATTTCCTCTACAACTTTGAAAGGTTTATTTTCGATAGTGCTCATCCTGCACATTTATTTAAAGTGATCGGTTAAAAAATATGATTTCTTTTGACCCCAAAAATAAGGTTATTATTTTTTGCAAAATTGCAACTCAAACAACTTTCTCAAAATGAAACACCTTTGCAAATACGGTCCTTCAACACTTCAGGAAAGAAGATTTTAGGGTTGTGTTCGCTAATTGGCCAAAATTTTGAAAAAGGATCATAGGTGGCTATTCTTGCAAAAATAGTCTTTCGACGCCCTGTCGGGACATTTATGGCTATTTAGACAAAAATGGCATCGCCTAACTTTATTTGTGACAAAAATGATAACTTTTCATATTTTTTTTTGGTTATTTTTTGCAAAAGCGGGGCTGGACCCGATGAGCGTTGCCTACGTATCCCACTTTCTTTCCTATTCTAGAAGCCGGTCAAATGCAATCGGAATCAAATAAATGTACAAGTAGCACGTAGAATGCATCAGGATGGTTTTTTTTTATTTTTTGGGTACATTTGTCCTAGACGGACCCAACCCCTGTGTTGAGTCCCCAAAGTCAAATGCAGTGATGCAAACAAGCATTCCTACTAGGGATCCGGCATAAGGCTATGTTACTTTAAGTTTTAAAACCTGGGTGTATTTGTTCTAGACCTGGCTTACCCGAGCGGACAACCCGAGCCGGGGGGGGGGGGCAGCGTACCGGGAATACAGAAGCTTCACCGGCTTTGCAACTTGTCCGAACCTCGTTCTAAAATTGGGATATGACTCTAATAGAAAAGAAGTCACACGAAGTGCACACTTCCCAAATAATTTAGAAGACTTAGAGAGAAGAGAGTTTCGTAATAGTTTATATACAGTTCAAATAATATCAAAGCGGTAAAAAGCGGTATTTAGCACATTAGGCCCAAATATATAAAATCAGATAATAAATAAAGCCAACTACAACAGTTATTCTAAGGTCGAATTCTTGAACCCTGAATCAGAGATTCTGGGTTCTTGTCCCCAGTAGAGTCGCCAGAGCTGTCACACCTCCTTTTTCTACCTCGAAAGGGATATAAGAGAGTTTTTCCAATTAAAGTGATAATAACCGAAATGGGATTATTTATCAAATTCAGATTCGCCATTTGGGATAATTTATGGTGTCCCAAGTCACCGATTTAAAATCCCGAATCGAGGAAAGTTTGACTCTGTTTTACAGTCCGCGAAATACAGAAATCCGGATAAGAAATTTTGTTAATCCGGGAGAATGTGTTAGGCATTCTCGGATTCCGTAGATTTAGCACGGTCGCTCAACTATTATTATTGGCCTAATTATCTGGTTAATTAGATATTTTAAACCTACATGCTTTTTTAACTTTCTAACCGCTTTTAATATTTTTAAGGAAATTCATAATCGTCATGTACTTGTTTGTTTTTGAAAATAAATCGTAAACCACGCTACATGAAATGCACTTTAACTAAGAAGTCCCCACTTCTGGACTTCCTAGTTAAAAATGCATTTTATGCAATATGTTTATGCACTTCTATCTCTCACGCACCTGAATTGATAAAGGGGAAGATAACAAATATGTAAATGTATATCTAATTTGTTATAGTGAGAATGATATGATACAATATGGCAACTAGAACTACGAAAGCATATCAAATTGATGTGTGATTGTAGCTAAGAAGGAATTTTAGCCAGTACAAACTTGTAACAATGTCGACAAGCACCCCTACCACCCCTTATACACACATAAAGAAACTTGCAACTCCCATATGCAAAATTTATTGTTGTCAATATGTAAAACTACAAGAACTATGACATCTGAGTCATGCAATACTCACAAATGCTTTAAAAGGCTATGCAAACTAAACTTATGCAACAAAAGTAAATGGCCATTAACACTGCAGATTCTTGCCAACAACAATAGTTCTTCTGGCCAAAAAAATGCAGTCAATCCATTTAACTCCAGTATTCAGTTATACCATTCAGTTCTGTGTTATCTATAGTTGGCCTATTCCTTTATCATCATAGAAACATAAAGAGGCAAAAAGTAACCGGACATTTTGATATCCAGGACATTAAGGCAAACTGAATTGGATCAGGACAGTTGAAATGGCACTCAAACACACGAAAGTGTTAAACAGGGCAAACTGGATCATGGTGATCCCACACAACTTAACATGACCTTGTTCTTAATGCAGCACTTATCAGAATGGACAAAAGGCACATAGCTCACGTGATGCTAGAAACTCCAAAATCTCACACGACCTAACATTTTCAACATGATTTTACTATAAATGTGGATACTGTGATATGGAGGATCAAGTGTGGCATATGACTCTTAAACCATTTAGGAGAAAGGGAAGAAGATTCTTGAACATTTTTTCGTACCAAAACTTAAACAAACTCAACTAGCAAATAAAACCGATTTGAGAGAACAAAGCAATACTGCACAAGCTTCATATTAACTACTGTTTTAAGAAGTTCATTGACAAATGACTGCTGGAAATATGAGCACCCACTGGTCATCTCAAACATGGTAAGCCACAAGGAGCAAATACTATTAGGAAGAACTTCAGCAACTTCAAACCAGCAAAACACGTGAAAACGGTCATGAAATCAAGGGGAAAAAATCTTCAGTGATTCATGACTCGTTTATCAGTCATGCAACTAACCAATTCAAGTCGAACATGTTGAGACTAAAATAATTTGCACGAGTAGACTACCTTGAACATCAAAACATGTCATATATAGCAGAAGAAACACAAGAAAACTCATCTTGTGAAGTGGTTATTCCTTAACAACATAACCAGGAAGTCTTTGACCACCAAACTTTGAAAACCAACTATTCAAGTGAAAATAGTGATTCTAGTTTAAAAGTTTCTAACAAATGAGGAAGATTTCACAAGAACAAGTTATTTAGGATCTAAAAAACAAACATCATGAGAATAAGCGTCACAGATTCATGCTTGTTTAGCAGTCACCAAACTGAACGCATCGTCCATTAGAAAGCGACGAAATCTTGACTCAAACAATACTTCGACGCTATAATAACAGTTCAAAAGTAGGAGATGACGAACCGCTCACATCCAACCGCTCCCATTTACCCGAGATTCGTCCCAAGAAATCAAAAGCGCGTGAGAATGGGGTGAAACTGAAAATATTCTATCATAGATGGTTATTCCACTAGGAGAGAGACGAAAGGGGGGCCAACAAACTCAGCGAGTCGATTCGCCCGATTTTGGGTGTGATTCAGGCGAGTTGGACATGGTTGTATAGTGGCAGTGGTGAAGAATCAAGGCGTCGTTTTGGGTTCTTAGGTTAGAATGTTAGGGTTCCTTTTGTTTTCTAATATTAGGCTTATATTTGGGGGAGTGGGGCGGGTCAACCCGGTCTGGGCTAGGTTGGGGGGAAAATTTGGGTTTCTAAAATGTTTGGCCCAATTTCGGGATTTAATGAGCTTTTTTTTTCTTTTCTTGATTTTTAAACTAATAAATTTAATTAAAAATCCTAGACTAAAATCTAATTTGTAAAATCATGTGAATTATTTATTTAAAATATAAAAATAATTAATTAATTTAAAGCTAATGCAAAGAAATTACTAATTTTAAAACTAAAAGCTAAAAATGTAACAAAAGCCAATATTATGATTTTTTTATTTAATAATATAATTAATTAATAACTTAAACCTAAAAATGCAAATATCAACCTAAAAATGCAATGAATGAAATTTGAACATTTTAAAGGTATTTTCCATAATTTTTAAAATATTAAATATGCACCAAAATGTAACTACATGCAAATAATTACCAAACAATTACTATAAATTCCTAAAATAATAAACACTCAAAAGAAAATTCCGTTTGTGACTTTTGTAGGGATATTATTATTCAGGCAAAAATCACGTGCTCACAGAAGCATTACACACTATAGTGGATCTCCTAAATATTCTTCCTACTGCTCCTTTATTATCACAAAACACCATTTGAATTATTATTTGGTAGGTCTCTTACTTATGATCATCTACATGTCTTTATTTGTTCTTGTTATCCGATCTTTGTGAGCAAACAAATTAAGTCCCCGTTCCATGAAATGTGTTTTCCTTTGTTATCTTTCTAACTACAATGGTTTCTGATGTTTTGATCCGTTAAGTAATAAGTCTATATCTCAAGACGTGTTCGTTTTGATGAGAGTTTATTTCCCTATCTCCATTCTTAGATGCTACTCTCTATAGGACTTTGTTGGTGGTCTTCAATATCTTACATTTACTCGTCCAGATATTGCATTTACTGTTAATCAAGTGCCCCATTTTATGCATTCACCCTCGGTGACTCATTTTACTGTGGTGAAACATATCATACAATACTTGAATGACTCTTTGACTCATGATTTGTTCATTTCCGGTGGTTCTATTGATAGTTTGTCTTGTTATAGTGATGTCGATTGGATTGGCGGCCCTACCATTCGATGATCTACCTCAGCTTTTTGCTTGTATCTTGGTCTTCTAAGAAGCAGAGTGTTGTATCTTGCTCCAGTGCTGTGGCAGAATATAGATCAGCTGCTCATGCTACTGCTGAGATTACTTGGGTGCAATCTCTCTTACGAGATCTACATATGCCCCTTTCTTCTCCTTCCACTATTTTTTGTGATAATATTAGCAGCATTTACTTGGCTCACAATTCTATCCAACATGCTCGTATCAAACATATTAAAATTGATATTCATTTTGTAGGGGAAAAGGTTGCTTCCAGAGTAATTCAAGTTCAATATGTCACTACTCAAGACCAGCTTGCTGATTTATTGACAACGTCTCTTCCATCTCCAAGGGTGTTGTTTTTGCGTGACAAGCTCAGTGTTCTTCCATATCGTGCTTCGCTTGAAGGGAGTGATAAACATAATGTATAAGATAGACATGTAATTCAAATTATTTTAAATTGTTGTTATACTTAGAGTTATCTTATATTTTAAATGTACGTGTACTCTATATATATTTCATTGTACTTCTCAGAATATTTGATGAAGAATAGAACTCTTTCAATAATAGCTAAAAGGTGTAAGATATATCCATTCTAATTTATGTAATTGACATCTTGATACATTAACCTAAGCATTTCAATTAAACAAATTGTCCCACCACGTGTTGTTATTAATTCGATGCCATTAAGATTAGCTTTAAAATCATATTAATATCTTGCACACATGCTAACTATAAGAACTAATTAATTGTTCAATATAATGTTTCCTAGAATACGTCTATATAAGTTCAAGTGAGCAATATAATATTATAATAAAGATACTTCTCTTGAAATTAACTTTATTTAGAATTTGTCAGCACAACATGGTGAGTCATATATTATCAAATTTAGGTTCCCCAAAAATTAGAATAGAGAAATAAGTTGTATTGGAGTAAACATATCAACTTTAATTTGTAATCAATATTTATCAAAATAGTCATATTACCTAAAATACTATTGAGTTATGTGGAGAAATGCAATTTAGTTGTTATGTAACTTGGTTTCTACTCATTGTTAGTTATATCTTTGATTTTCCTCAAATTCTAATGATATCATGTGGTTTGTCAGTTGTAATCCTAGGCATCTTCATATCATTCCCCTTTCTTCACCATCACACTAATAATTGCTTAAATTTGTAACCTTTAATGGTTTGACTTCTTTTTTCAGAATTTTTTAGAAGTTTCTTTTTGGAATACCTAAAATGGGTGCCATAGGAACAAAAACTCCATTCATATATGTCACGACCCCGATTCGCCCTCAGTGAACCATCATGACGGCACCTAGTCTCTACGACTAGGTAAGCCTAAAATGCGAAAGATAAACCAATTTGCGGAAGAAAAACAATTTAAAACAGAAATAGTGAAATAAAACAGCGTTTAAAAGTGCCGCTCGGCATACACAATATCAACTCTCAAAAATTAATACATTTCCCAAAACCCGGAATCTCATGATTACAAGCCTTTGAATGTCTACAAGCATCTAACTCCAGAATGTCTAACAAAGAAACGAAAATACAGAAGGGCTAAATACAAAAAAAAGGGAGAGTAGAAAGTGACTCTTCGGTCTACGGACGCTGCAGATATACCTCGGAGTCTCTTCAGGTACCTCGTCTCAAGCGTGATAAGTCTGAATAGAAGTACCTGGATCTGCACATGAAAAACATGCACAGAAAGGGCATGAGTACACCACAGCGGTACTCAGTAAGTGTCAAGCCTAACCTCGGTTAGGTAGTGACGAGGAAGGTCAGGGCCCTACTGAGGTTAAATAAAATATAAAGTTCAACAGTGTAGAATAAGCAGTATAAATAGGTACAACCGTAAAAGTAACACAGGATATAAGGGACAACAACAACTACTACAGAGGCAAAGTAAGCATAGAAAGAAACATGGCTCAACACAAAGATAACAACCGGGGATCTCCCAGGATACCGTCCTGTAATCCCAAATGTAAATATCGGGTGGATCTCCCGGGATACCATCCCGTAGTCCAACCAATAATGCAAGGGGATCTCCCCGAATACCGATCCGTAGTCCCAAATGTAAATACTCAGTACATGGGGAATCTACAGGGTGCAGTCCCGTAGTTCCAATGTAAATGTGCAGGGGGATCTCTTGGAATACCGTTCCGTAGTCCCAAAGTAAATATACAAGGGGATCTCCAGGGATACCGTCCCGTAGTCCCAAAGTAAAAACACAGCAAGACGAGTACACAGTTCAATTCAAGTTCCATACCAAGGTAAAACAGTTATTTCTAACCTAGCATGCTGCACGTAATCTAAATAAGGCAGTTTGAACAAGTAAGGCAAGTAAGTCAATTAGACATGCTTTCCTAAGCTAACAACATGCTTAAATTTGCAAGTAATATAAAGAGGAAAAGGAAACATACTAGTAATTACTTAATGAAAAACTAGATTTTTAACAATTAGCACAAGTACACATTCGTCACCTCACGTACAAGGCATTTCAATTATCAATAATACTAAATCCTAAGGGGATGGTCCCCCACACAAGGTTAGGCAAGCCACTTACCTCGAATCAGCTCAAAATCAACCCGAAACCACACTCTTGCCACAAGTACTCAACTCTAAATGGCCCAAATCTATTCAATTTAATTGCATAATGTAAATAACACTTCAAGTAACTGATTCTACAATTAAATTCTAAGCTAATACGCGAAATTAGGTAAAATAACCAAAACGCCCCTCGGGCCCACGTCCCAGAATCGGGTAAAATTTGTATTTCCAGAATCCTCACACTCTCATGAGTTCAGTCATACTAAAAATACCAAAATCGGACCTCAAATGGTTCCTTAAATCATCACTCAAAGGTCTCTAATTAATCAAGCCCTAACCCCCAAATTACCACTGATTTTCCTTAAATTTTCATGTTTATAATGATAAAAATCACTCCAATAACGATTTTAGGGACCAAAGACCTTACCCCAAAGAACTCCTCTGAAAATCTCCCGTGAAAATGCTTCCCAAGGCTTCTTCCCGTTTGAAAAAAGGTGAAAATAACTCAAATTTCGCGAAGGCAACTATTTATATGCTCTGCCCCAGCTAATACACTTCTGCGGTTATGGGACTGCATTTGCGGTCCCGCTTCTGCGGAGCCAAGGTCGCATCTACGACTTTTTATTTAAAGGGGAACATCCGCCCCTGCGACTACTTTGCCGCAACTGTGGTGTCGCTTCTGCGGTCAACTCTCTTTTTGCCTTAACTGCTTCTGTGGTTGCTCGATCGATTCTGCGGCCTCACACCTGCGGTCCCCAAGCCGCAGGTGCAGTTATGACAGCAGACTTAAAGCTTTAGTTGTAACTTGCAACTCCAAACATTTCCGTCAAACATCTGAAATCATCCCGAGGCCCCGGGACTTTAACCAAAAGCACGAACAAGTCATATACCACTATCCAAACTTATACCAATCCTTAGAACACCTAAAACAACATCGAAACGACGAATCAACCACGGATTCAAGCCTAAGAACTCTAAAACTCTAAATTTACGCTTTCGATCAAAAAGACTATCAAACCTCATCCGAATGTCCTGAAATATTGCACACACATCACATTCAACACTATGGAGCTATTCTAACTTCCGAATTCCATTCCGACCCTCGGATCAAAATCTCACTATCGAACCGGAAACTTCAAAAATTCAACTTTCGGCATTTCAAGCTTAAATTAGCTATGAACCTCCAAAATACAATCCGAACACGCCCCTGAGCCCAAAATCACCCAACGGAGCTAATGGAACCATCAGAATTTTGTTTTGAGGCCGTCTTCACACCGCTCCAACTACGGTCAAGTTTCCAAAACTTAAGCTCTCATTTAAGGACTAAGTGCCCCAAAACTCTCCGAAACTCAAAACCGAACATCCCAGCAAATCAAAATAGCAGAAACAAACATGGGGAGAGCAGTTAATAGGGGATCGGGGCATAAATTCTTAAAATGACCGATCGGGTCATCACATCCTCCTATACTTAAATATTCGTTCGTCCTCGAAAGAGCATAGAGACATACCTGAAATAGTGAAAAGATGATGGTAACGACTGCGTATATCCTGCTCGGTCTCCCAGGTCGTCTCCTCGACCGGTTGACCCCCCATTGAACCTTCACTGATGCACTGTTCTTTGACCTCAGCTTTCTAACCTGCCTGTCCAATATTGCCACTAGCTCCTCAACATAAGATAGATCCTTGTCCAACTGGACTGAGCTGAAATCCAACACGTGCGACGGATCACCATGATACCTCCGGAGCATCGAAACATGAAATACCGGATAAACTCCTGCCAAGCTGGGAGGTAAGGCAAGCTCATAAGCAACCTCCCCAACACGCCTCAATATCTCAAAAGGGCCAATAAACCTCGGACTCAACTTCCCCTTCTTCCCAAATCTCATAACGCCCTTCATAGGCGAAACCCAAAGCAGAACCCGCTCTCCAACCATATAGGACATATCACGAACCTTCCAGTCTGCGTAGCTCTTCTGTCTAGACTGGGCTGTACGGAGTCTATCCTGAATCACCTTAACCTTCTCCAAAGCATCCTGAACCAAGTCTGTGCCCAATAAACTAGCCTCACCCAGCTCAAACCAACCCACCAGGGATCTACACCATCTACCATATAAAGCCTCATACGGTGCCATCTGAATGTTGGACTGATAGCTATTGTTGTAGGCAAACTCCACCAATGGCAAGAACTGATCCCAATACCCTCCAAACTCAATCACACACACACGAAACATATCTGTAAGAATTTGAATAGTGCGCTCGGACTGTCCGTCCATCTGAGGGTGAAATGTTGTATTCAACTCCACCCGAGTACCCAACTCATGCTAAACGGTCCTCCAAAACCATGATGTAAACTAAGTACCTCTATTTGAAATGATGAAAACTGGAATACCATGCAGACGAACGATCTCCCGGATGTAAATCTCTGCCAACCGCTCCGAAGAATAAGTAGTACACACAGGAATGAAATGCACGAACTTGGTCAGCCAATCCACAATCACCCAAATGGCATCGAACTTCCTCAAAGTCTGTGGGAGCCCAACTACAAAGTCCATGGTGATCCGCTCCCACTTCCACTCCAGGATCTCTATATGCTAAAGCAACCCACCCGGTCTCTAGTGCTCATACTTTACCTGCTGATAGTTGAGGCACCGAGCTATAAACCCAACTATATCTTTCTTCATCCGCCTCCACCAATAGTGTTGTCTCAAATCCTGAAACATATTCGCGACACTCGGATGAATGGAATACCGCGAATTATGGGCCTCCTCCAGAATCAACTCCCGAAGCCCATCAACATTGGGTACACAAATCCGACCCTGCATCCTCAATACCCCATCATCACCAATAGTCACATCTCTGGCATCATCATGCTGAACCTTGTCCTTGAGGACAAGCAAATGAGGGTCATCATACTGACGCTCCCTAATACGACCAAATAAGGAAGACCGAGAAACCACGCAAGCTAGAACCCGACTCTGCTCTGAAAGATCCAATCTCACAAACTGGCTGGCTAAGGCCGGAATATCCATCGCCATAGGCCTCTCCGATGTTGGTAAAAAAGCCAATCTTCCCAAACTCTCTGCTCGGCGACTCAAGGCATCGGCCACCACATTGGCCTTGACTGGGTGGTACAAAAAAAGTGATATCATAGTCCTTCAGCAACTATAACCACCTCCTCTGGCGCAAGTTTAGATCCTTTTGCTTGAACAGGTGCTGCAAGCTCCGATGATCGGTATAAATCTCACAAGGAACACTGTACAAATAATGGCGCCAGATCTTCAGGACGTGAACAATGGCAGCTAACTCCAGATCATGGACATGGTAATTCTTCTCATGTACCTTCAACTGTCGGGACTCATAGGCAATCACCCTACCGCCCTGCATCAACACCACTCCAAGGCCAATCCTCGAGGCATCACAATAGACCGTATAAGATCCCGAACTTGTAGGCAATATCAAAATTAGGGTTGTAGTCAAAGATGTCTTGAGCTTCTGAAAGCTCGCCTCACACTCCTCCGTTCACTGGAACGGAGCACCCTTCTAGGTCAACCTAGTCATAGAGGCTGCAATCGATGAAAACCCCTCAACAAAACGACGGTAATAACCTGCCAAGCCAAGAAAACTGAGAATCTCTGTTGCTGAGGATGGTCTGGGCTAACTCTGCACTACCTCTACTTTCTACGGATCCACCTGAATACCCGCACTCGATACCACGTGGCCTAAGAATGCCACGGAATCCAACCAAAACTCACATTTCGAGAACTTAGCATATAACTTCTTTTCTCTCAAGGTGTGAAGCACTATCCTCAAGTGCTGCTCATGATTTTCCCGACTCTGGGAATACACCAGAATATCATCAATAAAGACAATGACGAACGAGTCAAGATATGGCCGGAACATGCTGTGCATCAAATGCATAAAGGCTGTTGGGGCATTGGTCAGCCCAAATGACATAACAAGGAACTCGTAATGACCATACCGAGTCCTGAAAGTAGTCTTCGGGATATCTGACTCCTGAATCTTCAACTGATGGTAACTTGAGTGCAAGTCAATCTTAGAAAACACTGTGCGCCCTGAAGCTGGTCAAACAGATCATCAATACGAGGTAAAGGATAATGGTTCTTCACTGTAACTTTGTTCAACTGCGATAATCAATGCACATACGCATAGAACCATAATTTTTCTTCACAAACAAGATAGGAGCACCCCAAAGTGATACACTGGTCCTAATAAAATCCTTGTCAAGCAATTCCTGTAACTGATCCTTCAACTCAGGAGGAGCCATACGATACGGAGGAATAGAAATAGGCTGAGTGACCGGCAACAGATCAATGCCAAAACCAATATCTCTATCGGGTGGCATGCCCGGAAGATCAGCTGGAAACACATCAGGGAAATCCCGTACTACTGGGACTGAATCAACTAAAAGGGTATCAATACTGATATCTCTCACATAAGTTAGATACGCGTCGCACCCTTTCTCAACCATACACTGAGCCTTAAGGAAAGAAATAACTCTACTGGGAATGTGATCTAAAGCACCCCTACACTCAACACACGGTATACCTGGCATAGCCAGTGCCACAGTTTTGGCGTAACAATCAAGAATAGCATACTAGGGTGACAACCAGTCCATGCCCAAGATAATATCAAAATCTACCATGCTGAGCAACAATAAATCGGCTTTGGTCTCAAAACCACTAAGAGCAACCAAACACGACCAATAAACACGGTCCACAACAAGAGAATCTCCCACAGGAGTAGAAACATAGACAGGGGAACTCAAAGAATCCCGGGGTATACCCAAATGTGGAGCAAAATAAGAGGACACATAAGAGTAAGTGAAGCCTGGATCGAATAGAACTGATGCATCTCTGTGACAAACCAATATAATACCTGTGATGATAGAATCGGAGGCAACAACCTCGGTACGGGTAGGAAGGGCATAGTATCTGGCCTAGCCTCCCGCTCCAGGGCGACCTCTACCTCTCTGACCTCCACCTCTAGTTGGCTGAGCAGGTGGGGTAGCAACTAGAGCTGTAACCATAGTCTGAGAACTCAGCGGGCACGTTGTGGATGAGAAGTCTGTGAAGGTGCACCCCTCCTAAGTCTGGGGCAATCCCTCACTATATGGAGTGTATCACCACACTGAAAACAAGCTCTAGGAGGACATGGTGGCTGTGACTGGCAAAAGCCAAGTTTGCTGGACTTACCACTGAAAGCACCCCGTGCATGAGGCACACTAGATACTGCAGGTGCATAATAAGTCTCTTGGGGCCTAGGAGGAACTAGAACACTACTGGCTACTAGAAGAGCTAAATGAACGGGGCGACTCATATAACCCTTACCATGATGACCTGCTGCTGGGGCACGGGCACCAGAATAATGGCCCAACTCTCGAGACCTCTTGGCCTCCCTCTCCTCTCTCTTCCTAGCATGCATACCCTCAATCCTCCTAGCAATGCTCACCACCTGCTGATAAGAAATATATATCTCCAACTCACGAGCCATGCTAGACCTGATGCTGGGAACAAGCCCCTCAATAAACTGGCGAACCCTCTCGCAAACAATAGAAACCAAGGCCGGTGCATGTCTAGCCAAGCTAGTGTAACGGACAGCATACTCTGAGACAGTCATAGCACCCTGACACAAATGCTCAAACTCTGCGCGCCAGTAACAGTAGGCGTATCAGGTGTCTGGACTCCGACTGGAACTGCTGGTGGTACCTCGGCGGCAACTCAGGCGGGTGCTCTGGCTGCACTACGTGCGCGTCCTCGGCCTCTACCCCTGCCCCGGCCTCTGATGACTGCAGTAGGGGCGCAGGTTCCTGATCATCTCGGATAGACCGTGTCCTCACCATTTGTAAGAGAATAGAAGACAGAAGTTTAGAATTGTGATGTCAAAAATCTCGCACGACAAGGAAATCAAATAAAGTGGAATTTTCCTAACAGTTACATAGCCTCTCGTAGATAAGTACAGACATCTCTGTACCGATCAACGAGACACTAATAAACCGGCTTGTGATTCATGACTCCTATGAACCTAGAGCTCTGATACCAACTTGTCACGACCCCGGTTCGCCCTCCGTGAACTATCGTGACGGCACCTAGTCTCTACGACTAGCTGAGCCTAAAATGCGGAAGATAAACCAATTTGCGAAAGAAAAACGATTTAAAATAGAAATAGTGAAATAAAACATTGTTTAAAAGTGCCGCTCGGCATACATAATATCAACTCTTAAAAACTAATACATTTCCCAAAACCCGAAATCTCATGATCACAAGCCTTTGAATGTGTACAAGCATCTAACTCCAAAATATCTAACAAAGAAACGAAAATACAGAAAGGCTAAATACAAAAAAAAAGAGTAGAAAGGGACTCTTCGGTCTGCGGACGCGGCAGATATACCTCAGAGTCTCTTCAAGTGCTTCGTCTCAAGCGTGATAAGTCTGAGTAGAAGTACCTGGATCTGCACATAAAAACATGCGCAGAAAGGGCATGAGTACACCACAACGGTACTCAGTAAGTGCCAAGCCTAACCTCGGTTGGGTAGTGACGAGGAAGGTCAAGGCCCTACTGAGGTTAAATAAAATATAAAATTCAACAGAGTAGAATAAGCAGTATAAATAGGTACAACAGTAAAAGTAACACAGGATATAAGGGACAACAACAACTACTACAAAGGCAAAGTAAGCACAGAAAGAAACACGGCTCAACATAAAGATAACAACCGGAGATCTCCTAGGATACCGTCATGTAGTCCCAAATGTAAATATCCGGTGGATCTCCCGGGATACCGTCCCGTAGTCCCACCCATAATGCAAGGGGATCTCCCGGGATACTGATCCGTAGTCCCAAATGTAAATACTCAGTACAGGGAGAATCTATCGGGTGCAGTCCCGTAGTTCCAATGTAAATGTGCAGGGAGATCTCCCGGAATACCGTTCCGTAGTCCCAAAGTAAATATACAGGGGGATCTCTCGGGATACCGTCCCGTAGTCCCAAAGTAAACACACAACAACAACAAGACGAGTACACAGTTCAATTCAAGTTCCATACCAAGGTAAAATAGGTATTTCTAACCTAGCAAGCTGTACGTAATCCAAATAAGGCAGCTTGAACAAGTAAGGCAAGTAAGTCAATTAGACATGCTTTCCTAAGCTAACAACAGGTTAAATTTGCAAGTAATATAAACATGAAAAGGAAACATAATAGTAATTACTTAATGAAAAACCGGATTTTCAACAATTAGCACAAGTACGCACTCGTCACCTCACGTACAAGGCATTTCAATTATCAATAATACTAAATCCTAAGGGGATGGACCCCCACACAAAAGTTAGACAAGCCACTTACCTCGAACCAACCCAAAATCAACGTGAAACCACGCTCTTGCCACGAGTACTCGACTCCAAATGGCCCAAATCTTTTCAATCTAATTGCATAATGTAAATAACACTTCAAGTAACTGATTCTACAATTAAATTCTAAGCTAATACGCAAAATTAGGTAAAATGACCAAAACGCCCCTCAGGCCCACGTCTTACAATAAGGTAAAATTTACATTTCCAGAATTCTCACACTCTCACGAGTTCAATCATACCAAAAGTACCAAAATCGAACCTCAAATGGTTCATCCCGAGGTCCCCGAGACCTCAACCAAAAGCACGAACAAGTCATATACCACTATCCAAATTTATACTAATCCTCAGAACACCTAAAACAACATTGAAACGACGAATCAACTACGGATTCAAGCCTAAGAACTCTAAAACTCTAAATTTACGCTTTCGATCAAAACGTCTATCAAACCACGTCCGAATGACCTGAAATTTTGCACACACGTCACATTCAACACTACAGAGCTACTCCAACTTTCGGAATTCCATTCCGACCCTCGGATCAAAATCTCACTACCGAACCGGAAACTTCAAAAATTCAACTTTCGGCATTTCAAACCTAAATTAGCTATGGACCTCCAAAACACAATCCGAACATGCCCCTGAGCCCGAAATCACCCAACGTAGCTAACAGAACAATCAGAATTCCGTTCCGAAGCCATCTTCATACCGTTCCGACTACGGTAAAGTTTCCAAAACTGAAGCTCTCATTTAGGGACTAAGTGTTCTAAAACTCTTCAAAACTCAAAACCGAACATCCTGGCAAATCAAAATAACAGAAATAAACACAGGGAAAACAGTTAATAGGGGATCGAGGCGTAAATTCTTAAAACGACCGGTCGGGTCGTCACAATATATGACAAGCAAATTTTACATTTTAGTTGAATAAGAGATTGTGGGTAGCTTCTAACATCAGAGATGGATCTAGGGTGGGTTATATTGCTCGTCCGAATCTATTGTTTTTTGTTTGAACTACGTACACATATTAATTCGGCTGATCAAAAATAATTATAGTATCTATTTAAATATACAAAAAATATACAATATTTATGCATAAAATATGTATGTTATATAATAATATATAAAAATATACTTCGTCGGCTATTATTAGAGGACGACTACACTATATAAATTTTCTAAAAAAACTAAGTGTATATTTCTAATAAAATCATAATCATTCTAAACACAACTCTAGATATTGCATTCACCTCTAGACCTAAGACCTTATTATATAAGGTGAATAAATTAACTAATAGGAAGGTGTATGGTCGGTGATCAAGAGGTGCTTCAAATGTGACAAAAGTTAGAGTTAGTATAGCAGGAATTTTATTAATATAATCACAATAAAGCAAGTACACCAAACAAAATATATTAAACAATTCAACATGAAATCTGTCCGAGATCTGCTACACTCTTTTAGTACATCATACTCCATATAATAAGGCCAGACCAAGAGCACCTCCCAAAAGATAAAATAAAATTTACAAAAGATTTTGATTTTGCTGTGTCCTTTATTTTTCCCCTCCTTTTTCTACACACATGCTTTTCATCTGGTGGAAGAAAGACATACAGGACATTAAAAAGGAGAATATATAAATTTCATCTTAAGATAAAAGGGGAGCTCAAGATCGAGCACAACTTATTACTTTTGAAATTACGATTTAAATCTACAGCGAGGTTGTAGGATGCAAATTTAAACATCAATGGATAATGAGAAATCGATCGACTATCACTTTGTCTTACTCGAGTAAATCAACTAATTTAATCATGAACTTTTCACTTTCTTTCTTTTCCAGTTTTATTTTAGATGAAAGTTCAAATTGCAGAATAGACGAGGGAGTTGTAGAACTGAACTATTCCGAATGAAAACGTAAAAATAGCACGGTATAGCCAGTTTTCGGACTAATCATTTAAAAATAACCAGCATTTACGAAGTTAATGAAAAATAGCCACTATTTTGCTGCAACAGAGACCGGTCCAGCATAATATACTGGAGTTCGGTGCACCTGTGTATGAACTCCAACATATTATGCTGGACCGGTATACTTTGCTGACTCCAGTATAATATACTGGAGACTGGAGCACTGGTGCTCCAAACTCTAGTATATTATACTGGACAATTATACTTGCTGGAACTCCAGTATATTATGCTGGAGTTCTAGTGTACTTATGCTGGAACTCCATCATATTATGCTGGAGTTCCAACATACTTATCCTGGAACTCCAGTATAATATGTTGTAGTTCAAGCAGACTTATGCTGGAACTCCAGTATAATATACTGGCGTATTTTCCGAGTTTTGAACAATGTTTTCGCTCAGATTTATCTTTACATGAAAAGTGGCTAAATTTCGATTAGTTTTAAAACTGGGCTATTTTTGAACGGCCAGTTGTAAATCTGGCTATTTTTTAATTTCTCCCAATGAAAACGCAAATTGATTTGGGTTGATGTTTCGGACTTTCTAGTCACTGGTTTGGGCTTGATTTTTGATTGAGGTTTGCTTGGGAGAAATTCAAAAATAGTCAGATTTACAAGTGGTCATTCAAAAATAGTCACAGTTTCAAAAGTAATCGAAATTTAGCCACTTTTCATGTAAAGATAAATTTGAACGAAAATACTGTTCAATAATCCGAAAAATACTCCAGCATAATATATTGGAGTTCCAGCATAAGTATATTGGAACTCCAGTATATTATAATGGAGTTCCATCATAAGTATACTGGAACTCCATTATAATATAATATACCGGTCCAGTATACTATGTTAGAAATTCATACACAGGTGTTCCAATCTTCAGTATATTATGCTGGAACTTTCCGCGTGTTAGAGTTCCAGCATAATATGCTGGAGGTTCATATAAAAGTGCACCGATCTCCAGTATATTGTGTTGGACCGGTCCCTGTTACAGTAAAATAATGGCTATTTTTTATGACTTGCAAATGCTGACTATTTTTGAATGACCAACTCGAAAATTGGCTAGCCCGTGCTGTTTTTACGGTTTGCTTGGATGATCCAAGTTGTAGGCTTTAGCTTTTGTGTGGGCTTTGTTTTTTTTTCTGTAAGCAATGTGCATTTTTGTGGGCTTTATGTGAGCTTTGACTTTTTCTACTAAGAATGTCAAAAGTTTTTAGGGAAATTACCAGCTATGTCCATTTATAAGTAGCTCATTACAAAAATTGGTCAATTGATAAAATATTACTAATATTAGTCAAATTAGCCAATTAGCTATTTGTAGCAAAAAAATATCAAATTTTTGCTTTGTTTTGAGTGGGTGTATTAGAATAGATTGGACAAAACTTAAGGAGCTTGAATCTCAGTTTTGGGATGATTTGGTGAAGTTCTGAGGTGGTTTGAATTGAAAATTCGAAATAAAAACTGAACATGAAAAAAATGATATGTGTATCACACTGTATATCATTTGTGTATCACATATGTATCATATTTGTATCAATTATGTATCACATGTATATCCATGTATACCTGTGTGTGAGATACATGCGTGATACATGTTTGATACATGTGTCGCAGAAGACTTTTTTGAACTCGATTTAATTACGAATTTTGATACAAAACCAGTCCAAATCACCTCCAATCTTCCTCAAATTTTGTATATTGACTTATCTATATATTTTCAATGAATTTCAACTATACCCATTGAAAAAGTTCCTTTTTGTTTTGATTTTTGGAATATTGTATATATTTTTGTATTTCATCACCTTATTTGCTACCTCATCCATGAAATTTTCTTTCCGTCTTGTATCTAGTGTTGCTAATCATGCTTAAAAATATGGAAGGTGATTTTGCATGTGATTCTTTGAGAGAAAGAACCCTATTATTTGATTTTTTTAATTTTTGTTGGCTAATTTTAGTAAGTCTATGACTAATGGCTAGAAGTTAGTAAGTTGAAATTTATTTGGGACATTTATGTAAATTTCCCGAGTTTTTATTCCGTGTAAACTTTTACATCAACGGTATTTGTATGTTGAAAACAATTTCCTTGTTTTGCATTAACTTGAAATAATATTTTGGTTAATGATGAGTGCATGAGTAGAAAGTAATACTTTTTACACAAAGTACTTGCACCAAACAAAAAATTTAGTTAAATCTCAAAGGTCACTACTTAGAGTGCTTGTACATATTAATTAATAATTAAGTGATAAAAACTTATATGCAAGATATAGGATTGGTGTAAACACCGAATGAATATAAATTTTTCCATGAACAGCCATATGACCTACTGCCTCAGTACGTTTTATTTTCACGTAAATAATTAAGCAGTTGTACTCGTATTATATGTCTGAAAATACGGTGCTTCGTTCAACGGTGATTCAATTTAATTATAGAATTATTGATGACACTAATATATTATGATAAACGTCACTCTAACTAAAAGCAACTGTTTCCCATTTCTGAATCATATATTTTAATACTTGTTTCCATCGTTCTGTTTTGTTATCTCAGTCTAGTGTGAATAGAATCTGTCAACTAAGCAATGATGCAACGCGTTTTGCACACTGTTTATTTGCGCAAATCTCTCTTTAATACTAAAATTTTATTGGCAAATGACATCTGTCATGTGTGGATTCAGTACTAGAAAATTATAAAAGAATGATAATCTAAGTAACCAAATACATGCTTAGTTAGTGCATTACAATGTCTCTGAAATAGACAAGTTCTGATCAAGAAACTACTAAAATCAACAGTTGCGAAATAAATCAATCAATCAACTATGCCTAAATCCGAATTAGGTCATAATTCCTTCTTTTCTGGTTGGAGAAAGAAAAAGATTGAAGACTTCAGATTCCTTTAGTTCTTCTTTTAAGCTTCTCAAAAGTAGCTCCAGACAGATTTTCTACTTGGAAACAAGATTAGACTTTTGGAACTAACTATGCTAATCTTGCTCCAAGTGGATGCATTTCAAAACCGAACGTTTCATTCTATGAATTGTATTATAGTAAATATATACTTTAATCAATAATTTATTAGCCCAGCTGGTATTTGATATCAATTTCCCACTGCTTTGCTGTCCTATTTTTAAATTGTCAACAAGATTCATACAACAAACTTAGTTATCCTCACTTATATTTATAGGTTACTAATCATTTCATACATCAAAAAGCTGTTGAAAATTACATTAGTGAGTTCTAAATGAATCATTTGTATATATTAAAAAAATTTGTTAAGACAAAAGACAAATATAGAGCTTGAACCAAAGTTGTTGGGTTCCGCCAAACCCGTAACTGCAATCTTCTAAGAATGTTTTGTTGCTGTTATAAATATTCTCTTAAACCACAAGAATAACACACACAACGGATGAGAACATACTGCTAAAATTAAACTGGTAGTTGGTTTTGATGTACAACAATAAGAGGAGAAATAGAGTAACATGTAACTAACACTAGGTAAAGAAAGAATTTGTGTTTTGCCAGAGTCAATTTCTTCTATCAACCGCTAATTCAAGTATGAAATACAATGTTTGTCTGCAATTTCAGTATATGTCTATGGCCTAGAAAACAACATTTTCATCACTTTGCACAAAGGGAAGATTAGACTATCCCCTTGACAAACTTTGATGGAATAAATATGATACAACTTAAAGAAAAACAAATGTAATAGCTTCAAAGAATTACATAAATCAAGAACACATCAAAGTTAACTCCTTTTTCATGACAGGAAAGAAGTACCAGCATGGTTATGGTGCAAAAGATTATGAGCAATTGCATCCCTTGCAAGCCTAGCATTAGTCGATCTCAATTGAATCTCGGGAACCATCTCATCATCGATGAGCTCGAAATTGAGCTCTGGATCCATTTCCTCATTCCTCATCTCGCATATATTATGCAACACGCAGCACGCCCCTAGTACCACGGGCAAATCTTGAAGTTTCACCTCTGTTCTCTTCTGCAGACAAGACCATCGCCTTTTCAACCTCACAAACGACTCCTTCGCGACCCTCTGAACCTCTCCAATCTTCTCATTGAAAGCATGCTGAGTCCAAGTCAGATGCTGCTGTGTATAAGGCACTAAAACCCAATCCATCAAAGGGTATCCAGAACTGCCAACAATCCAAACACCATTCAATAACCCTGTATTCGCCCTCTGGAAAAGGGCGGATTTTTCCAATACCTGATCATCAGGCATTGAACCAGGCCAACCAATACAAACATCCGTAAACACCCCCCTCGGATCAACTACGCCTTGGACAGTAATCGAATACGATGTCTTCTGATTCCTCTCCGTATGCCTCTTATTAAAATAAGCCGCGACACTAATCTTAGGAGCAATTATAGGTATATGAGTAGTATACATTGATCCCACAACATTTGGGATCCCCGACATCGCCTCATACTCATCCTTTACATTCCTCATTTTCTCTTCATCAGGCCATTGAAGATACTTAGGCATCAACACAGTCCTAATCGCGGTACAAACCTCTAACACGAGCTTATGGCATGTCGAAATACCCAATCCGAACCTCTTCGAAACCAACCTAAGTGGCTCTCCAGTGGCCAATCTCCATATACAAACCGCGACACGCTGCTTCACGGGCACAGCATCTCTTAACATAGTATTCTCTTTCGCGACCACAGAGCTCAATTCATTACATATCATCTCAAATGTATCTTTCCCCATTCGAAACGCCTTTTTAAACTCCTCTTCAGGGAAATCAGCACTGTTACATTGATCCCACCAAGCTTTTGATCTATTCTTCACCCATAACCTTCTTTGGGGCGCCCCCGTCGCTCCCTTTTCGCTAGTACTGTTAGCTTTACTGCTCGAAACGATTTCATCCTCTGCAGCAGCAGCAGCAATGGCACAAGCAGCAGCTGAATTGCCTCGCCCTTTTCGTTTTCGAGCACCATCTAACTGTTCTAAATCATTTTGATGCTGCTGAACGTTTGAATAATAATCCCACATGACCTTAGTTGTTTTCTTGTGATTCCCCTCGAATAAGAGCTTATTCTCTTCCTCTTCCTTAACAAATTCCTCTTGTTCCGACTTTTCTTGCTCCTCAAGTAACAACAACGATGTTATTATCTCTTTCAGCTCCTTTGTTTTCACAGCTCCACCACCTTGATTTTCAACCCCACCAAATTCATCATTTTCACCTCCATCACCACTAGTATTACTGTACAGATTGCTGGTGAGGGTTTCTGGAACGGGATCTTTTCTTCTTCTGCGACGCTTATTGGATACGTTATCATTCATCTGAACGAGAGTTTTCTCGAGCAATTCACGGATATAGGAATTGGGAAAGCAAGAATTTTCTGGGAAAGAAGGGAGTTGTTGCTTCATATATGGCAAAAAGGGAAAGCACGCAAAGTGTTTGAAGAAATGTTTGAATGATAGTGGGAACGCATAGAGACTTCGGAATATACAAGAAAGATATAATAAATGAGGTTGAAAGATGGGACATGTATATATGTAGAAGAGAAAAGGGTGGAATTAATTATTAATTAATGTAGAAAATAGAAGGATTTTCAAGAAAACGTGTGTGAATGGTATGAACGCGGCTTTGGATTTGAAGGAAGTTTCGAGGGGGGAAGAAAGCAGATTTGTTTTTATGTTTTTTTTTGGGGGGTAGGGGGTGGAAAGGGTAGAGGGGGTTAAGGGGTTGGGGTTGGGCAAGAAGATAAGAGGTAGGTGATAAAGACGGTGACTTAAGACTTGGGAGAGTTGAAAATAACATGGTTGGACAATTTGGGATGGTTTTGGCCTTTCTACAACAATACAAATCTTTGACAAGGATTGGGGGTTTGGGGGGGTTGGGGGGGGGGGTGAGATTAGTGTGAAAGGTATAGGATTGTATGTTCTCTTGCTTTATGAGTTATTTAATTTGAGTTTATCCCCTTTCATTATAATTATTTTTATAATCGTATGCATGGCTCGATTAGTTTCACGTGATTTTTGCTTTCTCCTATCAGCAAATGTACCGATAACTTTGTTATTTAAGACTAAAACAAATAAGAAGTAATCAGTTAGTGTTCGTCTATTCTAATCGCGACACCTACTTGTTATTTCTCACCAGAGATAGCTCTTCCCACTTGTTTAGTCAAATTTAAGGAAATTACAGTAATATTATTGTTTCTATAGAAAATTGAGCATGGATCTTTCATGATTTTCAATCCCTTGATTATCATTAATAATTCTTGACTTTTTCCTAATGTGAAATTAATTATTACAGTAGTGCTGTTTTTTTCTAAATACTACTATTTGGGGATGTACTTAGTATGGTATTTACTTTTAAAATAATTTGTAATGATACAGCAGTAAGTTTTAAAGATTAAATAAAAGGGGATCAATGGATACTCCCCAAATTTCATACTAATGTTGAGAATAGTATGATATTATTAAATTATTTTTCTCAATATATCTTTCTTCTCTTACACGTTTTAAATTTATCTTTGAATCATTCCCAATATGTTAGCAAAAGAGTTGTTTCATTAGCTCAGAATAGGAGTGTCAAACAGGCGGGTCGGGTTGGATATTGTTCGGATCGAAAATGAATGATGAAAAAATATATAAATTATCCGATTCGATCCATATTTAATACAGATAAAAAATGGGTTAACCGGTGGATATGATATGGGTAGCCATATTATCCATGACTTCTTGAATATAATCACTTATGGGAGAATTTCTAGTCTCCCAAACTTGAGGAACCCCAATTTGAGGTTTTACAAATGTAAAAGTTAAACTCATTGATTATTCATTGGTTATCCATTTTTTAATTGAAAAATATGGTTCTTATCCATATTTGACCCGTTTTTAAAAAAATTATTATTCAATCCATTTTGTAGTGAATAATATGGGTGGTTAACTATTTTCTTTTAATTATTTTGCTATTATTAGTTGAGAACTTGACAAATCTCTTTTCTTTTTCTCTTTTGTATACTTAATAAATAAATAGATAGATACATTCTTGCCAAACCATCTACAAGATGAATGCTTGCTTTTTATTTAATTCTCTTTTGACTACTTGTTATCATCTGATTGTGCTAGCTTTAAAATAATATCATTTGATTTGCCACATTCCCAATTACTTTCTTTGTAAATGTCTCTATTCACTTAAAGTAAAATAAAAAAAAGCTAAACACATTTTCTCCGCAACATAGTTTCAAATGGATCGTTGCCTCAATTAATATTTAATATATCATGAGAACTAGTTATACTTATTAATACTCTTATTTGGACAAATATTTAATTGATGAGTAGAGTTTGACATAAATGGCATGGAAATATTAATAAAAGAAGAAGATTCTCAGTTCATTTTTTTTATATTTTCATGTACAAAGATTACAAATATTTATGATTATTTCTTATCATTTTAAGATATTAACCAAACTAATTTACTTATATTCTGACCGCGTAGACCAATTCAACTAAATATTTGTGCTTACTAATTTTTTTTCCTCTTTAAATGCAAATATATTAATTTGCTACAAGTCCCTTGATTCTTTTTCATAGAAAATATATAATTTTTCCCCCCAATTATCAAGAGAACTAAATTATTGAATGAACTTGCTGATTTGTTTCCTTTTTGAACATTATATATAGGCCCCATTAATAATCAATCTGCGACTGTGATTCGTTTGTTATACAACTTCTTTACTAATTTAAGACCAAAATTTTCTTGTTATGTTGACATTTAGCACCTAGATATGCAATCATTAAATCCTTGTTTAATAACTTCATTATAGGAATCAATTTATTTAGAATCGTTATAGTAACTAATATCATCCCAGAAAGGCCCTAAAACTTGATGATTATGATTTATGTCAATTGCCATCAAACGCAAAGGGACTTCACTAATTAATTTCTTTTTGATGATGCAAAGTCGCATAAATATTTATTATTTGACCAAACATAAATGATTGAGTCGAGCAAACTAGGTCGAGTTACATCACTAAATAGGGGTGTTATTTAATACCGCTAACCAAATAGTGCATTAGGTATTCCATGATTATTTTTTCTTATATAGCCAATCAAGCGCGATGATTATTTTTTCTTATATATCCAATCAAACTTGTATTATTTTATGCAAAATTTTGTGCTTTTATTAATTGTTCCAACACCTTAACCGTAGATACTTTATAGGAGAACGTTGGAAAAAGAGAGGAAAGGCAATAAGAAATTAAATGAGAGGGAAAGGAAAGAAATGATATAAAAAGTTGCATGCAAGGAACAAATAAATTGAGACAAATTTGATTGTAAACAGTTTAGTTACTTTTTCCTGAAGAAAAGACGGATATAATGGTGCATATAATTTTACAATCAAAGGGATAAGAATATTTGATTCTTTAACATGAAGAAATTGCACATATAAATTATAAGGTAGGAAAAGAGCCTCCAAAAGTCAGCAAAGTAGAACCAAACAAAATCTTGAGTTTGACTTAATTGGTTTTTTTTTTTTTGGTTGGTGGGGGGGGGGGTCCGATTCTTCCCCGCCCAAAAATAAAAAAGACATCAAAAGGAAATGATGATGGAATTTTTTTGAGAAACTAGAAATTCATTTCCCACATATATCTCGGCTAAGAGGTTTTGGCTTCAACTCGATTCCTATGATTTGTAAGCTCTCAAGAGGGATACATGAATAAGACAAAGATTTAAGTTATGTTCACGGATGGTGTAAAATATATTTATAAAATTAATTGCCTAAACGATAAATTGCAGCCTACTGGCAACTTTATTTAATAATGTTTATTAGTAACTTAGAAATATTGAATAACCAATTATAACAAGTTATACATTAAGTAAAGTTATTACATTGTCATCAATATTGTATATAACTAACATGGACATATCTAGGGAGGGAGGGGTTCCTGGGAGCACGTGAACCCATGCTCCCTTCCCTAGATCATATGCACGCATGCCTAAGCTCAAAATATCATATAATACAATGATTATTTGGTGTACTTCTCTACATAAGATAATGAATTCAAATTTAAGTGTCACTTCTTGCGTATTAATTAAGTATCATAGAGTAATGTGTTGCGTTCATTATATTCCTTAATCATACAACAACTGATCCTAATAACAGTAAAAAATACAATTTCAATACAAGTTTTGATAGGAAGGAACTTGAGTCAGTACTACGTAGCGTCCTTGAGTCACAATTTTACAATAACTATAGAGTGTCTTATAATAAGGGACACCCAACAATTTCAAATTAATCGCAGCATATTCTTCTAACAGGATAATTGTTTATGCTTAGCATTGCCACATCTAGCTCAATCATGTTTTTTTTTATCTGAACCTATATATAGTTTTCATTCATGCCCTATATTTTTGCCCTAAAAATTTATTAAATATGTATAAATAATAAATTTTGAATCTATTAAATTAAATAAGATGTGGTAAAATTACAAATGTGAACCCACATAAAATTCAAATTTGTTATAAAATAAAGACTGTAAAGTAAAGACAAGTATAGAGAGAAACTGTTATATTATTCGAATTCAAACTGATGTACATAATGAACTGAAATCTCTTCTATTTATAGAAGAAAGGAAGCTGTTGTGTAAGCTGCTACTATACCAGATATGGATAATCTTCTACTGAGAGCAATGTTTATCCATAACGGAGTACTGAAAGGATAAGCTTATTATACCCGATATGGATAATCTTCTACCGGGGGTAATGTTTATCCATAACTGGGTACTGAAAGGATAAGCTTATTATACCCGGTATGGATAATCTTCTACCGGGGGTAATGTTTATCCATAACTGGGTACTGAAAGGATAAGCTTATTATACTCGGTATGAATAATCTTCTACCGGGGGTAATGTTTATCCATAACCGGGTACCGAAGTGATAAGCTTCTTCAGGAAGCTTATTTCCAATAGAGTACTAAATAGATAAACATATTTACGGTGGAGTCCCATATGAATAAGCTTCTTCAGGCAGCTTATTTACAACGGAGTACTAAATAAACATCCATAATATAATATATTTATAACACTCCCCCTGGATGTTCATTAAAAGATAATGTGCCTCATTAAAACCTTACTAGGAAAAACCACGTGGGAAAAAATCCTAGTGAAGGAAAAAGAGTACACATATTTAGTAATACGCATTGCTAGGTGCCTCATTAAAAACCTTATAAGGAAAACCCCGTGGGAAAAAATCTTAGTAAGGGAAAAATAGTGCATTGCGTATTTTACTCCCCCTGATGAAAACCTTGTTTCAAATATTTGAGTCTCCGCATTCCAATCTTGTATACCATCTTCTCAAAAGTTGAAGTTGGCAAAGATTTAGTGAATAAATCTGCTGGATTATCACTTGAACGGATTTGTTGCACATCAATGTCACCACTTTTCTGAAGATCGTGTGTGTAGAATAATTTTGGTGAAATGTGCTTCGTTCTATCTCCTTTTATAAATCCTCCCTTCAATTGGGCTATGCATGCAACATTGTCTTCGTATAAAATTGTGGGTCTTTTCTCACATTCCAAACCACATTTTTCTCGAATAAAATGAATTATTGATCTCAACCATACGCATTCCCTACTTGCTTCATGAATAGCTATTATCTCAGCGTGATTTGAAGAAGTAGCAACAATAGATTGCTTTGTGGAGCGCCATGATATGATAGTACCTCCATATGTAAATACGTAGCCGGTTTGAGATCGAGCTTTATGGGGATCAGATAAATAACCTGCATCTGCATAACCAACAAGGTCTGCACTATCTTTGTTAGCATAAAACAAACCCATATCAAGAGTTCCCTTTAAATATCGCAATATATGCTTAATCCCGTTCCAATGTCTCCGTGTAGGAGAAGAACTATATCTTGCTAGTAAATTAACAGAAAATGCTATGTCAGGCCTTGTAGCATTAGCAAGATACATTTGTGCACCAATTGCACTGAGATAGGGTACTTCGGGACCAAGGAGTTCCTCGTCCTCTTCTGGAGGTCAGAACAAATCCTTATTCACTTCAAGTGATCGAACAACCATTGGTGTACTCAATGGGTGCGCTTTGTCCATGTAAAAGCGTTTTAAGACCCTTTTTGTATAGGCAGATTGATGGATAAAGATCTCGTCTGCTAAATGTTCAATTTGCATACCAAGACAAAATTTTGTCTTTCCAAGATCTTTCATCTCAAATTCTTTCTTAAGATATTCAATTGCCTTTTGGAGCTCTTTTGGAGTTCCAACAAGATTTATGTCATCAACATAAACAGCAAGTATAACAAATTCTGATGCCATTTTCTTTATAAAAATACATGGACAAATAACATCATTTATGTAACCTTCTTTCAGCAAATATTCACTAAGGCGATTATACCACATGCGCCCAGATTGCTTTAAACCGTACAAAGATCTTTGTAATCTGATTGAATACATTTCCTGAGATTTTGCTTCAGGCATTTTAAATCCTTCAGGGATTTTCATATAAATTTCATTATCAAGTGAACCGTACAGATAAGCTGTAACTACATCCATTAGATGTATTTCAAGCTTTTCATGTAGTGCTAAACTGATGAGATATCGAAATGTTATGGCATCCATAACAGGTGAATATGTTTCATCAAAATCGACTCCAGGTCGTTGTGAGAATCCTTGTGCAACAAGGCGAGCTTTGTATCTTTCAACTTCATTTTTATCATTCCTTTTTCGCACAAAAACCCATTTATGACCAACTGGTTTTATACCAGCAGGTGTTTGGACTACTGGTCCAAAGACCTCTCTTTTAGCAAGTGACTTCAATTCCGATTGAATTGCCTCTTGCCATTTTGGCCAATCAGATCTTTGTCGACATTCTTCGACAGATCGAGGTTCAAGATCCTCACTATCTTGCATAATATTAAGTGCAACATTATATGCAAAAATATTATCCACCACTATTTCAGATCGATTTAAATTAATCTCATCACCGATCGAACTTATTAAAAGTTCCTCACTCACATGAGCTTCGGTTTCATTGATTTCTTCAGGAATCTTAGAACTAATCAGATTTTAGGTCTCTTCAGGAGATCCCTTCATAGTATCGTTTTGATCATTTGTCGATTTTCTTTTTCGAGGATTTCGATCCTTAGAACCTAAAGGCCTACCACGTTTCAGGCGTGCTTTAGGTTCACTAGCTCTCATGCTAGTAGATGGTCCTACTGGGATATTAATTCAGATAGGCACATTCTCTGTTGGGATATGTGACTTAGTTATCCTTTTCAAATCAGTAAATGCGTCTGGCATTTGATTTGCTATATTCTGTAAATGGATGATCTTCTGGACCTCCAGATTACATATAGGGGTACGGGGATCAAAGTGAGATAATGATAAAATTTTCCACACAATTTCTCTTTTGATTTTCCTTTTTTTCTCCCCCTAATTGTGGGGAATTTGTTTTATCAAACTGACAATCTGCAAATCGAGCAGTAAATAAATATCCTATCAATGGTTCAAGATAGCGAATAATAGAGGGTGATTCAAACCCAACATATATTCCTATCCTTCTCTGTGGTCTCATCTTACTACGTTATGGTGGTGCTACTGGCACATATACAACACATCTGAAAATTCGTAGATGGGCAATATTTGGTTCATGACCAAAAACTAATTGTGATGGAGAATATTTATTATAATGTGTCGGTCTGAGACGGATAAGTGATGCTGCATGCAAGATAGCATGGCCCCAAGCAGTAGTGGGCAATTTTATTTTCATAAGTAGTGGTCTTGTTATCAATTGCAGGCGTTTAATAAATGACTCTGCAAGGCCATTTTGAGTATGAACATAAGCTACAGGATGTTCAACTTTTATCCCAACGGATAGACAATAATCATCAAAAGTTTGAGATGAGAATTCTCCAGCATTATCAATGCGAATAGCCTTTATAGGATAATCTGGGAATTGTGCCCTTAATCGAATTATTTGGGCTAATAGCTTTGCAAATGCCAGGTTGCGAGATGATAATAGGCACACATGAGACCATCTTTAAGATGCATCTATTAGGACCATAAAATATCTAAACAACCCACTTGGTGGGTGAATAGGTCCACATATATCCCCATGTATACGCTCTAAAAAGGCAGGGGATTTAATACCAACTTTCATTGGTGATGGTCTAGTGATCATTTTTCCTTGATAACAAGCATCACAAGAAAATTCGTCATTTGTAAGAATCTTCAAGTTCTTTAATGGATGCCCACTCGAATTTTCAGTAATTCGTCTCATCATTATTGATCCGGGATGGCCCAAACGGCCATGCCAAAGCACAAAAGTATTTGAATCCGTAAACTTCTGGTTTACGATAGAGTGTGCTTCAATTGTACTAATTTTTGAATAGTATAAGCCAGAAGATAAAGTTGGTAACTTTTCTACAATGCATTTCTGGCCAGAAATATTCTTTGTAATACAAAGATATTCCCTGTTCATTTCATCTATTGTCTCAACATGATACCCATTTCGGCGGATATCTATAAAACTCAACAAGTTTCTTCGGGACTTGGAGGAGAACAATGCATTGTCTATAATAAGTTTTGTTCCCTTAGACAGAAATATTATGGCTCTTCCGGAGCCTTCAATCAAACTTATATTACCAGAAATTGTTGAAACATTTGCTTTTTCCTTATGCAAATAAGAAAAGTATTTCTGATCGTTGAATATGGCATGAGTTGTTCCACTATCAATAACACAAATATCTTCATGATTTGTCTTTGATCCAAACATAATTTGAGGGTTATCCATATTCTTCAAAATAACATAAATAAAATATATTATAGTAAACATCATTATCAAAGCATAACTTTTATTTATGTACAACAATTACATAACCATACTATCTATTACAAACAACAAAAATTAAAATATTTACATTTCTACAGATTCACTACCGATTACATGACTTGTTTCTCCTTCTGGGAGTGCAAAGTAATCAGCTACATCCAAATGCATGAAGTCTAAATTATCTTCAGAAATAAAATTTGCTTCAACATTTTTCTGTCTTCTTCAGGGAGGCTTGATAAAGCTCAACCAGGTGCTTTGGCGTACGACAGGTACGTGACCAGTGCCCTTTTCCTCCACATCTATAACATGCGTTTTCTGCATTTGGCGCTTGCACCGCTTCATGCTTTTATTCCTTCCTTTTCCACTGCTGGTGGTGAGGAGGCTTCTTTAGTGCATTATTATTACCATGATTGGGGTTTCTTCCCCGACCACGGCCATGACCACGACTGGGGCCACGACCTCTTCCACGTTTAGCTTGGTGGAAGTTCGTCTCATTCACTTCAGGGAATGGACAAGAACCAATAGGTCGGCTTTCATGATTTTTCATTAATAGCCCATTATGTTGCTCTGCTATAAGAAGATGTGAGATAAGTTCAGAATACTTTTTAAATCCCATCTCTCGATATTGCTGCTGCAGGAGCATATTCGAGGCATGAAAAGTGGTGAAAGTTTTCTCCAACATATCATGATCAGTAATATTATCACCACATAATTTCAATTGGGAAATAATTCTGAACATAGCAGAATTATACTCACTGATAGATTTAAAATCTTGTAGCCTTAGATGAGTCCAATCATAACGTGCCTGTGGAAGAACGACCATCTTCAGGTGGTCATATCTATCTTTCAAATTATTCCACAGTATGACTGGATCTTTAATAGTGAGATATTCCATTTTCAGGCCCTCATCAAGGTGATGGCGTAAGAATATCATTGTTTTGGCACGGTCTTGGTTTGATGCCTGATTTTTATCCTTGATGGTGTCTGCCAGACCCATCGCATCAAGATGAATTTCAGCATCAAGCACCCAAGACATGTAGCTTTTGCCCGATATATCCAGGGCTACAAATTCAAGTTTAGAAAGATTTGACATTATTTAGGAAAAGAAAGTTCTTACCTCTAATACTTTCAAAGTATTTGCTTGAGATGACAGAGTCTCGTGCTGATAACGTGTTATAAAATAAAGATTGTAAAGTAAAGACAAGTATAGAGAGAAACTGTTATATTATTCGAATTCAAACTGATATACATAATGAACTGAAATCTCTTCTATTTATAGAAGAAAGGAAGCTGCTACTATACCAGATATGGATAATCTTCTACTGAGAGCAATGTTTATCCATAACGGAGTACTGAAAGGATAAGCTTATTATACCCGATATGGATAATCTTCTATCGGGGGTAATGTTTATCCATAACTGGGTACTGAAAGGATAAGCTTATTATACCCGGTATGGATAATCTTTTACCGGGGTAATGTTTATTCATAACTGGGTACTGAAAGGATAAGCTTATTATACCCGGTATGGATAATCTTCTACCGGGGGTAATGTTTATCCATAACCGGATACCGAAGTGATAAGCTTCTTCAAGAAGCTTATTTCCAATAGAGTACTAAATAGATAAACATATTTACGGTGGAGTCCCATACGGATAAACTTCTTCAGAAAGCTTATTTACAACGGAGTACTAAATGAACATCCATAATATAATATATTTATAACAAAATTTGCCTAGTTGAAGAAAACGGCATGCGAAAGAGTACTATTTCAAGATGTGTAAGAGTAGTACATAATATTGGGTGGCAGAAGAAGTAGAAATTTGCCAAGGATGCATGTGAAGTTGCCATGCACGTCAACGGTCGACAGTTTTGGGCTTGCTGTACTTACGCGGTAACAGCTAAATTACAGTTTCTCTTTTTCTATTTTCTAGGACCCCCCTCCCCCACCCAAACCAAAAAAAGAAAATGGTAACTTCTATTCTAGGATACAATAACGATTTCTCTCTCTCTCTCTCTCTCTCTCTGTTTGTCCTATATAATTTTTTATTTTCTTTATTTTTTTATTTTTTAGTCCTATATAAGTTGAGTTTTGAAAAACATTGGATTAGTCAAAGAAACAGCATGTGCCATTCTGTTTTCTGGGAATACTAAGGTGGTAATTGACTCTTTCCACTCACCAAAAACATGTGATTGTAGCCTTGTATTCTTCTTTACAGATTCAGAGAACGCTTTTCTCACTTTAGGGAGAGATCAAGTTTTCCAACGTGGTTTCTGGTCAGGTGGAGAGGGAGAGCAGAACATATGTGTTCGACCTAACCCAGTACTTTAATTTTGGTCCAAATCATATATTTATTTTAAAAATTCATTCAGTATATACAAATTATTAATCAAGAACCTAATAATTTAAAATATTTAATTTAAAATTCGAACTCAATACTTCGCTTATGTTTCTGATCAGTGGTCCAATGTGGGGTAATAGTCATAGAGTCTAATAGTATATTTTTTGGTTCTTGGGTCAAAGTGGGGTTGGCCGCAATCCATAATGTTCACACGCTAAAAGTGGAAAGTGATTTTGAGTTTTTAGCCTGAAGAAGGTTTCAACTTGGAACTTTTGTAAGAAATGATTTGGTGTGAAACCAACCAATTTCATGTTGGACTTCTACTTAGGTCATTATTACGCAATTTTTAAGTAATGTTTGTACCAACTCTCTGGGTTTTCATTATTAGGTCCTAGGGTCATCAGATTTATTCTATATATTTGTGCCCCTTAAACTAAATTAATCAATCATTTCTGCTACAAATGAAAGCGACAAGACGAGTATTAGAAGTCAAAATTTTAAGTCGTATATAATATAGTTTAAACGATGGCAATATGTTATTTTTTTTAATCTTCTTTTCTCATATTATTAAATCATATACATATTATATTAAATCATATTTATTTGATAGGAAAGTGTGGAAGTCGAGAATTATGGTAGAAGACTGGTAGCTAGTCGAGCGTATTTTTTTCCATACATGTATCAATGTTATTCCTATACTTTCTTATACTTAAATTTCTAGTACTACTGATTATTTATGTTGCTTCCGTTTCCATATTAACTTGTTGTTGTTACTGCTTCGTGTCCATTATTGTATTTCTTTTCAATAATGGTGTGATTATGTTTTTACTGAGTCTAAGATCTATCGGAGACAACCTCTTTACTTTCACAACATAGGAGTAAAATATACACGCACACTACCCTCCTCAGACCTCACTTGTGCGAATATATTGGATTTGCTATTGTTGTTCTCAAATTATATTTATTGTAGAAAATTTACGCATATTATTTTTATTTTGGAACGATGTAATTAGTTAACTAGAAAAATATAGAGTGCAAAAACTACTGGTTTAAAAAATAGATATATTTCAACTTTCATACATGGCTGTAACAGTAAGTAATTTCTTAGTGCAATTAAAGGAACGCACCTTATTCGTAAAAATATTAGTAAAAAGAGGGAATGTCAGCAACATTAAGGGTGTACTGTTTGGTACTAAGGAAAATATTTTTCAATTTTTTTTTATGTTTGGTTGGCTTAAATATTTTGGAAAATATTATCCTGATGAATTCATTTTCCTCCAATTGGAGGAAAATGTTTTCCTTATCAAGAGAAAGGAAAATATTTTCCAAAACTCTTTCTCAATCTTCCCACCCTATTTCCCACCCTCACCAACCCCACCCTCACACCCATCCAGCCAACCCCATGCCCTACCCCTCTCTCTCCAAAAAGGCTTTATTTTTTCAAATTTCAGTTTTTTTCCGTCACCATCCATCCTGCTATCCCCCATCCAAAAAAAATTATCTTTTTTTAATTTTTTTTTTGTAATTTCAAATTTCTGTTTTTTTTTTGTTTTTCTGCACACCCCTCCTCCCTCAAAAAATATTTTTTTAATATATTTTTTTTTCGTTTTTCTGCACCACCCACCCCAACCACTGCCCCCAAACCCGCAAAAAAAGGTTTTTTTTAACCTTTTTTTTTGTAGTTTCAAATTTCTATTTTTTTCGTTTTTCTGCATAAACCCCCCACCCCCCCAAAAAAACTGGATTTTTAATATATATTTTTAGTTTTAGTTTTTTTCATCTTTCGGTTTACATGTTCGATTTTACAAGTTCCAAGGTTATGAGTTCGGAGGTTTATGTGTCTGGAAGTTTGCGAGTTTAGAAATTATAAAGTTTACGGGTTCGAAAGTTTGTAATTTCGAAAGTTTAGCGGTTCATACGTTTGTGAAAATTGTGAGTTCGGAAGGTTGCTGGTTCGAAAGTTTATGTCTTCATGTTTATTGTATCTAAATTATTTATGAATACTCTTGAGAAATTATTTTTCTTAATTTGCGTACCAAACACTGGAAAGTGAATAAGATTACTACTTGTTTTCCAAGAAAATATTTTCCACGAAAAATATTTTTCGTTGTACCAAACACACCCTAAAATTGTCTCATTCAAATCCATTACCACCACTCCATCAGAATTTTAAAAGTTTTTTTTACTGCAATTCAAGTTAAAAGAATATGGTTAATATTGAATTACTGCACTGGCCCATTGTTTTTGACGAAGATGTTACAAACTGTCATTCCGACTAAATTGTTATTTGTTCACATTCATTTTTCTGAGTGTTTTGAATTACTTTAATCATTTCATTGTGGCTAATTTCTTCTGGGGAAAGAATGACAATAGGAGCAAAAGACATTGGTATGCATGGAAAGAGTTATGCTTTCCAGTATTTGAACACGGAGTTTGATGTAAACTAAGAGTACACCAAACTGTATAGAGAACCTGGTTCGTTCTCTATCAGTTCCCATAAAATACATCAGTAAGAAAATAACACAATGATATTTATATGGAAAACTCATAGCTCACGAGATTAAAAATCACGACTTACACTCGTAGGATTTCAATTTTACTAACTGAGCAACTTTAGATTACAACTTATTGTAACCTAGGAATTAAACTCTTAATCCCTCACCTACTTACAATAACTATATTGAGCCTCTTTTTAATAATAACTCTATTACAAAGCTAATCACTTGACTAACTCTAGTTAACACAACCACATAGTTTATAGTTTACAAAGTGTCCTATGAGATGCTTCTAATTAAGCTGAGTAGGAGTTACAAGTGAATAACATAAACAAACACACAACAATGCTAAGGACACATGATGTAATCAATGTTGGGATCTAGTCCTTTGTTATGTTGCTGTTTTATTCTTCAATACCTTTTGGGAGAATGAAAGCGGTTGCACACTTGAGAGTAAACAATATTTAGGTTTTGCAAGTGTGTATGTTCTCTTGATTCATGTTAGTAATATATAAGTGAGGCCATCAATGATGATGTAAGGGAGTGTGTGGTATAAAATATGCTTTAACAATATTGTTGTACTGTTGCGTGTGCAGCACAATAACTTTAACAGCTGTTATAGTTGACTTGTACTGTGATCGGAGGAACTGAACATTATTTGTTCCCTGTGTTGTTCCCTTATCTGATTTCATTGAGACTTGTGCCAGACCTTGACTTGTTGAGTTGAACGTGGAGGAACCAAATGTATCAGGTTCCCTATCTAGTTCTTATATGAAGTTTTGTTAGATGATCAAAACAAATGACACATTACTTATCAATTTCCCTTTTTGATAATGATAAACTTAGAATTGATATTTCACTTGTGAAAGAGATCTCCATATTATTTTCCCTGCAGAATAACCATATTCCCCCTGAGAACCTGTTTCTCCCTTTCAATTTTTCCTTTCAATTTTCTTCCCCTTTTTGGCATCATAAAAAAATAGATAAGTAAATGCAAACACAAATCCAACAAAGTTAACTCATGCCACTTGTGTGCACACAACATAGCTAAAAGCAGAACACAAGAGTATAACATGCATTTAAAATGACGAAGATGCTCATTAATGGAAGGAAAGAATTTGTAGTTGTACCATAGTTACAAAAATATACACAAATTAAACATAATTAGAGTACCACAACCATATGGGACGAATAACAAAAAGGACACTGTAAGATTTGGTAGGGACTGACAAAGTGACACTAACAAAGGGACAAATTAGGGGGCATTGGATGAGGAAGGGAAGGACGAGGGAGCAAGAACCTTGAGGAGACTGCCCACACAAGCATTAGCAGCTCTCTGATCGTTGATCAGATGCTCTTTCAGGTTCTCCACATGTTTCTTCAACTCTATATTCTCAGACTTCAAGCTGGCAACTTCTGCACCCTAAGCACTACTGGAACCAGGTTCCGTGCTGGCTTGATTGAGCTTACCCTCAAGAATAGCATTCTGGGCCTTCAACTGCTTGATTTCCTCAGTAGCAACACTCTGAACATCGATAAGTTGAGAGATTATAGAACTGCTACCTATACTGCACTTTTTGTCAACACTCTCATATTCCTCTAAGGTGTTCATTGAGAACATTTGTTTACAAGTTCCCACAGATGCTCTCCCCAAGGGGACCTCAAATCGTTCAAAGACTTCTGTAAATAGAAACCCATATAGCAACTCATGATTTCCATCCTTGAAGTCTGCCACTTTCTTCACGTATTTAATTAAAATCCCAGGCAGATTGATGGGAGTGTAGCCGTCCAGTGCCTCCAAAAGAACTAGGTCCGCTATAGAGGCAATGGATCGCCTTTCAGCTCTTGGTAGCAGGACCTTGTTCACCAACTCGAACAAAAGTTGGTATTCTGGAAGCAGTGCCTTTTGGTGCACTCGTTCCCCTTGTCGAACAACTTAAGGCTTGAGGATAATCTTCCTAAAACCTGGGGAACAGGTTCCTCAAAAAGTGGAGAGCCCTTCAGTAGTCACCCTAAGAATGTATCCTAGCACATCCTCATCAATCACAAAATCTACCCCATTGATCTTCAAATAGATGGTGTCACCTTTCCCTATGAACAAATTAGCATAGAAACTGCAAACTTCCTCCTCATAAAACTTTGAACTCTGAACAGTAAAGAGATGAGTTCACTTTTGGAAGTCACAGATGTCAACCAACTACCTCATTCCAGACTGATCAAGAATGTCGATGTCAAAAATTCTACCCCACAGAACTTTCTGATTTTTCAGTTTAGCTTTTCTTTCAAGCTTAGGCACATCAACTCTAGCCTTCTTTGAGGAACCAGGTTCCTCATTGCCGCTTGGCTTCCTTTTGAGAGACTTCTTTTTTCCAACGTTTTTTCTCCTTCTCAACAGACTTCTCCTTCTAATCTCTTTCTTCTCCACCAGTTTCAGTAGCCTTTGCAGATGATACCTTCTTCTGTTTCACAGACACAACCTTCTTAGATGTTTTACGGACAAGAGGAGCATGTTCCTCATTCAGCTCCTCATCCTTAACTTCCATAATAGTTGTCGGAGGCACATCCTCCTCATCAACTAGTCTACTTTTTTACAAGTCTTCTCCTCTTCCTTTTCTTCTCATTCTCCTTTAATGCACTGCTAAAGAGCAACCATTTTCTGCTGCCTAGTGGTGGGTTTTTTAGGAACAGACTCTTGTGTAGCTGTCCCACGACTCCTCGCTGTCATCTCCTTATCCTTCTGAGATGAACTTCATTGCAGGGTACATAATCTCTAAAGGGGGTGCATCAAGGTGAGCGGACAAGGTAGGGTCAGTACTGTCCAGGGGCTGGTTAGTAGAGCATGAAGTTTCATCTTAAGTAGGAGATGAGAACTCTTCTTGGGCAGAGGGACCAGGCCGTTCTGTAAGCTCCCCCGTAGTACTGACTAGTGGCTTGTCACCTTGAGGCACCTGGTTCTCATTCCCATGTTCTTTACCTTAATCCCAATACTCACACAACCAGATAAGGAATCCCCATGTTATACCCCATATTTTCGTACGTAAAAGTGCGTTGTAAGTAAACTAATATAAGACCAAAAATGAGATCATCTTTGGAAGTATATAAAGTAAGTTATCATGTTACCTCGGATGTTAAATATATTGAAGATTATGAAAAACAAGTACAAATAGGGTTGGAAGGTTTAGAAGCTAAGGAATTGAAGAAAATAATGTTTCGTCGAAAGTCGACAAGTTGAGAATGTTATAACATGTACTTTTGGGTGAGACTACTAGGGTGATTAATATGATAAGGAGGTTATTTTATGAGTTATGTTAGTTGCATGTTATGTTTTGAAGTCAAGCGAGTTGTGAAACAAAAGCCGATGCAAGTCATCACAAGTTACGTTCAAAAGTTTTACTGAAATTTGGGTAAAATGTAACTGCGGTTTTCTCCCAATATACTTAGATTTACGGGGTGTTACACCAATCAAATTGAATATCTATGAGTCTATTTTCTAGCACATTAAACCGTTTATCAATACTACATCGTATTAGATAGATATATACGTTTTTGCGAGACTGCGCAGACCGCTAGGTGACAAGTAGGTGTGTCACCTACTTGCTTAAATGAGAGTCTAAAAATGGGCCAGTTCGGGTCGTCCAAAGAGACCTTTTAAATTCATATTTTGTTCATATAATACACTGATAAGAGGGCACAATAACCAGACCTAAACCCCTGCAAACATCCTGTTAGTTTATATGAGTCTACCAAACTATAGAGTACCTGGTCCTCTTTGAGTTTCCATTGAGAATACTAATGAAATAGTAAGTAAATGAGACACATGATTTTTACGTGGAAAAATCCTACTCAAGGGGACAAAAACCACGACCTACACTTGTAGGCTTTCAACTTCACTAACTTGTAAACACTCTATTACAAGCCACTTTGTAATGACTCTATTACAAAGGCTTCAACTCAACTAACTTGTGATACACTTACCACAAGCCACTTTGTCACTCACTAGTTACAAAGACTTTAACTTATTACTACCTCTAGTTACAAGACAAACTCAGAAAGTTTATGGTTTTACAAAGGGGTTCCTAAGCAACGCTTCTAGTTAAGCAATTTAGGAATTACAATAAGAACAATCACAAAGTTACAACTCAACTAAGGACAACAAAATACTAGATTTAGGAACTGGTCCGTTGTAGCATTTAACTTTGTTCTTCAAGCTCTTGAGAATTAAGTCACTGTTTGTAGAAGACTTGAATGCTTGAAGTGAATTCTCAAGTGTTCAAGTGATGTTTTGTTATAATGCTCTTGTTAATACACCCTTGATGACATCACTTGAATGATGCAAGAACTTGGTAGGTCAAAGGCAAGTGACTGCAAAACTGCTGCACTGTGTGCACTATTTTTATGGCAATCACTTTCCAAGTATGCACAATTGACTTTCGTACTATTGTCAGGGAAACACAAGGGATCAGGTCCTTGTCTTATTTCTCTATTTTCTACACTTACAACAGTTCACCTTAGCTGGAGTCCAGGCTAGAATCCGTTCATTTGTAATGTGTACCAAATGTGTCAGGTTCCCTATCTGGTTCTTGACAATAAGTTTGTTAGATCATCAAAACATAACGCAAAGACATTGAAAACCCATTAATTTCTCCCTTTTTGATGATGACAAACTTAGACATTGATAACATGTATTTAGAGCAAAGATAATCAGATGAAGTAACAGGAACTTCACAAGTTCCCCCTGACTTTATGCTTCTCCCTTAATCAGATCCCTGTTTCAATTATACTTCCCCCTTTTGGCATCATTAAAAATACACAAGCAGGCAAACATCATAAAGAAGTCTAGCCTAGCTAACCCATGCCACATATGTGCATATAACATGATAGAGAAGAGAAACAGAGATTACAAGCAATGAGATAATAAAAAAGGACAGATTTTATATATAAAACATATGACTTTGATTAAAATCAAAGGTAGAATTGGACTATTGAAAATGGGAGCAGTACTGATACATCCCAACCATATCAAAACAAAAGAAACAAAAAAACATCTGCCAAGTCATAAAAACTAAAAGAGACAATCCAGAAACTGGTCACTGAAGGGGTTACTTAGGGGGCACTAGGAGTAGAGGGCTTGGAAACTGCAGCAAGAGTTTGGAGAACTAGGTCTATTTAGGTATTGGCCGACTTTTGTTCATTGGGCAGTTCTGCTTTCAGGTTCTCCACTTATGCCCTGAGATCATCATTTTCTTTTGTCAACGAAGCCACTTCCTCATTTGACTCCAGAGCCCCTTAGGCCTGCTGACCTTCCAGGATAGCATTCCTAGCTTTCAACCTTCGAATCTCCTCAGTTGCACTATTTTGAGCATTACTGATCTGTGAGATTGTTGATGTACTGCCTAACCCCCCCATTCTTCTCGATGAACTCACATTCTTCCAACGTTGTTTGTGAGAAGGTCTGCTTCTCGCTTCCTACCTTGCCTTGCCCCAGCGGCACCTTGAAAAACTTAAACACTTACGTAAGCAGAAGCCCATATGGAAGACCATGATTACCATCCTTGAAGGTTGCTACTTTTTGCATGTGTTCGATCATGATAGCAGGCAGGTTGACAGGGTTAAAGCCATCCAGTTGCTGTAGACATGTGATTTTTGACTCTCCCCAAGTTTTTACACATTTTAGCGTAAAATATTTAGTTTAGGGCTAATATCGTTATTTCAACTAGTTTTGACTATTTTATTTTATTTTATAAGAAAAATAAAAATTACAAAAATATTTTATATAGTTACTTTTAGTTTATGTACCTTTCATAAAATTTAAAAAAATATACAAAAAATAGTACCTTATTTTTATCTTTATATAATCTTGAAAATAAAAAAATAGTTTCGCGTTTTAATATAGTTTAATTTAATTAATTAGAATTAGTTTTTGCATTGTGTAGTATTTTAATCTTTATTAAAGGGAGTAAACTAAGGTTTTGGACTACAATTTTAAAAGTCTTAGAGCCCAATTTTAGGACCCAATTCAAACTTAGCCCATAAATCCAAGCCCAATACCCAATACCCTAAAAAAAACTCTCTTCCTCACCTTTAATAGACACAAGACCCAACCCTAGAGGACAACACAAAAATCAATCGTGAATACACAATAGAAGCACCAGCCGTTTTTCATCATCTTCTCCACACCCTTAGCTTCTTCATCTTTTTCAACCTAGAGACCAACAGCTTCACCACCATAGCACACCAGTTCCTTGACGACGGGAATCACCATGAAAATGCTGTCACGTAAACCATGAAGCCGCAACTCCCAAAAACAACGAGTCCTCACGTCTTCATCTTCTTCGGCTAAAAGAACGGTTGCTTCGTTTTTCTTTTTCAATTTAAAAGCAAGAACATGTGCCTTCTATTCTTTGTTTTCTTCTACTGAAGGCTGGGTTTGAATCCAGGAAAAAAGGAGTATATCCGACGCTGTCTAAGCCCCATTTCGTTGCTCCAAAATTGTGCGACTTCTCTGACAAGTTTGATTGAGGTCGCTTTGGTTTCGAGCTTTCTGATGCCGATTTGAATTCCCGTCTGCGGTTCGTCGCATTTCTGAGTTCAAAGATACCTCACAAGTAATATTCTAATTCATTTTGAGTTTGTTCCTCATTTTCTTATACTCTATTTTGCTTAATAGTGTGCTTCCATTAATCTGTTGTTCTCTGTTTTGTGAAGTGTTTGGATTAAAGTTTTATTGTTTTGATTTGAGGATGGTTGATTTCTCATTTCATTCTACTTCTTATTTGATGTACCTCTGCTTTTATATATATGCAGACAAACATGATGTGTGTGTAAATTCTGTGTATGGTTCACTGAAATTCACTTTTATTAGCAACTTTTGGTTTAGTGGACGTTAAGCAAACGTAGGATTGAATACTAGAAATATCTTTAGAAACAGGCGAAACTTAAAACCTATTTTATTTTACTCACGCAAACATTTGGATATGGTTGCAAATAAAGGCATTGGCTAGGATGAATTTTAGTTGCCTGCTATGATTATTTATTAAGCGGTTAATTTGAATGTTCTACACAAAATGTCTATTGTCGTTAAATTCACACTTAATCAAGTGTTCATTTTGGAAGAAACTGATATTGGAAAGTATTTGGCCATGGGATTGGATTGAAAATTAAAAGTGAATTGGAATATTTTTATTGCTCTTTTAATTAATTGAACCGCTAGGAGTATGCTAGGTCCGTTAATATCATATAGTTACCCTCTTTTATTAGTTCGAAAAATAATTTTATAATATTCATAAACACGTTAGTAGCTTCAGACACACTTTTAGTCAATAAAACTATCGTGATTGCGTACACGTTCCCGTGCCATAATTACGATTTTCAAAATAAATCGAGGTATGCGTTCGTACAACTTCGGCCAAACATTCTTAATAATAATAAAGCGTGATTAATTGTGGACATGTATGCATGACATGATTTTTTTTACGAGCCAAATGAAATGAGTACACGTACGCGTGATTTGTTTTAAAATTACTCCATAATAATGAATAGCTAAGCAAAAAAATGGTTAAAGGGTTAAAATGCACATGGGTTTAAAATAAGTAATTAGACAATTTAATTGAGCCAGGTATGATTAAAGTGACCGTGCTAAAACCACGAAACCCGAGAATGCTTAACACTTTCTCCCAGGTTAACATAACTTCTTACCTAGTCTTCTGTGTTCGCAGACCATAAATAAGAGTCAAATTTCCTCGACTTGTGATTTAAAATAAATCGGTGACTTGGGACACCATAAATTATCCCAAGTGGCGACTTTGAATTTAATATAATAGTCCCGTTTCAATTGTCACTTTAATCGAAAAAACTCCCTTATGCCTCTTTCGGGGTAGAAAAAGGAGGTGTGGCAGCTTTGGCGACTCTACTGGGGAACGAACCCAAAATCTCTGGTTTAGGGTTCAAGAATTCGAGCTTGTGTTGTGATTTTTACTTGGCTTTATCTATTATTCATATTACCGTATTTGTGGACCTAATGTGCTAACGACTATTTATTTACCGCTTTGATATTATTTGAATTATATTAAACTGTATTCTTATGCCTCCCATCTAAGTCTTCTAAGAGATGGTGCACACGTTCGCGTGGCCCACTTTTCTGTTGGAAGTTATACCAAATAGAGCGAGGCTGGGCCAGCAACAAGGCCGGGTAGACTTTCGTGCTCCCGGTACGTTACCCCCATCTCGGCTTGAGCTGTCCACTTGGGTAAACCAGGTCTAGAACACAACCCCTGGTTTAAACCTAGAATAACATAAGCTCATGTTGGATCCCTAGTAGGAACGTTTATTTGCATCTTGTGCATTTGTCTTAGGGGACTCAACAAATGGGTTGGGTCCGTCTAGGACAGATGTACCCCAAAAATAAAAGACCATCCTGATGCATCCTATGTGCTACATATTGCATTTCTTTAAGGGTAAAATGGTCATTTGGCGGACCAATGATGGTTGAGGGTAAATGAGAAAGAAAAGAGGGTGAAGTGTGAAAATAAAGCAAGTAGGGCCCATTTATGTTTTTCTTTCACATTTTCTTTAAGAAAAAGACAAAAAAATTGAAAAATACAAAAAGATTATGCACTTCCCCATTATTTTTTTAAAAAAAAGACAAAAAAAATATTTTCTCTAAATTAGTTATTGTTTTAATTTTCGTCCGTATCCAATCTGCCCGAACTACGCATACCTGATTCTCATCTTTCAGGGCGGGATACATAGGCAACCTACATAGGGTCCAGTCTTCTTAGTGAGTCTTAGGTTCTTGGCTTCGAGGGTCGTAGCCAAATCTTGCATCTCTAGCCACTTTTGGCCATATCGGTCGTTTTGCAAAATATGGCTATTTTTGCAAAGTGGTTTGTTTAATTGTCTGAAGAGTCTTGAATCCGCAATTAGGTGCCTCTTTACTTTAAGGCCCATCCTTGTCGAATTTACATGTCTAGCCGCTTTTGGCCACATCGGCCGTTCTTGCAAAATTGGGTCATTTTCATAAAAAGTGGTTCAGTGACCCATGACTTAAAGTTCTAAGTCCACAACAAGATGTTCTCTCTGTTTAAGGTCAATTGTGTTGAATTAGCCATTTTTTCGTCCACATTGACCACTTCTATAAAATGAGTCATTTCTACAAAAGTAATTTTTCCATGTCTTAGAGGTCACCTTTGTCGAGTTTGCACTTCTAGCCACCTTTTGGCCACATAAGCCGCTTTGCAAAAATATCCTCAATCATGTCTTGCACGTGTCCAATAGGGAGTGTTATTGTCTCACATAGTGTTCTAAATCTTTAACTCTATTTGGTTTTAGTTTTCTTATACAGGTATGGATCTACTTACCGGAGTTTGACCATGACAGACACACTAGGACCATCCAGTCAGGATCACTACATTCAGAAGCTGGATAAAGGAGTTTTTTATGTTTTGATTCTATTTTTTATGTTGTTTTGTACTTTATAGTCATGTTCAGTAGTATTGATTTTGTTAGTTGGTGTCAAAGTTTGTCGTAGTATAGTTGCGTTTGTCAAGTTTCCCGTTATCGTATTTCCTGTTTTATATTTGAAAATCGAAAAAGAGTTGTAAATGAAAAATCCAATTTTTTTTGTTTCTTACTTTATTTTTTCTATTACTTTTCCCGAACTACGTAAAGATTTGATTCATGAGGCGTCATGATACGTAGGCAACCTGCATAGGGTTCGATCGAATCATTTTTAAAATTTAAAAAAAAACAAAACAAAATAAAAAAAAGAGAAAAAAAGAGAATGAAATTATGGGATATGAGAAATGAGAGAAAAGAAAAGGGTGATAATTAGAAAAAAAGAGAAAGGAAAATGAGCAAGCCAAGAAGTGCTAGAAAAGAAAAGATTGAAACGAACAAATTGGGATGGTGTCAAGTGACCTTGTGACCCTCGAAGTCATTCTAGAATCGTTAATTGTTGCTAGGTGCATTGCACGCAATGTGATATTTTTAGCTGTTAAATGCTCTAATGCTAACAGGATGACCCCATTTTTTCCTTTTGTTATCTTCATTGAGGAGAAGGGTGGTTGGTTTGTGGTTCTTAAGTAACTCATCCATACAACACAAGGTCAAAGGGCAAGGTATCCATGCTAGCAAAGACTTGGACACGAGTGCTATTGATCCGTCTAAGGAAATTGTTGAGTCAGAATCTAAGTTGAAAGAAGAGGTCTTAAGATTGAAAGTACAGATGGTCGAAATATACCAAGCCTAGATTAGTGGGCGTCCTCCACCATTATTTCCCACTAACTACCCTGAAAGCCTTGTCACCATTCCGCCACTATCACAAATCTAGATTCCCACTACTGCTGATATCTCCCCACCACCTTTTCACACTCCACCCGGCAAAACCACCTCATATCCCGCTCCTTTGATCACTTACGTTTTTGTAGCTCATCCACCAGCTACCTTTCATCGATCCTCTAGCGAGACTATGTTCAAAATCCCCGATGCCTAACACTAGTCTCCAGAACCAACTTTCAAGGTCTTGGATCCATACTCTCACGCTCTTCATTTTGAGCCTCCTGGTGAAACTGAAAAACCTGCTAAGACAGTGGAGCAAGATGAGATATCCAGGAAGGTAAAAATCTTAAAGCAGTCTTTAAGAAACATGCAAGGGATAGAGAGCCAGGTGAGCATGCCTTACAAAGACTTGTGCTTGTTTCCTAACATCCAACTGCATGCTGGGTTTAAGATGCCAAAGTTTGATTCGTATGATGGGCATGGAAATCCAGTAGCCCATCTAAGGGGTTATTACAGTGAAATGAGAAGTGTTTGCGGGAAAGATGAATTGTTGATGGCATATTTCAGTGAGAGTTTGAGTGGGGAAGCCTTGGAGTGGTATACTCGTCAAGATGTCAGTAAATGACGTGCATGGGTTGACATGGCTCAAGATTTTGTTCGGCACTATCAGTACAATGTAGACATTATCCCAGACCACTCTTCCCTATCTCATATGGAAAATAAACCCGAGTGAAGTTTTAGAGAGTTTTGGCTCAGATGGAACGAACAAGTTACTAGGGTCAGTTCTCCGATTGATAGAAAAGATATTGCTGAGTCCCACCAACGACAAGATCCAGTGGGCATTCCTGCTAAACGCTTTCAGCCTCAATATCAACCCCATGACTATCCTCATACTTCAAATAATCCTTCTCAGTGCTTCTTTACTCCACAAAATCCCCAAGGTCATACCTCACCTTCCTAGTACTCTATCCACAATGCACTGCCATATGCTCCACACCCACGAGACCCGCAATGGCCTGCACCACCTCCACAAATATCTTACCCGCGTCCTCAAGCATGTCAACCACCTACCCGTAAGAGGTTCCAACCGAGACTGGAGTACAAAATGAAAAGGCAACAACAAAGAGAAAAGTCTTGCACTCATATTGGAGATTCATATGCTAGTTTGTTCCAAAGGTTGAGGCAATTGGACATGTTGAAGCCGATTCAGATAAAAAGGCTGAACCACATTCCAAAGAATTTTGATTTTTCTCAAAGGTGCTCATATTGCTCTAATGCCCCGAGGCACATTATAGAAAAGTGTTGGCATCTGAAAAGAGCAATCCAAAAGCTTATTGATGTAGGTGACATTACCATGCAAAATCCAAATGCGGCAGATACTAGCCAAAGTCCATTGCATGTTCATAATGAGACGCATATGGTGGGCATGATTTGTGTTGAAAATGAATATGAGAACTCTTCTGAACTTCTTGGAGGGCCACTTGTCGCAAAGTTTTCAGCGTTATCAGCTCAGTTCCAAAAGTTGATCTTAAGAACGAGTTGGCAAAAGGGACCCAGAAGCTATTTGCTGAGGTCAATATGATTGAAATTGGTAATATTGATATGGAACTCAATGGCTAAGATGTCAAGCTTGGTAATTGGAAAGACGCTCCCTTCTTGGTTACCCGGGGAGGAGTCTTGGTGGTCTATTTTGTTGTCATTTCCGTTGTCTGGGTTATTTCAGGGTTATAATCCAGATATTGTCTTGTTACTCAAACCCTTCTATCCTTTTATTTTGCCTAGTTCATTTAGTCATAGTACCCTTTTTAGTGTTATTTAGGTTTTTCCAGGGTCGTAACCCTAGTGTGTTTTGTTTGTTTTGTTGTTCAAACCCTTTCACCGTCTGTCTAATGCAATTTTTTATTTTCTGTTATTTCTAGTCATTTTTGTTTAGTTCTATTTTCCTTTTATAGTTCTTTTCTTGCTGACTCTAGTGACATGGCATGTACGCATAATTCGTAGCCTGGTCTTAAAAGTTAGTCTAATCATGAAGTAATGAAACAAGTTTTGAAGATGAACACTTGAGGGAGATAAGTACAGATTTGGACATTTTGAGATCATTTGAAGCCCGAACTGTGTGAAATTGGGGCAGATAATTTGGGAAGTTAATAGGATGACAAGAATTCATTAAAGGAGAGTGCATCCCAAACAATTTAAAGCATGCAGTTTTGAATTCAAGTGCACCTCAATTTACAAGATAAAGTCAAGAGAGTTTGTTCCGAACAGACGGAGGGTATCCATTGTGAAGAAGAAATCACCCAACGAGAGTTTTGTATTTGACAAGACACTAAAAAAAGTGGAAGGCATATTAGTGATATCAATGTTGAAGCTGCAAAAGAAATGTTGTGCATGATCTTCCTTTTTCATTCTCAAGTTGCATGTGTTGTACTTGGCATTTTCAGGGATTGGGAGACCCTCTTTCAGCTACCCAAAAACTTTATACCCTTCGGTACCCTTTTGAACCTGCTCTGATTTCTTTGACCTCCCCTCTTTTGGAATCAAGTTAGAGTCATACAAAAAAAAAAGAGTTCATGTCCTCATAGGTTTGTTTTAGAAAGTTCATTCCAAAGGGAAAATTCAAAAAAAAAGAAAAAGAAAAAGATATAAAAAAAGGGAAAAAGAAAAAGAAAAAAAAGAGAAAAATAGTAACAAAAGTATCTTTGTGAACTACGTTCAACCTGATTCTTTTCACCATGAGATACGTAGGCAGCCTTATGGTTCGGTCGCACCAAATAAAATATTTCATAATCCCACGAAGTCGAGAGTGGGGAAGTCTTTTTTAGAAATTCCATTTCAAAAAGAAAATCAGAAAAAAGAGAATCAAATTCCATTGTTTTAGGAATTGGGGCAAAATTTTTAGAATGGATTCCAAAAGTTGTAAATAAATTAACCCTGTTGTCTTAGTTATTTTGAGCCTTTATGATATTGTTTCTTTCTAACCTTGTCCAAAAGTCATATTATAGTCCAAAAAGACCTCTTAGATAATCTTTGAGAGTGCCGATTCAGACATGCTGAGAGCATATGATATTTCTATCGTGGTTAATGCCTTGTTATATGTAGAATCAGAGGAAAAAAAAGAAGAAAAGAAAAAATGAGAGTCTTATCGGTGAAAACCTTCACAGTCACCATAAGGCAACAGTAAGTTGAGAGAAAGAACAAAATGAGAGAGGCTTGATGGTGAAAACCCTTCGGGCACTACAAGTCGAATAAGGACCATGAATTAGATAGGATAATCGGAGCATTGAAGCACAGTTTCACGGCGAAGAGGCACAACAAAAGTTGAACATTAGACTTGCTTGACAGATTAGGCTACTTAATCCAAAAGTGGATGTCATGGTCATTAGAGTTAGTATCCATATCTCATAAGTTTCTACTTTGTAATTTTCTTGTTAGGTATCATCTCTTTCCATTATCCCTTACTATGTTCCTTTTGTTTTGTTTACTTCTTCTTCCTGAGTCTGTTTGGTCAGAACAAGTGAGAAATGACTTCAAAATTTGCTACTAGCTTTCCAATTGCACAAAAAAGAGTCTGGCTAGTACATCAAAGTGGCTTAAGTTAGGAAAGAACAGTATGTGCACTGAGTGGTTGGCAATTGACGTGTTTTGGGATTCATGTGAAATACAAAGTTTCGGTATATTTCAATTCGTGAGCACAATGCAACAGATAAAGGGCTTGGGTTGAACGAATCAGAGGTATTTTCTGTGATAAGGGTGACAGAGAAAGTGGTTAGTCAATAAACAAGCAAGGTATTTCAAGTTGATATCAAAGTTATCATGGCAAGTGAAGAGCAATCGCCCTCAAAGTCAAGGCCACAAACCAACCACCATGTTTAAACTCACAAGCTTTCTTTGTTCGAAACACGGACAAAGACTATGTCCAAATCAAAGCTTGGAAGCTTGGATTTTTCAAGTGCAGTGCCCAAATCTGGTTAGCATAAAGGTTGTTTGAGAAGGTTTTACTTGCTAAGCGTTCCCCTAGTTGAGATGACCATTACCTCCTAGGCATTCTCCCTAGTTAGAAGAGTTCTTAGTTTTCCTTAAGTTCAGGGCTCCCGCCTGGAGAATAGGGCCAGTTTTAATTTTCTTAAGTTGATAGTCTTTAGTTTCCTTAAGCTCAGGGGTCCCGCCTGGAGAATAGGGTCAGTTTTTTAGTTTTAGTTTCCTTAAATTATTGATCTTTAGCATTCTTTAAGTTCAGGGGTCCCGCTTGGAGAATAGGGTCATTTTTAATTTTCTTAAGTGGTTAGTCTTTAGTTTTCCTTGAGTTCAAGGATCCCTCATGGAGAATAGGGTCAGTTTTTAGTTTCCTTAAGTTGTTAGTCTTAGTTTTCCTTAAGTTCAGGGGTCCCGCCTGGAATATGGTCAATTTTAGTTTTCTTAAGTTGTTAATCTTTAGCTTTCCTTAAGTTCAGGATCCCCGCCTGGAGAACATGGTCATTTTTAATTTTCTTAAGTGGTTAGTCTTTAGTTTTTCTTGAGTTCAGGGGTCCCTCCTGAAGAATAGGGTCAATTGTTAGTTTCCTTAAGATTTCAATATTTAGATTCTCTTAAAGTTCATGGTTCCCACCTGGAGAATAGGGTCAGTTGTTAGTTTCCTTAAGTTTTCAATCTCTAGTTTTTCTTGAGTTCAGGGTCCTGTCTGAAGAATAGGGGAAATTTTTAGTTTAGTCAAGCTTTGCTTACAGTTTTCCTTAAGCTCGATCTCACATGATACGCACATCCTAGTCGATTTTTTAGTTTTACCCTCATCATTGCATCCTTCATCAATAACATAGGTGATTTACAATTTTGCTAACAACTCACAAATCTTCCTAGGGCACACTGGGGTAGAAAATTTTATTTGTTTTGTTGTTTTTGATTGCAGGCACCCACCTGGAGAACAAGGGGCAACGTTTCAGAAATCGATTTAGGTCCAAATCAAAGAAGCACTAGGAACCCACTTGAAGAACAGGGTCAACTTTCAGTTTACAATTTCAAGTCATAGAGGCATCAGGAGCCCACCTGAAGAACATGGTCAGTGTTTAGGTTTCAATTTCATGTTCAAGAGGCATCAGGAGAATCCCGCCTGAAGAACAGGGTCAACTTTCAGTTTACAAATTCAAGCCAGCGAGGCATCAGGAGAATCCCACCTAAAGAACTGGGTAAGCTTTCAATTTCAAGTTGGAGAAGCGATAGGAGAATCCCACCTACAGAACAAGGTCAACTTTCAATTTATAATTTCAAGCCAGAGAGGCATCAGGAGCCCACTTGAAGAACAAAGTCAATTTTCAATTTTCGAGTTCAAGAAGCTGATGGGTTATCAATGTCTTTGCCTTATGCTTATTATGTTTTGATGATCTAACAAACTTGTTGTAAAGAACCAGATAGAGAACCTGGCCCACATGGTATACATTTCAACTAACCTGGTCCAAGTCTGAAAATTAGCAAATGAATTAACGACCACATGGAGGAACACAATAGGGACCTGGTGGCCTGGTCCCTTAGGGTTCTCCGACACAAGTACAAGTCAGTGAATATCCGTAATCATTATAAAGAGGAACACAACAGGGACCTGGTCCCTTAAGGTTCTCTGACAAAAGTACAAGTCATTGTACAGTTGGAACGTAGCAGCAGAAGGTGACCATCCCCCAACTGTTACAGAAAAGGAACACAACAAGGACCTGGTTCGTTAGTGTTTTCTGACAAAAGTACAGGTAGACTATCTAGCTAAAACATACCTGCACATAAGTGGTTGTGCAGACAGTACAACAATCACTTCTCATTGGGAAAAAGCGTGTATCAAGAATTGACACCACTATCCATTGTGATGTCTTTTGTGATATAATAACCTGGTGCAAGGCACAACATCTTTGTGCATTCAATGATATTCTCTCAAGCATAATAGTGTTCATCCGGCATTGAAGTCACTGGTGTGTCAAGAACAAAAAGACAACTCCACTATGGGTCAGTTTCTTAATGAATTTATGTACATCCATAGTTGAGTTGTAATCTTGTTATTTGCTCTTCATTGCATTTCCTAGTTTTCTTTCTTAGAAGCTTTGTCTTAGGAACAAACAAAAAATCTTTCAAGTTTATGTTGTGACTAGGAATAGTCATAAGTTTAAAGCCTTTGTAGCTAGGATAGTTATAAAGTGGCTTGTGGTGGGTGCATCACAAGTTAGTTGAAGTCTTTGCAATAGGGTTATTACAAAGTGGCTTATAATAGAGAGATTGAAAGTTAGTGAAGTTAAAAGCCTACAAGAGTAGGTCGTGGTTTTTTTGATCCCCTTGTGTGGGATTTTTCCACGTAAAACTCCCGTGTCTTCTTTACATTCAGTCTTTATAGCATTCTCAGCATCATCTCATATAGGACCAAGTACTCTATAGTTTGGTGGACTCATATAAACTAACAATTGGTATCAGAGCAGGTTCTTTCAAAAATGTTAATACCTAGAAAGGATCTCAATGGCTGCTCCACCCAACTCTGAGGAAGGACAATCAACCTACAGACCTCCTAGATTAAATGATCAGTACTATGGCTGGTGGAAGACCCGCATGCATGATTTTATGATGACAGAAGACTCAAAACTGTGGGATATCATTTGTGATGGTCCACATGTCCCCATGAAGAATCTTTAAGAAATAGGACCAATGGTGCCGAAAGGTAGAAAAGAGTACAACGACATTGATAGAAAAGCTGTAGAAATAAACTATCGTGCCAAGAAAATCTTGATGTGTGGCATAGGACTTGATGAGTATAATAGAGTCTCAACTTGTGACACTGCCAAGGAAATATGGGAAGTATTGCAAACCGCACACGAAGGAACTACTCAGGTCAAACAGTCCAAGATCGACATGCTCACCACGAAATATGAGCTCTTTAGGATAAAGGATGATGAGTCTATACAAGATATGCACACCAGATTCACCTGCATCATAAATGAGCTTCACTCACTTGGAGATGTCATTCCCAGAAATAAGCTTGTAAGGAAAATTCTCAGTGTTCTACCTGGTTCTTGGGAAAGTAAGGTAAATGCCGTCACTGAAGCTAAATATCTACAAACTCTGACCATGGATGAGTTGATTGGTAATCTGAAGACATACGAGATGAAAATAAAAAGATACAGTGAAAGAAGAGAGCCCAAGAAGGAAAAAAACCTGGTACTCAAAGCTGAAAGTAGTGACTCAAGTGATGAAGATAGTGACATGGCCTATCTTACTAAGAGATTTCAAAAGATGGTTCGAAGAAATGGTGGTATACCAAACTGGGGCAATTCAAGTAAAGCAAGGAACAACAATCTCTGTCACAGATGTGGAAAGTCAGGGCATTTTATCAAAGACTGCCCACTCACACAACAGGAGCAATACAAGCAAAATCCTGACAAAGCAGCAAAAAGGAACCTGGTTCCAGACAAACGATTCAATCGAAAAAGTGCAGCTGACAATATTGTTAAGCAGGCTCTTATTGCTTGGGGAGACTCCTCTAGTGAATCTGAAAGGGAACCAGATGCAGAAAATAGTTCCATGATGGCAGTGAAAACTGAAGCAACAAAGTGTGATTCACTATTCGCGCTGATGGCTCAGTCTGATGATGATGAAGACGATGAGGTAAACTTCAGGGATGTTCAGAGAAATCTGAAATCCTACTCTTCTAAGAAGCTAAGGGCGTTAGCTAATGTCCTAATTGATGCCTATTATGGCCTTGTTAATGATAAGGAGATCCTGACCATAAAACTAGGAGAGGCCGAACAATCTAGAGATGACCTGGTGGTCTGTGTAGTGGACCTAAATGAGACCATAGCTAATCTTGAAAAAGAAAAGGAATATTTGAATGAAAGAATAACTAGTGTAGAAAATGAGAGAGATGACCTGCTTGTAGTAGTTGTTGATCTAAAAGAAACAATAGAAGGTCTTAGCAATGAGAAACACACCTTAGAAGGAAAAATTACAACTACTGAAGAAGAGAGAGATGACCTTTTAGTGATATGCACCGATCTAGAGGAAACCATTGAGGGACTCAATAAAGAACATAGGAATATGAGTCTTGGGAAAGGGAAGGAAGTAGCTAGTGAGTCACACATCATGCTTAAAAAGGAATTAACTATTATGGAAACCAGTCTATGTAGTGAACTCGAGAAGAATCAGCAACTTCAAGCTGAACTGGAGAAAGTAAGAATCGATCTTCAGAACATATCTAAAGTGGAATTGGTCCTCAGATGTTGTCACTGCCATATATCTTAACAATAGTGGGAATAGGCAGGGCATCAGGTTCCAAAGGGAGAAAACTCCTTAAAACCCTTACAGCAAGTATGTCACTGTACCTGATAACTGGCTATGTATCCACTATAGGAACAATGGGCATTTTAAATAAAATTGCCAGGCCATGGTTCAGTCTGCTCAGGAAAACAAAGAGTTTACTGATAAAGTGACAACTAACAAAGGGCCAGGTACCACTCGCAAGAAGTGGATGTTGCCTGCATGGACTAGGAAAGCCCTCATTCATCCTTTCCATCATAACAGGGGACCCAAACTAGTTTGGATTCCTAAATCTAACCTTTGATTTGCATAAGCAGGGAACAATGAGAGAAAGCAGACTGCGACGGACTATAGACTTTGGATGCTCAAAGCACGTGACTGAAAACATCATGAAATTCTTCTCACTGAACGCCCTGCAGGAAGAGAATGTATCCTTAAAAAGAAAGGATAGGGTACATTCTCAGTAAATATAAAGCTAGTGGCATGAGATGAGTAAAGTTGAAAACCTGGTATGAAAGATTGGTGTATGCAAGCTTCTCACCTCCGAATAAATTAACTCAGAAGAACCTGGTGCATGGTCTCCCAAACTCAAGAGGTACCTGAACACGGGTTCATAAAGCAAAGGAGAAGACTCTCAAGGTGTTAATGGCTCTTGTCAAGAAGATTCAAGTGAAAGCAAAAAAAGGGGGGGGGGATCACACACAACTTATCTACACCAAGGACTCCACAATAGATAGTATTGCTGAAAGAAAGAACGGAAGTGGAAAATGCGGCATGGACAATGCTCATCGACTATGGAATCGCCAAGAAATTATGGGCAAAAGCAGCAAATACTGATTTCTACTTGGTGAACAGGTGTCTGATCAGGTCCCTCTTGAATCAAAACCCTCTATGAACTGCCAAATGGAAGAAAATACCTTCTTGACTTAAAAATGTCATGCTCTCAACAATAGGAAGGACCAACTTGGGATGTCTAATGCAAAAGGCAAATGAAGAAATCCTTCTAGGATACTCTCCACAAAGTAGAGGCCACAAAGTCTACAACAAGGGCACACTACGTGGAGGGAAGTGCTCATGGGGTATTCAACAAGACATCTTCCTCTAACCAAGGAAGAAATGGTGATGATCAATATGATGAACCAACTATGGTCCCTGGGAAATATCTGAGGCTTTAAATAAGGAGGCTGACATAATGAGTAAGATGAAGGAGACAAGTGAAAGATAGTGTAACATTATCTTCCACCTCTCACAAGGAACCTGTTACTTCACTTACTACCACTGAAGCTGAAGAAAGAGTGGCGATGCAGCTTATGGCACTCCACAAGCAATAGAACAAGAGTGTGGGGAAATCAAAATTAACCTCCCAACTTCCCCTACCAATCAAACCTCAGTCCCAAACTGAAAACACAAAAGCTCTCATCTATGTGACAGTTCAATCGCTCTCTTGTGTTCTAGAGTTAGATAAGAATTGTAAAAACTCAAAAAAAAAACTTTCTTGTCCCTTCTGTATCCGAACTCCAGAATAGAATCCAAAGTCAAGTCCTTAGGAATCCTACTTGAAGGCTGCCCAAAGAAGTTTGTGATACCTTAAGGGAACTCAGGACCTGGTCCTGTATTACCCCTTAGGTAATAGTTTTTAATCATATTGGGTATGATGATGTTAACTGTGCAGGTTGTCTTGTGAAAATGAAGAGCACTTCTGGAACGGTTCACTTTCCATGTTCATGCATCATCCCTTGGGAGACAAGGAAACAAAACTCAATGGCCACGTCAAAAACTGAAGAAGAATGTGTAGCAGGAGCATCCTGCTGTACTCAAACACTATGAATTGAGCAGTAACTGGAAGACCATGGGTATCTTCGAAACTGATGTTATGACTTCTCGAAGCAGTTCAATACAAGAGGACTAAGCTCATTGAGGGGTGACATTATCTTCTGAGGGTCAATATGGAGAAAGGGTTGATTTATAGGAAGTCTTGCAGAATAGGAGACCAAATTCTAGATATCTTCATTAAAGCCATGAGTAGAGAATATTCAGGAACAGACAAGGTGAAGATGGGGTCATGAAAGTCTAATGAAGAACCTGATTCTTCATCAGTTAGCTATGCAAGACACCATCAGGTAAAGTTAGCTAAAGTGTTTTCTAACCAAGCCTAACTCACATCAATACCATTGCAGGTAAACACGCACGACGATCATAGAAGCTAAAGGTACAATATGAACTGTGAGAGAGGAGCTGCTAAAACCTTTTTCAAAAAATTGGTCTGGCATTAGGTTCTGGTACCCCAGGTTAGTAATGTGCTTATTCTGAATGCCCTCTCAAAATAAAACAAAAAACAAAAAAAAATTAAAAAAAAAAACAAAATTAACTCAACTGCCACATCATCACTTTTCAAAGTCTGCATCTCTTGTCTTGTCTTTCAAATCCCTTCACCCCCTCTGCTCGGTAATGCTTTCCCAAAAATGTACCACCATTTTTAAAACTATTCAAAACCTGTTTCTCTCTCTCCTCTCATCATTAGCCCTTCTTCCAATAAAACCTTCTTTCTCTTTCACAGTAAGCCATGAACCTTCATCTCGTTTGTGTAGCTTTAATCCTTTCTTCATCTCTTGCTCTCACTCTACTTGTCTTCTAAGTACTCCTATAATGTCAATTGAACAATTACTTCCTTCTCGCACCGATAACACCACTCCCACTTCCTTATCATTCTTGAAATCATCCCCATAGCTTTACTGTTTCACTCCTTCTACTACTTTACCCACTCCTAGCGCCTCTTTCTTTGATAAACCTTGTTCTCTCTTATTTTGAAAATCCTATGTGTAGCCATTCCTATAATCTCATCAACGTACACTCAGGAGGTTTTACCTCTTAAGTGTCAGAAGTTCCTGAGGATGATCCTGATCAATACCTGAACTCCTCTATTCTGGATTTAGAAAAGGAAGCAGCACATAGCATCATGGCTATCATTGCTGAGAGTCTGATGAATGATGGACCATATCTCTTATTAGGGTATCAAGGGGAAGAAACTCCATGCCTAGGAGATGTAAGAACCACAGTACTCCTTGAGTCTTTGGCTCATGAGACGTTCTCAGAAAAACCTTCTGAAGAACCTGATTCTCTTCAATACAAACCCACTCCTACACCTACTGATCATTCTAAGCTTGTAGAATCATCCTCCAAGTCACCCACTATCAGGTCACAGCAGCCAGAGAGTTTTGAGTCCACACTGTAGAAAAGTAAGAGGAGTGTCAAGAAAAGGAAAAAGAGGATAATGAATCAAAGGGAATCTGTCACTAACAAGAGTGTTCCAGTAGGTGGGATTGACAAAAATGTTCCAAGGGAACCTAGTTCCCTGGTACAACAATCTTTGAAATCTCGGAAGTCTGTAGATAAAACTTCTAATAAAACTATTGAGCAACAAAAAGGGTCATCCGTGATGGGAAGCAGCAAGTCTAAAAGGAGTCAAACTAATCAAGCTATGTCTGAAGATGATACTGTAGGGATAGTAAGCTGGAAAGGAAAGTCTGTTGAAAGGTCTAGCAAACGGTAACGAGAAACTGTTACAGAACCTGGTGTACTGAGGATCATGCCCTATGGTAGTGGTCTCTGGCAGCAGAGATTAAGAACTCAGAAAGTCTTATGGGGTCGTACATTTGATCCAGCAATTTCGGAGATGACTGGTATGAGACAAATTTTGGAGATTGTGGAATTTCATCAATGTGAACACTTATTTGAAGGGAGCATGCCTCTGGTGTACGAAGATGCGGTACAAACCTTTTACGCATCTCTCTTCACTGTTGAGGGGGATCATATTTGTGTGCTAGTAAATGGAGTAGACATTGTACTTGACGCCTCAACTTTGGGAAAGGTTCTCAAAATTCCATGTGAAGGGATGTTCTCCGTCAAGGGTGTCTCTGGTGTAAACTTCAGGAGAGCCATCATGAAGGAGCAAGCAATTCAGCAAGGGGAACAGGTGCATAAGAAGGTTTTGCTTCCTGAGTGTCAGCTTCTCTTTGAACTAGTCAATAAGGTACTCTTACCTCGTTCTGAGAGGCGGTCTATTGCTACAAAATCGGATATGGTCTTAATGGAAGCGCTTGATGAGTTTGTCCCAATCAATCTGCCAGTAATTATGATAGATCATATGCAAAAGGTGGCAAACTTTAAAGGTGGGAATCATGGGCTACCATATGACTTTCTCCTCACTTAGGTGTTCAGATTCTACAAGGTCCCCTTGGAAAATCCCAGAGTAGGAACACGCATGCAAACCTTCTCTAAGACCACTTTAGAAGAGTGTGAGTGTATAGAAAGAGTTGGTCAAAGCATCTCGACCATTTCTCAGCTGATCAATGCTCAAAATGTAGCTTCTGAAGAGATCAGAAGGTTGAGGGCTCGAAATGCCATACTGGAAACTCAGCTTAGTCAAGAAGTTAAAGGACCTTATTCTGTTAATGAAGAAGTTGCATGACTGACAAAGGAAAATGATAGACTTCGGGCGCAATTACTTGAAGAACAACTGTCTGCAAATGCTCGACTAGACCTGGTTCTCAAAACCATTGTTGTCTCTTCTTCCAAGCCTCCTTCTTCTAGTGTTCCCTAGGATCCTCTTAGTGACCGGCTATTTTTGCTCTAATCTTCTATGGCTGCTATTTTATTTTTGTTTGCTTTTGTTTTTGTGATGGCATGCTGGAATTCACCATTACTGCTCCTGTCTTGCTCGGTTCATTTTAAACATTAATAAAATAGCTCCCCTTTTTGCCTGTACAATACTGTGTTCCTCTGACTTCTCTTTTCTGTCATGTTGTGTGCACATATGTGGCATGAGCTAGCTGTGTTAGACCTCTTTATGCTAAATACCTGCTTGTGCTCTTTTTAATGATGTCAAAAGGGGGAAGAATATAAGATTCAGGGGGAATAATTGATTCAGGGGGAATAATTGGAGGGAACCTTGTGTGTTTGATTCATGGGGAATAATTAAAGGGAACCTTGTGTGTAGTCAAACAAAAGTTCTGATATTTTTTTTTTTTAAAAAGAGGGAATGATCTGAGATTAAAGGGGAACCTTGTGTTGTTTCTAGTATCTTATCTGGTTATTTCTGCCCTACACAAATACTATCCATGCCTAAGTTTGTCATCATCAAAAAGGGGGAAAGTGATGGGTTATCAATGTCTTTGCCTTATGCTTCTTATATTTTGATGATCAAACAAACTTGTTGTGAAGAACCAGATAGAGAACCTGGCCCACATGGTATACATTTCAAATGACCCGGTCCAAGTTTGAAAATCAGCAAATGAATGAACGACCACAGGGAAGAATACAACAAGGACTTGGTGCCTGTGTCCCTTAGGGTTCTCTGACACAAGTACAAGTTAGTGACTGTCCGCAATCATTATAAAGAGGAACACAATAGAGACCTGGTCCCTTAGGGTTCTTTGACAAAAGTACAAGTCACTGTATGGTTGGAACGTAGCAGCAGAAGGTGACCATCTTGCAACTGTTACAGAAGAGGAACACAACAAGGACCTGGTTCGTTAGTGTTTTCTGACAGAAGTATAGGTAGACGATCCAGCTGGAATGCAACTATACAGAAGTCGTTGTGCAGGCAGTACAACAATCACTTCTCATTGGGAAGAACCGTGTATCAAGAATTGACACCAGTATCCATTGTGATGTCTTTTGTGATATAACAACCTGATGCAAGGCACAACATCTTTGTGCATTCAATGATATTCTCTCAAGCGTAACAGTGTTCATCTGGCATTGAAGTCACCGATGTGTCAAGAACAAGAAGAAAACTCCACGAAGGATCAATTTCTTAATGAGTTTATGTACATCCATAGTTGAGTTGTAATCTTGTTATTTTCTCTTCATTGTATTTCCTAGTTTGCTTTCTTAGAATATTTATCTTAGGAACAAACCAAAAATTCGTAAACTTCCGAGTTTATGTTGTGACTAGGAATAATCATAAGTTTAAAGCCTTTGTAACTAGGATAGTTAAAAAGTTGTTTGTGGTGGGTACATCATCAGTTAGTTGAAGTCTTTGCAATAGGGTTATTGCAAAGTGGCTTGTAATAGAGAGATTGCAAGTTAGTGAAGTTAAAAGCCTACACGAGTAGGTCGTGGTTTTTTTGATCCCCTTGTGTGGAATTTTTCCACGTAAAAATCCCGTGTCTTCTTTACTTTCAGTCTTTATAGCATTCTCAGCATCATCACATATAGGACCAGGTACTCTATAATTTGGTGGACTCATATAAACTAACAAAGAAGCATCTGGAGAATCCCGCCTGAAGAACAGGGTCAACTTTTAGTTTACAAATTCAAGTCAGGGAGGCATCAAGAGAATCCCGTCTGAAGAATAGGGTCAGCTTTCAATTTCAAGTTAGAGAAGCGTCAGGAGAATCCTACCTAAATAACAGGGTCAACTTTCAGTTTACAATTTCAAGTCAGAGAGGCATCAGGAGCCCGCTTGAAGAACAGAGTCAATTTTCAATTTTGAGTTCAAGAGACATCAGGAGAATCCCGCCTGAAGAACAAGGTCAACTTCTAGTTTTCAAGATTCAAGTCAAAGATAGTAGGGGTCCGCCTGAAGAACAGGGTCAAATTTCAGTTTTCAAGATTCAAGTCAAAGACAACAGTATCCCGCCTAGAGAATAGGGGCAATCTTTAATTCAAATCATAAGTAGCACGATGTATTGGGAAAAATTGTATTTAAATATAAAAATGACGTATTGAGACACGTAGACTAGTCAAATAGTCAAAGAATTACAACTAGCCAAGAGGCACGAGTTGCAACAGATACGAGCAAATGGCAAAGGAAGAGGCACGGGTAGTTATTCAAATAACTCAGCGCCCATACCTATCTAAGTCATTTATGTTAGAGAATCAAAAGGAATGAATCTGACAATAGAAAAGAGTGTAGATACAGCATTTAATAGGCATTAAATGTGGAATACGTTAGAGAATTTGTATTGAATGTAATGATTATGTAACGCAACATTCAATGTCTTTAATTACTCATAATAGCCTCATTATAATTTGGGCAAAACGTATATCTCCAAGATATCTATAAAAGGGAGATATCTGATCAATTGTAAAAAAAACACTATTGGAATAAACTTTGGTTTACTTGTTTTTCTCTTGATTACTCTCTTGCTACCTAAATTACTTCCTTTTATACATTCTTTTGACTATCAGTAACCCGTGTTCTTCTAAATTCTAGCTTTGACTAAAATTTCATTTTTTGGTTAAACAAATTGGTTCCGTTACCGGGAAACTGATAATTTATTTTCTTTTCACTTAACTTTCCTTGTTGCACCAATTATGTCGAACAACAATGACAACACTCAAGAAAACCAAAAGAATCAACAAAATCAGGGAGATCCACAGAATATTAACACTCAAATTCCTACTCCACGAGACTCTCCACGGCAATCTCGTGAGGGTACTCCTGATGGGTCTCAAATAAACGAGCATGCTCAATTTGAAAATGTTGAAGCTGTTGATGAAGCTTTGCAGAAATTAATTGCTGCTCAGGTTAACAAAGTTGTTGAGACACTTGTTAACCAGTTACCTGTTGCAACACCCACACCTACTCCAAATAATAACACTTTGGAAAACCCTCGTTCTGGGCTAGTTAACTCAGGCAGCGGTGGAACTCCCAGTGAATCACAAGAGAGAGAACCGGGTAATGTAATTAACTCTGATTTACAAAATTTAGTACTAACCTTGCAGAAACGGCTCAAGGAGCAAAGTGAGTTGCATAGAGCAGATACCTGGGGTGCCACCCATAATCAAAGGGGTAGACATGGATAGATATTCGCAACAACCCTGGAAGTCAAGTGCTGCTCCACTCCCAATTCCAAAAATGTTCAAAATGCCTGATATTCCAAAATATGATGGAATAACAGACCCACGAGATCACGTGACTGCATTCACAATGGGCGTAAAAGGCAACGATTTGACTAAGCAGGAGATTGAATCAGTATTAGTCAAAAAATTTGGTGAAACGCTCACCAAAGGAGAGCTAACATGGTATTCTCTTTTACCCGAAAATTCTATAAATTTGTTTTGCTGAGCTTGCAAATTCTTTCATCAAAGCACACTCGGGAGCTTTGCAAAATGAAGGAAATTTTCAAAATCAAGCAAGGGGACTCAGAACTGCTTAGAGAATTTGTGGATAGATTTCAACGTGAAAGAATGATATTGCCACGTGTACCTGACAACTGGGCAACTATAGCTTTTACAAGTAATTTGAATGAAAAAGGCTCGGAAGCTACGAGGAGACTCAAGGAAAGCCTTTGAGAATTCCCAGCTACAACATGGAATGATGTTTATAACAGGTATAGCACGAAGCTGAGGATTGAGGAAGATACTGTTCCACGATTTCAAAAAGAAGAAAAGGTAAGTTCGAGACGTGCGGAGACCGAAAAAAGATCCGGTAAAAACAGGTACGAGCCTTACATGGGACCTGAGATAAAGGACTCATGGTCAAAGTAGGATAATCAAAGGTACGGTCACAGATCAAGAAATAGAGAATCAGGTTCTTCATCAAGATTCGGGAACAAGCGAAACAACTATGAGTCACGAGATGATAATAGAAATTTAAAAGTGAGATTCGGTGGTTATAACTTCAACGTCAGCACCTCCTATCTCGTAGTTGTTTTGAGAAGCATGGGAGATAAGGTCCGATGGCCAAAGGAAATGAGATTGAATCCAAACAGGCGCAACCCTGACCATTGGTGTGAGTTTCATAATGACCACGGACATAAAATAGCAGATTGCTGATTTTTACAAAGTGAAGTTGATCATTTATTAAAACAAGGATATCTTACTGAGTTGTTCAGTGAGAAAGGCAAGCAAGCTTACATAAAGAACATGCAGGAGCCTCCAAAACCACCTTCTCCTAAAAGAACTGTCAACGTTATAAGTGGGGGTGAAGATGTCAATGGTATATCATATACTGCAGCTAACAAAATTTCCAAAGTAACAATTATCCAAGGGAAATGGGTGCGACATGTTTTAGAGGAAGACAACATTACATTCAATGACACAGATGCAGATTGCATATTAACCCCTTATAATGACGCACTGGTAATATCTTTAATTGTACATGATACTAATGTGAAACGAGTTTTAATTGATCCAGGTAGTTCTGTGAACATTATTTTGCTAAGAGTATTACGTGAGATGCAAGCTCAAGATAAAGTGATACTAAAGGCGCATACTCTATCTGGATTTGATAATTCTAGTGTCCTTACGAAAGGAGAGGTAACACTCACCACATTCGCTGAAGGAGTCGTCAAAGATACAAAGTTCCAGGTGGTAGATATGGAGATGGCTTACAACATGATTCTTGGGAGACATGGATCTATGAAATGGATGTTGTTCCTTCAACCTTACATCAAGTTATTAAATTTCCATCGCCATGGGGAATCTATCAAATTCGTGGAGATCAACATACAGCCAGGGCTATTAACTCTGTTGTAGATACAAGCACAAGAAATGAAGGTAAATAGCAATCACAGAAGGCAGTTGAGGATACCACAACACAAACCTCAACTGAACAAGGGCAAACAGATGTAGACTCAAGGCCTGATACCATTCAAGAACCAGAAGAGAATGAAAATACCAAAACAACGATAGAGGAATTAGAGTCTATCGTGCTATTTGCTCAATGGCCTGATAAAAAAGTCTATGTTGGAGCTAATCTTAGCCAAGGTATAAGAGGTAAGTTAATTGGATTTTTGAAAACTAACGTAGACTGCTTTGCTTGGTCCCACTCTGACATGATAGGAATACCACCAGAGGTGATGACTCATAAACTAAATGAAGATCCATCATACCCTCCTGTCAAGCAAAAGAAAAGAAAGCAAGGAACTTTCAAGAATTAGGTGATTCAAGAAGAAGTCCAAAAATTGCTAAAAATGGTTCCATTCGTGAGGTAAAGTATCCTAACTGGTTAGCTAACACTGTTGTAGTTCCAAAGAAGAACCGTAAGTGGCGAGTTTGTGTAGATTACACAGATCTTAATAAAGCCTGCTCTAAAAATTCTTTTCCACTACCACACATAGATTATTGATTGATGCAACTGCAGGTCACGAACTATTAAGTTTTTTATATGCATATTCAGGTTATAATCAGATTAAAATAGATCTGGGAGATGAAGAAAAAACTTCATTCATAACAGAGAGGGGGACTTACTGTTATAAAGTAATGCCCTTTGGTTTAAAGAATGCAGGTGCAACGTATCAGAGGTTAGTTACCAAAATGCTTCAAGAGCATTTAGGAAAGACTATGGAGGTATATATAGATGATATGCTTGTTAAAACTCAGTATTCAAAAGATCACACATCACACTTATCTGACACATTTTCAATTTTGCGCAAATTTAATATGAAGTTAAATCCCGAAAAATGTGCATTTCGCGTTGCATCAAGTAAGTTTTTGGGTTTCTTGTTTCTAACCGTGGTATTGAAGTGAATCCTGCACAGATTAAGTCCATTAAAGAAATCCCTGATATAAAACAAGAAAGAAGTTAAAAGATTAACAGGGAGAATTGCAGCCTTGGGAAGATTCATTTCTAAATCATCAGAGAAGTGTTTTAAATTCTTCTTAGCCCTTAAGAAGTAGGATCATTTTGAATGGAATGAGGAATTAACAGGCACTCAGGAATTTGAAAGCGTACTTATCAAATCCACCTTTGCTGGCAAAACCAAAGGCTGGGGAAAGACTACTCATTTACCTTGTTGTTTTGGAAGTTGCGGTAAGCGCTGTTTTGGTCCGAGAAGAACAAGGTAAACAATCCCCTATCTATTATGTTAGTAAATCTTTGTTAGATGCAGAGACGCAGTATCCTCAGTTAGAAAAACTTGCACTTGCATTAATCATGGCATCTAGAAAGTTAAGACCTTACTTTCAGTGTCATCCTATCGCTGTAGTAACTGCCTACCCTTTATGTAATATATTACATAAGCATGAGTTATCAGGTAGGTTAGCTAAGTGGGCAATAGAGTTAAGTGAATACGAAATCACATACCAACCTAGAACTGCTATAAAATCACAAGTGTTGGCTGATTTCGTGGCTGATTTTAGCCAGGGGATGCAATTAGAAGCAGAAAAAGAATTACAGGTATTCAATGGAGCTAACTCGGAAACTTGACTTTATTCACTAATGGCTCATCTAATGTAAAAGGTGCAGGTTTAGGGATTGTCTTGGTACCACCTACGAGTGAAACCATTCGACAAGCTATTAAATGTCACTCCATAACTAACAATGAAGCGGAGTATGAGGTTGTGATTGCAGGTCTAGAATTGGCACGAGAGCTTGGCATAAATCAGATTATAATCAAGACTGATTCGCAACTCATGGTTAATCAAATGTTGGGGACTTATACAACTAGGGAAGAAAGGATGCAACAATACTTAGAAAAGGTACGGAAATTTATAAAGCAATTTCAAACCTGGAAAGTTATACAAATACCAAGGGATGAAAATGCTGAAGCGGACGACCTAGCTAATCTCGCATCTACAGCAAATGTGGCAAGCGATGCAAACACCTCAGTTATACATTTATTTCATTCAGTTCTTGATCCTGATAAGAATGAGGTAAATTTTAATAATTTATCTTGGGATTGGCGGAACAAAATTGTTGCTTTTTTGCAGTATGGTACCGTCCCTAATGATAAGAAAAAAGCTCATGCGCTTCGAAAGAAGGCTGCTCGGTACTGCTTAAAGCAAGGTAATTTATATCGTAAAATGTTCGATGGTCCCTTAGCAAGATGCCTCGGACCTTCGCAAACGGAGTATGTAATGAAAGAAATACACGAGGGACATTGCGGGAATCACGCAGGAGGAAGGTCATTGGTAAGAACCTTAATTAGGGCAGGTTATTACTGGCCTAAAATGGAAGAAGAAGCAGAAAGTTTCGTGGACAAATGTGATAAATATCAAAGGTACGGTAACAATATGCATAGACCTGCGGAGTTATTACATCCGGTCATTACGCTATGGCCATTTATGAAATGGGGAATGGATATCGTGGGTCCACTACCACAAGCAAAAGGACAGGTAAAGTTTCTGCTCGTATTCACTGATTATTTTACTAAATGGATGGAGGTAGGAGCATTTAAACAGGTGCGAGAAAAGGAAGTCAAAGATTTTATTTGGTGGAATATCATATGCCGGTTCGGTGTACCAAAGGAGATCGTGTGTGATAATGGCCCTCAATTTATTGGAGCTCAAATCACGAAATTCTTTCAAAGTTGGCAAATTAAAAGGATTACGTCTACACCTTATCATCCGGTGGGTAATGGACAAGAAGAATCAACAAACAAGGTTATTATCAATAATTTAAGAAACGATTAGAGGAATCAAAAGGTAACTGGCCTGAAGTGTTACCTGGAGTTTTATGGGCATATCGCACAACTACAAAAACAAGTACAGGAGAAACACCATTTTCATTGGTTTATGGATCTGAGGATTTAATTCCAGTTGATATAGGGGAACCAAGTACACGGTTCACACAGGCGACATAAGAATCTAATGATGAGGAGATGCGGGTCAATATAGATTTACTCGAGGGGAGGAGAGAAGCTGCATTAATAAGAATGGCAGCACAAAAGCAAGTCATAGAACGATATTACAACCGAAAAGCATGCCTCAGATTCTTCAAAGCGGGGGATTTCATGCTTAAAAAGGTTTTTCAATCTACAAAGGCAAGCTAACGCGGGTAAATTAAGTCCAACATGGGAAGGACCCTATAGAGTTCGTAATATTGCAGGAAAGGGAGCATATGGACTGGAGACAATGGATGAAAAGATACTACCTTCACATTGGAATGTTGTTCATTTGAAGAGATACTATTTCTAAGGAATACCCACGGTCAGGCAAAAAGCTAACCCATACTAAATGATGAGTCACGACCTGTAAGGCACACAGAAAAACCTAAAATTCCTGGCCTAGGGTTACAATTATTTTGATAGAAATTCAAACGGGTTAAGCAGTCTTCATCTATAATCGCACCTCTGAGTCCCGTATGTTTTTCCTTTTCAGGAAAAGGACCAAATAAGAGAAACTATCAAGTGCTCCAGGATTCATACTTCAACACTCAAACACTTGGGGGACTACATAATATACACAGACATGTGTATAAAGAAGGCAAAGAAGATTGGGGAAAAATCAAGCCTAAAAGAGTCATGTGTATAAAGAAGGCAAAGAAGATTGGGGAAAAATCAAGCCTAAAAGAGTCAAGTGCAGAGTAAAAGTCACAAAGTCACGAGATGGAGCCACGAGCTAAGGCCAAAGAAAAACCTCACTATAGTTAGGGTAAAGGCTATGTACTAAAACGGGTTATAAGGAAAAACCCCGTGTCTATTATTCTTCTTTTGTAAAAATCTGTTGCAAGAAAAACAATTACGAGAAAGTTATAGATGTAATTCAAATACATGTAAAGTATTATTCAAAACTTTTCAAAGTTATTTCAAAGAAACATGTGTGTTCCTATTTCTTTTATCGTATGATAACACCATTATGAAGTTGATACGTCTTCTTCATTAAGTGTCGAAATATAAAAGGGCCCTCTTTTATAAAACTCATGTTTAAATTAGTTAGTCATGAGATTAATGGAAACATTTTCGAAGAACAAAAATGCAAATTATTCTATAAGTCCTTAAAAATAAAGGCAAGAATAAAGCAGACAGAAGTTTAAGATAATAATATGAAAAACTAGTACGAACTTAGTCATAAAACTATGAAATTGTTTATACAAATTGCCCCATAAAAAACTTGGGGACTTGCGTTTCCAAAACCAACCCTCAAATGAAGCTAAGGGTTTGATTACAATTTTCCAAAATAAAAACAAAAACAAAATCATTCAAATGATTAAAACTGGTCACTGAGAAGTTTGTGGAACTGAAGCAGGAGCATCAATAGCAACAGGCTCAATTTGGGCATGTGCATCAACAGATGCGATTTCAACTTGGCTTGCAGCAACATGCTCGATTGGGCTTGAAAGAGTTGGGATACCCGTATCAGCTTCAACATTCACGGGAGCTTCAACCACGGGAGAAGGGAAGTCCTGAGTTTGCTGAGCTTTTTCAATGGTTTCATTGATCATAGCTAACCACGACTCCAGGTAGAAGTTTTCTTGGCCAGCTTCAATTAGGGTATCACGACGTGAATTCAAAAATTCCCAACTTACCTCAACAATAGATTTTTCTTCAAGGATCTCATAATCCTTTTCCCAATTAGAAATCTCATTCTTTAGCTCTTCATTTTCAGCCAAGGTGGAGTTATAAGAAGCTTGAAGAGAGGCATGGGAGCTCTCTAAGGCACGCACCTTATCAGCAGAGACTCGAAGGTCTTCTTGTGCTTGAGTTAAGCTTTGCACGAGCTCCCCAGCGTAAACTTCTGTTTGACTCAAAAGCGCCTTCAACTCTCTGTTCTCTTCACTGGCCTTAGATAGTTGCTCTGAGAAGGAGGATTCGAGACATTTTTTTTCTTTTTCTGCTTGGCTTGAGGAAGCTCTTACAACCACTAACTCTGAAGTTAAAGCCCGCACCTGCTGCTCTAAGGTATTCTTGCTCTCTTGTAAATCTTCCATATCAATTTGTGCACTCTCAAATTGTTCCTTCCAATTGATCGCCTCCAGCTAAGAATCACATGCTATCTTCTCTGAATCATGTGCTACATTCTCCAAGAGGGGGATTTTGTTCATCATTTCTGTGCCGATAAGATTGGCCTAAAAAAAGGAAGGGAAATAAGAATCCCAAAGATAAAAAAATTTTACAAAGTAAAGAAGGGAGATAAGGAAAATACCTTCAAAGTAGCATGCACGATATCATTCATTAGAGTCAGGGAACTATGGCTCTCCAGCTTTGCTTTTTCAATTGGGCCAATTAAAGGCTCCAGCCATACATCTGTCTGACCTGACTTCCTCAAAAGGTTGCTATCAGCAGGAACTTCAATAGTTACCCTCCTCATAGCGACACTTCTACTTGAAGAGCCCACTTCCGTATGGTGAACGATGGGAAGGGGAATTGTCAAAGGAGGAGCGGTAGAAGAAGTGAAAACAGTAGAATAAGGAACAGAAACAGCTGGGGCTGGTAAGGAAGGAATCACAGGCACGGGAGTTGAAAAAGAAGATAAGGGTATTTCATCTAAAACAGGCCCTAAACTTCCACTACCAAAACCACTGATGAAAAGTTGATCAATAGACTCACGGGTATCATAAGGAGTGACGTCATCGTCAGGAATTATTACTGGGGTTTCAATAGGTTCGGTAAGAGAAATAGAAAGACGAGGGGAAACTTCAGCTTCGTCATCAGAGATGATGCATCTCCTAGCTCGTGGCCTCATCACCAGGGAGCCCCCATCTTTCTCTTCTTCAGAGTCTTCCTCTTCAACAGATTTCCTTTTCGCAGAAGAAGAACCCAAGACTATTTCTCGGGCTCTTTCTAAAGAGATGCGGGTCCCGCATGAGTACGGCTTCCCGAAGAGACACGAGAGGCCGCAACTGCTTCAGCATTAACTCCTCGAATAACAAATCCTAATAAAAAAAGGATGGGAGTTAGAGCAATAAAGAAAAATATATATATGCGTGAAAGATGAAATAAAAACTCTTACCATGAGTCTTTAGTTTCCAACCGTAATGGTTAGAAAGTGTTCTCCAAGACCTACAATCTATTGGTGCGGTCTTCAGCAATTTATCTACCCAACCACGGAAATTGGGAATATCCTCCAAAACTCCCATGGTTGCTAAAAAAAGGAAAAATTAGAGAAGTTGATAAACTTGAAGAAAAAAGGCACGAGAAGGATAAAAGACTTACGTGCAAAATTCCACTTCTCAGGGAAGGGAACGTTATCCTCACCCACTAAGTCAACAGTGGGGGCAGCAACAAACTGGGCATACCAGCCACGGTCCTTGTCATCTTCAGGGCTCACCAAAACCCTCTTACTCTTGGCCACTAGGGTAAAAATGCCATTACGGAAAAGCCTAGGGGAGTAAAGATGAATCAAGTGAGGGAAAGTAAGTAAACGTCAGCCATATTGGTTAAATGCCTCAAACAGACAACAACCCTCCATATGATTGGGCCAATTTGACCCAAACAAACATTAAAGAAACGACAAAAATTCAAGGATGACTGGGTCAATAGCTGGTTTGAACCCTAAAGTGAAAGGGTATGTATAAACAAAAGAGAACTCAGTCAAGTAAAAAGTAATTCTCTGATTTGGATTAGGGATAATAATGGGAAAATCATTACTCCAATGGCAGTCTTTGCGAACTACAGGAGTCAAAACTTTTGTAATTTGAGTGGGGTAAGCATCAACACGATCTAAAGTGGAAACCTGGTTTCTAAAAGATTCCTTATCATGGTAAAAAGATAGTTCTGTAGGGACTATCTCCTCTACTAAAGGCTCACGTAATGGTTCAGAAGGTTCTTTACCCCTAGAAGAAGATTTGTGAGAAAGGGAACCTCTGGTTCTAGAAGAAGGACCAGAACTAGGAGAAGGTATAGACGAACCACCACCACGAGTAGACCCTAAGCTACGAAGCCTACCTCCCCTTCTATGCCTAATGGGGGCATTGGGGAAGGTATCAACAATGGGAACTCTCCTAGGGTTAGGGTTTGGTAAAGATATGGCGAAAAAGAATAATGTGAGGAAGAAGTGAACTGAGATTTGAGGAATTAAGTATTCAATAAGCTTTATATGGTAAAAGACAAAGAAAGAAGTTATATTTATATTAATAAGCAATCGCCAAAGGTAAAAGTGCAGTAATGGGAGGACCATAATAATGATAACTGGCACTTCGTGAATAGTGGAGCCGTAAAAAGCCTTGAAAAGGGTTGCAAAACTGTAGAACCAATGGAAAAATGACACGTGTACGGAGCATTAAATGGAAGCGACAATTGAAGCGTCAATTTTGTCATAGCATTAATGGTGACAAAAATTTTGTTTTAATGAAATCCACTTCCCAAATATTCAACTGATGAATAAATGGAAAGTGGGGGGACTATCTGTATTGCGAAAAATTATATTTAAATATAAAGGTGACGTGTCGAGACACGTAGACTGGTCAAATGGTCAAAGAATTACAACTAGCCAAGAGGCACGAGTTGCAATAGATACGAGCAAATGGTAGAGGAAGAGGCACAGGCAATTATTCAAATAACTCAGTGCCCGTACCTATCTAAGTCATTTATGTCTGAGAATCAAAAGGAATGAATCTGACAATAGAAAAGAGTGCATATACGGCATTTAATAAGCATTAAATGTGGAATACGTATAGAGAATTTGTATTGAATGTAATGATTGTGTAACGTAGCATTCAATGTCTTTAATTACTCATAATAGCCTCATTATGATTTGGGAAAAACGTATATCTCCAAGATATCTATAAAAGAGAGATATCTGATCAATTGTAAAAAAAACACTATTGGAATAAACTTTGGTTTACTTGTTTTTCTCTTGATTACTCTCTTGCTACCTAAATTACTTCCTTTTATACATTCTTTTGATTATCAGTAACCCGTGTTCTTCTAAATTCTAGCTTTGACTAAAATTTCATTTTTTTGGTTAAACACACGAGCCGCCTGAGGAACAAGGTTTTCAAGCTCAAGTCTACTCCAAGTTCAAGTTTATTTAAAGTTCAAGCAGCAGGATGCCCGACTGAAGAACATGGTCAATTTCGAGTTTTCTTTAGATTCAAGTCAGTAGGATGCCCACCTCAAGAATGGGGTGAATTGTCTGTTTCATGTTGAAGGAGAAAGTAGAGATTCAAGGAAGATGGCAAGACAATAAGTAGATAGGATCTTGTATTTTTCTTTTATATTTTGCTGTAATTTTTCCTTTTATTTTGATGTAATGGCAGGAACCACGGACCAGAATCTCGACGACACCTCAATCGACTCTCCATCTCGGTATACTCCATCACTGTTCCTACTTCTGAACTACACGTGACCTGATTCCTTTTTAGCAAGGATATGTAGGCAGCTCAGATAACATGGCTCGGTCACATTTTCCTTTCTTTTAGCTTTTGGTCTCTCTAAATAAGGGTCGGGTCAAAAAACCTATCTCGTCGTTCTTTGTCTAAAAATACTTGTATTTCCAGTCAAAGAGGGGCAGCTGTAGACATGTAATTTTTGACCCTCCCCAAGTTTTTACACATATTGGCGTAAAATATTTAATTTAGGGCTAATATCGTTATTTCAACTAGTTTTAACTATTTTATTTTATTTTATAACAAAAATAAAAATTACAAAAATATTTTATCTAGTTACTTTTAGTTTATGTACTTTTCATAAAATTTAAAAAAATATACAAAAAAATAGTACCGTATTTTTATCTTTATGTAATCTTGAAAATAAAAAAAATAATTTTGCGTTTTAATATAGTTTAATTTAATTAATTAGAATTAGTTTTTGCATTGTGTAGTATTTTTATCTTTATTAAAGGGAGTTAACTAAGGTTTTGGACCACAATTTTAAGAGTCTTAGAGCCCAAATTTAGGACCCAATTCAAACTTAACCAATAAATTCAAGTCCAATACCCAATACTCATTAAACCCAATACCCTAAAAAAATCCTCTTCCTCACCTTTAATAGACACAAGACCCAACCCTATAGGACAAGAGAAAAATCAGTCGTGAATACACAATAGAAGCACCAGTCATTTTTCATCATCTTCTCCACACCCTTAGCTTCTTCATCTTCTTCAACCTAGAGACCAGCAGCTTCACCACCATAGCACACCAGTTCCTTGACAATGGGAATCACCATGAAAATGCTGTCACGTAAACCATGAAGCCGCAACTCCCAAAAACAAGGAGTCCTCACGTCTTCATCTTCTTCAGCTAAAAAGAACGGCTGCTTCTTTCTTCTTTTTCAATTTCAAAGGAAGAACATGTGCCTTCTATTCTTTGTTTTCTTCTGCTGAAGGTTGGGTTTGAATCTAGAAAAAAGGAGTATATCCGACGTTGTCGAAGCCCATTTCGTTGCTCCAAAATTGTGTGACTTCTCTGACAAGTTCGATTGAGGTCGCTTTGGCTTCAAGCTTTCCGATGCCGATTCGAATTCCCGTCTGTGGTTCGTCATATTTCTGAGTTCAGTGATACCTCACAAAGTTATATTCTGATTCATTTTGAGGTTTGTTCCTCATTTTCTTATAAGTTGTTTTGCTTAATAGTGTGCTTCCATTAATCTGTTGTTCTCTGTTTTGTGAAGTGTTTGGATTAAAGTTTTATTGTTTTGATTTGAGGATGGTTGATTTCTCATTTCATTCTACTTCTTATTTGTTGTACCTCTGCTTTCATATATATGCAGACAAATATGATGTGTGTGTAAATTCTGAGTATGGTTCATTGAAATTCACTTTTATTAGCAACTTTTGGTTTAGTGGACGTTAAGAACACGTAGGACTGAATACTAGAAATATCTTTAGAAACATGCGAAACTTAAAATCTATTCTATTTTACTCACGCAAACATTTGGATATGGCTGCAAATAAAGGCATTGGCTAGAATGAATTTTAGTTGCTTGCTATGATTATTTATTAAGCGGTTAATTTGAATGTTCTACACAAAATGTCTATTGTCATTAAATTCACACTTAATCAAGTGTTCATTTTGGAAGAAACTGATATTGGAAAGTATTTGGCCATGGGATTGGATTGAAAGTTAAAAGTGAATTGGAATATTTTTATTGCTCTTTTAATTAATTGAACCACAAGGAGCATGTTAGGTCCGTTAATATTATATAGTTGCCCTCTTTTATTAGTCCGAAAAATAATTTTATAATATTCATAAACACGTTAGTAGCTTCAGACTCACTTTTAGTCAATAAAACTATCGTGATTGTGTACACGTTCGCGTGCCATAATTACGATTTTCAAAATAAACTGAGCTATGCGTTCGCGCAACTTCGCCCAAACATTCTTAATAATAATAAAGCATGATTAATTGTGGACACATACGCGTGACATAATTTTTTTTTACGCGCCAAATGAAATGAGTACACGTAAGCGTGACTCGTTTTAAAATAACTCCATAATTATGAATAGTTAAGCAAATATAAGCGGTTAACGGGGTAAAATGCACATGGGTTTAAAATAAGTAATTAGACAATTTAATTGAGCCAGGTATGATTAAAGCGACCGTGCTAAAACTATGGAACCCGGGAATGCCTAACACCTTCTCCCGGGTTAACAAAATTCCTTACCCGATCTTCTGTGTTCGCAGACCATAAATAAGAGTCAAATTTCCTCGACTTGGGACTTAAATAAATCGGTGACTTGGGACACCATAAATTTTTCCAAGTGGCAATTCTGAATTTAATATAATAGTCACTTTCGATTGTCACTTTAATTGAAAAAACTCCCTTAATACCCCCTTTTCGGGTAGAAAAAGGAGGTGTGATAGTTGCTCCATTAGAAACAGGTCAAACTTAGAAGTTATGGACCTTCTCTCAACATGAGGCAACAAAACTTTGTTCATCAACTCGAAGAGCAACTGATAAACAGGGGGTAATGCCTTCTTGTGAATCTGGTCCCCCTTTTGGTTCACATTATCCTTTACCACAGCATTCCAGAAATTATACTGACATGCATTTTTCACACTAGACACACCATCTGTGGGGACCTTTAGAATATCCCCAAGTAAACTCACGTCAAACACAATGTCCACCTTATTCACCAAGGCACAAATATGGTCAGTATCAACGGGAAAGAGGCTGGCATAAAAGCTTTGAACCTTATCCTCATACACTTTCAGTGTATCCATTTGGAACAGATGCCCCCATCATTGAAACTCAACCATTGAAAGAACTTGACACATACCAGCCATATCAGAAATTTTTGGGTCAAAAGTGTGACCCAGCAGGACCTGTTGGTGCCTTAATCGTTCTGAAGCAGAACTAGTTTCACTCCTCATCTTTTTCACAGAACCAGTTTCCTTAACAGTTTCAAACTTTTGTTTGCCAAAATTCACACCACTTGATTTTGATTTTCCCTTAGACTTGACTAATACATCCTCATCAGAAATGGAGAGCTCACTCACAACATCCTTCAACTTTGAACTAGGGGTTGTAACATTCTCTATGGAAGTAGATTCCTTCTTCTTCTGGGACCTTCTCACTAGTGAACTAGGTTCCTCTATTGTTTCCTCCTCAACCTCCACCATAGGAACAACCTTATCGCACACTATAACATTATCTTTCACCAGTCCCATCTTTTTCTTCTTACTTCTTTTTCTGCTATTTTGAAGGGTAGAGTCATAGGCTACCTTTTCTTGCAACCTAGTAGTAGGTCGCTTAGTAGAAGACTCAGGAGTGGACACTACCCTTTGCTTGACTATGAAAGCATCAAGAGCAATGTTATCTAGATCCTCCTCATCATTAGACCTCATCTCAGGGACTTGAATGTCTAAGGGCACAACAGCAAATGCAGGAGCAGAACTGGCCTGGGAATGAGAACTCTGACCTGTTTCCTCCGGAGAGGGGTCAGGTTCCTCACGAGAGGACCTAGTAGTTTCTGCTACTACAGAGCCCTCAACAGCCACCACGACTCCTTCTTCCCCCATACCTTGTATCTTCCTCTGAGAAATTATCTCATGTAAGATGCCATCAACAGATACCACAAAGATGGTCACGACATTTCTTCCTCAATAGGCTCCATGGCCACCATGGAATCTAAAGCAATAATGGCAGAAACCTCTGCGACCTCAGGACTTTTACCTTGTTCTCCACTTTTTCTTTGATCAATGAGAAAATCAGAAGATAGAGAAGAATGATCAACAATTTTAGGGGTTTCTGGGATAGTCAACTTAGAACTGGAAGGAGATGGGGAATCTGGGTTAAGAGTGATTTCAGAGATAAGAACATGAGTGGTTATAGAAGACTCATTGGAGACGGAGGACTCAATGGTTTTTTTAGTATTAGAGGCAGAGATTTTGGAGTTTGTGTCAGCCATTGAAAAGATAGAGAGAAAGTTCTTTTGAGAAGTTCTAATGGAGGACTATGGTTTGTGAATAAAAGAGAAGGGTTTTAATGAGAGTGGATAATTATGAAGAGAGAGAGATAGGAATCGGTTCTGAAACGACAGTTGTACTTGGAGAAATGCAACATTTCAGAGTGATATGGAACAATTTAAAGTGAAGGGACGTGACAGCAGGGTCTGAAAAGGTGGATGACAGGGCAGTTGATATTTGTACCTTTTCAAAACGTGTATTAAAGGATGCACAAAACTGCTAACCTTTGGTACAAGAACCAGGTTCTTGACCTGTCATTGAAAATTTCAATCCTCTTTTATCATCCATACAATGCATTTATAGCTTCTATACTCATCATGCGTGTTTACCTGCAATGGTATTGAAGTGAGTTAGACTTGGCCAGAAAACACTTTAGCTAGTTTTACCTGAAGGTGATTGTCATAGCCAATTGATGAGGAATCAGGTTCTCAATTGGCTTCAATAGCCCCAGTTTCACCTTATTACTTTCAAAATGTTCCCTACTCAATGCTTTGGTGAAAATATCTGCAATTTGGTCTTCTGTACTGCAGAACTTCATACAGATCAGCCCTTTTTCCATATTGTCCCTTAGAAAATGATGTCTCACATCAATGTGCTTGGTTCTTTTGTGTTGAACTGGATTCTTGGCCATGTTGAGTGCACTGGTGTTATCACATAGAAGAGGCACACACTCAGTAAATACCCGAAAATCCTCCAGTTGCTGCTTAATCCATAGGAGTTGAGCATAACATGATGCTGCAGCTACATATTTGGCTTCAACTATTGAAAGAGCCACTAAGTTTTGCTTCCTTGTGCCCCAAGAGATGAGACATGATCTTAGAAAGTGAACCATTCTAGAAGTGCTTTTCCTGTCCACAAGATAACCTGCATAGTCAGCATCAGCATACCCAATGAGATTAAAACTGTCACCTAAGGGGTAATACAGGACCAGGTCATGTCACGCCCCAACCTTGGGAGGCGCGACCGGTGCTCAATCGAGTGAACTCAACTAAGCAAGCCTTTATAACACTTTCTACCCAAATCAATATGATTAAGGAAACCATGCTTTTGTTTATTTAGACATTAGGAGAGATCATACATTCAACATTGTTAGTTCATTTTATATCATAAACCTTAAACCGTGGTTATATTCCCAAAACATCATACAGTTTACAGTTTGGAGGAAACAGGAGTTTAGAATTTCAACATGGTCTAGTGACCCATCCAAACCGAACATAACCCACACAAACGTCTACGGAGCCTCTAAGGGTACAAAAGACAGTTATGATAATGTCGGCAATAAGGCCCCGACTATACCTCAAAAGTGGAAATTTACAACAAAAGATATACAACATAACCCCTTGAAGGAAAAGGGGCTTACCAAGATTTTGAGAGGAAGATACTCCGCTACGTGCGATCGGCACTGTCCGCTATAGAGCCACCTACATTCATTCAAAAATATAGTGCCCCCGACAAAAGGGACATTAGTACCATGGAATAGTACTAGTATGTATAACTAAACACCATCTCATTAGAAAGAACTATCATACAAGAACAAGGAAATCACAAAGAATCAATCAAAGGCTTTAAACGAACACCACATCATCAAATAAAAAAATCATATAACTTTCACATAATTTCTGTAGCTTTAGGTTGGGGCCTTTAATACTGTTCATCACCATTCACAATACCACCGCTTTTTTGAGCGGAGTCCGATCACGGCCCTATCGGCTAAGCTTTCTCATTTGAGACATATACCTCAATCATCATTTCATTCTCGCTTTTCGGTTTCAATTATCAACACAATATCACCATGTATATAGCACGGCGTCCGATCACGGCCCGATCGGCTAGGCCATCGTACCAAGATGTTACCCTTTTCTATTAATCATTTCACTTCCATTTTTGGTTTCACATACATTAGTTCATCGGCACTTGGGGCCACAATTACCGCATCATACTTGGAACTAGGCCACATTCCATAACACACGTTTTACATTATTTCCATTTTTCAACATTTAACTTGTCATGTAAGATCATAGGCACATACAAGATCAATTCAAGCTATAAGCATAGAGAGGAATTCATCTAGTTCGGCATAATAATCACAATGTAACCTTGACTTGAAATTTAGGCATTTTAGCACATAGTTCATGTTCTTCACATATCCTCAATTTTACAAAGAATAGCACATAAAACACATGGAGATGCACCTTCCACATACATTCTCACAACATTGATCCATTTGATATAACAAGTACTACATCAATCAAATTTTGGACTTACAACATTTGCACGAACACCATGGAAGCTCAATTTCTAAGAAGAGGGGTTTTTAGCCATACATACCTCAATGGAGCTTTCCTTAAATCCTTATAATAAATTCCGGAATTTCCTAGCAACTTCGATCTATTTTATGAGAATTACAAATTGAACCAAGAATTAGAGACATGATTAAGGTTCTAGCTCATTTGAGCATATTATCAAGCACTAAGTGTGTATTGTGATTTTAGGACCCTTCTGTGAGATTTTTATCATCTTACACCCAATTTCTATCTTTTTAGCTCACAACCTCCCCATACCTTATTATCATTTATGCATGCAAGAAAATCCATTCTCATACCTATGAACCCACTTGCTAATTATTAATTCTAATGTGAATTTTGAAATTAAAGGTTAGGGCTCAAGTTCTTACCTCTTGGGATGAAGGCCTAGTAGCTTTACTTGATAATCTTCAAGGGTTTATGCAAGGACTGAGTGGAAAATTTGATGAAGATCACTCTCTCCCTCTAGAACCTCCTCTCTCACTCTATTTGCAGTAAAATATCATAAAAGGGACCTAAGGAGGTGTTTTTAATGGGATGGGTTCGGGTTTTAAAAGATAGAATAGGAGCCCTGACACACTTTACGGTCGCATATGCGATCACATAATGGACATGCGGCCCGCAGAATGGACCGCAAAAATGGTCCCAAAAACCTGAACAAACTGTCCGGGTATATGACAAGAATGCGGTCCACATACCTGTTCTGCGGTCGCATAATGCACCGCAGAACTGCCCCTCGCAAAAATTCTAAGGGGATTATGCGATGACTATGCGGCCCTCATATTGATTATGCGATCGCATAATTGGCCGCATAGTTGACCTCAAAATTAATCATCAAACTGTCTGACTCTGCGGCGATTATGCGGTCCACATAGCTATTATGCGACCGCATAATGGACCGTGGAAACACACTTTTCTGGAAAACATTATTCCTTAACTTTTTAACACATATTCCTAACTTGGCACTACGAGCTTTCGGGTTTTGGGTAGAAATTTTCACGAGGCCTTACAGGTCCTGTGTTTCCTTAAGGTATCTCAAAATTCTTTTGCTAGCCTTCAAATGAGATTCCTTGGGATTTGATTGAAACCTTGTACATAGCCCCACACTGAAGATAATATCGGGTCTGCTGGCAGTGAGATAGAGAAGGGATCCAATAATTCCTCTATACATAGTTTGATTCACAGGAGATCCAGTTTCATCCATGTCCAGTCGAGTAGCCGTTTCAATGGGAGTGTCTATCACTTTTGATGCTTCCATATCAAACCTCTTCAAAATCTCCTTGATGTATTTCTGCTGACAAATGAATGTACCATTTGTGGACTGCTTCACTTGAAGACCCAAGAAGAAATTCAGCTCCCCCATTATGCTTATTTCAAACTCACTTCCCATGAGTTTTGCAAATTCTTCACACAGAGAATTAGCTATTGCCCCAAAAATGATATCATCAATATAGACCTAAACAATGAGCAGGTTCCTTCCCCGTTTCTTTAGGAACAAGATGTTGTCAATTTTCCCTCTTGTAAAACCATTTTCTAAGAGGAACTTTGATAGCCTTTCATACCAAACTCGAGGAGCCTACTTCAACCCATACAATGCTTTGTCCAGTTTAAACACATATTCAGGGTGTTCATGACATTCAAACCCTGGAGGTTGCATAGACTTCTTCCTTAAGAAGTCCATTCAGAAATGCACTTTTGACATCCATTTGGAACAAGGTAAATTCCATATGAGATGCTAAAGCGATTAGGATCCTAATAGCTTCCATGCAAGCGGCCAGAGCAAATGTTTCATCATAATTAATCCCTTCCTCCTGATTGTAGCCTTGAACCACTAGCCTGGTCTTGTTCCTTGTAGTGTTTCCATGTTCATCAAGCTTGTTCCTGAAAACCCACCTGGTTCGTATAATGGTTTGATTTGAGGGTCTAGGTACTAGGTGTCAGACATTATTCCTTTCAAACTGATGCAGCTCATCTTGCATGGCTGTAATCCAATCTGTGTCTTTTAGGACTTCCTTGATATTTTTGGGTTCTATTTGGGAGAGAAAGGCTGAGAAGGCAAGTGAATTTCTAGCTTTTGACCTAGTTTGTACTCCAGAATCTAGAGGAGTGATTATGTTGTCAAGAGGATGAGAACTTTTATGTTTCCAGTTAGGCATTTGAGGTTTATTTGTAGAGGAGGTGGGTATATCTAACTAGTTCTCTTATGTTATTCTCTCAGATACTAGTGGAGTACCATGTACTGCATCAACCACTCTTTCTTCAGCTTCAGTGGTTGTAATTGAGGTAGCTAGTTCTATTGAAGAAGAGGCAACATTGTCTCTACTCGGCTCTTTCACTTGGCTCATCATATCTGCCTTTGCATTTGTCATGTCAATGACTTCACCAGGAACCAGTAAGGGCTCTCCATCTTGATCATCTTTAGCACTTTTCTCACAGGAAGGATAGGACTCATCAAAGATAACATGAACACTTTCCTCAACACATTGAGTCCGCTTGTTCTATATCTTGTAAGCTTTGCTTTGAGAAGAATACCCCAAAAATATTCCTTCATCACTCTTGGTATCAAATTTACCAAGCTGATCCTTTCCGTTGTTAAGAACATAGCATTTGCACCCAAATGTTCTTAGGTGAGTTAGCTTGGGTTTCCTTCCATTCAGCAACTCATAGAGGGTTTTGTTCAAGAGAGATTTGATCATGCACCTATTCATCAAGTAGCAGGCAGTGTTGACAGCTTCAGCCTAGAAGTTCTTTGCAATCCCACTGTCGATCAACATTATTCTCACCATTTTTTCAAGAGCTCTATTCTTCCTTTCCACTACTCCATTTTGATGGGGGGTTCTTGGAGCTGAGAAGTTGTGAGTAATGTTATTTTTGTTGCAGAACTCATCAAATTTGGCATTGTCAAATTCTGTTTCATGATCAGATCTAATATATGCGACTCTAGACTCCATCCTCACCTGGATTTTCTTCACAAAAGCCACAAACACCTCAAAGGTTTCATCTTTTGTTCTAAGAAACAGAGTCCATGTAAATCTGGAGTAGTCATTCACTATCACAAGTATGTATCTTTTTTATCCCCTGCTTTGCATTCTCATAGGGCCACATAAATCCATATGCAGAAGATCGAGTGGCTTTGAGGTGCTTACATCCTTTTTAGACTTAAAAGAGGACTTCACATGCTTTCTTCTAGCACAGGCATCACATACTTTCTGTACTTTGAACTTTGACATGGGCAGACCATGAACCAGGTCCTTCTGAATTAGTTTGTTCAGAAGAGAGAAGCTTGCGTGCCCCAATCTTCTATGCAAAAGTTCAGCATCATCATCAACAGCTTTCAGACAACTCAGATCACCACTTTGTATGGACTCGAAATTAGAAACATAGATGTTCTTGTATCTCTTGGCCACAAGTACCACTTCAACAGCTACCAGATTAGTAACTGTACATATCTTGGACAAAAACTCCACCTTGTTTCCTTTATCACAAATCTGAGAGACACTCAAGAGACTGTACTTAAGACCATTGACATAGTACACATTCTCAATAGAGTGAGTGAGTGATTTCCCGACCTTTCCAACTCCAAGAATGTAACCCTTTTTCCCACTGCCAAAGGACACACTCCTTCCTTGCAGGGCTTTTAGTGAAAGAAAGTCCATGGTATTCCCAGTCATGTGCTTTGAACACCCGCTATCCATGAACCATTGTTGACTGCTTCCTTTTACTGTTCCCTGCACAAAGAGATCAAGAGTTAGTTTTAGGAACCCAAGCAAGTTTGGGTCCCTTGTAGTAGGCAAGAGGATGAATAAGAGCTCTCTTAGTCCATACAGGTAATATGCGCTTTTTGTGGGTGGAACCTGGTCCCTTTTTAGTAGTTACATTTTCAACAAACACTTTATTTTTTTGAAAGGACTGGACCCTAGCTTGGCAATTTTCCTTGAAATGCCTATTGTTCCCACAGTGGGTACACAGCCAGTTATCTGATACAGTAACATACTTGCTTTGGGGGTTGTAAGGAGTTTTCTCCCTTTGGAACCCTATTCCCTGCCTATTTCCACCCTTATTAACGTATATGGCAGTGATAGCTTCTGAGGACCAGGTCCACTTTAGGGACTTTTCAAGATTATTTTTTATTCTTTCCAGCTCAGTATAGAGATGCTTGTTTTTCTCAGATTCAACACATAGACTAGTTCTCATAGCTTTTAACTCGTTTTCAAGCCTAATGTGTTCCTCACTTGCTACCTCTTTTCTTTTTCCAGAATTTCTAGGTTTTGACTCAGTCCATAGTCCCTCTATTGTTTCCCTTAGGTCTACAATCACTACCAAGAGATCATCTCTTTCTTCCTCAATCTCAGTCACTCTTTTCATCAAGGCTTCTCTTTCTTTTCTGAAGTTTTCAATAGTTTCCTTATGGTCAACAACTACAACCACTAAGTTATCTCTTTCATGTTCTATGTTAGCAATTTTTTTGGTTAAAACAAATTTTTCTTTTTCCAGCTCACAAATGGTTTCCTTCAGATCAACTACACACACTACTAGATTATCTCTAGTTTGTTTAGCTTCTCCTAGCTCTAAGGTCAAGGCATCTTTATCCTTCACAAGAATATGATAGGCATCAATCAATACACTAGCTAAAGACATGAGTTTCTTAGGAGAGCAGGATTTCAGATTTCTCTAAACATCCCTGAAATTTACCTCACTGTTGTCATCGTCTTCATCATCATCTGATTGGGCCATCAAAGCAAATATTGAATCATATTCATTTTCCTCACTTTCAACTACCATCATAGAGCTGTCACCTACATCAGTTTCATCTTCAGACTCACTAGAGGAGTCTCCCCATGTTGTAAGAGCCTGTTTCACCACATAGTCAGTAGATCTCTTCCTCTTAAAGTTTGTCTGGAACTATGTCAGGAACCGGGTTCCTCTTGGATGCTTTCTCAGGGTTGTACTTGGAGTACTCTTGCTTCAAGAGAGGATAGTCTTTGATGAAGTGCCCAGGCTTTCCGCACCTATGGCAGAGATCATAGTTCTTTAGTTTGCTAGAGCTGTCCTTTTTCAGTATTCCTCTATTTCTTCTGATCATCTTCTAAAATATTTTGGTTAAGTAAGACATGTCACTGTCCTCCTTACTCGAGTCATTGCTATCAGCTTTGAGTACCAGGTTCTTTTCTTTCTTTGGTTCTTTTCTTTCTTTGGTTCTCTTCTTTCACTCTCTATCTTCCTCTTCATCTCGTAGGTATTCAAATTTCCAACCATCTCGTCTATGGTCAGCTCCTGCAGGTCCTTTACTTCAGTAATAGCATTCACCTTGCTTTCCCAAGAACTGGGCAGGATACTGAGAATTTTCCTTACTAGCTTGTTCCTAGGAATGGTTTTACCAAGTGAGTGTAACTAATTTATGATGGAGGTGAATCTTGTGTGCATATCTTGAATAGATTCATCGTCTTTCATCCTAAAGAGTTCATACTCGGTAGTGAGCATATCAATCTTAGATTGTTTTACTTGAGTGGTTTCCTCATGTGCTGTTTGCAGAGCTTCCCATATCTCCTTTACAGTTTCACAAGCCGAAATTATATTGTATTCATCAGGTCCTATTCCACATACCAAAATCTTTTTGGCACAAAACTTTTTCTCCACAGCTTTCCTCTCTGCGTCGGTGTATTCTTTTCTGGTTTTTGGCATTGAGAATGGAAGTTCTGCATTTGCCTTTGTTGGGATGTAAGGACCATCACATATGACATCCCACAACTCAGAATCTTCAGCCATGATAAAATCATGCATTCTTGTCTTCCACCACCCATAGTATTGCCCATTGAACCTGGGTGGTGTGTACGTAGATTGAACTTCTTTAAAATTTGGTGGAGCAGCCATACGGATCCTTCCTAGGTGTTATCCTGATAGGAGAAACCCGTTCTGATACCAATTTTTAGTTTATATGAGTCCACCAAACTATAGAGTACCTGGTCCTCTATGAGTTTTCACTGAGAATACTAATAAAACAGTAAGTAAATGAGACACATGATTTTTACGTGGAAAAATCCCACTCAAGGGGACAAAAATCACGACCTACACTTGTAGGCTTTCAACTTCACTAACTTGTAAACACTTTATTACAAGCCACTTTGTAATGACTCTATTACAAAGGCTTCAACTCAACTTACTTGTGATACACTTACCACAAACCACTTTGTCACTCACTAGTTACAAAGACTTTAACTTATTACTATCTCTAGTTACAAGACAAACTCTGAAAGTTTATGGTTTTACAAAGGGGTTCCTAAGCAACGCTTCTAGCTAAGCAATTTAGGAATTACAATAAGAACAATCACAAAGTTACAACTCAACTAAGGACAACAAAATACTAGATTTAAGAACTGGTCTGTTGTAGCATTTAACTTTGTTCTTCAAGCTCTTGAGAATTAAGTTCACTATTTGTAGAAGACTTGAATGCTTGAAGTGAATTCTCAAGTGTTAAAGTGATGTTTTGTTATAATGCTCTTGTTAATACACCCTTGATGACATCACTTGAATGATGCAAGCACTTGGTAGGTCAAAGGCAAGTGACTGCAAAACTGCTGCAATGTGTGCACTATTTCTGTGGCAGTCACTTTCCAAGTGTGCACAATTGACTTTCGTACTATTGTCAGGGAAACACAAGGGATAAGGTCCTTGTCTTATTTCTCTATTTTCTACACTTGTAACAGTTCAAATTAGCAGGAGTCCAGGCTAGAATCCGTTAATTTGTAATATGTACCAAGTGTGTCAAGTTCCGTATCTAGTTCTTGACAGTAAGTTTGTTAGATCATCAAAATATAAGGCAAAAACATTGAAAACCCATCACATCCTTCCAAAAATTGAACACAAACCCTAATTGAATTTCTCTCCTTTTCAAGTTCTAGTTAAAGGAAAAACCTTGAGTTTGAAGAACCAAGATAGGAGCTGAGTTATTCAACAAATAAGGTAAGTTTACTGCTCTCTTTCATCTATTTTTTCTATTGTATATGTGTGGAAAGTCGTTCTATAATTATAAGAACTCACAGGACGGTGATCAGAAGCCGTGAGTTCGATATATTCACTTGTAGCGGACTATTTTGTGTTGCTACTGGATTGCGTGTTTTACTACTATTTTATGGATTTTTGGAAGAGGAAAGGTGTGTATAACCACCACATAAATGCAGGGTGGTGGGCTAGTCATTCGTCGTAACATTTTTGGGTCGTTTGACACTACTACGGTAGTCGTTTTGTGTATGAAGAGATTGGGGTGTGTTGGGCTATTTTGTAGTATTTTATGGTGTATAAAAGGTTGGAAAATAATGTATATATGTTGTTATTGCTATGTTCTTATGTTGTTAGTGTTATCTAAAATTTGGAGGAAGTAAGGATTATAGGGGAGATGCTGCCCGTTTTAATACAAAATAAGCTTGTCGTTCGTTGTGCGATAGTTGTACCTTTAGTAACTTAATGATAGTATTATTATCGTTGTTGTAGATAAAGGTACGAAGAGAAGTTCAACTTGGTGATTGGAAAGATTGTGATAAGGTAGGTTAAGGCTAAACTTTTCCTTCATTTTGGCATGATCTCGTACCGATATGTGTTTGATAACGAAACATAAAGAGATGTTCGTATTCTTGAATTCATTCACATTATCCTAGTCTCATATTTTATAGTATTCTCCCTTATCAGGATGTTATATTTAGTTAAGTATTGTCTTCTTCCAATCAATAGAGCAGAGGGTCTCTCTCTCTCTCTATATATATATATATATATGCATTATTACTGTATTTTCACCACCATCGAGCTATAATCGATGGGCAGGTTCCTATTGGGAAACCTATGATTAGATGGTAAGTTATATACTGAGCCTACTATGGTCGAGAACCTATGAGCGAGCCTAGAATGGCCGAGATACCTAGCCTAGTATGGCCGAACGTCTATGAGTGAGCCTACTATGGTCGAGCAGTTACACATACCAAGCCTTATAAGGCCGGACATTTATTATACTTACTATATTGAGAGAGTTGAGTCAGTATCAGTAGGTAAGTATATCTCCAAATCATCTTTGACTCCCAAATACTTTCAGTTATTATATTATCAGTTCAGTTCCAGCTTTCAGTTATTTTATTGCCTTACATACTCGGTGCATTATTTCGTACTGACGTCCCTTTTCTCGGGACGCTGCATTTAATGTGTACAGGTTCAAATAGATAGACGGGTAGACCTCCTCAGTAGGTGTTGCTTGAGTTTATCTTGATTGGTAAGCTCCACGTCCTTCGGAGTTGTCGGGTCTACGGTTTTGTGTACATATTATGTATATATGTTAATAGGTCGGGGTCCTATTCCGATCACAGTACATCCATCAGTAGAGGCTTGTAGACATATCTTGTCAGTTAGTACAGTATGTTGGGCTTGTAGGCCTTGTATGTATATATTGTTGGTTTGACGGTTGTAGTAGTTATGATGGCCTTGTCGGCGCAGCTTTATATTGATGTTTAGTCAAAGCTAGTTCCCATTCATTTTTATATTTGCTTCATAAATTGTCTTGCAATGTGGCCCCATGGACAAAGTATGACATTGTATGATCAGAGTCCCTCGGTCACAAGTTGGTATGCTAGGTTAAGTGAGGCACCGGGTGCCGGTCTCGCCCCCCAGGTTCGAGGCTAGACAAACTAGGTATTAGAGCAGTTCTGTCCTAGGGAGTCTACAAGCTGTGTCTAGTAAGGCCTTGTTTATAGATGTGTTGTGCACCGTATTGTATAAGCAGGGAACTACATGACATTTAGGAGTTGGTCACCCTTCTTTCAAATCTAAATCGTACTGTAGAACTGAGTTATAGGAAATTTGAGTTAAACTTACGTGTTGGTATTTGCATACACAAATGACGGTGACTAGCAAGATTACGACTAGCCAAAGGAGAGATGCAACAGCAGGTGAGGGGATTAGTAGGGTACACCCAGTAGATGGGGCCCAATTTGAGGCCCAGGACGAGACCCATACTCAACCATTACCTACTCCTCCACCACCTGAAGAGATTCCTAGGGATACTGCACATCCAGTTCCCTATCCCCCACTTCTATCAAATCAGGACTTGAGGAGTGTAGTGCCTTTGTTGGCACAGTTGATAGCTACCCAACAACAATCTAGGGTATTAGCTGGTGTAGGATCTTTTGAGGGGTCTGGGAGTTCAAGGGTCCGAGAGTTTATCGCTTTGAGTCCCCCAAAGTTCACGAGAACAGATCAGAGGTAGGACCCGCAGGATTTCATAGATCAGCTTCACAGGATCTTTCGGGTTATGCATACCCTAGAGAAAGAGGCAGTTGAGGTAGCAGCTTTTCGACTCCAAGATATAGCAATCCTTTGGTACGAGGGATGGGAGAGGTCCAGGAGACGTGATGCACCTCCAGCTGTTTTGGAGAATTTTTTAGATGCCTTCCTTGAACAGTACTTACTGCGAGAGATCCAACAGGCTCGAGTCGATCAGTTTCTAGCCCTCAAGTAGGGCCATATTAGTGTTCAAGAGTATAGTCTCAGTTTTGATTCATTGGCCAGATATGCACCATCCATAGTTGTTACTATGCGGGACAGGATCCACAGGTTTATAGCAGGGTTGGCTCCAGAGTTGACCGAGGCATGTTCTGATGCTGCATTTTAGGATAGTATGGATGTCTCCCTGATTCAGGCATTCACCCAAAATATAGAAAGGGGCAGGCGTTTGCAACAGGGTACAGAGAGGAATGAGCAAGGACAACATAAGATGATGAGATTTGTAGGTCTCAAGAGTAGTCTCAGGGTAGTTAAAGGCCCCAGTACTTTGGATGGCCACCTAGGCCTCCGCCACCTCAGTTACAGGGTTATAGGTATGACCACTATACTCAGCCAAGACCAAGTGAGAGCTCACGAGCATCGGGTTTGCAACGACAGCGAGGTTCAGGGCAGACATGGTCATTTTTTAAGCGGTGTGACATCTGTGGTAGAGGACACTTGGGCTAATGCCGAGCAGGTTCCGATGCTTGTTACACATGTAGCGTCCGAGGCATATGATGCAAGATTTCCCAAATAGAAATTCTGGAGGTAAGGCACAACTAGCGAGTTCAGCAACGGGATCATCTATGTATGTGCATCCTTTAGGGAACGAGTCTCAGTCTTCCCCTGGTAGAGGTCAAGGCAAAGGTAGAGGTTCCAGTTCATGTGGTAACTAGAACCGTATCTATGCTTTAGCGGGTCGACAGGATCAGGAGTCTTCAAGACATTGTGACATGTATATTTACCATTTGCTCTCATGATGCTTATGCCTTGATAGATCTAGGATCTACTTTATCGTATATTACCCCATTTGTCGCAGGTAAGTTTGGTATAGTGCCTGAAATATTAAGTGGTCCTTTTGCAATATCTACACTGGTCCGAGAACCGATTATTGCTAGACGGGTTTATCGAGGTTGTACGATGGCAGTTTGTAGTCGTCAGACCTCAGCCAACCTAGTTGAGCTAGAGATGATGTATTTTGATGCTATCTTAGGCATGGATTGGTTGGCAGCTTGCTATGCCACAATTGATTGCCGAGCAAAGGCAGCCAGATTTCATTTTCCAAGTGAGCTAGTCCTTGAATGGGTAGGTAATACAGCGACACCTAGAGGTAGATTTATTTCCTATCTAAAGGCAAGGAAAATGATTGCAAAAGGGTGCATTTATCATATTATGAGAGTTAGAGATACAGATGCTGAGATACCTACACTTTAGTCTATTCCAGTAGTCAAAGAGTAAATAGATGTGTTTCTAAATGAGCTTCCAGGTATTCCTCCAGAGCGAGAAATTGATTTTAGCATCGATTTGCTTCTGGGAACTCAACCAATATCCATCCCTCCATATGGAATGGCACCTGCTGAATTGAAGGAGTTGAAGGAGCAGTTAAAAGATTTGCTGGAGAAAGGTTTCATCAGACCCAGTACCTCACCTTGGGATGCACCAGTACTATTTGTGCGGAAGAAAGACGGCTCGCTGAGGATGTGTATCAATTATAGGCAGTTGAACAATGTAACTATTAAGAATAAGTATCCACTTCCAAGGATCGATGACTTGTTTGATCAGTTGTAGAGGGCTAGATGCTTTTCAAAGATAGATTTGAGGTCAGGGTACCACTAGGTCAGAGTTCGGAAAAAAGATATTCTGAAGACAGCCTTCAGGACTCGATATGGCCACTTTGAGTTCCTTGTCATGTCCTTTGGTTGACAAATGCACCCGCTGTATTTATGGACTTGATGAATAGACTATTTTGGCCATTTTTAGATTTGTTTGTGATAGTATTTATTGATGATATTCTGGTTTATTCACGTTCAGAGAGGAGCATGCAGATCGCCTGCGAGCGGTACTCCAAACCCTCTGTGATCGTAAGTTGTATGCTAAGTTTTCTAAATGTGAGTTCTGGTTGAAATCTGTAGCATTCTTGGGGCATATTGTATTCGATGAAGGTATAAAGGTAGACACTTAGAAGATTGAGGCCGTGAAATCCTGGCCTAAGCCTACCACTCCGACAGAGGTTTATTGCTTTCTAAGCTTAGTAGGCTACTATTGGAGGTTCGTAGAGGGTTTTTCTTTCCTTTTGTCCCATTGACGAAGATGAATTAGAAAGTATCTAAGTTTTAGTGGATAGAGGCTTGCGAGCAGAGTTTCCAAGAGCTTAAGAACAGGTTGACCTCAGCGCCAGTTCTAACACTTCTAGAGGGTCCGAAAGGTTATGTCGTGTATTATGATGCCTCAGGTGTCGGGTTAGGATGTGTCCTAATGTAACATGGGAAGGTAATTGCGTATGCTTCAAGGAAATTGAGGAAGCATAAGAGGAATTATCCGACCCACGATCTCGAGTTAGCTGTTATTGTACATGCACTTAAGATATGGCGGCATTATTTATATGGTGTTCATGTTGATGTATTTACAGATCATAAAAGCCTACAATATATCTTCAAGCAAAAAGAGGTGAATTTGTGACAGAGGCAATGGCTAGAGTTATTGAAAGATTACGATGTTAACATTCTCTACCATCTAGGGAAAAATAATGTTGTAGGAGATGCCTTAAGTCGCCAATCTATGGGTAGCTTAGCACATGCAGAGGCTGAGAAAAGACAATTAGCTAGAGAGATTCATCAACTAGCTTGTTTGGGGGTTCGGTTAGTAGATTCTGATGATGGTGGAGTTGTACTTGAAAACACTGCAAAATCACCTCTCATAGCTGAAGTCAAGGAAAGGCTGTACGAGGACCTAGAGTTGGTCGAGTTGAGAGAGCAAGTTCTGCAACAGAAGAAGCCGTTGTTAGAGCTCAAGGGATATGGGGTTCTCAAATATAGGGGTCGTCTATGTGTTCTAGGTGTAGCAGGGCTACAACATAGGATTATGTCAGAGGCACATTATTCGTGGTACTCCATTCATCCTGGTTCGACGAAGATGTATCATGACATTAAGGAAGTGTACTGGTGGAATGATATGAAGAAGAACATTGTTGAGTTTGTCACCCACTGTCCTAGTTGCCAGCAGGTGTGAAGGTAGAGCACCAGAAGCCCGGAGGGCTAATGCAGACTATAGAGATCCCGACGTGGAAATGGGAGGCGATAAACATGGACTTCATCACGGGTTTGCCTCATTCTCATCATAAATTTGATTCTATATGGGTGATAGTTGATAGACTCACAAAATCAGCACATTTCCTACCGGTCAGATCTACATATACAGCCAAAGATTATGCGAAGTTATATATTAAGGTGATAGTGCGTCTACATGTAGTACCAGTATCTATTATATCTGACCATAGGGCCCTGTTTACAGCACATTTTTGGAGGTCATTTCAGAGAGGTCTAGGACTCAGGTAAATCTCAGCACAACTTTTCATCCACAGACTGATGGACAAGCTGATTGCACAATTCTGACGCTCGAGGATATGTTACGAGCATATGTGTTGTATTTTAAAAAAAGTTGGGATGAACATCTACCTCTTATCGAGTTTATGTATAATAACAGTTACCACTCCGGTATCCAGATGGATCCTTACGAGGCTTTGTATGGGCATAAGTGCAGATCTCCTATAGGGTGGTTTGATGTTGGAGAATCTGGGTTACATGGGCCAGACTTGATTCACCAGGCTATAGAGAAGGTAAAGCTTATCCAGGGGTGACTGTTAACAGCCCAGAGTCCTTAGAGGTCATATTTTGACGTGCGACGATGAGACTTGGTGTTTTTAAAGGTATCACCTATGAATGGCGTGATGAGGTTTGGCAAGAAAGGCAAGCTTAGCCCACGGTATATTGGGCCTTATAGGATTATTCGCAGAGTGGGTGATGGGTTTTCAATGTCTTGGCCTTATGCTTCGTATATTTTGATGATCTAACAAATTTGTTGTGAAGACCTAGATAGAGAACCTTGGCCCACAGGGTAAACATTTCATGTGACCTGGTCGAAGCCTGAAAATCAGCAAATGAATGAACGACCACATGGAAGAAACTTAACAGGGACCTGGTGATTTGGTTCCTCAAGGTTCTCTGACACAAGCACAAGACAGTGACTATACGCAAACATTATAAAGAGAAACATAACAGGGACCTAGTCTCTTAGGGTTCTCTGATAGAAGTACAAGTCAAATGAACAACTGGAACGTAGCAGAAGAAAGTGACCATCTAGAAACTGTCACAGAAGAGGAACACAACTAGGATTTGGTCCGTTTGTGTGTCCTAACAGAAGTACAAAGTCGACTATCCAGCTGGAATGCAACTACCCAGAAGTGGTTGTGCAGACAGTACAACAGTCACTTCTCATTGGGAAGAAGCGTGCACCAAGAGTTGACATCACTATCTATTGTGATATCTTTTGTGATAAAACAACCTGGTGCAAGACACACCATTCTTTGTGCATTCAGTGATATTCTCTCAGGAAACAACAATATTCATCCTTCATTGAAGTCACTGGTGTGTCAAGAACACGAAGACAACTCCACTAAGGATTAGTTTCTTAATGAGTTTATGTACATCCGTAGTTGAGTTGTAATCTTGTTATTTTCTCTTCATTGTATTTCCTAGTTCGCTTTCTTAGAAGCTTTGTCTTAGGAACAAACAAAAATTCGTAAACTTTCGAGTTTATGTTGTGACTAGGAATAGTCATAAGTTTAAAGCCCTTGTAACTAGGATAGTTATAGAGTGGCTTGTGGTGGGTGCATCACAAGTTATTTGAAGTCTTTGTAATAGGGTTTTTGCAAAGTGGCTTGTAATAGGTAGATTGCAAGTTAGTGAAGTTAAAAGCCTACAAGAGTAGGTTGTGGTTTTTTTATCCCCTTGTGTGGGATTTTTCCACGTAAAAAATCTCTTGTCTTCTTTACTTTCAGTTTTTATAGCATTCTCAGGATCATCTCATATAGGACCAGGTACTTTATAGTTTGGTGGACTCATACAAACTAACAGTGGGCTAAGTAGATTATGAGTTAGAATTGCCTTCGGAATTGGAGTCTGCCCATCCGGTTTTTCACGTATCTATGCTACGGAAGTGCATTGGCGATCCTAATCGAGTGGTGCCCACTGATGATGTACAGATTACGGAGCACTTATCGTATGAGGATGTTCTAGTTACCATCCTAGACCGACAAATCCGCAAGCTACAAAATAAAGAGATAGCCTTCGTGAAGGTTTTATGGAGAAGCAAGAATGTGGAAGAGATGATGTGGGAAGCGGAGGAAGAAATGAAGTCTAAATACCCCCACTAATTTCAAACTGAAGATTTGGTTCGAGATAGGATACTTCAGCACAACTCTATTCAGGACAATATCTCATCAGGTAAGCTCTTATTTTTTACTTTTAGTATTTATAATTGACGGCTGTGTGAGGCCAAGTATTGCTATTTATAGACATTGTCCATGTGTGGCATACATAGTATGTTTTCTAGTTGCGTGCAGGTTGGTTTTAAACTAGTGTATGGAGGAGACTTTGGCAAAATTTTCTCATGTCTCTAAGAGTAAATATTCGAGGACGAATGTCCCTGAGGGGGATGATGTTACACCCCATATTTTCGTACGTAAAAGTGCGTCGTAAGTAAACTAATGTAAGACCAAAAATGAGATCATCTTTGGAAGTATATAAAGTAAGTTATCATGTTACCTCGAATGTTACATATATTGAAGATCATGAACAATAAATACAAAGAGAGTTGGAAGGTTTAGAAGCTAAGGTATATTATGTTTTGAAGTCGAGCGAGTTGTGGAACAAAATTCAATGAAAGTTATCACAAGTTACGTTCATAAGTTTTACTAAAATTTGGGTAAAATGTAACTGTGATTTACTCCTAATATACGTAGAGTTACGGGGTGTTCCACCCATAAAATTGAAGATCTATGAGTCTATTTTCTAATGTATTAAATCGATTGTAAATATGACATTGGAATAGAGAGATAAATGTGTTTTTGCGAGACTGCACAGACTGCTACCAAGTAGGTGTGTCACCTACTTGCTTAAATGAGAATCTAAAAATTGGCCAGTTCGGGTCATCCAAAGAGACCTTTTAAAGGAATATTTATTTCATATAATACACAACATTGATAAGAGGGAACAATAACCAGACCTAAGACCCTGCAAACATCCTCCCAAAAATTGAACACAAACCCTAATTGAATTTCTCTCCTTTTCAAGTTCTAGTTGGAGGAAAAACCTTGAGTTTGATGATCCAAGATAGGAGATGAGTTATTCAATAAATAAGGTAAGTTTACTACTCTCTTTCATCGATTTTTTCTGCTGTATATGTGTGGAAAGTTGTTCAAATTGTAAGAACTCACGGGATGGTGATCGGAAGTCTTGAGTTCGACATATTCACTTGTAGCGGACTGTTTTGTGTTGTTGTTGGATTGCATGTTTTACTACTGTTTTATGGCATTTTGGAGGAGGAATGGTATGGAGAAACACCACATAAATTCAGGGTGGTGGGCTGGTCGTTCATCGTAATATTTTCGGGTCATTTGACACTACTACGGTGGTCGTTTGGTGTTTGAAGAGATTGTGGTGTGTTAGGTTGTTTTTTAGTATTTTATGGTATATATAAGGTTGGAAAATAATGTATATATGTTGTTATTGTTGTATTCTTATGTTGTTGGTATTATCTTGAATTTGGAGGAAGTAAGGATTATAAAGGATATGTTGCTCGTTTTAATACAAAATAAGCTTGTCGTTCGTTGTGCGATAGTTTTACCTTTAGTAACTTAATGATAGTATTATTATCGTTGTTGTAGATTAAGGTGATAAGAGAAGTTCAACTTGATGATTGGAAAGATTATGAAGGTATGTTAAGGCTAAACCTTTCCATCATTTTGGCATGATCTCGTACCTACATGTGTTTGATAATGAAACATAAAGAGTTGTTCGTATTCTTGAATTCATTCACATTATCCTAGTCTCATATGTTACCGTATTCTCCCTTATCGGGACTTTATATTCACTTAAGTATTGTCTTCTTCTAGTCAATAGAGCAGAGGTCTATATATATATATATGCGGTAATATAGTATTTTCACCACCATCGAGCTATAATAGATGGGCAAGCCTTTATTGGGCAACCTATGATCAAATGGTAAGTTATATATCAAGCCTACTGTGGCCGAGCGCCTATGAGCGAGACCAGAATTGCCGAGATACCTAGCCTAGTATGGTCGAGCGCCTATGAGCGAGCCTACTACAGTCGAGCAGTTACACTTACCAAGCCTTATAAGGTCGGGCATTTATTATACTTACTATATTGAGAGAGTTGAGTCAGCATCAGCAGGTAAGTATATCTCCAGATCATCTTTGACTCCCAATTACTTTCAGTTATTATATTATCAGTTCAATTTCAACTTTCAGTTATTTTATTTCCTTACATACTCGGTACATTATTTCGTACTTACGTCCCTTTTCTGGGGATACTGCATTTCTTGTTTGCAGGTTCAAATAGACAGACAGATAGACCTCCTCAGTAGGTGTTGCTCGAGTTCAGCTTGATCGGTAAGCTCCACGTCCTTCAGAGTTGCCTGGACAAGGGTTTTGTGTACATATTGTATATATATATATATATATATGTTATGGGTAGGTCGGGCCCTGTTCCTATCCAACTTCGGAAGCTAATATCTTTTGATTTACAAGGAATTTTGAGATAATCTAAAAATGAAAGTTGTATATATTCGTGTCTAGTTTCCAGAAAGGTAAAGATATCTCAATTTCGATATTTGTAGAGAAAGTTATGGCCAAAAGTCTATACATCCATCAGTAGAGGCTTGTAGATATATCCTGTCAGTTAGTGCAGTATGTTGGGCTTGTAGGCCTTGTATGTATATTTTGTTGGTTTGTCAGCTGTAGTAGTTGTGACGGCCTTATAGGCCTAGCTTTATATTGATGTTTAATCAAAACCAGTTCTCATTCAGTTTTATATTTTGCCTTGCAAATTATCTTGCAATGTGGTCCCATGGGCAAAGTATAACCTTGTATGCTCAGAGTCCCTCAGTCGCAAGTTGGTACGCTAGTTTGAGTGAGGCATCGGGTGCCGGTCTCGCCCCCCAGGTTCGGGGCATGACACCCCAACTGGACTTCTCTCAGCAACAACAGACAAAGAATTTTCATCTTTCTCACCCTCATTATCTAACAATGTAGTTCCGGTAAAATAGGGTAGAGCATTATCTGATGATGACAAGACATTCAGATCAAACCCTTAAACAGTAGGACTTTCAGAGACACCAAATACTGACTCACCACCACCAGGACCAGTAACAACCATTTTGTCCACAGTTTCTTCCTCAACACGTTGACTAGAAACCTTTGCACCTTCATCTCCTTCCACTATTTCTTCTGTGGTTTGGAGAAAGTGAGAGGTGGATGAAGGTCCTTCAATTTCTATTTTCTCTGTGGTAGAAGTTAATGAGGGAGAGATAACAAACTTTTTAGGAGTTTGGTTTTCTCTATTGAGATGAGAACCAGAATTGGATGGAGTAGTGGAGGAGACTGTAGGTAATGGTTGTGTAAGGCCTTGAAAATTTCCGACAAGTAATTTAAGGTTCCGTGGTTCCAAGATAGGCTAATGTATTGTATTTTTTGACCTTTTGGGTTGAACAATGCGTTGGGGAGTTGACTCATTTCAACCTCACGAAGCCTGGTCTGTAGCACGCTAGACCGTGCTATATCCCTCGCTAATACTGGTCTGTAGCTCGATACAGAGCTTTCCTAGCCTGGTCTGTAGGCCGGTCCGTATTTCTGAGGGTTCATTTTTCTATTTTTATAACCCGACCCTATCTCAATAAATAGACATAAGAGACCATTTTTGAAGGGAATATATGATATTTTTAGAAAGAGAGAGAGAGAGGAAGTGACCTAAAGTGAGAGAAGAAATCCCTAAGCTAATTGTTCATCAAAATCTTGCTCAAGCCTTGAAAGTCAACAAGAAATCTCACAAGGTCTTCATCTAAGAGGTAAGGTTCCATACCCTAGTTTTCAATTTCGAATTTGGGTAGAAGATGGTTGATTAGGAGTATGGTTCTTGGGTGTGAGAGTATTATTTATACATGCATGTACCAATTGTCACAACTCCTTTTTACCTACCCCCAAAAGGGTATAAGGGAGTTTTTCCAATTAAAGGACAATCGAAACGGGATTATTTTTATTTAAAGATTCAGAGTCGCCACTTGGGAGATTTATGGTGTCCCAAGTCACCGGTTCAAATCCCGAATCGAGGAAAGATTGACTCTATATTACAGTCCGCGAACCAGAAATCTGGGTAAGGAATTTTGTTAACCCGGGAGAAGGTGTTAGGCATTCTCGAGTTCCGTAGTTCTAGCACGGTCGCTCGACTGCTATATTCGGCTTAATTATCTGATTTTAAAAACATTTTAAACCTATGTGCAAATTTTAACTTTTAACCGCTTTTATTCACTTTTAGGAATATTGCAACGCTGTCAAAATACGTCTTGAACCACGTCACATAAATGCACCCGTGGTCTTCGACATTGTTGAGATTTGGATTTGGGTCACATAAATGCGTACTCGAGTTTAGGAAGGTAATATTATTAAAACAACGCGCCTAAAGCAACTACGAGTTTTTAACTTTGCGAGGGCCATGTGAATTTGCTAAATGGCACGCCTCGAGTTCTAAGTATTTTAAAAGAAAGGATTAAATGAGGGCCCTGCATTTGAGATTTTATTTGGTGCGGCGTACCTCGATTCCATTTTAAAAGGATATTCAAACTAAAGCTCGGAGGGCCATAGACTATGTCTTATCTAGTATAGCTCGCCTCCCAATTATTGAAAGGAATTCGATTCTTTACTACTAAATGTAACCAAGGGTTTTATTCAGGTTAACGAGAAACTTACACGATGGAGAATTAATTATTAGAAAATGGGGTATTCAGCTCAGCATAAACCAGTAACCCAACGAAAAGAGGTGGCCCAAGTCTCATTAGGAAGGGCCTGTCCTATTTTGGGCCCAATAGTGAGCCCCAAGCTCCTGAAAATATCCTGTGCTGGGGAGAGGCTCGGTATCGAGTCTCCAAAGCACAAATGAGCGCCTGAAGTGCCACAAATTCAGAAAGCCATCGCTGAGACCAATACATAACACGACTCGAGTTCGAGTCTTTGACAACGCAAGCCCTTTGGAGCATCAGGGACTAATTAAAACCAAACGAAACCTTTTTTGAACCATTCTTGTTGACTATACCTTCGGATGCTAATTAAAGAAAACATGAAAAAACTTACAACTGCATAGAACCATGAAAGCTAAGAAATTATGCACCTTCCTTAACTACCCCACATTTGAACATGCTAATCAACTTTCTACCATTTAAGCTTTTACACACACCTATTTTACTTCACGATGTGCATATTAATCATAATCCACGCATATTCAACGTACACATATCAATAACTTTCCCTCTATAACCATTTCCTTTGTTTTGAATCCTCAATCTAAATGATTTTAACACACAAAATGAAACCAGCGAAGTAACAGGGATGTTTAACTTAACACATCTTAATGCCAACAATGCTCAAAAAGAAAACTCTCAGAAATTATGCATTCACCAAATTTCTGTCAGTACCATATCACCAACAGTCCCAAGGTTTAACTGCAACATACAAATTTAGCTAATCGTACTAAGAGTGGCTAAACTACAATGAATTAGCTGATCCAGCATATAAACACCACGAAGAAAACTGAAACTAAACAAAATAGATTCAGCTGCCATGTTCCAAAACTTTCACTTTCATCTTCATTATGACACATACATCTAGTAGAATTTCAAGAGAATGTACCTGACAACAGCAAAGAGAATAAGAAGAAGGAGGAATCAGCAGCAATAGACCTGTGTTAGTTGCAGTGTTAGCCCAGAAATAATCAAAAAGGGAACCAGCTTTGAGGCAGGTTAAAATCAACAGAAATCCCAAACAATGTTCAGCAACCAAAAGACAACCAAAATCGAACCAAAAGCTCTTGAAAACCAACCAAAATCAAACCATTTTCATGCTCAGACGAACCAACAACTTTCAATACTCAGAAATCAAAGTAAATTGAGAGAGTTTCAATTGAATAGTGGCTATTCGAACCACTCAGCCTTTTATTGTTATCCAAAAATTGAAGGAATCAAAAATACTCAAAGTCTATGAAACAGTAATTTTTTGCATTTTTCTGGATTTTCAGCTCTTGATCTCTACCTTGCAAGGCAAGAATGAAATGTCTTTATAGGCAAGCAAATAGGGCAAACTTGAGAGTTTAGTTTTGCACTTCTAGTCCCCCCCCCCCTTAATTTCATTTTTGCCAATTAATCCCTCATTTTCTGACTTGATACCCAAACTAAAGTCTAAAATTCCATATAAGACCCCTACTAGAAGCTTCTAAATCAGTTACCCAAGAGATTCCCAAGCTAGATTACCTATACTACCCTTTTGGGACCTTGAAATTACCCCTCAGCTGCAGTTGGGTCATGGGTTAACCGGCCCAATGGTTACACAAACATGGGCCCAAAAAATCCATTCGAGCTCTGGGAATGGATTCTGAAATGATTCAAAGCCCAAATGTCATGATGACCCCAACCCAAATCAAATTAAGGCGAATGGCAAAGAAACAAATGAACAATTTTCTCGCAATTTAAAACCCGAGCCAAAATACTAATTAATGAAAAATTGAACTAAATTAAACCCTCGGTCTAGTTAGATTAAACTAAATGATTAACTAACGAGGACAAACACAGAATTCATCAAGCAAGACCAAACGACATCAAGGGTAAAACCTAGAAAAGATCAAACTATATAAAAAAACCAGGTTTTATCTTGGCCAGAATTTTGCTCGTCTTTCAATTGAATTATTCGGAGAAAAGAAGAATAGAAGTAGAAGAATAGGAGAACGAACCAAAGAAAAGAAAGAAACTCACTGACTCTGCTTGCAATCATGACTGCCTCTCCGATTAGAGCCACAATATAATACCAATCGCCTGTTCTTTATCAAGAACAGGCGACTAATGTTATTTTGTAGAAAAATCGGCAGCCTGACACTTGAATATTGGAGCCGGTAACCATGCAAGCCATAGAATCCAGGATTGAAACACTTTGAACTTTTGGGGCTCTGGACCCTATCGCTAGATTCAAGATTTGATAGAGCCGGAAAGGATTCGAAGGGTATGGGTTAAGGATTTGGAGAGAGGAGGTCATGGGAGCTTCAGGGTGTTAATTTGGGGTTGTTTGGTAGTGGTGCCTCCACCTTGAGGCGGTGGAAATGGAGGCGACGTCGTTAGGGTTTGTAGGTTAGAGTCTCTGTGAAAGAAACGATGAGGGGGTAGGGGGTGCGTTTGGACACTTTTATCCGTGGGAGACCCGGATTTCCAACCGTTGTATAAGGAAGACCTCGACGGTCCTGATCTCCCTTAAACGAAACGAGGTCGTTTGGATGGTGAGGGGAGAATGTGGACCGGGTCAGGGTGGTTTTGGGCAGGGTATTGGGGAAATTTAGACGGGTTTCAGGGGTGCAGGGGTTTGGGCTTGAAGATGATTCAATTAATTTGGCCCAGGTTCCTTTTCTTCATTTCCATTAATTCTTTTTAGTGCCTTTTCCTTTTCTTTCTCTTTTTCTTTTTATTTTTTCTCAAATTAAACAAAATCTAAAATAATTCCTAGGACCTAATTAACCTAAAAATAATAATCAAACCTAATGATAATTATTACAATTAATAAATTAAAGAAGAACTAACTCAAAAATCACAAATTAAAATTAAAAAGTGCAAAATGACTACTTTTGTGATTTTCCCTTTTTAAAATAACCTAATTAATCAATTAATCCTAAAATGCTAAACTAAATCCTAAAATAAAATGCACATATATTTTTGTATTTTCATTAATTAAAATGCCCAGACAAAAATGCAAACAATTAACAGAAAATGTCACAAAAATCCACAAAATTGCAAACACTGAAAGAAATTTTTTTGTTTTGAATTTCTGGGAGTAATTCATATAGGGCAAAAATCACGTGCTCACAGTTGCCCCTCTTTGCTCGGAAACACGCAGAGTTTTCGGGCAAAGATAACATGAGCGGATACGAGCGATTTTTGCCCGTTTGAATACTCCGTGGGAAGCATTTTTGAAAGATTTGACCGCACCCTGCTTCCAAGGTTGCCTACATATCCTTGGATAAAAAGGAATCAGGTCAGTATAGTTCAGGAATATTTGGTAGCTGGGACTACCATAAAGTTGTGATTTCACTATTGCTGCTGTTGCTGCTACTGCTTACTGAACCCCCTTATTACACCATGTCAAAATAAAAAAAAGCTAGACTAGACTATGATCTATGAGTTACAAGAGAATCTATCTATATCTTCAAACTTGCTCTTATGGTTCTTGTTGCCTTATTGACTTGTATTCTCCCGGTGAGATCCATTTGTTGTCGCCTTGAATTGTAATCTGAGATGTTTTCCCTATCTTTAGGTGGATGCCTGATTGCAAAATACACTTGATATGTTTTCCCTTTCTCCAGGTGGACGCCTGACTGCTGAACTTGAATGTATTCCCTAATCTCCAGGCGGGCTCCTGATTGCTGCACTTGATATGTATTCCCATGCTCTCCAGGCGGGCTCCTGATTGCTGAACTTGAAATGTATTCCCATGCTTTCCAGGCGGGCTCCTGATTGCTAAACTTGAAATGTATTCCCATGCTCTCCAGGCGGGTTCCTGATTGCTAAACTTGAATGTATTCCCATGCTCTCCAGGCGGGCTCCTGATTGCTAAACCTGAAATGTATTCCCATGCCCTCTAGGCGGGCTCCTGATTGCTAAACTTGAAATGTATTCCCATGCTCTCCAGGCGGGTTCCTGACTGCTAAACTTGAATGTATTCCCTGCTCTCCAGGCGGGCTCCTGACTGCTAACTTGAAATGTATTCCCTGCTCTCCAGGCGGGCTCCTGACTTCAACAAAATAGACAAAAACAAAAAAAAAATTCCGCCCCAGTTTGGTATCTGGGCACATATGTAAGTGTAAAACGAATCATATTACCAAATATCAATAAGAACTTGAAAGCTAAAACTTGAATTGTACTCCCTTGTTCTCCAGACGGGCTCCTGACTGCTGACTTGAAATGTATTCCCTACTCTCCAGGTGAGCTCCTGATTGCTGACTTAAAATGTATTCCCTGCTCTCCAGGCGGGCTCCTGACTGCTGACTTGAAATGTATTCCCTTGTTCTCTAGGCGGGCTCCTGACTGCTGACTTGAAATGTATTCCCTTGTTCTCCAGGCGGGCTTCTGACTTCAACAGAATAGACAAAAACAAAGAAAATTTTCTGCCCCAGTTTGGTATCTAGGCACATATGTAAGTGTTAAACTGAATCATGTTACCAAACATTATCAAGAATTTGAAAGCTAGATCCCGTTATCCAGGAGGATCCTGACAACTCCTATTTAAATGACAATTTTAAAGCTAAATTATGTCTTCTGAAGGTATGTCTTATGCTAAGTCTTGTTATCCAAGCAAATTTTAAAACTACATCCCATTATCCAGGAGGGTCCTGAAAACTCCTAATTGAATCATACCTTAAACATGCAAACTTTGAAGCCAACTTATATTCCTTTGGGGTACATTTATGCTAGATTATGCTACTCATGATTGTTTTGAATTTTAGACTAGGTCCCATTTTCGAGGAGGGTCCTGAAAACTCCTAATTGAATCCTATCTAAAACATGCAAACTTTGAAACCAACTTATATTCCTTTGGGGTACATTTATGCTAGATTATGCTACTCATGATTGTTTTGAATTTTAAACTAGGTCCCATTTTCCAGGTGGGTCCTGAAAACTCCTAATTGAATCCTGTCTAAAACATGCAAACTTTGAAACCAACTTACCTTACTCTATGATATTCATGATTGTTTTGAATTTTAACTAAGCCACATTTTCCAGGAAGGTCCTGAGAGTTTACGGTCAAACCTGATTAGTGCTTGCTCTTCCCTTACGGAGAATTCCTCTGAAACAAATGAATTTTTCTGCCCCTGTTTCAATCAAAGGAAAATCTTGTCAGTTTCAAATGGTGGTTAGTTGATGGCATTCTTGCTGAAGGTCTCTCCGCTGCCATGTTTTGTTTTGACCTGTTTTCCCGAACTGGCCCTGAACCGCTTGACTTTCTGTCTGACTTTCAAACCCCATGACCTTTGACGACCCGAGTATTTTATACCCATACTGTTGTTTTACACCTCTGGTCCCTTTATCTGAACCTTTGAATCTCCCATGACATTACCAAATCATTCCACCGATGAAATTTCCGGTGATTCCTTGTATGCCACTTTACATCATGTTGTCTTTGGTATGTTCTGGCCAAACTGTGCTTCGCAATTTTGGAAGTTGGTAATGAGCTTTGAAATCCTTTCTCATTTTCTTTTAACAAGACTGAAATTGAAACATCTTAGAAAAAATAAACCCCAAAAGAAATGAAATGCAATGACTTTGAGAGTTAAGGATAAGAAGAATCCAAAACTGGGTGACTGCTAAAAAGAGAAAAAGAAAAGAGACTTATCTGAGCAGAACAGTTGGTACCAATGATAATGACATGCGTTTCGGATTAATCGGCCCAGTCTGTCTAACCGATCAACTTTCAGTTGCCATACTTTGTTGCCTCGGAACTCCACAACCTGATTTCTTCACCCAAACCTTGACCTTGTTCATCCTGCGGTGCCCTGAAAGGTTTTCACCAACAGACCTCTCTCATTTGTTCATCTCTCAACTCACTTTCGCCTCAAGTTGCCCGTGAAGGTTTTCACCAATAAGACTCTCTCATTTTTTATTTCTCTCATCTCCCGTCGCCTTACGGTGCCCGTGAGGGTTTTCACCAATAAGACTCTCTCATTTTCATTATTTTTCTGCTTGGACCAGAGTGTTGCCCCTGATATGAATCACCCCTACCTGCTCGACTTGGCATTTCTCGAAGACTGATCAGAAGGTCTTTCTTTGGACCGTAATGTAGGCTTTTGGATAGGGTTAGAAAGAATGGGTATCAAAGGCTCGAAACAATTCAAATAGGTTAAAAATTACAACTTTAGGAATCAGATTTCTCACAACAACCATAACTTCTGCCCCAGTTTCTTACTCGAGGACTTTTGGATTTTGTTTTGATGAGACCGAACCGTGAGGCTGCCTATGTATCCTTAAAAGGAATCAGGTCAAACGTAGTTCATGTCATAGAAATTGCTTCGTTGTTGCGATTTTTCTTTTCTGTTCTTCCTCTTTCTCTTCTTTCCTTTCTTTCTTCTTTTTATCTTTTTGTTGCATTGCTGTTTTGTTATTTTTTTTTTCCTTTTCTTTTCTCTCTTTTTTTCTTTTTTTTCATTCCTTTCTCTTTTTTTTCTTTTTTTTTCTTTTTTCATTCTTTTCTTTCTTTTCATTCTTTTCTTTTCTCTTTTCCTTTACTCATCTTTCGCGCTTGCGTTTCTGATCTTTGCTACTGATTCCAAAAGTGGGGTATGAAAGGAAATAAATAAGGCTCAAGGGGATAACAAAGGATAAAGTGTTTAGATAGTAGAACAAAACGCCTTCGTCATTCCAATCTTCAAAACATGCCAAGTACAAACAAATACAATTTAAACAAATAAATCATACATAATATCTCTTGACCGCATCGGAATTGATGGCCATTTCTATACATTTGCCTTTTATATCTGTTAAGTACAAAGCACCGTTGGACAACACTCTTGTTATGACGAACGGCCCCTGCCAGTTCGGGGAAAACTTGCCTTTTGCTTCAGCCTGATGAGGAAGAATGTGTTTCAATGCTAACTAACCCACTTCGAACTTCCGTGGACGCACCTTCTTATTATATGCTCTTGCCATTCTCTGTTGATACAACTGGCCATGACACACTACTACTAATTTTTTCTTATCAATCAAACTCAATTGTTCCAGGCGGGTTTTAACCCACTCATCATCGTCAATTTTGGCTTCTGCAACGATCCAAAGGGATGGAAGTTCAACTTCCGCGGGTATCACTGCTTCCGTGCCATATACCAACAAATAAGGAGTTGCCACTACTGAAGTACGAACAGTAGTGCGATAACTCAACAATGCAAAAGGCAGCTTCTCATGCCATTGCCTGGACCCTTCCACCATTTTCTGAAGTATTTTCTTTATGTTCTTGTTGGCTGCCTCGACTGCTCCATTTTCCTTGGGGCGGTATGGGGTGGAATTGCGATGTGTAATCTTAAACTGTTGACACACCTCTTTCATCAAATGACTGTTGAGATTAGCCCCGTTATCTGTGATGATCACCCTTGGGATTCTGAACCGACAAATGATGTTTGAGTGCACAAAATCGGCCATTGCTTTCTTGGTCACATACTTGAAAGTTTTAGCTTCCACCCACTTGGTGAAATAATCAATGACCACTAGAATAAACCTGTACCCATTGGACGCTGCTGGCTCGATTGGACCAATGACATCCATGCCCCAAGCAACGAAGGGCCATGGTACGGACATTGTATGCAATTCAGATGGTGGGGAACAGATCAAATCTCCGTGCACTTGGCACTGATGACACTTGCGCACGAAACTGATACAATCTCGCTCCATAGTGAGCCAATAATAACCTTCTCAGAGAATCTTCTTTGCCAACACATACCCACTCATGTGCGGTCCACAAACTCCAGAATGCACTTCGGTCATGATAGTTGTGGCCTATCTAGCATCTATGTATCTCAACAGTCCAAGATCTGGAGTCCTTTTGTACAAACCCCTCCGCTGAAGAAAAATCCGCTTGCCAACCGCCGAATTGTTCTCGTTTTATCACCTATGGCTTGTACCGGATACACCCCCATCCTGATATATTCCTTGATATCGTGAAACCAAGTCTCATCATCAAGTTCTTCCTCTACCACGTTATAGTGAGCATGATGATCGTGGACTTAAATCTACAAAGGGTCTACGTAAGCCTTATCTGGATGATGTAACATTGATGCTAGAGTAGCCAAAGCATCAGCACCCTCATTATGAATCCTTGGGATATGCCTGAACTCTATTGATTGAAACCGTTGACAGAAATCATGCAAACATTGTCGGTACGGTATGAGCTTCAAATCCCGAGTTTCCCATTCTCCTTGAATCTGGTGCACCAGAAGGTTCGAGTCGCCCAAGACCAAGACTTCCTGGACACCCATATCTATAGCTAACCTCAAACCCAGAATGCATGCCTCATATTCAGCCATGTTGTTAGTACAGTAGAAACAAAGTTGAGCAGTAACAGGGTAGCGATGCCCCGCTTCAGAAATAAGTACGGCTCATATCCCAACGCCCTTCATGTTAGCAGCTCCATCAAAGAAAAGTTTCCACCCTAGCTCCCCAACTGGTCCCCACTCATTAATGTGCATGACTTCTTCATCAGGGAAGTAAGTCTTCAAAGGCTCATATTCCTCATCCACTGGGTTCTCAGCCAAATGATCGGCCAATGCCTGGGTTTTCATCGCAGTCCTAGTCACATAGACGATGTCAAATTATGTGAGCAAGATCTGCCATTTTGCGAGCCTCCCTGTAGGCATAGGCTTCTGAAAGATATACTTTAACGGATCCAAACGAGAGATGAGGTAAGTAGTGTAAGAGGACAAATAGTGCTTCAACTTCTGTGCTACCCAAGTTAGGGCGCAACATGTCCTCTCAGGGTGAGTGTACTTAACCTCGTAAGACGTGAACTTCTTGCTGAGATAATAGATGGCTTGCTCATTCCTAGCGGTGATGTCATGATGACCCAATACACAGCCAAAGGAATTGTCCAGGACCGTCAAATACAGAATCAAAGGTCTCTCATGTTCTGGTGGCACCAACACAGGCGGGTTTGATAAGTACCCTTTTATCTTATCAAATACTTCCTGACACTCATCTGTCCACTTGACCGCGGCATCTTTCTTCAGCAGCTTGAAGATAGGCTCACAAGTTGTCGTAAGCTGAGCAATAAACCTGCTGATGTAATTCAATCTCCCCAATAGACTCATCACCTCAGTCTTGTTCCTTGGGGTGACAACTCTTGGATAGTTTTGATCTTTGACGGGTCCAATTCGATACCTTGACGGCTGACTATGAATCCCAACAGTTTTCTAGATGGCATACCAAATGCACATTTTGCAGGATTGAGCTTAAGATTGTACCTGCGAAGCCTTTGGAAGAATTTTCTCAAATCTCTAACATGATCAGACTACTTTCTGGACTTTATGATTACATCATCCACATAGACCTCGATCTCTCTGTGTATCATGTCATGGAATATGGTTGTCATTGCCCTCATGTAAGTTGCCCCAGCATTTTTCAAACCAAAAGGCATGACCCTATAGAAGTATGTTGCCCACGGTGTGATGAATTCTGTCTTCTCTGCATCTTCCTCATCCATTAGGATTTGATGATAGCCGCATAGCAATGCACAAAAGACCCAATCTCGTGTTTGGCATAATTATCAATCAGAATGTGGATATTTGGCAGTGGAAAGTTGTCCTTGGGACTCGCCTTATTGAGATCACGATAATCAACACATACCCTGGTCTTGCCATCCTTCTTTGGCACAGGTACTACATTGGCTAACCAAGTGGGATACCGAGTGACCCGAATAACTTTTGCATCGAACTGCTTGGTAACCTCTTCTTTGATCTTCACACTCATATCAGTTTTAAATTTTCTCAGCTTCTGCTTGACAGGAGGGAATGTCGGGTCAGTGGGCAATTTGTGAACCACCAAATCAGTGCTTAAACTTGGCATGTCGTCATATGACCATGCAAAAATATCACAAATGCCCAGCAAGAAATGCCCAAATAAAATGCACATATATTTTGTATTTTTCATTAATTAAAATTCCCAGATAAAAATGCAAACAATTAACAGAAAATATCACAAAAATCCACAAAATTGCAAACACTGAAAGAAATTATTTTGTTTTGAATTTCTAGGAGTAATTCATATAGGGCAAAAATCACGTGCTCACACCAATAAGGTTTGTGGGAAGATTGTTGAGATTAAATGGGTAAAGATTGGATTGTGGAGTGAAAGAAGTCTTGTGGAAGAACTTTGTAATCAAATTTGTACACCTAGTATTTGATAAAATGCTCAAATGAGTTGAAACCATGAATATCTTCCTAATTTGTGTTCAATTTTGTTATGTCTCTAAATAGATCGGGATTGCTAGGATTTCCGAAACATTGTAGAATTTAAGGAAAGCTCAAAGCGAGGTATGTTGGCTAAACTACTCTCTTAGAATTGAATTCCATGATGTTCCCATAAGTTTCAAGTATGGTTGGCTCAAGTTCCTTATTCGCATGTTTCGAGTTGTTCCTAATAAATTCGATTACCTCGAGTAAACAAAGTGTTGAAAGTTATGTGTTCAAAACGAGTTTCGAATGCTCCTATCACATTATGTTATCCTTCGGGAATGTGTTCAAGAATGATATGTGTATTGAAATGTTATGGCTTTGAGTCGTGTTTCAAATAAAAGTTATGATGCCAAATTGTGTGAGAAAAACTCAATGTGCTTAAGACTCTTAATTGCTCATATGTGTACCTAAAGTCTTGATTAGAAATGCCTTGTTGTTGATAACCTATAAAGATGATGCAAAGTGAAAGAAGTGGGTTGGAGATGTAAAGTGTGGCCACCGTGCCAATAATGAAAGTTATACTTGTGGCCAATGGTGCCAATGAAATAAAATGATGTGAGAAACATTATGAAATGAGCCTTGATTCAACTGTTCCAAAATGACTTCGTAACTAGATTTTTCTAAAAGCTTATGTACTCAAGTCATGCCCAAATGTGGTTGTTTTAACTAATGCCATGCTTTATAAGTATTTCCAATATGTTTTGAGTACTTGCATATTCATAAGTTGAAATTGTGTATTGCCCTTTTCGGAAAAAGGTATTTCAAGAATAAATGGTGTGTTACTCGTTTATGTTTTTTAACTTGCGCTTCGATTACTAATCATTTTACTCCATTTCTTGGAATGAAATCCATTGTGTTTAAAGTCTTCATTTCTATTGAACTTAAAGTTGTGATTTTCAGAATTTTCTATATGTTGATTTTTATGATGATGATCCTTGAAAGTAAAGAAATGAAAGTGTGGAATATGAAATACAACCATTGTGCCATGAAAGGAGAATTATATGTATGGCCAAGAGAGCCAATGAAATAATGATGTTGTAAGTGGTCAAAAGTATGAATAAAGTGATATATGGTGTGCAAGGTTATGGGATGAAACACATAGGTGCATTGTGTATGGAATCCTATGGATGGTCTATGAAATGCATAGGTGTATTGTATATGGGAATCCTATGGACGGTCTATGAAACATATAGGTGTATTGTATATGGAATCCTATGGACGGTCTATGAAACACATAGGTGTATTGTATATGTAATCCTATGGACGGTCTATGAAACATATAGGTGTATCGTATATGTGAATCCTATAGACAGGCTATGAAACGCATAGGTGTATAATAAAATATGTGATCCTATGGACGGTCTATGAAACGCATAGGTGTATGTGTATGGAATCCTATGGACGGTCTATGAAACGCATAAGTGTATTGTATACGTAATACTAGGGACGGTCTATGAAACACATAGGTGTATTGTATAGGTAATCCTATGGACGGTCTATGAACCGCATATGTGTATTATATAGGTAATCCTATGGACGGTCTATGACATGCATAGGTGTATTGTATATAGAATCCTATGGATGGTCTATGAAATGCATAAGTGTATTATATATGTGATCCTATGGACGGTCTATGAAACACATAGGTGTACAATATGAATAAACGCTATAGACGGTCTATGAAACGCATAGGTGTATAATATGAATAAACACTATGGACGGTCTATGAAATGCATAGGTATATAATGTGCATAGTAAGGGAGGGCTATGGACAGTCTAGTAAGACGCATAGCAAACATGAAACATAGGGGCCACTTTCATTGCCCTTGTTTGCAGATGTTGTTACATTTACATTATATTTTGTATCACATATATAATTCATATGGCTCAATTGATCCCAAAAGAAGTTCAGAATGATGTAAGTATAATAAGATTTGAAATGTGATTCTATGGGACGTTTCGTAGTTTATTGATGTACTTTATTTGCCTCTTATTTGAGTTACCGTATTTTCATATGTTGTTTTATCTGCCTTACATACGAGTACTATTCCACATATATTCACGTCCCTTTTGTCGGGGGCTACATCTTTTAATGGATGCAGGTATACTTCTACAGGATGATAGGGATCTTCTTCACTACTCAGCTTATGGTGAGGTCGCTACAGTTCTAATGGGTGTTTGGGTCTAGTTCGTTTTATGTATTTAGGTATCTATTGTCATAGACGCTCAATGTACAATGTGGGTCATGTAATTAAAGTTTTGAGTTTTGTCATGTATTGATGTTCACAATATTAACAGTTATTTATAAAGCTATGTATCCATCATGAGAAGAATTTTGGGCCATTGAGCCAAATGTATTCAAGATCTAATTATGTTGTGGTAAGTCATGCATGAGTAATAATGAGAGGTTGATGTAATGCAAGCTTGCTCGACCGGGTTTATAGGTTGATTGTCGGTCGCGCTCCCTGAGGTCGGGGCGTGACAGTTTGGTTGGAAATTGGGGTTTCAGTGTGTGAAGGTTGGGGCTCAGATCCTAATGGCATGCTTCATGAGACGAATACATAGAAAGGACTTCAGTAGTAGCTTTTGGAGACTTAGATTGTGGTGAAGACATGGTCGATCTTGAGAGAATGAAGACACACGAAGAGGGGTTTTATGAAAAGAATGGTGTTTGATGTAGACAGTTGAGAGAGAGACTGGATTTTAGGGGTATTTAGAGGGAAATGAGGGACCGGTTACAAGTAGACGTGATTTAATAAAATGGGTAGACGGGTCGGTTTGTAACGGGCGTGTTGTTTGGGTTTAATAGGTATGGGAAAAGGCGAAGATAATTAATAACATGACATGCTAGTATTTCAAAAATGTATATGAGTATAGGTGGAAATACTGAGTCATGGGAACCAGGTTCCCTGGCTGATTTTGAAAATATGAACAACATCCTTCTAAAAAATTGCAATGTCATTAGCTACTTGTTTGTCCTGTAGTTGCCATGTGTGTTTACCTGTAACAGTATGCGTGTTTGTCTTAGTTCAGCTTGATCAAACCCAACTCCATTCGATTTCTTTTGAAGTTCTCTCTGCTTAGTGCTTTGGTGAAGATATATGTCACTTGGTCCTCTGTCTTGCAGAACTTCATACAAATGAGTCATTTTTCAACATTGTCCCTTAGGAAATGATATCGCACACCAATGTTCTTTGTCCTCTTATGTTGAACTGGGTTCTTTGCCATATTAATAGCACTTGTGTTGTCACACATCAGTGGCACACAATTAGAGAATACACCAAAGTCTTCAAATTGTTGCTTGATCCACAACAGTTGGGCACAACAGTAGGCAACTACTATATATTCAGCTTTTGCAGTAAAGAGGGCCACAAAATTTTGTTTCTTCTTACCCCATGAGATCAAGCATGATCCCAGAAAATGTGCCATGCCAAATGTGCTCTTTCTATCGAACAGATATACAGCATAGTCAGCATCAACATACCTAATTAAATCAAAATTATCTCCTGAGGGATAATAGAGGACCGGGTCCTGCGTTCCTTTGATATACCTCATAATATTTTTGGCAGCTTTCAAATGAGATTCTTTAGGACTTGATTGGAATCTAGCACGCAACCCAACACTAAACACAATGTCATGTCTTCTAACTATTAAATACAAGAGAGATCCAATGATACTCTGATACATAGTTTCATTTATAGGGAAACCAAGTTCCTCCATGTCTAGACGAGTGGCAGTAGCAGTGGGAGTATCAATGGTCTTTGAGCTTTCCATCTTAAACCTTTTCAGAATAACCTTAATGTATTTCTGCTGAATTATCATCGTTCCTTTAGATTTTTACTTAACTTGTAGCCCTAGGAAGAAATTTAGTTCCCCCCATCATATTCATCTCAAACTCGAATCCCATAAGCTTTGCAAAATCCTCACACAAGAAATCATTTGTTGCACCAAAAATGATGTCATCAACATAGACTTGCCCAATCAGCACGTACCTCACTCTTTTCTTTAGAAAAAGAGTGTTGTCAATTTTCTCTCTAGTGAAGCCATTTTCCAGAAGGAACCTGGACACTCTTTCATACCATGCATGAGGGGCCTGCTTCAATCCATATAGAGCCTTGTCAAGTTTGAAGATATGTTCAGGATGTTCATGGCATTCAAAACCAGGTGGTTGTTTGACAAAAACTTCCTCCTTTAAATATCCATTCAGAAATGCATGCTTAATATCCATTTGGAACAGCTTGAATTCCATATGAGATGCAAAAGCAATGAGAATTCTGATGGCTTCCATTCTTGAAACTGGAGCGAAAGTTTCATTATAATCAATTTCTTCTTCTTGGTTATAGCCTTGGACCACCAGCATGGCTTTATTTCTTGTTGTATTGCCAAACTCATCAAGCTTGTTTCCGAACACTCACCTATTTCCAATAGCTGGTCTATCTGACGGTCGAGGAACCAGGTGCCACACGTTATTCCTCTTAAATGGATGGAGTTGCTCTTGCATAGTAGCAATCTAGTTAGTATCGTTCAATGCTTCCTTGATATATTTTGGCTCAATTTGCAACAAGAACGCTAAAAAAGAAAACATGTTTCTTGCCTTAGATCTAGTCTGAATCCCAAGGAGTGATTCTGTTTTGGAGAGAGGATGTGAGCTTTTATGCTTCTAGTTATACACCTCAATTTCAGGATGTGAGGGACCAAGTCCCACCATATGAGAGACATCATAAGAATCGATGGAAAAGTGAATAACACTTCTTTGCTTTGCATCATGAGTGCCTGAACAACATCAACAACTCTATTGTCAGCTTCAGTTGCTCTGATGGAGGGACTAGGTTCCTCCAAATCAGCTGGAAGTTCTACTGCATCTTCTTCACTAAATTCCTTGATTTGACTCATTAGATCCGTCTTCCCATTTTCCATATCAATAAACTCTCCAGGGACCTTTGAATAATCTCCATCTTGATCATCCTTAGCATGTGAATCTTTCCCGCTTGAGTGATGTGATTCATCAAAGATTACATGTATGCTTTCCTTTACACATTGAGTCTATTTGTTGTAGACCTTAAATGATTTTCTTTGTGAAGAGTATCCAAGAAATATTCCTTCATCACTTTTAGCATCAAATTTTTCCAACGCTTCCTTACCTTTATTGAGAACAAAACATTTGCATCCAAATGCTCTCAAGTAAGTCAACTTTGGTTTTCTCACATTAAGTAACTCATACGGGGTCTTGTTTAGGAGGGACCTATTATTCACATAACAGGCATTGCTCACTACTTCAGCTCAAAAACTCTTTGGTACACCACTGTCAATCAACAGCGTCCTTGCCATATCTTCAAGAATCTTATTTTCCCTCTCCACAATACCATTTTGTTGGGTGTTCTAGGAGCGGAAAAAATTATGACGTATGCCACTTTTAGCACAGAGTTCATCAAATTTTGCATTGTCAAATCGGTGTCGTGATCAGATCTAATGCTCACAACATTATGGCTCAAAGACTTGGGTTTCATTCTTGGTTCTGATAAATAAAGTCCATGTAAATCTAGAATAGTCATGAACAATAACGGAGATGTACTTCTTTCCTCCTCTACTGGGCAACCTCATAGGTTCACACAGATCTAGTGGCCTTGAGGTGCTCACTTCCTTCTTTGGCTTGAATGAGGACCTGACTTCTTGGAATAAAGTCCATGTAAATCTTAAATAGTCATCAACAATAACAAAGATGTACTTCTTCCTCCTCTATTGGGCATCCTTATAGGTCCACACAGCTCCATATGAAGAAGATCCAGTGGCTTGAGGCGCTCACTGCCTTCTTTGGCTTGAATGAGGACCTGACTTGCTTCCCTTTCACACATGTATCATACACCTTATGATCTTTGAACTTTGACTTCGGCAACCACAAACCATGTCCTTTTTGATCAGCTTGTTCAACGAGGCAAAGCTTGCATATCTCAATCTTCTGTGTCATAGTTCATCATCATCAACAACAACACTTAGACATTTAAGATCACCACCATTAAGAGAATCAAAGTCTGCAACATAGATATTTTAAAATCTTTTTGCAATCAGAACCATTTTACTAGTTATAAGTTTGGTGACAGTGCAAGACTTTGACAAGAATCCACTTTGTTTCCTTTGTCGCAGATTTGAAAGACACTCAGCAAGCTATATTTCAAGCCATTCACATAATACATATTTTTAATTGAGTGAGTGAGTGTTTTTTCAATCTTTCTAACTCTCAAAATGCATCCCTTTTTGCCATTTTCAAAGAACACGCTCCCACTTTGTAGGGCCTTGAGAGAAATAAAATCATTCATTCTTCCAGTCATGTATTTAGAGCAGCCACTATCCATGTACCATTTTTGACTGTTTCATTTCACTACTATCTGCACAAGAGAATCAGAGATTGGACTTTGGAACCCAAACATGTTTGGGTCCCTTATAATGAGGGAAGGGACGAATCAAACTTCTTTTTGTCCATGCAGGCATCACGCTAGCAGTAGATACTTTCTCAACAAAAATTTTATTTTTCTGTTGGGACTGAAGCTTTGCTTTACATGAATCTTTGTAATGACCAGTATTACCACAGTGAGTGAAAAGCTAGTTATCAAGCACAATAACATACTTGCTATGTGGGTTATAGGGAACCTTTTTATTTTGGAACCCGATTCGTTGCATGTTCCCCCCATTATTTTTATACGTGGAAGTAATTGTATCAGAGGACTAGGTCCACTTCACAGATTTATCTAGGTCATTTTTAACCCTGATTAAATCTTCCTAAAGTTATCTATTTCTTTCAAGTTCTCAATTTTACCTTTTTGATTTTAATTTCAAGCTTAAGGTGTGTCTCACTTGCTACTTCCTTTCCTTTTGAGGAGTTCATGTAATTTTCCATTGAATTTTTTAAGAGGACATTTTCTTTCTTTAATTCCTCTATTGTTACAACCAACGAATTATCTCTCTCATGTTCTATCTCTCCAATTTTCTCAATTAAAATATTTTTATCATTTATGAGATTATGGTAAGCATTAATTAAGATATTAGCTAAAGATACATGCTTCTTTTGGGAGTAAGACTTCAAATTTTCTTTGAATGTCTAGAAAGTTTACCTCATCGTCATCCTCATCAACTTTTGCCATCAAGGAAAAAATGGAATTATATTCTACAGCTTCGCTTTCAACGGCCATCATGGAGGTGTCTCCTATTCATCATCACCCTCAGACTCACTAGAGGAATCTCCCCAGGCAGCAAGAGCTTGCTTCACAACATTATCAGCGGCATCTCTTCTCTTGAATTTCATGTCATGGACTGGGTTTCTCTTTGCCGTCTTGTACACATTGTGTTTGTAATGGTCCTGCTTGTGGATAGGGCAATCTTTGATGAAATATTCTGGCTTCCCGCATTTGTGACAACAATCATAGCCTTTTGTGTTTCTGCTAGAGCTGCCTTTCTTAGGTATTCCTCCATTTCTACGAACCATTTTCTGAAACCTTTGTGTAAGATATGCCATGACAGCATCATCACCACTTGAGTCACTCTATTTTCTGCCTTGAGAACTAGGTTCTTCTCTTTTTTGGGTTCTCTTCTTTCATGATCTTTCTTCTTTTTCATTTCATAGGTGTTCAGATTTCCAATGAGTTCCTCGATCGTCAGCTTCTGTAGATCTTTAGATTCTATGATAGCATTGACTTTGCTCTCCTCGGAATCAGGTAACACACTAAGTATTTTTCTGACATGTTTGTTCCTTGGAATAATTTCTCCAAGGGAGTGAATCTCATTGATGAAGGAAGTAAACAAGTATGCATGTACTGAATGGACTACTTGGCCTGAGTATTAAGCATGTCAATTTTTGACTACTTGACCTGAGTAGTTCCCTCATGTATAGTTTAGAGAGACTCTCAGACATCCTTGCCAGATTGACAGGCTGAGATGCGGTTGTACTCGTTTGGTCCAATAGCACAGATGAGGATCTTCTTTACTCTGAAGTTTTTCTCGATGGCTTTATGATCCGCATCATTATATTCCTTCCTTATCTTTGGAACTGTGATTGTTGTCTCGCCAATGGTTTTCATAGGGACAAATGGTCCATCACAGACAACACCTCAAAGCTCTAAATCTTCTTCTATGATAAAATCATGCATTCATGTCTTCCACCAGCCATAGTATTGTCCATTAAATCTTAGTGGTCTTTAGGTTGATTGACCTTCTTCAAAATTTGGTGGAGCAGCCATGTAGATCATTTGTAGGTGTTATCTTTATAGAAAGAACCTACTCTGATACCAATTGATGTAAACTAAGAGTCCACCAAACTGTATAAAGAACCTGGTTCTCTATCAGCTCCCACATAACACAACAGTAAGTAAATAACACAATGATATTTACGTAAAAACTCCCAACTCATGGGATTAAAAACCACGACCTACACTTGTAGGATTTAACCTTCACTAACTGAACAACCTTATATTACAACCTATTGTAACCTAGGAATTAAACTCTTAACCCTCACATACTTACAATAACTATATTGCAAGCCTCTTTGTAATAACTCTATTACAAAGTTAACCACTTGACTAACTCTAGTCAACACAACCACACAGTTTATGGTTTACAAAGTATCCTATGAGATGCTTCTAATTAAGCTGAGTAGGAGTTACAAATGAATAACATAAACAAAGACACAACAATACTAAGGACACATGATATAATCAATGCTGAGATCTGGTCCTTCGTTATGTTGTTGTTTTGTTCTTTAATACTTTTAGGAGAATGAAGGTGGTTGCACACGTGAGAGTAAATGATATTTAGGTTTTGCAAGTATATGTGTTCCCCTGCCTCATATTGGTAATATATAAGTGAGGTCATCTAGGATGATGCACGGGAGTGTTTGGTATACAACATGTTTCAACAGTGATGTTGTACTGTTGCATGTGCAGTGCAATAGCTTTAACGGCTGTTAGAGTTGACTTGTACTATGATCGGATGAACTAATCTCTATATGTTCCCTTATCTAATTTCATTGAGACTTGTGCCAAACCTTGACTTGTTGCTTTGAACATGAAGGAACCAAATGTATTAGGTTATCTATCTGGTTCTCATATGAAGTTTGTTAGATTATCAAAACAAAGAACACATTACTTATTATAGTTGGTTTTAGAGCTCTACAGGATGTGTGCAAGGCTTTCTCGACCAAACTATGGTGGAACTTTAAGACTCATAATACTCTTTTGAAGGAATTTTTTTAGTCTAATTATTGCAAAAGATCCCACCCCGTGGGGAAAAAAATAAAATTATGGCTACTCACATACATGGAGGAAGATGATGGACATCAAGAAGGATGTTGAACCTAATATCCTATGAAAGATTGGTATTGGGGATGTGGCATTCTGGTGGGATAATTGGATAGGTTTGGGTGCTCTAGCATCTTTTATCCATCTAGAGATGGCTTCTAAGCATACTCAAGTAAAAGAATTCATTCAGAATGGGATATGAAACTATGACAAACTTCATTTTACTCCCTATGAATGTGGTCAACACCATTGAAAAGCTTGAGAATAATGGAAGCAGTAAAGACTACTCTTACTGGCTCCCTGAACCAATTTAGAATTTTTTCCACCAAATCTGCTTGGCAAATACTTAAGGAAATAAAAAGGGGGCATTCTTTCTAGTAGGAAAATTTGGCATAAAGGTATCCCATTTAAAATTTCTTTCTTTGTGAAAAAGGTTTTTACAAAAAAAAATTGCTACTGATGATACCCTCAGAAAGTTTGGTGTGGTAATTCCATCCTGATGTTTTTGTTGTTTCATCTATAAGGAAGAAGATGTCGACCACCTTCTTAGTGGGAGCCAGATTGTTGAAATGGTTTGGTCCTACTTTTGCAATGCTAGCCATGTTCAATACAACAACTATTACATTAGACCAAGACTTATGATGTGGTGGCTGACCAAATCTAAGAATGATGTCCATGCTACTATAATTCAGTGTCTTCCTTTGGTAATTTGCTGGGAGATATTGAAAAATAGGTGTGCGGACAGATTTGATAACAAGAATATGTCTAGCTGGTATATTATCCATCAAGTTACCAACCTTATCAACCTCATTCTTAAATGTCACTTTCCTACCATACAGCTTCCTACTTCATTGCATGATAAATGTAAAGTTGTTGATAATTTGAAACCTGTAATCCAATCCCGGGTTATTATTTGGGAGAAGCCTTCACAAGGCTAGGTCAAGCTTATTGTGGATGGTTGTAGACTTGTAGCAAGGGTAATCCTGGATAGCATGTGGAGGAGGTATAATCAGAAATCACAATGGCAATTTGCTCAAGGCTTCTTTGGTTTTTATGGGGCAGTGTACCAATAATATTGCTGAAGCAAAGGCCATACTACAAGGTCTTCATATGTGAAGACTATGGGCCTCACAAATGTTGTGATTGAATCTGATTCCCTTATGATTGTTAACATGATTAATAAGAGGAGACAGACTCAGTGGCAAATCAAACCCATTGTGGATCAGATTTAGGAGATCATAACAACTAGCAACTTTTTGTTTGTACATATTTTTAGAGAAGGTAACTCTATTGCAGATTTCTTGGTAAACTTGGGGGTAATTACAAGAACCCATGATGTCTTCAATGAAGATGTTTCTATGCCTAGTCAAGTTAGAGCTCTTTTGAAGTTTGATCAAGATGGGATGCCCAAGTTTAGGTTCAAAATAAGAAAGAAGTGTTATATGATTACTAATGGAGTCCAACAATAATATTTGGTCCGTTGTTACATATCTATATATAATTCCTACTTACAAACTCTTCAAGTTTCCTAGGCTTAGGGAAGAGGCCCTCAATCTTTTGTCTATTAAAGTCTCTCAGTTTCTACAAAGGTTGGTTTCAATCAACCTTCATCATGTAATAGAAGCCAAGGTGTATGTCCTTCTCCGTGTAATTATGATTTTTTGGAATGAATAAGTTGGAGTCTGGCCTAACTCCTCCGTCATAAGGATGGAATTTATTAAAAAAAATATTTGTCTTTTTGCAAGTTGTTGTGCTAGTTGAGTAGAAACTATAATCTAGATAAAATGTTACTCTCTCCGAAATTTTTTTTTTACACATTTGCTTAAGTTAATTTTAGGTATAGAGTAACTGGTCCAAGGAGGGAATGGCCAATTGGCCATAGGGAAAGAGAATATAATGGTTTGAGATGTAGTCCAAGAAGATGACAAAATTGATCCCGTATGTTTGAGGGTAGGGTCAAAGTAGCCCTTTAAGTATACATTAAGCAATTTTCGTCCTTCAAGTTTGCCAAAAGTTCACACTTTTGGTCTCCGTTAAATATTTCTCTATCAGTTCGATTTCATGGGAATTGTTAAAAAATAGAGGAATTGACAACTAGAGGTACAATTTTTGTAATTTTTGCTACTTTTTTATCCATTTCTTGAATCTGGTTCTGCTTTTTGAGGTGTATTTTCTACTGTTTTTATCTTTTTAGTGTCTATTGCAATTTTTTGTGTTACATTTTTTACGATTTGATGAGACCGTCCTAGTGTTTAGGGTTAATTGTTTTTTTTCACAACTTTCGTCAAATCTAACAAAACATAATTTGTTAAATTTCGTACAAAGACCAAAAGTGTTAACTTTTGACAAACTTAAAGGACCAAAACTACTCAGTACATACTTAAGGGACTACTTTGAACAAAACCTCAAACATAAGAGACCATTGTTTAGTCCATTATGAGCAGATTTGGAGCCATATTAATGGGAATGTTAAATATTTAGATTCTTAAGATCATTTCCACATTCCTTTGAAATCAAAAGTATATTGGTACAACATTTCCTATCCATTTTGAATAAAAGGAAATGATCACAGGACAGGAAAAATACATATCACCAGATGTATTTTTGGTCCGGCACTTTATGTAACTTCTTTCCGGAAGAGGACATTGGGACTCAAAATGCCATAGTCCAACGAGCTATACAGCTCTTTCCTTCAAAAAAGAGAGGAACCAACATCATTGCCACTTCAATATGAATACTGAGTAACCTCACAAATAGCACTTCAATCTTCAACTTTCTTCAGCTGGAAGATCAGCTCAAGTAAGAGATTTGCCAGCCCATTCCCTTTCTCGTCGCTTTTGCTTGGCCATCATTTTATTGAACTTCTCTTTTCCTTTCTCCAGAAGAGGATCGTGTACCACATAATCGTTGGGGTCCTCAGTACGAGACATTTTATCCTGCCGATGAAACCAATAATTTAAAAAGTAGAAATGAACATAATAAACATGAAGGTCTTGGGGATTCACATTCAAATTCAGTGAAGTTTGATTCCTATTTAATCTTCACTGCCCCCAAAGCAAGAAACTCCAGAAAGCAAGCACGTATAGAGCCTAACAATGAAGAATTATGCTTTTCATAAGTTTCCAACCATCCCGAGAACAAGTTATTGAACAAGTACCTTTCCAGGTTCAGGAGCGAATTTTAGTGTAACTGCTGCCCAATCGGATAACTCTTCCTCCTTGCCAGCATTAGTAGATCCATTGGATTTAGCAAAAACTCCAGACTTAAACTTCTCCAGTTTTGCCAACACCTAACAGACATACAAAAATAATGAGCAAACTGCAGAAACGCATAGAATAGAGATGCCAGCAAGAACACATATCCATTCCATATAAGTCCAAACTTAAATCAGCCTGAATCCATAGTTAACGTCTTTTAACTATTACTGAGAAAACTCAACATGAAAATTTTCCTACATATTGGAATTAACATAGAGACAAGATTTCAGATATTTTTCATTTAAGATGTTTAAACAACATTCAGAAAATGGAAGAACTCCTGTAACAGAGACCATGGATGAACATCCATTAAAAAGGGATCCAACACAAACCCTGTAAACTATGCAAAAGCAAAAGATATAATGCATCAAACATAGAAAACGAAAATCAAAGAAAATTTAGTTCATTTTGTCTGTACTGCCACAGCAAAAAAAAAAAAAAAAAAAAAAAAGAACCCTAATTACCACGTGTCAAGAGGGACATAAAATGGAAGAAATCGCTCTTGGTTCAACGCAACAGCGAGTTTTCCAATAGTCACCAAAAAAAAATTCTTTTTCTTTTTTTGGTGGGGAAGGAGGATGGGCACTTATATATGCAAACGGATCCATAAAGACACATCTCGTTCAGTGAAGCTTTGTTTCATCCCCAAAATTCCTTCTTCTATTCAGAGGGAGAAAACTTTAAGTGTCCGTGTCTGTGTGCGCTCCTGGGCTGGATGGGGTATTTCCAATCCCTGGATATCATCTACCTTAACTAACATTAGCGTCTTAAGCTCAATAAAGGATGTGCATCTGTATGTGTCAGCCTGTATGTGCATTCCCGTAGTCTACGTCCTACAGATAAAGTCCCCTTTTTGTTTTCTTTTTTGTTTTTTGTTCCCCAGAAAAAATAATTACAAAACATAAACCAGAAAAGGAAAATCTAACAGTATTCAGAGGCATACGTCTTCCTCATGTCCTTTTCGTCCTCGTCTTTTTTGCTTTAGCAGCTGTCTTTCTCGTTCAGGGCCAGACAACAACTGTAGGTCTGTATCTGCATTGGCCATACGTTCAGCCCTCGCTTCCGATCCTATTCCTTTTCTCTTAAGAGCCAACTTATCCACTTTTGGCCGGTCATCGTCATGTTCAGCATCAGACCTACTAAAATCAAATTATGATCATTGAGCTGCAACCTGCAACTAATGAGCTTTCAAATGTGTTGAGGGAAAGAGAAGCACAAATTTTATGTTAGAAAAAAAAATTATATAAAGGATTTTCTCAAGATAGTCATCTTTTGCACCAGAAGAGAATATAGTTCTGAATGTAATCTGTAAATCAAACAGTTCATTATGTGGCAGGAGAGTGCATACAACCTAAACCACTTGAAATCAAACTGCAGTTTAATGAGTGTAGCATTAATGGCTATCAGTATCCCAATCTCAACCATGCATCCTTGGACACATGGCAAGCAACAAATTACTCGAGAAAAATAGTGTGTCAGCAAAAAGGAGATGAAAAAAATACTGAAGTCACCCAGATCAGATAACCTCATCTTTGACCACATCTTTAGTTCCTTGTTATTTCAACCTTTTCATCTAATTGTGCCCATACCAAGATGCCTGATGGTATCAATAGGAGTGAGCAGGCAGTGAATTACCATAAAGTAACAATTGTACAAATTTCGTGAGAACAACCCCAATATATAAGTGGTACACCAATCGAAATGAACCTATGCCAAAATATAGTTCTCCACAATCATCTCTACTAATTAGCACCTCATGGGTGCTTCAAGAATTTAACAGAAAACAAAAGGCATACCCTCATTTGTAGAAAAGCATTTTCCACCCTTTCAAAAGGAGATGCGCCAGCGAACAAGGCTTTCCCTTAGCATACAACATGTAATATAGAAAAGAAGTAAATCCATCATCTCAATCAAAGTTTGAAGCCTTTTCTTAACCATGCTATCCAATTTACTAAAAATTTCTCATATTTAAGCTTCAATAAATTCCTATTTCACAACTTAATATTGTCAGTAACCTGCTATCCAACAAACAGTAATAAGTATTTAGGGATAACGACTGTTGAACTATGTGACCATCTCATATAAAAAGCATATTCATGTAGTTCAACAAAAGTAGACCGTAATAAATGCTGGACACAAGCAGATGGTTAAAGAGCATATGCTCAAGAAACTAGATATTCAGCTACTGTTGTATTTTGAGATGGCAATGTGCTATAAGAACGAGAACAGCATGGAGGGAAATAAGATTAAACCTGCACCTTGGAGAAGATGGCGAACGATTTCTTGCATTACCATTCTCTGAAAAGATTAATGCAAAATGATTAAATTCCTCTTTGATGAACGCAAAATGATCAAAAAATTTAACAAAGCTTAACCAAAATGAAGCCACGTAAGAAAAAATTGTATACAAGTATACATGTAAAACTGGGGTGTGCTAGCACTAAACAGTTACAGGCCTATAAACACATAAATTTGTGCAATTTACATGGTAAAAACATTCTGATCTGTGGTAAGTTCAATGTGAAATCATCTCAGTGGGTGAAGTGGAGAACATTGAGAATCTAGTACAGGTGTTGAACTACAAGGTTAGAGCTCTTCCCACCACCTATCTCCGTTGCACCTAGGAGCATCTAACAAGGACCGAGCAAGATAGAACGCGGTAATAGAAATAGTAAGAAGAGACACACAAAATGGAAAAAAGGATATTTGTCGAGAGAAGGCAGTAGATTAAGAGCACTATCAAGCATTCTCACATATTTCATGTCCCTATTATAGACACCGGTCGGTGTAGCACGCAAATTGAAAAAAATGTTAGAGTAACTACTTCTGAGATTTGACAGACGGGACAGAGCTCGGGTGAAGACGTGGATAATCTCCTATTACATTGTCAGATAACTGCTCGATTGTGGTGTGATAATTTTGAGATGGTTCAAGTTAACATGTCCATGCCAGATATTGTGAAAGAGGTATTGTTCAGATAGGCTTTCAAAGGAATGTAAAGAAGACGCATACATGGAAAGTTGCTCCACTATAACTCATATATGTATATGGGTCATATAGAAAGAGAAACAAGAGAAGCTATGAAGGGATAGAGCAAGATTTAGTACATGTAAGAAAGAGTCTATAATTCCTAGTTTCAGTGTGCTGCACCCACAAATGAACTTTATAAAAGAAGTTCCAGGTAACTAAGCTTATTCAAACAAATGAACTAACAGCAATGAAAGCATATGTGGGAGCACCACAAAATGCCTTAGAATTTGCAAGATATTTAAAGAAGATACTTGGCGACGAGTTGTCATAAAACAAACATAACGAGACCACATTGTGTGCTGCAAAAGTGGTTTTAGTCTTCGTATTTGAATAGATGTTTTTACCTCTGAGCAATTTTTGTTTGGGTGGTGGATCGCCAAGCTCCTTCCTCCTTTTTAGTATCTGCTGACGCATACGTGCATCAAAGCCAGCCTCGTCTTCATCACTGTTATCAAGGGATTCATGAAAACCAGCTTCTGATTCTTTACGAGACGCTTCTTTCTTTGATCCCAAAGCTTCTCTGATTGTCAACTGAACATCCCTTGTCGATTTTCCTTCATTTGAGTCCTGCATGAGCAGTTTTCCACTGTGTTATTTGCCCTACAACATAATATGTACTGAAGAAACGGCAGCCAAGTGCAGCATGCTCCTACTATGCACAGGGTTCGGGGAAGGGCAGAACCACATTGAGTCGATTGCATGTAGTCTTACCTTGGCTTACCTTGCACATAATTACACATAATTACCTTGCACATACCTTGGCTTACCATGTACATAATTACACAACATAATTGCACGTAGTCTTACCTTGCATATTTGCAAGAGACTATTTCCAAGGCATGAAACCAAAACCATATATAAATCCTATGAACACATCAATCTGGTGCTTATGACAGCTTACTTAACAAAAAATGCAAAAGTAACAATGATTGAGGAGACAACAGTGACAAGACTACAAAATCCAAAAGTTGACCATAATGCTGAGAGTGACACGCATGATCTTACAACTCCTGCAAGGTTTTGAGATGCTGAAGAGGAAGTCATTGGGAATAAAATAGGAGACGAAGCTGGAATTAGCGTAACAATAATGATAATTGTACCTCCATGCAAATGATTCAAATATGATATGACATAGTGGTTGAATGTGGAATGAAAGCCGCACTGATTACCAATATTTTTTGTGAACAAAGAGTATTGATAAAATATTACAAGGACAAGAAAGGAAACCAACAGTAGCTAGTTGTGGTAAATATGGAGGTAATATTTAGCACATAATATTAGCAGTATGCATAGATTTGGGACTATAACAAGGAAGTTAGGCGATAATGTGAGAGCAACATTGTAGTAATTTTGGAGAGTTAGGTTGTAATGAGCCAAAGTCTAATACATAAGACACCAAACCTGACAACCATGACAGGTAGGCTAACACGCAACCATCCTTGTAACGCTAAGGCAAATACGCAACTATCCAATGAACGGTTACTCCTCTCCTATTGGGAAAAGAAAACTATAGGTTATTGAGTAGAACCTTACAATGGGGTGGATCAAATTGTGATTATGGGCTATATCATGCTTCCTGGATGGATTTATATCAGGTATCTTCTTTAGAGCAGAAATTTGAGCACTAGGATGCAATCTCAGTGCTTCTCAACACATTCTATTTAAGGAAAGCGCATTCTTTGAACTTAACAAAAAGAATACTTGTGATGAGCTAGTAAAGGGCTGTTTTACTTGGAGGGAAAGGGACACAGAAGCAAGGAAGCTAGTAATATATCAGAAGCCTCCTTAACCCCCATGCAGGAAAACTCAATTCTGCTTGGCTAATGCTTTGAAGAAACTAAAATTGAGCTTCCCTTGCTTACAATGTATAAGCGGAATGAGATACAAAGAAAGACTGCACTACTTTATGTACATATACTCCTTACCAGAGATTGTCATAATTTTACTAGTTTTTCTGACATTGCAACTATAAGGTAGAGGGCTTGATACTTTTCTAGATAGAGATGATGCAGGATTGGCATATCATAGCAAAAACATAGTCATTACCAAAGCTTGATCATGTTTTTCTTCCTTCAGCAAACGTGGATCATCCAAGACGTCATGACTGCTTCTTATCCTTGTACTCACAGCTGCAAGCTCTTTCTCCTCCTCTTCTGCTTCTTCTCCAAATGAAAGCAAGTTCAACTTTCTGAGGGAAACAGAAAAGGGTTTGTTAAAATGTAAGATATTGATGAAAACTATATCACTTTCTAAATAACTGCTTCAGTTAGAAGTCAGGAAAAATAATCTTACTTAGTAGCTTTATGCTTTGCATCTTTCTTCTCAGTTGTTACTTCAGAAGGTAAAGCTTTTGCAAGCTTCGCTCTTGGGACAATATCCTCAAAAGGGTTCCATAATACCTATCAATGATTCACAGAATAAATTAAGCAATAAGCATCAGACTGTTAGCTAATCCAGTGGCTGTAGAAGACGATCTATAAGTCTAAGACAGCCCACAAAACATAAGAACCTTAAAGGAAACAAAATTTACAGAAAATTACATCTCTTAAGCTAGATATAATTTGGAAAAACAGAGAGAAACCCAGCACTTAAAGTACAGTTTTTTCAAAAAAATGAGGAGGCAATAGAAGAAGAGAAAGCAAAATGAGATGATTTTATTTAACCATTAAACTACGACAGTCAAGAAAGAACCATATGACATCTTACAATATAACAAATAAAGAACTAAAGAAATGGACAAAATTCTCACAGAAGATTAATTAAGAGGAAAAAGCTGCTGCAAACGAGAGAAATCCAAAGAAAGTCATTGACGCTGTTATGGGACAAAGAATATGATCATGAACAGGGAGAGCATACAGAGGACAACCAAAAGAACAAAAGAAAATAGTTCAAGAAAATACGATTCTTCTGGTTCCACTCTGACCATAATCCTGATAGAGCTAACAAAACATCGACATGGTGACTTTGGCTTGATCGAATATGGCACGTATCCCATGTCGTAGCCATGTCTTGTCTCGATGCCGGTGAGGGACATCAACCAGAGGCTCCATGTAACATATGAAAAAGGCTGACACCTAAGATCTGTGAATTAAATATCAGCTTATCTGCTACCCCTTTAAGCCTCAGTAATACAATAATCTTGTGAACACTACCCACCAGACTTGTAAGGCCCTAACTACTAATGTTCGTTTATACTCCTTTCTTTGAATCAAAACTATGAAGGATGAACTAGAACTCCTCCGTATTTAAGGCTCCATATCATGTTTTACTGCATCCCAACAGTGTGAAGGAAAAGTTAAAAGTAAATCCATCTGGGCACGTCCCCTGCACAAATCATCACTGCTTGTCCCACCAATTCATCCCAGTGTTCCTGAAGCGAGGCGGAAAACATGTTGAGCGCTTCGCCTCGCTTAGCGGGTGCTTCAGAGTTGTCATCAAGGCTCTAAGGCAATGAGCGTAATCCTGAAGAGGCAATACTGAACAATTGATATTTCATTTTATCGTAATTGTTTTTCAATTTCTTTGTCCATATATTTGTTATTCATGCTTATAATTATTAGTCTTGGACTACATATACATATTTGTATTTTTTCTCCATTAGTGCCTTTCTTCATTAAAGCCACCTTTTATTTGCATTTTGCGCCGAAAGCCCAATGGACCTCGGAGCTTTTTTGCATTTTTCACCTTTGATAGCACTAAAAGTGCATAATATAATCAGGTAAACAGCTGAAAAGTAAGTTAAAAAGCTGATTCTAAATAGTAAATACTGTTGAGTAACATAGAGTCTATCAAACTACTACTTTGGTAATACCACAGACGAGCGACAATCCAGTGGGCCTCAAGGCAAGCATGAGATATATAATTCAACAGTAGCCACAACCTCATAGACAGGCAGTGAAAGAAAGCACAAACAGAAATCTAGGTACCTCTACAGATAGTATCTTAGGTGGAGGATCCACAGGCCGATCATCCTTGCCGGTTTCAACTTCACCCAATGTTATAAGATTATATATTGAATCCCCACTTACCTGCAAATAAGGGAATGAAGCTCTAAAACTACAGAAACAAGTTAAAAGGTTTGACAAGATGTAGTATGAAAGAGACAAGTAGATTACTTTTCCAAAAATTGTATGCTTCTTGTCGAGAAAATCGCAACGATCCAAAGTCATAAAGAATTGACTCGCATTTGAATTTGGTGAGCCTGCACCAGCACAGGCCACCAAACCCCTGTGTTTGAATCTTAAACGGGAGTGAAATTCATCAGGAAACACACCACCATATATGCTTTCACCGCCTGCATGAGTCCACGGAAATCATCTTCAGCAATGCATGCTAAAAGAGGATACAAACAACTAATGATAAGCTTGATTAGCGAGAGCTTCCGGTGAAGCTAACATTCTTCATTTTAGTCCACCCTGAATGAAGATTTATTGGAGATCAAAACAGTTACCCTAAAAGAAAAAGAAAAAAGAAATAATGTCAGCGAACAAAAAAGTTCCGGAAGATAGTCATTCAACTTCTTCAGATGGGTCACGTGTCCATTTTTGGAGCTTAATCTTTTATCTTCTTAATGACAAAGAAAGAGGATTTCACTGAAAGATAAGAAAAGATAATTGGTGGTGTCAAATACTTTTCAAACTTACCTTTTTCATCTTAACTTTTTTACTATTGTATTTTTCGAACTTGTTTTGAAAACGCTTTTCCTGAGTCGAGGGTCTATCGGAAATAATTTTTCTACCTCACACAGGTATGGGTAAGGTATGCGTACAACCCACCCTCTCAGATCTCACTTGTGGGATCGCACGGGATATGTTGTTGTTGTTGTTGTTGCTGTTTTTTATGACGGTAGTATCCAGGCCAAGAAAATGACGCATTTCTATTTCTGAAAATAAATTAACTTAAAACTTCTCATTTACCCTTAATAAAGTTGTTTTAGTCATACAAATGTTATTGCATGTTTAGAACCACAAGTTTCAATAGTTTTATAGCCACAAATACTATGGCATGTATAAGACCACAAGATTCAAAAGTCTTCATATCTTTCTTAAGCATCGTATCATGTCAAACTATGGCATACAAGCTAGAGTAGAGGGAGTATAGCTATAGGAACCTTGGCTACTAATCTCCAACTTTATCTTTCATAGTCAACTTTTCATTTTTCAAATGAATATAATAATTTTTCTCCAAAAGCTATCCCGAACTCCAAATATTACTTTTCATCTCTAGTATATATAAGACACCAGAGATAAATTGAAACTTCCACATTTCTAATGGAATAGAATTATACTGTTGCCTTTGATTTGAACTTGCAAGGAGTCTCCCAAAGTAATGTTGCCACCATTCAACTCTGCAAACTTAACAAATAAATGTTTCTCTCCACAAATAAGAGAATTTGCACCAAAATCAAGGTTCCAATAGTTTTTTCCTATACTTTATCGCCTTTGCATCCAATAAGTAAAGTCCTACCTTCATCTATTTTGCTCTGCAAAATAAATTTTTTATTCCACATTATTTTAACATTCCCAAAAGTAATGACCAAATTCATGACAAGTATTACTTCAACATTGATTTGTAGTGCCTTCTTGTCGGCCATCTTCCTCTACCTCTTCCATGACCTCTTCCTTGGTTGGAGTCTCAACTTTTTTTATTTATTTATTTGGAGGTATCCACCTCCTCCTTCTTGATAACAATGACTTCTCCCACATCCAAAACCTCTTTCTTGCAATCCATGCTTTTCATCTTTCTCCTCCAAAGAAAGATGTGCTTGCAGAGCTTGTTTAACCGGTTATTATTTCGGCTTCTTCACTCCTACTTCATGTGCTTTTAAGGATCCGATATGTTATTCAATAGCCATGGTACCCAAGTCTACACTTTTCAATGGCAACAATCACATAGTTAAATCATGAATCTAAGGGTCGTGTTACTTCTGCAACAACTTGTTCATCCTTTAAATCTTCATTATACCTCTTCATTTGAATGACAATAGCCAAAACTATTGAAATATAATCAGAGATGGACTCAAATGCCTTATTTGAAACGATTTGAGCTCTCCTCATAAGGTTTGGAGTCAAACACTTTTCGCCTAGTCCGTGAAGGATAGTTTGTTATACTGTTGGAAAGCATGTGGAAGTTGTCCCACATCGGTGGTGAAAGGCCACTTTTGGTGCCTTTTACGTCCTGGTCCTTTTATGTGTTTAATTTAGAACACATACACTTATATGCGTGCAAATATATACATATATATATATATATAATATATATATTAATATCAATGACTTGGACTTGGGGCTTGGGCGCAGGCCGGGTCGGACCTAAAATAAATAATTTATATTTTTATTTATTTCTGTAATTAAAATCTATTTTATTTGAAATTTAAATTTTAAATATATTGGAATAAACAGATGCGTCTGTTTGTGAAAGAACATACCTTTTTGAAAAGGTCCGATGGTTGCTCTATAAATAGAAGTTCTTCCAACAAAGTAGATATAGAAAATTTGCAAATATATTCTTGGCTTGTTGTATCCTGAAGAAGATTGCTGGTATTTCCCCAATTTGTATACGGGCAATATCTTCTTTAAGGAAAGTCGTTCTCATGCCTCAAGCCTTCTTCAATTTCGTTTTGCAATTATTATTATTTTCTAACAATCTTAAAGAAGATATTCTGATATGGAGAACATTCTGTCCGTTGTTGAAAATCCAAAAGAGATCATCAAACTCGACCGTTTTGATGGATCAACCTTTACTCGCTGGAAGAACAAGATGATTTTCCTATGACCTTTGAAAATCTTTTATGTACTTGATCCGCAATTGCCTGCACTGCCACATCTCACTCCAGAGGATTCAGAAGATGTGAAAGCAAAGAGGAAGAAATGTGAAGATGATAAACTACTATGCCGGGGACATATTCTTAATACATTAACAGATTGTCTCTATGATCTGTATCAAAATTTGAAGTCTCCAAGGGAAATCTAGACGGCATTGCAGACTGCTTATGAAAACAAAAAACGAGGTATTGATAATTTGCAATACTTCAAATTTAAAATGGTTGATACAAAGCCCATTATGGATCAGATTCATGAACTGCAAATCTTAGTTTCAAAACTAATTGATCTTGAAGTTAAAATTCAAGATGCACTTCAAATCGGTGCTATACTTTCTAAACTGCCTTTTTCTTGGCATGACTAGAAAGAAGATCCTGCATTCTTCTAAGAAATTGACTGTGGAACAGTTTTGAACTCACATTCAAATTGCAAGCGAGACTCAAATTCATGATACTTTTATGCAACCTTCGAGTTCCACAGTTAATAATGTTAGTCAGAATAATAACGGAGATGGAAACAAAAATCTGAAAGTTTTCCATAAGCCTCAATTTAAAAAAAGGAATACTTTGAAATGTCATCATTGTGGAAAGAAAGGCCACAAGATCCGTGATTGCAGGTTTAAGAAAGTAGGAATTAACTTTAACCATGGAAATTCAGGAAACTCGGGAAGGTCTAAGAAAGCAAAAGCAAACACAGTTGAAAGTTCTTCACAAGGTTTGGTTGCAATGGTTTCTATAGTACCATGTACTATGGTTACAGAGTTAAACATGGTTGTTGTTGTTGCTGTTAAGAGTCAAGACTGGTGGTTGGATTCGGGTGCCACCGTTCTATTATGAGAAGAATATGTTCAAGACTTATGCAGAAGTGAAGGAATTCGAGAAGGTTCTCATGGGAAATCATATGACTGCAGATGTTGCAGGAAAAGGAAGTGTTGAGATCAATTTCACTTCTGGGCAGAAGCTAACATTGCTAAATGTGTACCATGTTCCCGACATGAAGAAGAACTTGATGTCTGCTAGTTTGCTGTCTAAGAGAGGCTTCAAGATAGTCATAGAATCTGATCATGTAATAGTGTCTAAGAATAATTTATTTGTTGGAAAGGGTTATACATGTGATGGCATGTTCAAACTTAGTATTAATGCAATAAACTATGTTTTTGCTTATATTGTTGAGTCTAATTCTTCTTTATGGCATGCTAGATTAGGACACTTGAATTTTGGTTCGTTAAATTATATGTCCAAAAACAACTATATTTCTTGCAAGCATGATCATGTGAAAAAATGTGAAATATGTACACAAGCAAAAATGACTAAGAAATTTCGTAAAACTAAAAGATTTAGTGAATTGTTACACTTAGTACATTCATATATGTGAACTAAATGGAAAATTAACCAAAGGAGGCAAAAGATATTTTATTCCTTTTATAGATGATTATTCTAGATTCACATATGTTTATTTGCTTAGAACAAAAGATGAAGCATTTCAGAAGTTTAAAGAATACAAATCTGTTGTGGAAAATCAAAAGAATACTAAAATTAAAATTCTTCGTAGTGATAGAGGTGGAGAATATTTTTCCTCTGAATTTAATAAGTTTTGCGAAGAGAATGGTTTGATACATCAAACAAGCGCTCCTTATACATCACAACAAAATGGTTTGGCTGAAAGGAAAAATAGAACTTTAGTTGATATGATTAATGCTATGTTAATGAATGCACATTTACCACATAATTTATGGGGTGAAGCACTTTTAACAACTTCTCACATATTAAATAAGGTGCCTTCAAAGAGCTTACATGTTCACCATATGAACTTTGGAATAATAAAAAAACTAATTTAGATTATTTTAAAGTGTGGGGGTGTATATCATTCTATAGAGTTTATGATCACCAAAGAACAAAACAAGGTCCTAGAGAAATTAAAAGTATTTTTGTTGGATATGCACAAATTCAAAGGTATACAGATTGTTGGATCTAGAATCTAATGTTATAATAGAATCTATTCATGTTGAATTTATTGAAAATAAATTTTTAGATAATACTGTTGATGAGGAAATGACTGAACCAAATAAAAGTGATAATAATGCATATAGATTGTCACATTCCGAAATTAATACAAGTAAAAAAGAAAAGTGACAATATACAAATAGAACCAAGAAAGAGTCAAAGAATAAGAAAAGAAAAATGTCTTGGTTCTGATTTTATCTCTTCACAGTCCTTAGTCTTTCTTGTTGAAGGAGATTGAAAAAATGTATGTAATCAAATTCCTATCTTATTAAAAGTTGAAGAAGACCCGAAGACATTTCAAGAAGATATGGCTTCTAGAGATGCTGCCTTTTGGAAAGGGGCTATTAATGATGAAATGGATTCAATAATGTCCAACAATACATGGGTTTTAGTTGATCTTCCAATTGGATCAAAACACATAGGTTGCAAATGGGTCTTTCGGAGGAAGTACAATACAAACGGGTTCTATCCAAACCTTCAAAGCAAGATTAGTTGCAAAAGATTTCACTCAAAAAGAAATAGATTGTTTTGATACATATGCTCTTGTAGCAACAATAACATCCATTAGAGTGCTTTTATCGTTGTCTTATATATATAACTTGTATGTGCATCAAATGGATGTTAAAATGGCCTTTTTAAACGGAAACCTTAGTGAAGAGATTTATATGCAACACCCTGAAGGATTTGTTCTTCCCGGAAATGAGAAGAAAGTATGCAAGTTGATAAAGTCTCTCTATGATTTGAAACAAGCACCTAAACAATGGCATGAAATGTTTGATAGTGTTGCACTATCAAATGGATTCAACATAATAATGCTGACAAATGTATTTACTCCAAGTTCACAAAAGAATACGGAGTTATCATTTGTCTATATGTTGATGACATGCTACTATTTGGTACAAATATGCTTGGTATTTACTGAAACCAACCAAGAAGTATCTAACTTCAATTTTTAAGATAAAAGACTTAAATGAAGTAGATACTATTCTAGGCATAAAGGTGAAAAGAGAGAACAAAAGAATGACTTTATCACAATCGCATTATATTGATAAAGTCCTTGCTAAGTTCAGTCATTTAGGCATGAAGGAGTTTAGTACTCCTTATGACTCCAGTATTAAGCTAACTGAAAACACTGGAAGAGCAATAGCCCAATTAGAGTATGCAAGTGCAATAGGTAGTATAATGTATGCAATGCATTGTACAAGACCTGATATAGCATTTGTTGTTTGTAAACTTTCAAGGTTTACTAGTAATCCAAGTAATGATCATTGGAAAGCAATAACTAGAGTACTTGGATATTTAAAATATACAAAATATTTGGGCATTTGCTATAACGGTTTTTCCACTGTTTTAGAAGGATATTCTGATACAAGTTGGATTACTAGTGTTAATGATAATAAATCCACTTCAGGATAGATATTTACTTTAAGAGGCGGTGCCATTAGTTGGGCATCCAAGAAACAAACTTGTATTTCTCATTCTACTATGGAATCTGAATTCATAGCATGCAGTTGCAGGGAAAGAAGCAGAATGGTTGAGAAACATATTATTAGATATAAAGGTGTGGCCACTACCTATGCCAGTCATTTCTGTATTTTGTGATAGTGAGACTACCATGTGTGTGGCTCACAATAAAATATATAATGGGAAATCAAGACATATAAGCCTAAGGAACGCTTATATAAGAGAATTAGTCACAAATGGGACTAACTATTGTGTATGTGAAATCAAATAAGAATTTGGCAGATTCACTTACCAAACCATTGACGAGAAATGCAGAACAACAAACTTGTGAAGGAATGGGGCTAAAACCTCTAAATTAAGTACGAGCGATGGGAACCCAACTTTGAGTTAGTATACACTCTAACAAAATAAGTTCAATGAGGTAATAACAAGTTGATTTGTGTTGCTTAAGCACTAATCTCCTTTCGGAGCCTTAATTTCAATGTATTACATATTGTTATGGTAGGAGTAAAGAAGTTAAATGTCTGAAATAACTAGGGCAGAATAACAAACTTTGTGGTGCAAACTGTTACATAAAGAGGTTGAATAAAATCTTAATGAAATTAGTAAATGTCTGTAATAACAGGGACATAGTAGCTAATTTCACCTATATGAATATTGAAATGGTGCCACTTCAAGCAAGGTTTAGGGGGTTGATCTTGTAAATATTCATGAAGTCAGGAAGAGCACATGGGCCATACACGTGCTAAAGCAAATACTAGATTTTCTTAGCCACTGTATAATATTGTGCGTGTGATATTTTCGGTTTTGACACAAGGAGTTGTGGTTCAAACCTTTAAGTTACCAATAACTTCGTCACGGCTAATGGAAATAAGATATTTACACTAATGGAAAGTTCAAATCAAAATAAGATACTCTCCAATATGCATGATATTATGAGAGATATAACAAACTAGTGGGAGATTGAAGGATAGTTTGTTATATTGTTGGAAAGCATGTGGAACTTGTCCTACATCGGTGGTGAAAGGCCACTTTTGGTGCCTTTTAAGTCCTTGTCCTTTTATGTGTTTAATTTAGAACACATACTCTTATATGTGTACAAATACATACATATATATATATATATATATATATATATTCCTACATCGGTGGTGAAAGGCCACTTTTGGTGCCTTTTAAGTCCTTGTCCTTTTATGTGTTTAATTTAGAACACATACTCTTATATGTGTACAAATACATACATACATATATATATACATATATACATATATTATATCAATAACTTGGACTTGGACTTGGGGCTTGGGCGCGGGTAGGGTCAGACATAAAATAAATAATTTATATTTTTATTTATTTATGTAATCAAAATCTATTTTATTTGAAATTTAAATTTTAAATATATTTGAATAAACGGATGCATCTGTTTATGAAAGAACAGATCTTTTTGAAAAGGTCCGATGGTTGCTCTATAAATAGAAGTTCTTCCAACAAAGTGGATATAGAAAAATCTGCAAGTATATTCTTGGTTTGTTGTATCTTAAAGAAGATTGTTTGTATTTCCCCAATTCGTATGCGGGCAATATCTTCTTTAGGGGAAGTCGTTCTCACGCCTCAAGCCTTCTTCAATTTCGTTTTCCAATTATTATTATTTTCTAACACTCCAATCTCTAAAGAAAGCTAGGAGAATTTTCCATGCTTTCTTGGAGGTGGTTGCACTGGCAACCTTCTCGAGCATCTCCAGCATCTTGTCATTCAAGATTTGATGGATGAGAGTGAACGCCTTAATCTTTCTTTTTTGAGAAAATGCGTAAAGTATCCATTGAACTTGTCCGGGAAAATCATTTACACACCTAAACTTTACGGGCGACCTAACACCCCACTATCCTCATCTAAACAAAATTTAATATCTCCTTCAAAATACTGAATCAATCTTGTGGTGGGCTGTGTTAACACGCGCCATGTATCAAATGTTGCACTATTTCATTTTTTTTACTTCTTTCCTTTTCCACTCTTTTTTTCATTTCATCTTCTCCACCTTCATCATTATTTTTGCCGCCCGCCACCATGGAAGCTATTCACCGCCATAACCTCCCTTAAACCCATCAACTCTATCTCTATTCTTCTTTTTTCGTTGTAGATAAATTTATTTGTGGCTTTGACATTACACGAAATTAAGGAGAAAAAGGGCTGGAAAGCTTGGGATAGAGAGAAATGTTTGGTTGGCCGGAAAGTTTGGTGTTGTCGGTACCGTATTTTTTGACAAGGTGGGTTTGTACTCCTAATTCCCTTCGTCTAGGTTTCTTTAGGAGAATTTTTGTCACTTTATTCCTCCTAGTTTTGTATTGGAAGAGTGAACGAAACCTGAGATATAGAGCCACTAGTTAAGGACCTATAAATTTTTTCCGATCGGAGAATTTTCCAGTGACGCCTCTTCTTCTTTTCAACACTATTTCTGGTTCTAAAGAAGTATTTTTCAACAAATAGATGAAAAATCAGATGGAGAAAATCTCAATTGGAAAGGGATGGAGCTAAGAATAAGGTCACCGAAAATGGATATTTTAGCCAAGCTAGAGCCATTGGTTCACCGCTTCTGTTAAAATGAAGAAAGAGAAAAAAAAAATGAAAAAGAAAAGAGAAAAATTTAGTATTAAGTTTTAATTAGTTATAATATCCTATTGGGACTTTATTGGGTCGTTGTTATTGTATCCTATTGAAAAGTGACATCTGGACAATTACATTAGTTTTAAGCTATTTTTTTGCCTTCACGCGCATCTACAAAATGAACTACACTTTTCACGCCAGGTCATCACTCAAGAAGGTATTAAATTCACTTAAGTTTAGAATAAGGGTAAAAGGTCGCCCGTAAAATTTAGGTGTGTAAATGATTTTACCAGACAAGTTTAATGGGTACATTATGCATTTTCTCTTCTTTTTTATTATAATGATTCTTCTTTGGACTACTTGGGTTGAACAAAATGACTAGGATACATGTGCATTTATATGAGATCCATATCATGTACCAAGCCTAGTGTATAAGTATCTTCATTTTTGTCTTCTCCTTTTCCCAAGTACATGAACAAAACCATAAATCAATGCATGCATCCCCTAACCCAATACACTTAACATTTTAGTTCATGAACTACATAAATAAAATGCATGAATAACGTTTAAGTTCCCACCACTTAGCCCCAATAGTAATTATGATCAAATTCTCACTATTTGAGAAGTCCAACTAGTGACAAAGGCAGATCTAGGATTTGAACTCTACAGGTTCGAGTTCGGAATTCTACCACAATTGATTTGATTTACTAGGTACATAATCAATTATTCGTACGTATTTAGTGAATATTTTAACATTTACTATATAGCATCCGAGCCAAAGCTACTAGGTTCGGTGACCCATACCGATAACTCTACATCCGCTCCTGCCAATTACACAAATAAGCTCCATTTAGCCCTAAATCGCAATTACAATCAAACATGCACGCTTTTCAAAGTTAAATTACACACAAAGCAGGAAATTCAAAGTAAATCAAATTAAACAAAAATATCAAACTGGTAACTAAAATAGTAGATTAAGAAAATGAATGATTTTTGTTACCAGTGCCAGTGCCGGTAGGGTCACCACCTTGAACAAGGAAAGATTTGATGACACGATGAAAAATGGTATTGTCATAATAACCTTCAAGACACAATTGAACGAAATTCCTCACAGCTTTTGGTGCTTCTTTTGGCCATAGTTCTATATCTATTGGCCCATACGTCGTGTTGAGTACAACTTTTCCCTTCGTCGGCGGTTCCAATACATACACTGTCGACATTTATTCAGCAGCTGCTTTGGAGCATCAATTGGTTATGGAGGTTTTTCTTCTTTCTCAACTCCTAATTTACAAAACTGAAATAGAATGTTCAATTGGTTAGTGCTAAAATACGTCCTCCGAACGTCGTCGTTTGTTCCTCCCCAAAATTTTCTTTAATTTCTTTGTTGGGTACATCACCCTCGGCTTTTTTTAATCACATAAAGTAATTTATTTTTACTAGCAAGGTTTACAATTTTAATTCGTCAGAATGACCTAAATGGCACTTAGGCCTCGTTTGTTTTTTTTAAAGTTAAGACGTCTGAATCTGAATGCACGTCTGAATATTAAGATGTGGTATGTAAGATCCAATTGTTAAACTATTTGAACAATAAATGAAAATTATATATAATAACAACAATTGTAGTAACGAAATGTAACCAAAAAATTATTTTGAACGTAAAGTATTCATACAAGATATATGACTTTTAGCTTCATTTAGTAATATTATTATTTATATTATCAAGTGTTAATTCAAATTAGTAAGATGTTTGCAATGCATTACCTTGGATCTTGATGTAAAAAACTTTATTTGCTAATACAAAGATTTGAGTAGTTTAATTCGAAGTTCTAGAATATTTCTTATGTTAAAAAGTAAATATTCTTTGTTTTTTTAAAACCTTTTTTACACGGATTTTATACTTTTTTCTACAAAGTTCAGAATTGTCTAAGTCAAAATATTATTACATATTTTACAACACTTTTTGGGGCCTCAAAATTTTTGGGGCCTAAAGCGAAGGCTTTACTAGCCTCACCCTTGAGCCACCCATGAAGATAAGTTGTATATTTCTAAGCAAATAATCTGTTTGAAGATTGCAAAGATGTAGTAAATGGTATGATCTTAAACACAAAATAGGAAAAAAATTGAGGAAGTAAAGAAGTTATTCTTGAATAAACAAAAGAAAGCATGGTTCAATTATAAAACATGTAACATATGACGAATAATTCAAGAGCAATAGCACATAAATATTCAGAATGCACTGAAATATAAATCTTACTTATGTATACATTATCCGAATTCTAGCCAAATATGAAACTATAACGGCTCTAATTTCAACAACATAGAACTTCATTATCCGAATTCTAGCCATAGCAAAGTTTCTTAATTTTGGACGAGCTTCATAAACACCAATTACGGTTTATATTTCAACTAGAGAAATAGAATTTCAGTCACTAATATGCAATTCTTGAAGAAAACAAAAGAACGTTCAAAAGGGACTATGTGAATCTGCAAAAGAGAAAAAAACATTGCTAACAATTTAGAACACGTCCCAATTAAGATTTACGATTTAGAGAATCGGGATGTCAACAAAATCAAGAAAAATTACAGAAAATTCAGAGATTCAATCAAAATAGAATATCCAAAAGTGAGAACAAGACACAAATAAGAGGCAAGCAAAACCTTCTAGTTTAGCCCCTTCTCAATCGTATTTTAAAAGGGGTTTTTTTAAACCCTAAACTCGAAACTGAAATTTACCATTAGAAAAGTGGAAACAAGATGGAGAATTCCAAGTATAATTTTCAAAATCTTACCCAGAAAAAGATTCGGCGGCTGCTTGATCAGAGACGTGTGAAGAATGAAATTTGTTTTGGGTTTAGAAGAAATAGCCTGATGTCAAGAGAGAGAAAAGGAGCACGAGGCGTGTATTTTCGGTATTTTTAACCTCTCAACGGAATTAACTCAATTAAAGGTCTGACCGAATCAGACCCAATCAGACCTATGCAAACTTTTTAAAAATAATAAAAAAAACAAATATACTTAATGGGCTAAGATGTGATTTATTTAGATTTAGACCCTTTTTAAGTGCAAATAAATGAGGTCTTATACTTGTCTCACTTTGTCATGCCGGTCCCCAAACTTAATAATTTGTCAATTGAACACTTACACTCCTTCAAATCGTGTATAATAAACGCTTATGACACGAGGCCACCAGTGCGTGTAATACAATCTCTTACACGTAGGACGTCACATCAAGAAAATTAAATCACGTAGGCTCCAGGTTATTTATTATGCCATATAGGAAAATAAAAGGGGAAATGATTATTATCTCTCCCAAACCCAAATTTTCCCCTTATTTTACACTTACTTGCTTAGTTAGGGCTTAGAAAGTATGAACCACTTCTGTCTCTCCCCTCTTCTCTGTCATCGTTACTAGGATTTTTATGTCCAAAGCCCACTTAAATCCTGTCTGCATCTGCTTTTGTCATAAACAAGGGTTGTTGGTTTTTTTTTTTGAAAAGGGAGGAAAACCAATGGCAGAATAGAGATTGAAAATGGTAAACAAACGAATTGATTTGATCCCAAAATGATAAGTAAATTAAATAAAATGCAAGACTTAGCATTGAAATCGGGATAAGATAGTAGACAGCTTGGTTTAGGGAGCAAGGCTTCCGAAGGCAGTAATAAGAATATTGATAGACAGAAAATAAAGTATTATTTAGTTTGGAATAATGTGTAGCATAAGATGGTTAGAAACTTAGTGTCTTACAATGGTTGTTGAAGTAACTGCTTATAGCCAAACATAGGGAACAAGGTCATAGGATCAAGCCCCTCTTAAATGGCAATAATGGGAGTCATTGATGAATATGTAATGGCAGGTTATGAATATCAAAGTTTTTTGTAACAAGTTGTATAATTAATACTGAGGAATATTCTTCATTGAATATCGTATGGTGATGAATATTCATTTTCCCTCGTTAAAAATGTTCCCTTCGGGTCCTGCCCGATGCCAACTGAATTTGTTGTCCTCGGTCTTGGTTTTCACTCGTTTCGTCTTCCATCTGTCTTCGGTTTCACGTGTTATTCTATCATTCGAGTATTTAATGTGAATCGATTTTACCCTATACAGATAGTCCCCTACTTTCCGGTGGCACATCTTTGTGTCATCGGGAAGTTGGTGAGGATTCTTATTTTGGCGGGAAATTTTTTGAACCCTTCTGAAAAGTTTCTGACGCTTGATTAGGTGCATAGCTCTCCGTATTTAATACCCCGAACGTGTGTTACTCCACGATTTAGCAATATTTTCACCGGTTCTCGAGGTAATCACGGCCACGATTTTAGCCGCATATTCCTTTACTTATACGTCTCATTCTTCTTCTTTTACACTTCATAGTTCTGCAAACTCTCTCAACTTCTTTGCATTCAACCCTTTCCTGCTTTCACTCTTCTTTAGTCTTCTTCTTCGAAGAACTTATCTCCTTTTGTTGGTCATGGCTTCTTTCACTAACTCTCCCAAGAACTCTAGTTTTCTCCCTGGTGGGGGTCCAAAGGAGAACAGAGACAAAGAAATCAACGCTGATGTTGACCCCCCTACGGTGAGCACCATCATCCCAAAACGACTCAACACAGCCAAGGACTTCGAAGAGAAGTTTCCTTCTTCGAGTTCTCACACTTGGGTTGTTGGTATATATCCTTCTTACATCCTCCCTTTACATATTCCTGCCGTGAAGGAGGATTGTGATTGCCACGACCTGAACATCATTGCTCTCGAACTGGTAGAGCGAGCAGCTTTCACTAAGAAGGGCTTCACATATATTTATACGTACCGGTTCACTTTGGGTGCATTTGTTTAAGGAGGGGACTCGACCCCATGATTTTGGAGTTGTGCCACAAATACCAGATTTGTTTGGCACAGGTGGGTCCTTCGATGTGGCGAACGGTGACCTGTTTACGGCGGTTGTGCCAGGAGACAAAGGAAGAGCCCACCTTGTTTCGCATGATAAATCTCTACTCCCCCAAGATTTTTCGTGGGGGAGTAATAAATTTTAGCAAACGTGGGCGCCACGCTTTACTCACCAATATGGATGACGAAAATGGCCGTGGATGGATAAAGCGGTTTGTCGTTGTTGCCACTAGGGATATCATCCCGGCGACAGCTCCATGTTTCCTTAAGTCCTAGACTCGTACACGTAAGTTCAAAGTCTATCTTCTTTTCTGAAAAAGGTTGTTTCATGTTGTTGTTGATATGTCTTCTCTTATTATTTCAGAACCTCGGTGGACACCACCAAGGGCTAAAGGCTTGGACCAGTAGGTTCAGAAGATTCTGGACAACACCACACCTAAGACCCGTCGGTGGAAAGAACTGTGGAAGGACAAAAATCATGGTAAGTTGACTCGTGAAACTGTTCTGTCTTTTCTTCATTTTTGTGCATAAGAAAATTGGTTAACCTTTTTTTTTGTTGAATTCAGGTCTCTTGCAGGGCTCTGTTACTATCCCTGAGGAGAGGAGGATATTTTGGCTGATCCCACGAAGGCTACGAGGTTGCTGAAGGAGGATCTCACCCGAACAGGCGTCACCGGATCTGCTTCTAGTGCAAGTGCTTTCTCTCGGAGTCCTCGGCTGGAGAGCAAGCAACTAAAAAGACGGTGTTCTTCTTCGGTTGAGGGCAAGAATAAAAAGGTAAAGAGAGTCGCGCCCGAGCAAGACGCAGTCATTGTGGTGATTGACGATGATGGGGAAACTAGTGGTGAAGGGGTTTCCCTACAAAGAGACAACTTCCTACATCATCTCAATAGAATGCTCAATCTGAAAAGCTTACAAATCCAATCGAGGACGATGCCCAAGTGCTCTGGGGAGAGTTTGATTTGGTGGAGAATGCGAACTATCCCTTCCCGATCCCAGTTGTTGCTCCCAGTATTGTGAACCGAGTATCGGGCCTCTTTCGTCTTTGGTTGGTAAGCAACCAACAAACAGCATTGCCTCTACTGCAAATGCTTCTCATCCCACAACATCATCAGCTTCATCTTCTTCCAAGCGGGCCATACCTTTCTTCACCAGCAACTGCTATATCACCCCTACCGGCCACAGACACCCAAGAGGAGGATGTCCCTCCTCCCAGTCCCTAGACCATGGGAATTTGGTGTACAACTACTTTCCCCCTTCTGCAGATCCCCATAGGAGGAGGAGTGTCTCCCTCTCAGTATCTACCGAGTGTCATCTGTTGTCCCGGCCGGTGGAACTCATCAATTACCTGAAGTCGCTGTCTTCAAAGAAAGATAAGAAAAAAATACACTTTCTTTCGAAAGAGTGTATGATAAATAATGTCATGCACAATGTAGCAATGGTATTGTAGTTCTTTTTACTACTTGTTTCTTCTTGACTTGCTATGACAGGATTTCTAGCTCAATTTTCTGCTTCGCATGCCAACTTCCTTGCTTCCGAGGGCCTTCAAAAGTTAATCCTCGATAAAGAAAAGCTTAAGTCCGAGCAGGATCAACTGTTGGACAAGAAGGACCAAGTTGCTACTTCTCCCGGTGCTGGAAGCACATGCTACTAAAGTTGGTGAGTTGGAGGCTCGGTTGCGGCAGAGTGAGCAGGAATTGATGGCCCTCGGCCAAGAGTCCTCCAAGTTAAATGTATAGTGTTGCTCCCAAACGCACACGCAAGTATACGTGGTCGACAAGTAATATAGGATTGTAAGTCCAGATATCGTACCCACATGGACTTGTGATTAACTATCAACTAAATTAAATCCAAGCAATTAATCTATTCAAGCGAATTCTAAAGTATGAATATTTAACTAAAATTAATCTAAAGTAACAAATTAAGAGATTAAAGAAAATAAGTTGGCGAAATTAGAAACGAATTCAATGAGAGACGATATTCTAGAGTTATGGGATGGCTAACAATCCCGTTGAGTTTTTCACTTAAATCGTCTCATTCATTTATCTAGTTTATTGATTGACGGGGTTAATATTGCTCGTAGCCTTCTCCCGAAGTACAAGTCGCCTGTTTAAGCTAACCTAACGTCTATATTCCTATGGAATTAGGATTTACAAGAACACATTAATAATTCCTGTATAGTAACCAAGCAAGGCGATTAGGTATATTCCTATTCTAACCGCAAATTCGCTCCCCCTCAGAGTTAAGATCTTGCTCTACTCAATCTTATATGCAATCTAGAATTCCTCCCCCGAGTTCAATCCTAGATTCGTAGATAGTATTCAATTGGTGATCAAGCAATCAAATAATTAAGCACAAGATTGAATAAATAAACCAATATGATAAAATAATAAGAACAATTCAAGCTTCAAACTACAACGTTCATGTAGCACCCCAAAACTCTAGAACTAATAAACTATTAGATTAAAAGAAGAGAAGAGAAGAAAAACTAGTTAGAAGCCTCCTCCAAGCGTGGTGTGTGTTCTTCCACGTGAATTCTCCTTCAAAGTGTGTTAGATATTCTCAAAAGTGGCGTCCCACCCCCCTCCAAAAATATGTTTAGTCTTGCTTTTATACGTGTTGGGTAGGTCTATGGTCGAATAAACCGTGTCCCAGGCGAAATAGGACACAATTCGCGTCACTGGCGCCCAGCCCGGCGCCAGGCGCCCTCCATAGCACCCCCATATTTGTGTATACTATTTTCAGCGCCACAGGTGGCGCCAGGCGCTGCCTGTGGCGCCCAAATGGCCTCCTTTTCTGATTTTGTTCGTTTTAGCTCAAATCTTGCATGTTTCGCCCCAACTTGCTCCCGAATCACTCCTACAAGTTAAAGCACTTCAAATTAATATAAATCATAGCAATTAACATCCCAAATTCACGAAACAAAAGTAAAATATGAGGCGATATACATAGAAATATATATACTTTAAGCTAAACATCAACACCCCACACTTAAACTCTTGCTCGTCCTCGAGCAATGGGACTATCTAATAAACCCCCAACTACGTACGAAATTCAATCATAGAGGAGCACCCTAATTTTAACCACACACTATACGCTTGACTATTATCAATACCGACACACAAGCATGAACACACAAAATTTCACATTCTTCCCGTTTAAGCATGCCCAAGTATAACATTTCAATTCAATCAATTCCAACAACCTATTTGTCACCACCCAACCTCAAAAGCCGACTTGTAACCACTAAGCACCCTCAATTCATGTACTCACCCAACAAGAAAGTTTACAACATTACCAATTATTCATGAGATCATGTGCCCTCACCAACAAACAAAGAGTAAAGATAGATTAGTCCACACATTCAAATATACTTTTGAATATAGATTAAGGACATCACACAATTGAACAAAATTCGCTCACTCTCACAAAGCATTCATATGCATCCCGTGGTTGTACCATAAGCTTGCCCGTAGTGTATATCTCTACTAATTTAAGCTAGCCAAATCTAGGATCAATTAGGACTTTAAGGTTGTAATGTAGGCTAAGGGACGAATATGGTACATTTAGAAATAGTGACTAACCCTCCTAAGCACTTTAATACACTACATTCACAATTCAAGCACATATTTTTCTCAACCAATTCACTTGCCATATACATCATAGCCCTTTTTTCAAATTAAGCACTTCTATAATTCCACTAGCACAAATCAATAAGAATTGGAGGTGTATGTGTTTTCTCCATTATTTGTACTATCATTTTTTTCTTTTATTGCAATTTTTTTTCTTTTCTTCACACACTCCATACATTAAAGTTCATCGGCTAGTGACTTTGATTTCAACTTTAGTGCACCAATGGGCCCTTCCATGGTTCCACTCAAAAGCTACTCCCCAATCTCTAATTCTTACTTCTTTTAGCGACTAAGTGCCTTAGGAGGTAAAGGTTCAATCAATATCAAATTCAGAACAAAATAGGGGTATGACTTGTAATGTGGTTGCCAAAGAAAAGGTCTATAGGCACAAAGGGTTAGCAACGGAAAATTTTATTTTTATGTGACAAGCACATCCATGATCAAGCAAGAAAATGCCTACATCATCTCCTAGATTAGCACAACTTACAATTTCGCTTCAATTAACACACGGGGCAAGTTCTAGACTACACAGGATATCACAGAAAATCACAAATCCTCACACACACGTTGCACATGACTCAATCAAGACGGTTCTGTTCAACTCTCAAGTTAAGCAAGCACAATTAAATGAGAAATTTAAGCAACATTGCACTATGTGCTATACAAGTCAAGCAACTGAGAAAAGGCTTCACAAAATAGACTATTTACTTTACTTAGGATTTACAATTCAAACCAAATACACGGGAAAATAGAATGTATGTTGATCACGCCCAACTATGCCTTATAAAAAGGACAATGTGGTCGTTGCAAATATAATCCGGTTTACAAGTCCGGAGTCGAATCCCACAGAGAACTAAGGTTTGGCTACAGCTGTTCACTATCACCAAGAAGACAAGCTTGAACAATTCCTAACTTATAGATATTTAGATTCTTGTGTTTAACTAATTAACTAACAAATTAAAATAATAAATTAACAACTAAAGATACTAAGAGTTAGAGACAAGATTAAGGAGGTCTAGAGTTATGATTTCCCCAATTGTCGGAATCCTTCCCGCTATGTCTTCTATAATTTTCGCCTAAGTATTCTCTACCGATCATGAGCACTCTTATTACCGTAAATCTCTCCCGAGTAATCACGACAATTTACTAGACGCACTCTCCCGAGCTACGCTAGCTGGCTTTTGATACAGCTCACTTCAGATCGCACCCAAGGCTTCGTTATCCCTAATCCCGCCTTTAAACCCTCGGTTATTGATCCCTCATATACTCTGGGAGTGGTGTTGTTCAACAATTACCTAAATATGCACTCTCTCCCGAGTTATGCACACTAAATAGGCACAGCTAATTGAGAGCTCTTCAATTAACTACAATAAGAACGTAGTTGAACAAATAGAGATTATACTACGGCTCAATTATATAAAAACATAACAAGAATTTATCCTACAAAAGGTTCTATCAAAACTCTAGATAACAAATTAGCTATTCATAATAGTATGTAAAACTACAATACTAAAGGTCATAACCAACAATGAAAAATAGGAAGAATAAAGAAAAAACTTGTAGAAGAATTCCCAAGCCTTGCTCCTATTGTGTCTCTGCCTCCTTAGGTCAAATCTATGTCAAAAATATGTCCCCTCCTTTTCTTGGCCAGCTTCCTTGGTTTAATATAATGTTTAGGGCTTAAAATCCCGTGTTTTGCACTATGGTCCCTGAAATTTACGCATCCTGCCGCGGTTCCACTGCGGTCGCGGTCAAACCGCAGTCAAACACCCTCTTAGATTCTTCAGTTGTCTGCGACTGCCCTCTGCCATGGTTGCGCCAAAACCGCAATTTTTCACCCTATTCTGTTTGGAATTTGAAAAACGTACAACATGAAAGTTGTAGCCCTTTGAGTTATCTTTCCAACCATATATTATGGAGCCCAAATGGAGTTCTGAACAAAGAGTTATGTCTATTTTACTAGACAGTGCACAATATACCTCTTCGAGTTTTTGTTTTGTTGTTTTATCATCCGTTGATCCCCGAACACGATCCTGGCTTAATTCTTTGAGCTATTACTCAGACTTCAAAGCTCCAAACCACTTAAATTCATTACATAATATCTATATAGCTCGGAATCACACCTACAAGGCATAAAACACACAATTAGTGCAAAACACTAGCGATTAAAGCGCAAACTCAACTAAAGTACAGTAAATTAGAGTGTAATAATCGACTAAAATACGTAATTATAGCCTATCATCATATGTCATAGCCTAATGTGTCAGCATCAACCATGTCAATGAGTATCTTAGAGCGACTCAGTTTCTTCCTAAACTACTCCTAAAAAAAAATAAAGTACCTGGTTCGAGCTATACCCTTGGAAAAGAACCGGCGCCCAAAGAAAAACCAAGAGATACTACCTAACTAT